>NW_027122345.1:1200000-1903980 GCF_030686945.1 Centruroides vittatus
TTAACCAAAAATTTTTTCTTGTAATCACAAGCTCACATTGAACTATGTGTATTTTGTGGGCTATAACAAAATTATGAATTTTTCAATTTATAAAAAAAATAGAGTAAAACAATAGACTAAGATTTAATGTTATAAATTAATAAAGATTAGCATTAGTAAATTTATGACATAATTACATCATAGAATTTAGAAGTCAAGAATTATACCAGAAAAATAAAAAATATTTTAGTATCAAAATACTTTATATAATTAAGAAGTAATGATTATAACAAAAAATTTATAAGTGAGAAATATAAGGATTATGCTTTGTGTAATAATGCTCTGTGTTGAAATAAAAATATTGCTGTAAAATTTAGGTATGATATAAATACACCTGTTTTAAGAATAATGTATTTATTTACATAAAATTCTTAGAAATTCTTTACAACTTAATTAATTTTAACTTTTATTAGTTTATCATCTAAATAATATTTCACATTTATATATACAGGGTGAGTTTTTTATCTTGAGACAATGAAATAACTTAATTGGATCTCATTATTTTGGGAAAAGGGTATAGACAAAAGTTGTAGGGTTTCAAAGGGCCAATCAATTGGTGACCTTGGCCTTCAAGGTCATTTGAGGGTCAAGTCTATTTTTCAATGGGAACACATATTTTTGACCCCGGCAATGGAAAGAGTGGAAAATTTCACAACCGGATATACCTTTGACCTTATGGTCCAGGTCAAAGGTCAAAATTATTTTAAGGTTTAAATTATAAGCTGTTTCTAATGGGAAACTATACTTTTTATTACTGGAATAGGCGGGGAAGAAAATTACATTTTTTTCATGACCTTATTACTTTGACCTTTAAAACATTCACTACTTTTAGTACTACCCAGGAGTAATGATGTGGATGTAGTAGTTTTCTTCTCCCTTTGAGGTGCTTGGTTTCAGTGAGTCACTTTATTTTTCACCATTGCTTGAGATGGTTTCGGGGGAAAATTTTATAACAAATGTTCAAAATGATGCCCTTCCACTTTGATGCGTTTGTTGAGCCGCACTTAAAATTATCATACTTGAGATGACCTTCAGAGGTCAAATTTGAGGTACTCAAGGTCATGGCTGATTTTGAAATTTCTTGCTCTTTCCATGTAAATGTAACTTTTACCTCCATGCCTATTCCAGTAATAAAATGTATGGTTTCCCATTAGAAACAGCTCATAATTTTAACCTTAAAATTATCTTGACCTTTGACCTTTGACCTGGACAATAAGGTCAAAGGTATATCTGGTTGTGAAATTTCCCACTCTTTCCATTGCTAAGGTCAAAAATGTGTGTTTCCATTGAAAAACAGACTTGAAGGTCAAGGTAACCAATTGATTGGCCCTTTGAAACCCTACAACTTTTGTCTATACCCTTTTCCCAAAATAATGAGATCCAATTAAGATAAAAAAACTCACCCTGTATATAAATACATATTTTTTAAAAACTTAATGTAAATATATTTTAATCTTTTTCTACCAGACTGATCCAAAACAGCTAAAAAAACATTTGATAAGCTTTGTAAAATCAATTAAACCTTCAGATCGTATTTTATTATGTGGTATTACTGATGCACCATTTAATGTAAGTGATATGAAGGGATTGAATGCTACTTATCAGAAAATCATTTATGTTCCACCTCCAGAATTTGGAAGTCGTCAAAGTAAGTAGAAATAAATATTTAACAATAAAATCCATATTTATAAAAATATACAGATTTATGTAGGAAAGCAAATTAAAAAGTGCCATTTATCATAAATGCAAAAATCTAATGATAATTTTTGTCATTCAAAACTAATTTTTGTACAGTACAGTTATCTGTCTGTCAATAATCTTTATTACTTAGCCTGATACCACCTGGCATAATCAGGCAAGAACTTACAGAGAAAGGTTACATTGATGTTACATGCTGATAACTATTACAATTTTTTCAGGAGACAAATGTTGGTGAAAAAATGAAATAAAAAATTAATAAAAATAAAATAAATATGTGCATATATACATAAACAGAAATGAACAGCATTGTAACATTATACAGTATTACGGTTCTAACTAGGGTAAAAACATAAAGGTACATTGTAGTAAACATGCTCCCTAATAGGTAGTGATATACTGCAGGTTAACACATGTCTCTACAGGTGAAGTAAAATTTAGTAAGTTCATTGAGTAAATGAAGGCAATCTTTAATTTGCACAGAAAGTCTTGGTTTACAGATAGACAGTGATGCACAACAAGATGCTGATTGTAGATTAACAAATATCACTTCTAGTCATATAAAGTTTAATAAGTTCTTTAAAGAGACTAAAATTGTCTTTATTATGAACAAGGAATTCTGGGTTTGCTGACTAGTCCATATTGTTTAGATTCACTTGCTGCCTCTAGCGATGCCTAATATCCTCAAGCATGGGGCAACTGTAAAGTTAGTTTAAAACACCACCCTGGGTACCACAAATATTATAGTGATCATTATTTATGAGATGGAATCTCTTAAGATACACATGAAAGCATTCGTGTTCAGTTAAGAATTGCGTCAGTTCATGACCAGGCTGAATCCATTTGTTATGTATACAGTTCTGGACACTTGGAAAGAATCTTTCTCTGATATGCTGCCACAGAACTTTATCCCAATCGGCTTGCCACGCTTCAATGGCTTCATTCCAAATGAGCAGTGTGAGTCTCAACTTAGGGATGCAGTCATATTCTGGATGATTGGTATTGCATTGCATGCTAGGGAGTCAGCTCTTTCATTTCCCAAAGTGCCCTGGTGCCCCTGATCCAATTAATAGCATAACTGTTTGATGAAGTTGCAGCCTCAGCGAAAATATCATTGGAACTGGAGTTGGTGGTGTCTTTTCTCAGTTTAGCAGCAGTGGCCGCACTGTCAGTGTAAATATTAATAGGCATATTGACAAAGTTGGTGTTGGACACCACTCGATGACCATCAGTATTGCAAAAATTTCGGCCTGAAAAACAGAGAAACCATTTTTTGTAAATTCATTTTTTTGGCAACAGCTTTGTAGTTTTTAAGCATGTTCTTGTGTAGTTGCATGTCTATAATGATAAGGAACTTTCAGAATGCTATCTGTATGCTATTGAATTCGTTTTCATGCTTCCTCGCTAATTTTGCAGGGAATCCAGTTAACCCCACCTTCTTTTTCAAATGAAAGTAATTAATTCTTTGTTGACTGATCAAAGTGGCCAAATAAATTCTTTGCAGACAAGTACTTTATCATCACTGATTACAAAATAGTAGACATAAGAATATGTCGTAGGTCTCTCAGAACTAACATTCTCTGGTTGAACTCCCTGTTTCACATGTCTTTCCATTGTCCTGTCATAGAAATTATTCTTTTCACTGTCAGAAGGTTTCCAAAATTCCTGGAATATTATCTTTGACTGTTCTGATGATATTATCTCTCTATATAAGTAATGGTAGTTCCAAAGACAATCTTTACAATATTTTTGTTCTCATGCAGGAATGAGGACACTGTGAGAGTTAAAGTATTCTTCCCAATGATGATGGTTTGCTTTCCTGACAAACACCTTCCATAATTCTTTCTGAACTTTTCATTTTCTGCCTCATGATTCTGGAAAAAGCAAAACTGAGTCTAGGCATACTGTCTCATTTAAGGAGTATACAATGTACTGTATCTGTATTGGTGACAGCATCAGTAGCTGTTTTAGATGGACCAGCATCAGTAAAAGTGACAGTATGATCTCTGAACTGTTATATTATAGTATATTTTTATACAGACTAACAAAACATAATTTTTTTTATAATACTGTTCATACCTGTTCACATTGTTTTCATCATCAGAATAAGTGGCATCTCCCACCCACTGGATTTTCACACTCCCTTCCCTGTTATAAAAAAGCTTGCTCATTTTTTTAACACACAATAGCAACACTTGTAAACTTGCAATGCACTTTCAAACATGTCCCAAAAGTGTGCTTGTGAATAAAAGATATCTCATTGGTCAGTGGAGATTGAATAATTGATTCCATTCTGAATCAGTGTTCTGAGTTAGAACAAAATAAAATAACATTATTTTTCCACAAAGGTAAATATGATATTCTTATTTCAATTATATAGAAATTGTAGAGCAGTGGCATCAGAACACAATGACATAAAAAACAAATTTTACATAAAGTGGAGTGATATATTATTACCATGTGGCTAATAAGAATCATGATGCAATATGAAAGTCCTGATAATGTTTCATGTCTGGCTTTATTTAATGTCTGGGAATACAGTAGAGCATCGATTATCCGACCTCCGATCAACCGTCACATCGGTTAACCGACCGCGTTCTAGTTGGCAAATTCAAATGTCCGCTAGTGATGTGGCGCTACAATATTTGGTTATGTCTCGGCTACTTTAATATTATTTTTGTTAAATTTTTGTGTTTTAGCTGGCAACATGGCTCAACCATGAAAGGGAGGCCAGTATTTAACCCAGGCTTAAATTTCTTTTTTGTCTTTATTTTTGTATTTATTTTGTGCAAAATAAAGAAATAATTTTTAACGATACAATAGTGACGATTATTATTATTTTTTAAATTTTGTTAGGCTTAATATCAATGAAAATTCAACGCGAAATAGGTTAATTGCGATATACTAATCTACTATACTAATAATGTATTTTTTCATACTTTTCGGTTATCCATTTTTTCAGTTATCCGACCAACTCCAGTCCCCAATTGAGTCGGATAATCGATGCTCTACTGTATCTCAGTCTCCCCTATAAATTATTGATATATTGTATTACATATTATAAAAAATAATATTCTATAATAAACTTTTTAATTAATGTGAAATAAAATTTAATTATGATGATAATATTTTCGTAGTTATTTGGAAGAATTTAATTCTTCAAGCAAAGGGTGAAATAACCCCACAGCTGCACTTACCAACTCTTTCTAAAATTTCTGATGGATACACAGGAAGTCAAATAAAATTAGCTGTTCAAAAGGTAAATAACTGGTATATAAAAATTTATATATTGATATGCATAAGATTAAAAAAAATTGGCTGGACTTTTTCTTACTATTGTTTTAATTGTTTAAATACTAAACTGTTATGTATTTACCTAAATTTTTAAGACAGTGAAAATATTTTCTATCTTTAAGATTTTACTTTTAGAATTTTTTAAAATTGATGGAGAGAAAGTTGTTTTTTGTTCTCAATTCAGTTTATTCTCATTCTTTTGTAATGACAGTTTTTCTGCCTAAAAGATTCCAGTTCTTACACAGAAATCATCATAAGCACTAGAAATGAATGCTGATTTAAAATACCTTTTTTAGAAAGCAAATAATATAATAAAAAAGCTATTTTAAATCTGCATTCATTTAATTAAAATCTGTTTAATTATTAAATTGTAAGTTGTCATGTGTTTAATAATTCTTCATTTTTTCCATAAATACATTTTATAAATATAGTGGAACCTCACTTAACGAGCACCTCACACAACGAGTATTTTGTATAACGAGCAAAACAAATTGTAAAAATTAACCTCGCTTAACAAGCGATATTTCACATAACGAGTGATGAGGAGAGGGGAAGTCCCAAATTTTGCGCACGTGGCATGCTCCATCAGTCTGTGTTTAGCACTCCTTCCGCTAGCTTCTTAGTGTCGCCTGTGATCACATATTTTTCCAAACTTGTGTTCACACATATTACTTATGAACATCAACAACCATAGCCAGTTGTATAATAAACACGCCAAATGATATGCCAAATTCTTGAGTCATAAATTTAATGACAGATTCCAAATGAAATTTCAGAAACGTCTGAATTAAAAGTTAACTATTTATAATTATTAAATATAATACGAGATGGAAACATAACTGCCTACCTCTAGTCAAATTAATTAGTTTCTGATATTTAATTATAGCATTTACATAACCCAAGAATTTGGCATATCGTTTGGAGTGTTTATCAAACATGTTAGCTGTGATTTTTTTTTTTTTTCGTTTCTGCAAATTGAATTCTCATTCCAGGATGGTTCATTCCATGCTAGAAGAAATGATGATGATGATGATGATGATTCATGCTCCTTAACAGTGTATATTGTACAATTTTTTTTGAATAAACATTATACATAATGCATTCCACGCCGAAAAAATGCTCAAATGTTTTATCGTATTTTACATTAATTTTTATGGGAAAAATTGTTTTGCTTAACAAATGTTTTGCATTACGAGTAAGACTCTGGAACACATTATGCTCATTAAGCAAGGTTCCACTGTAATAATATTGCTATATTTATTCTGTTTTGCAAGCACTTAAACTGTGATTTATGTTGGAGCATACACTGTAGAACACACACTGTTGAAATAGCAAAAATTATTGGATACTTTAACTTGGTTAAATCATTTGTTGACAAAAATAATTTGTATACAGTGTATAATCTTTTAGTCAAACCAAAAATAGAATATGATATTACACTTTGCTGCAGTGCTGTATAAATGATGTTTTTGAAATATAGAAAAAGTTTTTGAAAGAGTACTTGAATATAAGTTATAGAAAAAAAAATTATTTTGAGAAATTTGTGTATAAAAATTTTTTATGGTTTTGAAGTTTGTAAGAAAATGTTACTGTTGTTCTCTCATAGATATGTGCATAAACAGATGAGTGTGTATGATAGTGCATCTGGCACTTTGTTCTTATGTCTGCTGTGATGATGAACTATATATTGAGAGGCAGACAGACCAATAATGGAGATGAGATGATAGCTTTATGTCTTAGAACCATTGAAGGGTATGATGGTTCGACTAAATGTCAATATGTTGCACATGCACATAAATGTCATTATTTCAAGACGTCAACCATTGCAAGACGTCAGAGTTCTGATGCACTGTACCATTCTCATGACAGTTAAGATGGCAGCCATTCTACTTTAACAGTGAATGTGAAAATGACAAACAATATGTAAGAGCTTAAGGATCTAAATGCCCCTATGGAGGGTAATCCTGTCAGTCATGCCAATCGAGATATGCTTTATTTATCAAAAAAGTTACAAGACAAAAATGTTAACAAATTACAACAACAAAAACTGTTTTCTTGTTTTTCATGTGCTTTTTTTTCTTACTTTGTCCCTTCTTTTTTCCTATTTATTTTTTTTTTATTAGGGCAGATAAAATGACCTCAGTATCAAATGAAGTAGCCTACAGTACTTGGGTAAAATAATTTATTATGGTTCTTTTTCAAAAGAAATCACTTAATTTGCTTTCTTTTACATATTTTTTAACTTTGTTAAATACCTGGCTAGCTTGATCATCATGAGTTGAAAAATCTGCTCTAGGACACGTTTCTAACCATGTCAACATTGTTTCTAACACATCAAATATTTCACTGTGGCTATGCACAGTGAAGCATTTGATTATAAGTGATGTATTAGAAGTCTGTGACTTCATTAATTGCACTTTTCTATTTGTATTGTAATAAATAAACCTAACACTAGTGTTGATAAAAAGATAGTTCAATAGTTGGGCCTACAGAAGGTTGCCAACAATCAGTGGTGATATTCGAAATAGTTAACAAAGGGTTCGCTAGCAGAAAATTTTTCCCTGACAATCACCGACAAATGAAATGGAAGTTCTGGCTAGAAATAAATACAATACTTTTTCTTATGATATATCTAATAATCAGTGGCGTATTTGGAACGTAACGAGCCCTGGGCGAAGACCAGGCAACAATAGTATATTAGTGCTGTCAACCTTTTTTTTTTTGTGTTTTTTAGGCAGAGAAATTTTTCACCTCGAATGGCACTGCTGATAATAGACAGATCTCATCATCTCTCGAAATACAATATCCTTTTTATTTCGCTGTCCATAGCCCGACACGTGTTCCACAGCCATCTTGTATTATTTCGCGCACATGAGATTGTGGGATCTCTCTTATGATCTTATGACTGGATCTAGTTTCAAGAACTCTCTTGAATCGATCGCAATTAAACCTCGTTTCGGTCGAGATTGAAACGGTCGAGAGAGATTGCACCAAGACATAGTCCCTGACCTTGCTCACAATCTAGATTGAAATGCTCAGTGCGAACGGGGTATAAGGCTCTAGTTTAGTAGTATTACAGAGTATAATATGTATATTTTAATATATTTAAAAAAAAAACAAAACCACTGAGAAGTGGGGTATACTATAGATTACCACCTATGGAATTTTAAGACATTGATTATATATTTGAACTCAGGGGACCGAGACGAGTTCAACGGTACCCTATTTTTGGACCGGAGATGAAAAATAAAAAAGTTATCGTACTTTTTAAGTTACCATACTTTTTTAATGCTCTCACGAAGACGGGGCACCATAGTTGCTAGTACTGCCATCTTGTGGTAAAGTCTGCAAACCATGACGTCCGACTACGGTCATCTCCAGTAGGGTTAAACATGCGATACAAGAGCGGAGAGAGCAACGTGATTTCCGATCATCGCGCGATCGCCATTTCGGCTAATGTTACTTATGGCAGCAAACATAGCGGCCATTCCCACTGTTCGTGCTTTTGACTGACCTCCTGGAGGGGAGCCGCCGGCAGACTGCCATGCGCTAAACATCACTAGTTATTTGTTCAAGAACTACCGTGAACCAAGTAAAAAAAGGGGGGAAACGTCTACCAAAGGCAATTTTAACAGCAAGCGACACGACTCCCGAGTGCGATAGCGACGCAACTCCTTATCATCGCACGATCGCTGGAAAAAGTATGATAACTTTTTATTTTTCGTCTCTGGTCCAAAAGTAGGATATCGTTGAACTCGTCTCGGTCCCCTGAGTTCAGATATATACCCAAAGACCCAAAATTCCGTAGGTGGTAATCTATAGTATCCCCGAGAAATGTTCCGTGTGTTTAACAAGGTTCGGAAAACTGAAAATTTTAACAACGGGTTTGGCCGAACCTGTGCGAACCCGCTGAATATCACCACTGCCAACAATTACTATTATGTAAAATTTTTGTAATTTTTGGAATTAATTATTTGAACTCAACTTCAGAGAGTACTGATTTTTGGATAATTGATGCTCTACTATACTGTAGTTATTCAGACAGATTTTTTTAAAATTCTGGTTTATTTATTTGGATGGTTAGTAAATTATATGCTAAACTTCATACATTGTTACACTGTTATCTGTTTATTTAAACCAATTAAATAATTAATTATTTCACAAAAATAGTTCTATTTTTTATTTTAATAGAATGATAAGTAAAATGATACAAAATCTACTTTCATATTTTGTGTAATTGGGCTGCAATTTGAAAAATTGTAGACCTGTGAATTCCCACTGTCATCTATCCATTTGTCCTTCCTTAATCTTGAGAATGGAGTTAGTTAGATGAAAGTCAAGATCAGATATGGAAGCTTAGGGGCAGGAGGACCCAATTAACTATACAGTGGGTGATCAGTTAACAAATAGTTCGGTTAATGAACAAATCAGATAACAAACACTTTTGTGAAAGATTTTCGTGTTCGGACAATGAACACATGATTGGATAAAGAACACCTCACAAAACAAACACAAGAAGCGGCGTAAAATAATGAATACTGATTGGTCTTCCCTTGTCTTCAGGCAACAATTCGAAACTCTTCGGAGTACAGGAGAAGTCGACGTCCAGCCCGGTATATACTGATCAGATAATATTCTTCCAAACTTTGAAACTCTCCCTTGTAATTCCAGCCTTTTATTTTTCTGATAGAAACAACTCTTTAACAGTATTCGTGAGACTGTTGGGCGGGCACTAGTTAAGTTTTGCGTCGGTTTTTATTTTCAAAAGGTGGGAGTATAATAGCATAGGTAGAGAGTGGGCAGAAGATATCTGATTTTGCTGGGCAGTATGGCTCGAATAGGTCTACAGTAGGCCGCAGTTCAATCTTATCTAAGAAAGATACCGTATAATCAAGAAAACTCAAACAGCTAAAAGAGTAACAAAAATCGCTTCTAAGAAATAAAGCACATTGAAGAGCTCGTAATGGAACCTGAAACTGATCTGACGACAGAAGAATGCCAAGAACTCTTGAATGAAGAATGCCAAGAACTCTTGAATGAAGAACACCAAGAAACTCGGCAAAATATGTTTTCTTCTGAAAAAGATGATTAATGCCGATATCTGCTGTTAAAGATCTTTTGAAGAAGTGGGAGGATGTCAGAACAACGATCTTAGAATGGCATCCAAACCAGGTTGAGATTAATAGGCTTGGGATCTCTACAATTACAATGCTATTAATTACTTCTGAAAAATCCTGAAGAAGAGAGAAAAGTGATCGACATTAGACAGATTCTTTAACCCCCACAAACGGAAAAACATCACTAATAAAAATGCAAGACAATGTATATATATTTTTTTATTATTACATATAAATAAACGTAGTAAGAAAGTATATATTTTTTATTTTTTTGGGATATTCAGAATGAATTAATCAAATTCCCATTAAAACCTATGGTAAATTGATAATCGGTTAATGAACAATTTGGATAGCAAACAAAGTCTTGGAATGGATTATGTTCATTAACCGATCACCCGCTGTAGATGAACTTCTGGTCTAGATTGGAAGTCAGATAATTTCAATTCAAAAATTCCCCCTGAAAAGAGTTAGATAGCAATAGAGTTGTGCTGGTCATCTAATAGGAAAAGTATGATGTATAGGGGCAAGACATTACTAATTTGAGGTGGAGAGCATATATTTTAAATTAATTAAATAAATTAATTAATTAAAAATATGATTAAAAATTGCAGCCAGGCATTGTGATGTCGTCATAATAAATAATTGCTCGTTCAATTTATTTATAATTTATTATAAACTGATTTGATGTAATTAATATGATGAGATATATAAAACAAATATTTATGAATAGGGGGGGCGCTACAGGCGTTTAATCATGAGGGTGCGAATTAAGTCGGAGCTTTTTTGGTGTGAAAAAAAGAAACTTTTATCGATAAATTTGTGGTTAATTCAGGTATATTTATTGGTAATTATAAGGATAAAGCTGATAATGGCTGGGATAGAACAAAACCCAGGACCATTGTCACATTCTCCGCCAAAGAGAGGACGACCGCCACTGACTAGAAGCACAAGTACAGTTAAGATGTCTAAAGCAGCCTGTGTGGATACAATGCTCCGTAGACAACATACATCATCCAAGGAGAAGGAAAGGACGGAAATAACACAAGAAAATAAGAGAGAAAAGGAAAAGGAGGCTATGTTGGAAAACTATGATGAAGTGAGGGAGACAGATGACAATCCGATAACAACCAGCATAGAACAACTGTCAAAACTAGTACAAGCTTCTCATAAATCCATAACTGAACAAATTTTGGATCTTAAATCCGAAATAAGTTTAATTCACCAGGAGTTAAAGGAATTCAAAACAAAGTTTGGCCGGTTGGAGCAGAAAGTAAATCAACTTGAAGTAATAGTTCCTGACCTTGACAGAAAAATCGAAGCCCAGCAGTATATGGTAAATAACACTTTAAATATAATTAAGCAAGCTAACCTAATGTTATTCGGATACCCAATAGAAGAAAATACAATTATAAAAGAAAGCCTAGTCAAATTTATTCAGGAAACCTTAAAAATAACAGACTTTAAATTAGAGGAAGTTAAAGACATTTATATAATTAAAAAGGAAAAACCTACTATTCTAAAAATTTCTTTAACTACTGTCCAAAGGAAGAACCAAATAATATCTTATTTTTATAATTATAAAAAAGTTTCATTGGAAGAGCCATATAATAATTTGCGCATGTCATCTGACCTTACCCAAGAAACAAGAGATCGTAGAGCCAAAATTCTTCCATATTATATAGAGGCTAAGAAAAAAGGTGTACAGATTTTACTAAGAAATGACTATATCATTTATAAGAATAAGAAAATTACATACAGTTTTGCAAATAACTGCCTAGTGGATACTAACACTTTTTTAGATGTAAATTTCAACTACTAAATTTACCCAATAATAATAATGTTTTTAATAATAACAGCAGTAAGTATGATAAATCTAAAATGGAATATATGAAAGAGTCTGGAATTAGGATACTCACTTGGAATGTCCAAGGATTCAGAAATAAGTTTTCTTCAACTTATTTAAAAAAGATGATGGAGAAGTATGATATAATAGGTTTAGAAGAAACTTGGCTTAATAAACTAACCACAAACGACATACATATTTTGCGGGCTTTTGATTATATAATGGTCCCTGCAATAAAAAATCCCGGTGTAGGTAGGCCTAAAGGTGGAATTATGTTAATAATGAATAAAACTTTGGGGAGCTTGATTTATTCTTATACAAGTTCATATTTAATATTCTCATTGATTAAATTGGAAACAAAAAAACTTAGTAGTTTTTCCGAAAGATATCTGGCAATAATAGTCAATTATATTCCGCCCTATGAAACGCTTCAAAGTCCTTATCAAGAAATTGAAAAGATTTTATCGAACTGGTTAAATTTTACTCCATTATGGCTAATTATAGGCGATTTTAACGCCAGAATTGGAAATTACAACGATTCATACTATAAAGGAAACAATCGAATAATTTACAATATAAGGAGTAGCTCTGACACAGGAAGTAATAAAAAAGGAAACTTGTTACTTAAATTGGCCAAAAGTCACGATTTTTACATACTAAATGGTCGTACTATAGAGGATTATCCTGGCAGACATACCTTTCTGTCTCCAAGAGGAGCATCGGTTATAGATTATATAATATGTTCAGAATTTATATTGGACCACTGTACTGAATTTAAGGTGTTAGATAACGATCTATCCGATCACTTCCCTTTACAATTAATTATAGGAGAAGACCTGCCTAACTTATTATTGTGCGAAAGGAAAAATATAAAAGAGAAATTACAAGAGATGAAATGTAGATTTAACATTAGAAAATACGAAAGTGAAATAGGAGAAAGAATCAAATTAATCCATAGAGTACAGATTGGAGAAATATATAATTCTTTAATAAAAATTTTTAAAGACTATATTATAGAACCGAATTGTCATAAAACTAAAAACTTAAATAAGAAGAAATACAAATTTAAGCAAGAATGGTTTGATATGCAGTGCTATAGAGCAAAGAGAAAAAAAGAACATGCATTGGTATTATTTCGTAAACATCGATTAAGAGAACAACTAAAGGAATATATAGACTCAAAAAAAGGATATAATAATCTTATAAAGGCGAAGAAAAAGAAATATTTCAATATGATCAATCAAAAATTACTTACTGAGAAAAACAATAATTTTTTCTGGTCAACAGTTAAAAAATATCGACCGAGAATAAATGAGGAAAAGCAAGTGTTTGTTGTCTTTGAAAAATGGTTTGAATTTTTTGGAAAAAGGAAAGCAAATAATATGAATAATACTCTAGAATCAGGACAGGATACAATGAACAGAAATGAGGGTGTATTAAATTCGCCAATTCAGGCTCTAGAAATAGTAAATATTATAAAAAAATTAAAAGAAACCACTGCTGTGGGACCTGATTCCATTCCAAATAGTTTTTTAAAAAGATTACCATTCGAAACGGCTGAATTGTTAGCACTTAGTTTTAATTATATGTATCAAAATAGTATTTACCCTAAGTCATGGAGCTCGTCATATTTCCGAATGATATTTAAAAAAGGCGATGATTTAAATCCTAGCAACTATAGACCTATTGCAATTCTCTCTTCATTAAGGAAGATTTTTACATCAATCTTGGCGTCAAGATTTATTCAATGGACGGAAGCAAATTCCCTGATTTCAGACACCCAATTTGCTTTTACTAAAAAGACTGGAACAGAAACAGCATTATTTACATTAATATCAATCATTCAAATCCATTTATCCAGAAAAAGACACAAATTATATACAGTCTATTTGGACCTAGAAAAGGCTTTTGACTCGGTGCCAATAGGAACACTATGTGATAAACTAAAAAACCATGGTGTGGATACTTTGTTTATCAATGCTATAAAATTTTTATTTGGTCATTACTTTGTTACAATTAAATGTGGAAAAAATGTATACCCACCATTTGATATTTATGGTGGTCTTCTGCAGGGTGACCCACTATCGCCTCACTTATTCAATTTTATGATTTATGACATTAATGGGCAATTTAAAAAAGAAGAGGATGGGATTTTGATAGAGAATCAGTTAATTCACTCAATTCAATATGCAGATGACATTGTGTTAATTTCGAACACTAAAATGGGTCTACAGAGAAAAATTAATTTAATGCAGAAATATTTCTTACAACTAGGTTTAAAAATCAATCCAAACAAAACGTATGTACAGATATTCCGAAGGGGTGGAAGACTGTCTAGACAAGATCATAATTTTTACCTTTTAAATGATAAACTAAAAGTAGTCGAGGAGGTTTCGTACCTGGGAATCAGCTTATCTTCAACATTATCCTTTGAAGCTCATGCGCAATATGTATGGAACAAAGCACACAAATTAATTAATAACCTTATTTACTTATTAACTAAAATAAGAATAAACTCTATACAGAAACAAATGCAGCTATTTTCAACAATAGTCATAAACTCAATATGTTATGGCTTTCCGATATGGGGCATGGACTGGATATCCCGACTGGAAAAAATTCAATTATTATATATAAGGAAAATATATGGCTTAGACAGAGCTGTACCCGGATATGCGATCCGACATGATACAAATCGCTTACAACTGGAGTCTTATCTGGTATTAAGAATACTAAAATTCTATAAAAGATTGACTAATAGTCATAATATTTGGATAGACATTATATTAAAAAAACTTAAGAGTCTAACTGAGACAAAGAAAAATTACGTAAATAATTGGTATAATAAATTTTGTCAAATGCTGGCAAAATATGGAATATCACCTACACTATTTAATAATACGGAAGCAGATTGGAATTTTGGGTACTCCATTCTAATAGAAAACATGTATAACAACTCAATCCATCAAGAAATGGATAAACTACAGAGCTCTAAATTTCATCCCTGGTATATTGATAATCTTAATTTCCCTCCTTCGACTGTTTATTTGCATTTTCCCATTCCATTCGCGATGAAAAGATTTTACATGCAACTCCGATTGAATAGTTTTTATGTAATAGTCAATCAGAATTATCTGAATATCAAGAACAATTTGTGTAACTTATGTAAAGAACAAAATTCGATTTATCATATAATTTGTGTATGTAAGGAATGTACAGAGATCAGATATCAATTTGGTATTACTGCCCTGTCTAACAGTAAATCAACCACGAAATTCTATATCAACTTATTTCAAATAAGTGCAACAGTGTTAATTAGGTTATATAACTTTTTCAATAAATATATTAAAATGTCTGAGAATGTAAGTAAAAACATAGAAAGCGAATCATAGAGTTAACTGATATAAATTGTAATTTAGAAATAATACAGAATTGTACAACCTTATTTATTATTGCTGCGCTTTTCTATGATTTCCCCCCTTGTAACGGGAATTTCCCATAATACGCTAATAAAGATTAATATTTATATTTATATTTATTTATATTTATGAATAGACATTAATATCAAGAAGAATTGGTGTGCTAAAAGAAGCTCCTTTATCAGAAATAGAATTTATTGAGCCATTAAGTAAATATGTACCTCTCTATAATGTTGAAATTGAAGCTTATAAGGTAAAATAAAACTTTTATTTTACTATATTTTGTATAAATTTATAATTTGAAATAATTTAGTAAATAATCTATAGGTTGGATTCAAATTTTATTAACAAAATTCTTTATTTTTATCACCATCATGAATTCACAGTTAACTTTTAAACAGTATACCGACATTGATAATCTTCACTTGCTTTTCAAAACTTAAAACTGTAAGTTTATGATTGATTCATATTATTGAAAAAATGAAAGTTTTTTTTAAACAGTTTTCTAACTATAACAGTGGAAAATAATAAAATTTTCACCCAAATGTTCATTTTAAAGTTTTATTTATATTTTCCAAATTTTATTGTTAAATTATTTCTTTCCTCAAATTTATAATCTCAAGGATGAAAGTTTCACAATTTTCATTCTTCACTTGCTGTAATTAATAATCCAATCATTTAACATCTTATTAAAGAAATATACAGTACTTACAAAAAAAAAATTGACAAATTGATGAGAAAAGAATTATAATACATCTGCAAAAAATATATAATTGGTCATTAAATAATAGATTTTATTATTTTATATTATGTTATTCAATTTTGAAATATAATTAATTATTCATACATTAATGTTATATTTGGTCATTATTTTTTTTTTAGAACTTTGTAGAAAATATTAATTTTAATGTTCTTTATTTAAAAAATTATAATAATATAGTTGAAATAGTAGGATAGTTTCTTTAATTTTTTTTCTTAGTAAATATATATTATTATAATGGATATTTATGTTATGTTTTGAAATTACAAGCTGTTTACAGATTTTAGTTGTATATGTACAATTATTTTGATTTGTTTTCTTACAGAACTGGTTTGCTAAAACACCTCTGGCAAAGAAACGAAAGAAAATGTTTGCACCTCAGGAAAAAAAGACCAAAAAGAAATAATTAAAAATTTTATTTATAAAAATCAAAATTAAAAATATTATATGTATTTTATTAATCATATTCAATATTAAAATATTTATTATTTTAAACAATTGAATAATTCTAATGCTTGTTAACTATTAAATAATTCATGTAATTACTAATAAAAGTTTTATGTATAAAATGTGTTCATCATATTATGTGACTTATCACTAACATTTTAAATCAATTTCCAAATTGAATGTCTTCAATAATCATATGTTCTTACATTTTATAAAAAATCATGGACAGCAACCTATTGAAGAGCCAGTTTTAGTATTCAATAATCTAGAATAGCACATATGATTTTTAGGCATTCATTGTTGCATATATAAATAGAATCAAATTCAACATACTAGATGTTTCTAATTAATGTACTCTTATTCAATACTGTCTACGGAAATATCAGGGTGATTCAAGTTTCCAGACACTGACAACACTTTTGTGAATACAAATGAGCTAGTATTTGCATCATCATCAAAGCACATACTATCATTTTATAGAACTATTGAGTTCATTCCTTTGGTGAATTTTGTTTTCTACAACAAAGAATGACTGATGAAAAATTCATCATTTAAGGCACATTGCGTCATTACTGCAGACAAGGGTTCAGTGCAGGGTAGCAGCAGAGAAAATTTGCAAAATTGAAGGACCACAACTCAACTTCAGCCAAATGGAACACCAGCATCGTAGACAAACCTTGGTCTAGATGACTATTGATGTAATTTGGACAGTCCAGTACATTGGAAACAGGTTTCTAATGGCCAGGCTGTGGACGGCAACCTCTATGCTGAGCAACTGGGAAGAGTGTTTGAAGTCCTGCATACTCACTATCCAGCATTGCTTAATTGAAAGCATATACTGCTGTAACCTGATAATGCTGTGGAACACCATTCCAGAGTGGTCCAAGAAAAGATAAAGGAGTAAGTTTTGTCTTACCCAGAATACAGCCTTGATCTTGCTCCATCAAAATTTTAGCTCTTCTGATTGTTGGCACATTTTTTGTGAGGACCTTCCTTCAATATAGTGCATGATATCAGAAATGAGGTTCATGAGTTTTGGCATCAAAACCAGCCAAGTGGTATTGCCGAGGAATTCACCAATTTACAAAAAGATGGGTCAAAACCATTGCTAACATTGTCTTTATTTCAAGGATGATCATGTCTTGTGTTTTAATGTCAATAAAGTTTTGTATCTTGTCTGTGTCCAGGAACTTTTCAATCAACATGATATTTAGCAGTCTAAATGCAATCAGATTTGGTATGGTGATATTCCAGGACATGCAGAAGATATTTCCATTAAAAAATAGTAGCAGTGTATATTCACAAAATGACTGGCATACCAGTCCATCTGGGGGAGACCATGAAATCAGATATTTCCATATGGTAAAAACTGGCATGTCGGTTTATCCTGGGGAATGCTGGCATGCCAGTTTAAGTGAGGTTATAGAAGGGATTAAAAAAACAAATGAGTTACATCACATAAAAAGGAACAAGTTTTTATTCTAAAACTGTGAAACTCGGCATTACATCAAAAACTATGATTATATTTTTAATTTCTTTATTTTGTCTTCTTTCTAATGACATAAAATACTCTTGGAATTTTGAAAGTGCTCTATTTATGTGTATTTTATTGTTATTTGATTAAAAAATGCAGAAATAAACATCTAAATTAAGAAACTCCCTGCAAATTATTTCAGCTTACACTGATTAACATGGTTTGTGTGAAATATGAGAAGAAAGTGATATTTTTAAGGTTGGGGTAGCCCACACTAACTAACTACTACTACTAATGTCAATAAGTTGTTAATTGTTTTATTGTCTTAAAATCAGGAAGAGAGTTTTTGTTTACAAGTCAGTCAAATTACAATGTTATTATTTTATTGTATTTGGAAGAATGTTTTCTTTAATGTTTAATTAACAACTAGTTTTGTTAGATTGATTAATTTTATATTTTAGTTGCAGTTTAACCAGCATGCTGGTCATTCTGCAAAAATATGGTACCAAAGTCCAAAACTCATCACTATGGAAATTAGTACCAAAAGTTTAAAACTCATCACTTACGACACTTATGGTGCTGCAAGCAACAAAAAGTTTCCTTTGCATGACCACATGTGTTGCATCCAAGTTCTGGTATAAAAGTGGCCACAACTGCTGATCAGCTACAATGCACATTCCAGCAAGATGATGGCCATCTCTTGTGGAGCTGTTTTATAAAAATAATGGCAGTAGCTACTGTAAATTTCTGTGAAATATTGCAATGTTATCCATATAAATTTATAGAAGTTTTAGAAGGCTGGGTCTCTCAGATCCAACCCATAGATTGAAAAGTTAAATTAATTTTCAAGCAGCACAAAATTGATTAAGGGTATAGGACTGAAAAGCGAATATCCAGTTCTTATCCAGTTGATTTTCCACATCACAATGGTTTGCCAGAAATTTCATTGAAACATATTTTGCTGCTACAAAACATATTTCTGAAGACGTCTCTCATTCATTTTTGCAGAAATGCTCACATTTGTTGATTCTGATGTTGGACTGGTTATCATACTGTAGTCAAAATTTAATTAATGGTAATATTATTGACAAAAAAAATTACAATAATAAGATAATTATGAAAGAAATAGTTTATCATTGTGGTTAAAAACAAACTTTTTGTTTTTAATTTTTTACAAGTAAATAGAAAAATCCCAAAGAACAGTTGATATCTACCCCAAAAATTAACAAATATACATAAAAACAAAGACAACAATTACATAAATTTAAAAATTGTACAACACATTTTTACATTTTAATTTAAAACAAGAAAAATTAAGAAATAAAAAAATCATCAAAATAATGATTTAAAAAACACCTTTGAGATACACTCAAAAGAAAAAATGGAGAATAAGGTTGTAAGTTTTTTGAAGGAATATGTAAAAAAAAAGCTGCTCATAATAAAGAAAACCATTAAAAAATTTAAAATAAAGTGATCAAAATTTTTGATATACCCAAAAATGAATGAAAACCTAATTAATCCTAGCAAAGCTAGAATTTTAAGTACAGTAAGACTACGCTTAATGTGGGGATATGTTCCTAGATGACAAAGTGCTAAATGAAAGTGTTAAATGAGGTCATTTTAACACAGAGTAAGCAGGGAAAGGGGAATACGTGACCAAAAATAAACAGATTTTACTTTAAGTTATTATATTATGCAAATTAATATAAAAATATGTTAAATAACACACAAACATATGCAGATAGAAATGTAAAGTTCATTTTTTGTGATGAAGGTCCTGGCTCTTCTGAAATTCTTGTGTTTTGCGATAAAGTCATGTAGTTTCATTTGTCACTTTTTCTTTCCTTAAGCAGATGTCAGTAGCAAGGGATCACATCCAAAATGCCTGGTCTTGTTTTTGCACTCCTTTCAAAATCTGGACTGTTCACTACAATTTGATCAACGATTTCGGTTATTGTTACCAAACTTTTACTAAGTAAATCTGTAGAGAAATTCTTTGGGTTCTTCATTTTCAGAATCACTATTTTCCAGTTCTACACAAATTCCTTGTTCTGCGAGTTCTTGAAGATTGTCATTGGTAAGGCTCTCACCAGAAACATGCAGTACCTCCTCAATATCCTGCTCATCTACATCTCCTAGTCCTGCTGAATCGATTAGCTTGACAATTTGGTCAACCTAATGATACAGCAATAGGCTCTTCTTGTTGAGAATTCTTGGATACCTTCAGCCATAACTTCTTCCATACTCCGTTCGTGCATTTATCAGTTAATACTTGTCAAGCGAAGTCGACATTGCCTATGGCATCCATGATGTCATATATTTTTTCCAAAATTGCACCAAACAAACATAGATTTAAGGAAAGTACAGCACTACGATGAATTACCACCTTTTGGTGATTGGTTCGTGTTTGGGAATAATCATATTATATACAAATCAATGAAATGCCACGATAATTTGAATCTGCGTAAATCTTTGTAAATCTGCGTAAATAATCTGAAAACTAAGATGATTTTTAAAATTATATTTATCATAATAATAAATTATCATTTTAATATAATTTCTAAATTTATAGATGATAATAGAGAAATAAATTTTAAGTCATGGTTTGGAATATGTTATGTATAATTAAATTATAAAAAAATTAATAGGAAATTTGAAATAGGCAGCCTAGTTTATTGAATCAACATTCATGAAAAATCTTGTTACAAATTTTAATTTAAAAAACAAATCAATAAAATTATAAATATAAATAGTATTATACAAAGTATGAGGTTTCATAAAATTTTAACAGAAAAAAAATGTTGTTTTACAAACATTACAATTTGTGTGTATAAATAAAAAAGTGTCATTAAATTATATTGAAAAACATTTGCTCATTCATTATACACTCATTAAAAACAATCATAGCACAAATGTACAAAATTTTTCTTTATATATTATATACATAAAAGCATTTTATAAAATAATACAAGAATCTTTTAAAAATAAGGCAAAACATTCGAGTTGAGCATTCATTTTGATCACGTGTTGTAAAATCTGTAAAGTTTTCTCAAATAAGCAGTCTAAGTATACGAAATATTTATCTAGCTGCAAATAACAATAAAACTTTCTAATAAATTTGCAGTTCCAAACGGAACATATATTTCACATAGTTTTTTTCCTCGTTTTTCACATTGTTTCATAGCAATTTCCATAAATTTTTCACCCATAAATCATCATTTATTAAATCTTTTTAAACATTTTATTTAAAAATTATTTTAAAATGTTCCGGTACATAGTTCTCTAATATTTAACATGAAGTTTATCGTTAAAAACAATTTTAATAAAATGCAGAAAATGTATCTAAAATTCTTATTTGTAAATGTGTTACAAATACGTACGAATAAATTCGTTTACATTTATTAAGAAGTATCAAATACAAGTAAATAAAATAAAATAAAAACTGTTGTATAATGACAGTCAGCTAAAATTAATTTCAGTTTAAACCTTGTTATATATTACTCAGTACAAAAACTAGAAAAAATTCTTAGTACACAGTTTATGAACACTGGTAACCTACACTTCAATGGTGTATAATTAGCACATATATGTACTGTACCGTATAATTTGTCAATTTTTAGTGAAATTACAAAATTTCAAAACATTTTTCTTTTGTTTTATAATAATATAAACTTGTTAAAATAGGATATATGGTAAAGTTAATAAATTATCTATGCATTTCATTCAAATAATTATTAAACAAACACTCAATATTGTATAGTAGTACACTCTTTTGAGATGGAATATGGCACGAAGAAGGAAAATTAGATTTTTTTGTCATGAACAAGTTTTTAAAAGTTTTATTTTATAAGAACTGTAACAGAAAGATAAGATTAAGTAAAGAAAAAATAATTTTCTCTTGGATCTTGTATACTCTCCACATCATCCTGATTTTCACAATACACATCTCAATTTATTCAAGACGAATGATTCGGATTTTCCTTCTTGCACTACAAACCATATTTATTGATTGTTAATATTTGTATAAGAATAAATAGTGTCAGAAAATTTATCAATTATACATTTCATGATTTTGTCATTAGCTTTTGTAATTTATGATAAAAATAAAGTTGCAATTAATGGCAACTTATTCATTTTATACAATTTGAAGTTATTTGATAAACTTAAAATTTTGGAATATTTTCTTTTATTACATGCAACTTTTTCTTTTCATCAATACATATGAAATTATTGAATGTGCTTGAAAAAAACTGGTTCATTGCATAAACAATTAATACATGTAATAAAAAGTTAATAGCAAACATTATTTTTTTACATTATTATTTAATTGTTGTGCAGTTTAAATAAATTATATCATTGTTATTGCTAAATAGTCAGACTGACTATATATCATTTGATTTGAATTAAATCAAAACATATTTTTAATGAAATTCTTTTGTCAGTTATTCCAGAAAAATCTTATTAAATTGGATACAATATTGAAAAACTGATGCCAATGGGTTTATTGTAGATCAGGGGGTTCTCAAAGTGGGTGGTGAGTAAATCTAGAGGGGCACTGGAGGCAGGGTACTGAACGGTGACCAAAGGCAAAAGTTGGGGTCACTGATGGGTTAGGGGGCGTTGGGTATAACTTTATGGAACAAAGGGGACGGTGGATCGAAAAAGTTTGAGAACCCCTGTTGTAGATTCACTATTCCTTTATTTGAAATATAAATTTGTATAATTTGAAAAAGAATGAATTTAGAAAAACTTCTTTTTAAATTAATTATATAAATAATATATTAATAATTCTCTTCTTATTTTTGATAAAAAATGGGAAATTTATATAAATTTTATTTAAAGATTATAGTTATTGATATATTATTATTTTCAATCTTAAAACTAGTTTACTCATAATTATTTTTTCATCATATTCTTGGGAAGAATTTAATGAATATAAAAATTTTAAAAATCAATGCTTTCAACATTAATATAAATATGAAATTTATTCTGGAATATGTTAGTTTATCATTTGTAAGTAATAGTAATAGCTAATTTAATGAAAATATGGTTTATGTTTTTATTATTGCAATACAGTAGAGTGTCGGTTAACCAAAAGCCAATCAACCAAAACGTCGGTTAACCAAAAGCGTTCCAGTCAGACTGTGTCATACTGAATTGAACATTTTTGATACTAGATTAACTTCTAAAGTATAATTTTTTTGTTTTTATATTTTTCAATATATTTATTTTGTTTGTACAAAATAAAGAAATAATTTTTAACAATACAATAGCCACAATTATTATAAAAATTTTTGTTAGACTTAACATTGATGAAAATTCAACGTGAAGTGACACACAACGGAGAAAAATTTCAACGTGGGATATATTAATATACTATTATTGGGATATAGTAATATAATAATTACATGGGATATTAATAATGTATTTTTTCGTACATAATTGGTTATCCGAAAAATCGATTTTCCGAACAACCTCAGTCCCCAATTGATTCAGGTAATCGACACTCTAATGTAATAAGAACATAATTAAACTGTGATAAAAAAAATGTTCAGTTTAATTAAACAATGTCCACTATATAAACTCAAAAATTACTACTACAAATAACAATGCTCACTGGAATATGTTGATAGAAATTATAAGTTAGTAGTAATCAGAAAATGTAAAATTTGTCTAATATGATAAAAAAAATTAATTTTTGAAATTGCACAGTAATAATAATGATAAATAAATCAATCATCATCATCATCGTCACACATCTCTATGAAGGCTTAACTCAGTGATTCCTAAAGTGAGTGTTGAAGACCTACCTCAAGTGGGTGGGAATCCCAAAGTGATTCCCACTCACTTGAGGGAAGAAGACTTAAGGGGTGGGAGGGGTATTACAATGGAAAAAAATTCATTTTGAAACAAAAAAAAAATTATAAAAAATATACATTCTAAAAGGGGACAGTAACCTGAAAAGTTTGAGAAACACTGACTTAAATAATTATCCAATAAATGAAACTAAAAGAAGATTAGTTTTTTTATGACAAACAATTTCAGCTGCATGACAATATGATTTGTTTTCTTGTTCTAAATCATAAGGAAAAACTTTTACTTTTATTATAGATTATGTATTTTAAAACTAAATGAATAATATACAAACAAACAGTATCCAGTGTAGATAAAACTAAAGATTAGATTGAGAATGATAAGTAATTTTGAAAAGTGTTTTACCTATTTTGTCATTGTCAAATTGATTTTCAAAAATCTGTAGCACTTTCACAACAAAAAGCAAAATGCTTAACCAAATTAAATGTGGACTTCATTCCTATTCTAGGAAGGACTACGATTAATATTCAACAATGGTTTAACAAAACAATCTGTCACTTATAATGAACATTGAGGATAAAAAATGAAAAATACAAACATTTAGTTTTCACTTCTGATATTGATATAATATTTATTTAGAAATAAAATTATGATTACATAGATATCATTTTGAAAAACTAAATGTAGAAATTATATTCTAATTTACATCTTTTAAGATAGAATAAGCTTACTGAAACATTCCAGAAACATGTATTTAGTTCACCTATGCTCTAATAAAATAAAATTTTATAGATTTGTTCAAAGTTATTTTTTTGACAACCTTAAAATCATTAAATTTTCTTTTTTGAATTACTTCAGAACTGCTTATGACTTACATGAATAAAAACATCAAACTGCACCTTTATTAAATTTTTGTTCTCTACTGGATTAAGGTGTAGTTTGTTGTTGTTGTTACCATCATCATTTAGTATTTAAAGTGTGGTTTACATTTAAATGGATGATCAAACAATCTTTTTATTTCATTTTAAAAAATGTTCTAATATACTCTATATTACATATTCTTGTTCATATTCGGTTATTATGTCTATGTGTAATGTTAACTTATTTATGTATTACTTATTTTCACATTCATTAAATTCTTTGTAAATGCATTAAATTATCAACATTTATATTCCTTCCAAATCTACAATGAATTTCATTCATGGTACAGTCAAACCTGTTTTTATGCGCTCCTTTTATGTGCGATTTTTATTTGTGCGATTTTTTTAATGCGAATTTTTAATTTGTGCGGTATAGTTGGCGACTAGTCTCGTGCGATTCGTCATGTCTTACGTTGACTTATTATAGCTAAATAAACTTATTATAGCATAAATGCACTTATTATAGTAATATTATTGCATGAATATGCGAAAAATGAAATAATTTACTTTTTAAGTCAACAAAACACCACCTGGACAAAAATATGTAAAACAGACGATAGACCAGACGATGCAGTCAAGTGCTGACGTCTGTTGTCAATAAATTCTATTTCGTACGGTTTTGAGTTATTTTCTATGTGAGACTTTTTTTATGCGGTCCCTGTTGACCGCATAAAAAAATTATTTTTTTAATTGTGTCGCGAAAACTATTATTTACAGCCATTCGTGAAGTTTCGTGAGATTTTTTTTTAATGCGTTTTTTTTAATGCGGTCCCTATCCCCCGCATAAAAACAGGTTTGACTGTATATGGTAATTCATATTTAAATTTTTTACATCAAAGTTACTTTCATCTTCTAATAAAAGTTTTCCCATTTCTTATCAATATTTCAAAAATAGTGCAAAATGACAAAAAATTAATCAAGTTTTAATAAAAATTTTATAATAGATATATCCATATAATAAGATAAAATTTTAAAATTAAACCAGAATTGCTTATTCTTTTAAGACAAACATTGTGCAGTGATCAAAATTTCAATATTTTTGTAAAATTTTAATATTAACACATAAAAGGCATATATAATATCATATGTTGAATACTAAATATATGATATAAAAATTTTAAAAAAATGAAAACCCAAACAAATTTACCTGAGAAGGAGTCATAGTTATAGATTTTATCTATCAAAAATATCTAAAAACTAAAAGTATGAATTGAAATAGAACAATGGGATTAAAACTGTAAAAATTAAATATTAAGTTACTAAAATAATTTTTTACTTAGGTAAAAAATTATTTTATACAGCCAATACTGATTTACAATTTGTGACACCAGTTAAACTTTATAAGAACACAAAACAGTTAAACTAAAAATTCAGATTCATTAGTCGGTTGAGTTGTCATTGCAACTGGATTGTTGACCCATTCTTGGAGAGCCAAAAGGATCTCCAAGAATGGGTCAACAATCCAGTTGCAATGACGACTCAACCGACTAATGAATCTGAACTTCAACTGTATCGAGTTTTACAGAGAGCAAACTTGCTGTCTTATTATGACACTTTCATTTGCCAAGGGGGTAAACTAAAAATATATTTACCTTGCAACTTTACCCAGAACCAGTTTTTTTAAAGAATTGTCAAGAGCTGGAGAGGTATTTAGACCAAAATGCATACAAAAACAACAATTCAAAGTGATTAATTTTGCCATGCTCTATACATATCCTGTATAACAAACCTTACATTTGTCAATTTGTGAGATTTAAAAAGTACAACAATTGATCAAGACAAGAAGCTTTGAACACATCCACGATCCTTTTTATACCAGATATAAAAATAAAAATAAAAGGTGCTTATTTATTAAAGATACAAACATGAAAAAACAAAGCAGATTGATTGTTGATGTAACAAAATCATATTTTGGGAAATTTTAATTTAGATAATATATAAATGTTTTGCTATATATGTAGATGTAATAATTATTACAATTTTAGTCTCTGTAATCCAAAAACTAATTTGTAATCCATCAAAAGATTTAATGAAGTATACATGAACTAATAGTGTTGTTAATTTGTTAAGTAATTTATGCTTTGGGAATGCACCTATACATTTGTTGGTCAGCTTGTTTAATTATTTGATGGTTTTAGAGTGTTTATTATACATCTGTGGTGAAAACAATTTTAATCTGTGAGTATAAGTGTTGTTTGCAATTTTTATTTAAATTAGCCATATATCAATAAGATGTATACAACAAAAAAATTGTAATTTTAGGATACTAGTCAATGTGAGGAAGGTTTGCCCTCCCATCCATATAAATATTGTTGTAATTTACACCAACGTATATTGTAAGTTCTTTCCTTTTTTAAACTTGTTGTTGTTATACATTGATGTCGTGTTCTCAAAAAAAAACAAAAAAAAAACTTTTTTGGTTTAGCACTGAAGAGGGGTTGGAATACATTAGACCAACCCGAAATGCATATGATGTAATTCTAAATAAAATCAATTTGCCAATGATATTGCTGTGAGATTGGTCTACCAATAATTTTTGGATTACAGAGACTAAAATCGTAATAATATTTAAATTTAGATATTTGACAGCATTGTTAAGTTGTTATGGTTAGTTTCTAAGACTGCTGCCCTACTAAAAAACTTAATATTGGAGTAGTAGTATGTTGTCATCAGATTTTTAAGTATTAAAGTTGTTAGTGGTGCAGAAATTTAAAGATGAATGAGCATTCATAACAGATAGAAGTCAGGTACAAATAGACTAAAAGTTTTAATGAAGATGAAAATGAATTTCCAATGTTCACTACTAAAGATAACCAGTTACAATTTCCACTGACAAGTTTCAACAGTTTGATTTTGGAAGATCAAGGAATAACAACACATTGTTTAACATACATATACAATGCATTCTCTTGTCCCTGAGAAATTAATTTTCAAAAGATTTGCTCAAGGTAGGTATCCAGAATGCTAACATAAGAGCATGAAG
The DNA here is from genome assembly GCF_030686945.1 of Centruroides vittatus. NCBI lineage: Eukaryota > Metazoa > Arthropoda > Arachnida > Scorpiones > Buthidae > Centruroides > Centruroides vittatus. The sequence goes on from NW_027122345.1 coordinate 1,227,809, forward strand.
AAAGAAGAATTAAAATTTGTGGAGCTGATGGGCTGTTTTAAGAATGAAAGAAAATTTCTTAAGCACATAATTTTCATTACAAGTCATTACTTATGATGAAATCTAGAGTCGTCACTATGAGCCTGAGTCTAAAAGACAGTCTACTGGCAAATTCAGATGTTTCTATTCCATAAAGAAATTTAATGTGACAAAGTGACATCAGCTGACAAAATTATGCTGTCTTTATTTTAAGACAATAAGAGTCCCATTTTTATGCATTACAGGAAACCAAATATATCAGTACCTAATAATTGTGCTTTGACATATTTGAAAATGACAAAGCCAACAATAATAAAGAAACATCAGAAAAAACAAACAAAATCCTCCATTTTCATTCTGAAGCAGCACAGGAAATTGTCACTAAATTAGAATGAAAGTATTACCACATCCTCTATACAACCTTGTACCATCTGATTTGCAGTTGTTCGTACCTCTCAAGGTAGTACTGTTATTACAAAAAAAAATTCCAGTGTAATAATGACTCAAAAGCATCAGTGCAATTCTGTCTTTATAAGCAACCAAAATATTATTTTACCACAGAAATATGAAAGATGTTAAGGAGGAAGTCATACCGTCAAGAGTGACTATGTCAAGAAATATCAATAAGCTACAGCTTTTAAAAATAGATATTTCTGAAATCATTAGTAATTATGTCATTAATTTATTGAATAGACTCATAACAATAATACTGTATTTTACAAACTATAAGACGCACTTTTTTCTTCGAAGAATTGCTTCCAAAATTCAGGTGCGTCTTATAGTCCGTAAAATACGGTAATAAAATTTGAATTTGTCCCTTTTTTGTAGACTTTATAATTTTGTTTTGTTGACGGAAATGATTAATACATTTACACTACTGTTTGTTTACAATCAAATTTAATAATTAAAAATTTTGATTTTATCAAGTCATTAATAAAAGAATACAAAAGTCTTAATGAGATAAATCAACAGATGATGTTATTTCCAGACCAAACAATTTTTATCATAAGATAATTTTCAATTTACAATATATTAAAATTATTGGATTGCTTTTGAAGACTTTTTAATTTTTACTTTTGTTACATTATTTTATGCACCCTTGATACTTATATTTACACTTCACTGATCTGAAGAATGAATTTTAGTGCATTTATGTGAAATATTTTACAACTTTTATGATCTATTCAATTTTTAAAAAAAATTTAATAATTAATAAAGGAATTGATTTAAGCTTTGTTTTTTTCATTATTTTCTTTTATATTGTTTTTTAAATCTATTTTCTGAAAAAATTTTATAATTATAAATTTTTTTAATACAAAAATATTTAAAATTTTTATAAATTTATTATTAAAATTCTTTTTAGTAATTAATACTGTTCTGCAGTGGTGTGCCATCCATGGAAGCTGTGGAAGTGCCACTTCCCTTGTATTTTCTAAAATATAAATACATATTGTGTGATTATTTTCATATTTTAATATACTACCTTTCATACTTAAAATTAATATTTTATTACAAATTCCTATACATGTGAAAAACAATGATAAGATTGCTTTTGTATATTCAAATATAAATTTGTATAGCCATATTTCCAATGGAAGCACTGTACTGTCAAATACAGGATAGCTTCCATGGTGAAAATATTTGAATCATGTAAAGCAGCCAGATTACAGGCATTCGCACATGCACTTTACAAAGCAACAACCTCACATGGTTTGGCTTGTGGATGCTACACACCAAAATATTGTATATCACTCCAATATGTAACTCACTTCCAATGATTCTATCCATTAGTCACTTGTAGGGAGCTATTTGACTAAGTGGATTGTTTTAAGATTTAAAAAGTAAAGAATATTTTGTTACTTTTATGTATATTTCTTTACAAAGCTATATTTAATTATAATTTTCGTTTAATTATAATTATATTGACAGATTTTCAGACATAAAATCTTTAGAATTTTTATCACTTTTAGATGTTAATAATTTTAAATATTATGAAAAACAATTTTCCAAAGTGAGTTTTAATTCTTTAAGTAAATTTTATGGAGAATTTTTGATTTATCTAAATTACGTAATGAATTGCAATATTTATATTCATGTCCAGACTATATTGGCAAGTCACTCTTAGACATAAAAACTATTATAATTAATGACAATCTGAACAAACTAAAAGAATTATATGATTTAATATCACTAATTTTAATGATACCATCTACGAGTGTGTCTGTTGAGTGCAGTTTTTGAACCATGAAGTGAATTGATACATTCACAAGGAACACTCAGGAAAAGACTGAAATCAGAGGAAAGATTGTCATCACTAGCATTGCTTTCGATAGAAAAAGAGCTTTTAAATACTTTGATGGAATCGACGACGAGCAATTTTTATGATAAAGTAATTAACAACTTTGCGGAAAAAACTGCCAAATAGAGTTAGTTTATAAAAAGATCCTCTTATCTTTGTTTCGTGTCAATTATCTATTTTAGAATTAAAATAAATAAATTGTTTATTTTTGTCATTTTCAGTATTTGTTTAAAATTTTTATGAAAACAGCTTCCCTATCATCAAATGTCACGGCATGCCACTGCTGTTCTGTATTTTAAAAATTTTATATTTTAATAAAAATTTATTCATAGTATAAAAGATTTCTACTATGCATTCTACTAATTGCCTTAAAGTTTTATCTGAAGTTTTCTTACTTTATTTCAGGCATTTGCTTCTAAAGATAAAGATTAATGAATTTTTAAAAACACTGTGCTTACACTTTTGACTTTCTGATAAAGAGAAGAAAGTAGCAGAAGCAAAAGACGTATTCGGAGACAGGAGTGTCTGGAAGAATCTGATAAATGGATGAGTGTACATGTGCAATCCCACCCCTCCTGGGAAATGGATGTGATGATATGTATTGTATATTAAAATGTTAAATACATTGAAATAAAATAAATATAATTATTATTATAACTTAGGATGGAATTTTTTGGAAATTCTTAATATACAGTCGACTCCGCATAAGTCGACACCCAGATAACTCGACACCATAGGTTAATTAGTCAGCTTTCTGTGGTCCTGGCCAACTTACATAGGCAATAATGTTATTAACGTTAAAAAACTCGGTATACTCGACATCATTTAACTCGTCACCACTGGATAAATGAACATACTTTCTCTGTTTCACACTTTTTAGAATTATGATAAGTCGACTCCCCCTGAAAAATGAGTTCACACCACACAGCTTATTGTACGTGTGAACTCATTTTTTCAGGAGGGGAGTTGACTTATCAGATGTCTAAAAAGTGTGAAACAGAAAAAGTATGTTGATTTATCCAGTGGTGAGGAGTTAAACGATGTTGAGTATAACGAGTTTTTTAACGTTAATAACATTATTGCCTATGTAAGTTGGCCGGGACCACAGAAAGCTGACTAATTAACCTATGGTGTCGAGTTATCCAGGTGTCGACTTATGCGGAGTCGACTGTATATAAATTATTTCATGCAACATATAACTAAAAGCTTCATAAATTAAACATTGGAACATATTACAATTCCATGAAAATAAATCACAGCAACACAATAAACTTATTTTACTTCTGTTTAAATTTGCAATTTGAATATGGAGCATCTTGGCTTCAAAAATAATAATGTAAAATTAACAATGCTTCTTAAAATATTAAACTTTTATTGTGTTGCTATTATTTGTAAAGTTTAACAAATTTAATACATTTCTTATTGATGAATGAAATTTATAATTTTAAAAACAAATATCATTAAAAATTATAAAACTTACCTGTATTTATATTACTATATAATTAATCATAAATAATTTCAATACATATGAAAATACAAATATACTAAAAGCTTTAAATTATCCAACACTAAAATTTTTAACATGATTAATTTTAAGTAATTTTGCACCATTTTGAAATAATTCAATATTTCTATTTAAGTAATAAAATTATATATCAAAATTTATCATTAATAATAATAAAATATAAAAAGTCTAATATTTAAAAAAAAAAAACAAATTTATGATAAATTTTATTGACTAAATAATGTAAGCATGCCAGAATAATTTCATTTTTATAGTTATAATAAAGAAGCTGCTGTCTGTCTAGATATTGGATTCTTTTTCCCAGAAACATTTTTATAACAAACTGCATAATATATTTTTTTAGCTATTAATTAAAAAATACCAACACCTAATTCAAGCAAATTTTATCTGTTAACCAGTTTCAATAAACAATTTAGTCTTAAATTATGTTAAAGTAACAATAATAATAATACTCTTTTTCGTTCTCATAACTGTGGTTTTCACTGACACATTAGCCAGCAATACTTATCACTAATTTAAGTCATTATTGATGTTTGACTTTAAAATTTTTTTAGTAAATAAAAATATTTAATAAATATTTAGATTATTTTGTAAAATAAAGTTTTAAAACTTCATTGAAAAAATAAATTCAATAATTGAGTGTAATTTTTAGATATTACAGTAGTTGTGAACTCTAATCCACTTGTTTTTGATTTTGTTCATAAAATATCTTTAAATGAAAACAAAATCATAAAACAAAATAAATAATGTTGAATATACAGTGCATCAATAAATAATAATTAAAATTTATAAACCGTAAATAAATTAATACACTAATATATAATACTTTCACAAATGACAATAAATAAATAAATAAATAATTTCCTTTTATAAAACTACTGCTTATCTTGGAACTACTAATATGGAAAATTACAAAAAAATGACATTTCTTCTGCATATGTACAGCACAATACTCAGGGATTAAAAAGTAAAAAATCTTTTTCTATAGCCTTACTGGCTATTTGCAGGGCTAAATGTGACAGACAAAAACCACTCTCAATCGTCACGAGAGTTTTGGTGCCGATCGGTCATTACATATAACTTTTCGTAAGGAGGTACCTCTTCTGATCTGATCCATGAGAGTTTCACAACAAGAAGAAACAACCATTCGGTCTTTTCGAGATAACCATCTATGCACTTTAGTTGTTGATGTATCTAAGTAAGCATTTTCAGTACGTTTTTTACCCCAACTGTGAGTGCTATGTTTAAATCCTATATTTTTCTCGTCAAACTGACTTTGCTTGGCTAATTTAGCATTAAGTGATGCAATAAAAGATTTGTTTTCCACTAATGCACTGACGGGAAAGAGCGGAGAACTTCCCGATCTTTCAACCTGTGCCGATAATTTCAATTCTACAGCAGGTTGTATTAGACATTTTTGAAAACATTCAGGATTTTTATAATTTGAAGTGCTTTGTTCTTTATTAGGTGATGGATCTGGTAAGGAAGTTTTTCTCTGAATTTGATGTGATATAAGTTTTGTTGTGGTTTTTGAATTAAAACTCTGAACAGAATTTTCTCTTTTAGTATTATAATTAGTTCCAAGATTTTTATTTGATTCATTAAAAGGACTTGTGTTATGTTTTGTGAAGGAATTCCTTATAGATTTTTCATTACATTGTTGTGTTGAAACTTGAGAATTTGGATTATCACTTGTTGATCTTGGAAATATTTGTTGTTTAAGGATGGGCTTTTGTGACTGAGCTTGATTTTGAAATTGTAATACCATGGCTTGTATTTGTTTTCTTCCTTCAGTGTTCTGATAAATTCCTTCATCACCATGTTTTGTGTCTTGGCATTTTTGACGATTCTGGAAAGTAAGAGTGGCATTTAGTGCTTGAAGGAATCTTGTACGTCTTTCAAACACATCATTTTCTAGATCTTTTTCTTCCCAATCTGTGGATTTATATGTTTTATTAACATCTGAATTATCTGTTTTACTGTCAAATTGACTTTTTTCTGATTTTTGGTTGTCAGTATTTGTCTGTACTTTTTCAGAACTCTTTTTAATATGAACTCCGTAATCAGTATTTTTTTGATGTGAAGTTATTTTGTCTAAAGACTGAGATGATATTGAAGATGAACGTCGAACAGGTGTAGGAGGTTTGTTAGAGTTTCCAGTTTTTTGTAAAGTAGATAGTCCTTTACTATGAGAAAATTCTGAAGTACTTGATACACCTAAAAAAAAAATGACCTGTTTTCAGAATAATTGAATTTAATTAAAATACTTATAGTACATTTTATATCAGTTTTCCTTATTAAAAGATTACAAACCTGCAAATGAAGCTGGTCTTTGCTGTTTAATGTCAGAAAACCACATATCATTACATATTAAATAACACCAATCTAACAAAAAATTAAACAGCAATAGTTCATAAACATAAAATTAAAAAAATTAAGATAAAAAATAAGATAAAATAAACTAAACTAAAAGTGAAATATGAAATTAAAATAGACAAGAGAATAAAACTTCTATTATAATAGACCAGCAAACCTTTTTCTGAAGGTGGGTCAAAATTTAATTTGAAATTTAATAACTCCAAATGACAGATCAAATATTTAGCTTGAGAAATTAAAAGAAAACAAGATATGCTTGCAAAATTTTACTTTATTTAACTTTTTAATATATATCAGAAAAATAATGATAAATGTTATATAAATGAAAAGAAAATAATATGATTATAACAGAAATAAATATTTCAAGTAATATGAAATCTGCTGTTGCATTTGACAATGATTTTTCTTTTTGAGGTTTATAATTAATGTTCTTTAAGACTTTTAATGACAGTTTTAGGACCTTGCTTTCACATTACATATATAAAGTTTTTATAAATTATAAAAAAAACATTTCATAGATTTCGAAACTAATACTTTCTAAACTTTCAGTGCAGATACCTTGAAATCATTGCATGGGTTGTGGGTTCACCACCATCACTGTAATAGCCTGTACTAAGATTTCAATAAGCATTACAATTTATTTTATGAAAAAAGTAGTGTGTTTCTAAGTTTGATAAATACAATTTCTAATTATACAATTTATACATATTTCAAGTTTCAACATTTTTTTTAACATATCAAGGCAACATATTCTGTACATTTGTGAAAGTTATTATTTATAGTAGAATTTTTTGCTGAATGATATTTTCAACTATTTTAGCATTTTCATTTTGAAATAATTTTATGTAATGTCAAACTTTTTTGATAGATCTTAACAGATTTATAAAATATAGATATTGCTGAAACATAAAAATAAAGTAAAAGTGTCGTCTCACTTCATTGTTTATACACCTCAGGAACATAAAAATCGTTTGGTGGAATCAACCTGTATCTTGACTTTATCTTTCTGATTATACAACTAAAAAAATTCCTATGGTGGTGATAATAAAAGCATTATTATTATTAAAAAGTCCAGGACAATATTTATGATCCTGGAGTTTTTATCAATAACATATTTTTATTGTGTCATATCCAGAAAGAATTTTTAATGAACTTTGCATCCTTCTTACATCCCAGGACAGGGGCAGTGAACCTATGGCACATGTGTGCAAAGTGAAACATTGGAAAAATCTTCTGATGCATAATGTATCAATTACAGTTTATCGCCCATCTTTTTCAATCATCCTTTCTTTCAATCAGCTTCTTTACATTTATTCTAATTAAAGCATATTTATTTCATTTCTTTGAATATGCTTTAATTAGAATAAATATGAATTATTCAAAGTCTAAAACTTCAGCACACAAAATTTTTAAAAAATAAGTATGCTTACTATATGGCATGTGGACTCAAAAAGGTTTGCCATCCCTGCCCAGTAATATAATAAAGTAAGAAGACATTTTTACTTTATTTTAATGTTTCATCTATTTTATGAACTTTAACTATATTTGCTGTCCTGGAGTTTTTATCAATTTATTTTGCTATGTCATTGTTATAAAAATTAATAACAACTCTGGCCATATAATAATGCTGCTAAGCATATTTTATAAGGCTGATGTATTCCATCAATCAAGTCAATGCATGCCAATTTTGATTGTTGTTGTTTTGTTTTTCATTCAAAGAATGCTGATATTCAATTATCTCTTTCAAATGAATATACAAAAACTATCTGTTCTTGTAATTTATTTTTTGTTGTTTTCAATCAATTCAATAAATTTTATAATGTAGCTGAAAATTTTTTCTTTATTATAAATGGTAAAACATTTTTTTCAGAAAAAATGTTCTAACTTTAAAATCCAACAAAACCTTTGGCAAAGAAATGTTTTTGTTAGCTACAGTGCACTTTTGAACCTGACAATAACGGTTTAAGATGGTTGCTGATTAAAGTACTTGCTGAATTTTTAAGGGTTTTGTGGTATAAACTGTGTCTATCCAATTGAAATGGTTACTAGTTTAAATATTCTAAATAATATTAAATTTATTGAGCTATATATTATTTTGCTTGAAGTATAATTATTGATTTTATAAATTTAAATTATCTTTTTGTTGCTATGTATCTAATAAAATTTGTTTTAATCAAAAATCAGGTTTAATGCCAATCTAGCTTAAGATAAAAGTATAGTTAAATGTCAATATATTAGTGAATTGGTTTTATTAATGATATTTAAAAATTTAATTATATAACTTACTTTTGAGGAAAAGTTTCCTCACTAAAAAAAAAAAAAATGTTTTGCCTAAACTGATACAAAGAAAAAGAAAATTAATGAAAATAAAATTATTTATAACTTCTTAACACTGTTGTGCTGAAATCATTGTAAACAAATATCAGTTTCAGTTTGAATTATCAAACTGAAACTGTTTACAATGAAAATATTGATATTTTGACATGTTGCTATCAATATATCAGACACCAAAGGAATCTCAATATCAAGCCCAATATTGACATCGAAATTTTGATTTAGCACAGCCCTACTTCCTACAAGTATTAATTAGTATGCATATTCAACTTAACATTCAATTTAAATAAATAATAATTATAATTCAATGCTATTTCAGTCATAAAAATTTATATAGTATTACAAGAAATTAAATACATTGTAATTTATGTGAATATTGAAAAAGTTAATTTATAATAATCATTTTTTGTTCTGTTTAATATGATGGTATAGGATTAGGATGGTATTTAAGAATAAAAAACAAAAAAGTCATTAAATAGGATTATTATATACTAAATAAATGATTAAGAAATTATTTAAAATTAACTTTTTTAAACAAGAAATTAATAAACTTTAACAATATTGATAAAATGAAATTTACAAAGAAATAAATTATACTAATTTTAAATAAAAAATTTATCTTCAAGATAGGATATAGGATATTAAACAAACTAATTCAGTATGTTTTTGTTTTAAGAAGAATCTCTTAAAATTGTATTTAAATATTTAAAAATGATTATTTATATTTTTTATGATCAGATCCTAATGTTAATTAAAATTGTGAAATCTTACCAGAAACTTTCTTTTCAAAGATCTTTTTATCCTCAGATTTATTAGTTTCCTCATCAGATCTATGATATAAGTAACTTTTAGACAAGGCAGATGCTAAATCTTTCTGAAAAGATAACTGTAAAAAAAAGTATGTTTATTCATTTATACCAATAGTAGTAATAAGTATTATATTAAATATAAAAAATTATATTTTCATTTTTTTTCTATATATTTTTGTTCTTAACAAAAAATATAACAACACAATTAAAAAAATTAAGTTTTGTAATTATCATTTATCATTATTTTATTTATTGATAATAATTAAAGTTTATCATATTTTCTTTAACTAAATTAATCATTGATAAAATTGTAAATTAAACTGATGAAAGCACAACGTATTTATTCAAATAGTGCAGGTAATATTATATTATAACAGCATTTCATAAGATTTTTAATAATATTTTGCTAAAGAAAACATAGATAATAACAAAAATAAAATTTATTGATCACAAAAAAATATATTAAATGAAATTTTAATTTTCAATAACTGAATAATTTTAATTTTGGCTTGTATTTTTAATAATATAACTACATTGCGTCAAAATAATGTGATTGCTTATCATCAGGAAGTAGAGAGATCAGTATTATGAATCTGATTTAATGTTCTAGGATACATATATAATGTAATTACCATATTTAGTTGTATAATCCATGCAGTTTTTTTCCAAAAAATTGTAAAAAAGTTAGGATGTACAGTTTATTCAAAACATATTTGGTGATGCAACTGGTGAGGCCAGGATGTTCCAGTTAATAAGCTTTTCACTTCTTTTGCTAGTGGTAAATTATCTTATCAACTGGATGACTTTGCTTAATAAAATTGTCATCTATAGTCAATAGTTATGAGCAATATTACAAAATGTTTTTGAGATACTAGTTTCATGAAAATAAGGATAAATAAAATATACAAGAAAATAAGAAACAAAAAAGTCATTTTGAACACAGTTGTAAACATGTTTTGAAAACATTTATACTGTATTTCCCCGAAAATAAGACCTAACTGGAAAATAAGCCCTAGATGATTTTTCAGGATGCTTGCAATATAAGCCCTACCCCAAAATAAGCCCCTGTTAAGATTGTCAAATAACATAGAGACATATTAAATATAACCATCTGGCTGATTCCAAATAGTTGTATTTAATATGTCTGTTGCAACCCATGATGGATGTATTGAATTATAAAATAATAATAATAATAAATAAGTGTATTTACAAGTAAAACAAACTGTTGAAGAGATAAATATGCACTGGCAGAATATGTCAAGGAAAGTAAGGAACCTGCACTGATTGCTGTCAATAATAGAAAACTCCTTAAAGCACAGCAAACAAAGAATCAGTACAAGAAAACTGCATTACAAGCTAGAGCTGACAGCTGGCGTAACAAGGCATTACATGGGCAGTTCCTGGACAAAATTGAAGGAAAAGTTGATAAAGAAAAGACCTGGTTATGGCTTATTAATGGAGCACTGAAGAAGGAGACAGAAGGCCTGATTTTGGCAGCCCAGGAACAAGCAATCAGAACAAATGTAATTAAGACCAAAATTGAAAAATCAGCTGATGACCCAACATGCAGATTATGTAAAGAAGCTGATGAAACTATTGATCATATCCTCAGCTGCTGTAAAAAAATTGCACAGACAGACTATAAACAGACACACAATTATGTAGCCCAAATGATCCATTGGAATCTGTGCCACAACTACCATATACCTGTAGGAAAAAACTGGTGGGACCATAAACCCGAAAAAGTAGTTGAAAATGAATGTGCCAAAATACTTTGGGACTTCCGAATTCAGACTGATAAAGTTTTGGAACATAATACGCCAGACCTCACAATTGTGGAGAAGGAAAAAGTGTGGATCATCGATGTCGCCATACCGGGTGACAGCCGAATTGATGAAAAACAACAGGAAAAACTTAACCGTTATCACGACCTTAAAATTGAACTGCAACGACTCTGGCATAAACCAGTACAGGTGGTCCCAGTGATTATTGGCACACTGGAGGGCTGTGCCAAAAGACCTTGGCCGGCATTTGCAAACCATAAATATTGACAAAATCACCATCTGTCAGCTGCAAAAGGCCACCTTACTTGGATCTGCACACATCATTCGAAAATATATCACACAGTCCTAAACGCTTGGGAAGTGTTCGACTTGTGGTTTGTTTTTTTGAAATCCAACATTTATATCCCGTTTGCTGTGTATGCTCCTTATAAAGGTTTAATAAAATAATAATAAATAAGTGTAAACGGTTAGGAGTTACAAGTTGACATTTTGTACACAGTTAGGGTACATCATGAGAATGCACACTGAGAAGGGATTTTTGGAAATTCCTTCTGCAGGGGAGGGAGAGTGTTAAGGATTACCTTGAAGAACTCAGCTTCTACTGTACTATTTTAGATTCAGTTTTTTGCATTTTTGTTAGGAAATCGAACATATTTTTAGACCCATCAAAAAATTCTCTAATTAACCTCAGAAGAGGAGGGACCTACTTCTTGCACCTGGTGAAAACAGGCAAGATTGAACATATAATTATAAAAGCTATCTTATGTAATGGTTTATCACACTGAGTGCCCAATCTAGCACACTTGAAAAATTAATTATTCCCTTACTGTACACAATTTAATAAATATTTAAAGTGTGTTAGATTGAGCACTCAGTGTGATAAACCCTTACATAATATAACCTTTGTAAATATAAATCAAGAACTATAATATCATATAATAGAAGGGTTAGAAGTATGAAATAATCTAATAATCTTAATCTTTGCTGCTGTTGTTTTTTTCTTGAGCAATGCTGGGCTTATCTGCTAGTAATAATATATAATTAAATATAAATAAATATTATTATTGACATTAAAACTTAAAATAAATGATAATATAAATTATAATTAAGTATTTGTAAATACCTAAGCGAGCACCTTTGGATGAGACATCCTCTGAAAATAGGACCTAATGCATCTTTTGGAACAAAAATTAATATAAGACTTAGTCTTATTTTCGGGAAAACACAGTATTTGTTTTCTTTAAAAAATAAAATAAGAAAGTTAATTTAATAATAATGGATATGTCTTACTAACCTTGTATACCTTTGCAGTTAAAAATGTAACACAAATGTTTTCGACCCACTTCTAGGATCTTCTTCAGGGTGCTCATATGTTATAGCTATACAGTAGGGACCGTCTCTTATTGGTTGTTTACAGTCTTTATACCCGACGTACAATATGTAAGGTTTGTGTTACGTTTTTAAGTGGTAACTGCAAAGCTATACAAGGTTAGTAAGACGTATCTGTAGTTATCACTTTGTTTACTAGATGGATTTGATTAATTTAATAAATTAAATTGCTCAACTTTTTCTTCTTTTCAACCAGCATCTTAAAAATGGGTGAATGGATTACTTGAAGGGTGGATTATTCAAGTAAATACATTATTATTATAAAAACTATACTTCTTGTAATTGTAAAATAAGTATATTCAGATCTTACATGCTCTATGGTGTAATCTTGTGACAAATTAACTTTAGTTAAGTTTAATAAATTCTTTGATGCTTTCATTTAATGTAAAACTTAAAAGATATTGTGTATCAGCTTAATATTTCAATATTATTTTTTTTTATTACTTTTAATTATTTTAAGCAATATATAATACTTTTGTCCACAGTATTGTTCCCTATCTTAAGAATTAAACTTTTGAAATAAAAAGACTTTTTTTTACACCATTCAGATAGAAATAAAACCATTTTACTAACAATGAGAGTTTTAATAAACAAGTACTTTCAATCATCTTAGTTCATCTTCAGGTTATACAAAAATCAAACATATGATTTATATTTATTTCATTCCAAATTTTATATAATTATATATTTTTGCTTAGTCATTTAACCATTCAAATGAAATAAATATAAATACAGTAGCTCCTCGTTATATTGCAGATACGGATATATTGTGCTTTTTTTATTCCCCAAATTTTAAAAACATTTCAGTCAATAAATTTTAAAATATCAATTGCTATTGAATTTCTTTTTGCAACAACATACTGTATTTTATTTCTACCATTGTCTTTGAAACTACTACTGCAGGTAAAACAATAAATTTGTCAAGATCTAAATAAGCAAAACAGGTGGACAGATCAATTATCATTTATGTTTCATTTTGATATTAAAAGTTGTTTATTTATTGGTTTTAAGTACTGTCTTCTCATTTACAAGTTTCTGTGAATCAGAAATTGCAAATTCACTGGTAATGTGTAGGGAAAAGATTTATTTATTTTTGAACAGAAAGTTCTAAAATTTTTATACAATAGTAATTTTATTTTGCTTTTTAGAGAATTTTTACTTTTTGTAATTTTATGTTGTATTATATGTTCAATATTTATTTTTAAATTTTCAATTACTGTATTTATAATTTTTATTGAAAAATATAAATTACACAAATTTTTAAGAAGTAATTTATTGTGAAATATAGTACTGTATAATAAAATAGTAACAATATTTTGTTTTTATATCAACAGTACTTGTCTTTAAATGTCATTGTTAAAGAAACAATAACACTAAATAGGCATTCATGGTATCGATGTTTACGTAAACGTCAATTAATAAGATATAACCACAAATAAAATTCAGTATTGCAAAACTAAGTTTATTTTATATCAGAAACACAAAGAATAGAGTATAGATTCCATTGCATGTATAATCTGTTTAGTATAAGCCTAGAGTTTTTAGTACTCAGTTTTTAGTGTGCTTTGTCTCCTGACAAGCACGATATAATGAGGGACTATTGTATTTAAAAACATTCAAAATTTTATACCATAAATTTAATCTTTGTGTAACCTGAAGATGATGTTATGAGAATCAAAAGTACTTGCTCATTAAAACCCTCATTGCTGGTAAAAAAGATTTGACTTCTATTATAACATATTGTCAGGTCCATGCCATAAGGTCCTATGTCATTTTTCTTCTAACTGATAGGTAAGTGAACATACAGAAACAAAAAAAATTTTCAATGAAAGCCTCCTATGAAGAAAAGTTACCATTGAAAAAAATCAGGTCAATATAACATAAATTGAATTTTTATAGTCTCAAACTTTCTTCTGGCTTTTCTGTAAAATTGTTTAAAATTGCACATATGACCTTCTGCTCGACAATATATAGTCCAAACAAACTGGTTACTATCATTGACACTGATTTATAAATTTCAATACAATTTCAAATTTACTTGAAAATAAACATTTATTTTCTGTGGTATGTACACGAGCTATTCTTCATTGGTAATTTGTTAAGATCTTGATGCCTTTTTTTTTATTGTACTAATCTATTTATGAATTTCAAATAAATTTCACAGTTGAAGACAAAAGAAAACTATATTGTATATCTCCAGTCATATGGTAAAGTTAACCTTTATTTTCAAGCTCTTCTCTTCCTTAAAATGCAAAGTTACTAAAGATGATTTTCACAATTAGAAGATAAAAAAAATTTACTTAAATATATATGTTAACTTATTTGTAACAACTGTGAAACTTACATTTTTGCTTGTTGTGTCTATTAGATGTGCTGATCTTGATTTTTCAAAATAATAATGTGACAATTAAATCTTTGCCCTCATTCTAAGTTATTAGTAAATATGTATGTCAGACATTCAAAAACGTTCTGAATGATTAAACAATTGATGATTTTAAAAAAGATAACTAAAACTAAAATGATTATTAGAAGTGTGATAAAAGAATTTTGTGTCAAAATTGACATTTTATCTATAATTTTATTTTTCTGAGGTGTTTTGTTCCTCCTCTAAGACTGATGTTTGAATCTTCTTGAAACGAAACTGGTTTATTTAACTTTAGGATATAATTTAATAATTGCATATTTCAGTTTACCCAGTTACCAAATTCATGAAAATATTTCATTTAAGTAAATTTTAATAGAATAAAGAGCAAGGAACTTATCATTAATATATAATTTAGCTGTTAACTTTAAGATTGCTTATGTACATTTGTTTATAAATAAAAATATTTAATTTTAAAAACATACTTTGTTACATCCATGGTATCTTGTTGGAAGACTTGCAGTTTTGGATGGAATTTTCAAACAAAAATCATTAATATTAGCATATATAGGATTTGGCATAACTGAAAAAAAAATTTCAAAGTTAATATAAATTAATAATAAATCTGACTATAAACTACAATAAAACTTGGGTCATCAAAATCATGCAAACTAGTTTACATTTATTTATATTTGTTTTATTTTTCATTTTATTTTTATAATTTATTAATTAAATGTTTCTTTTATGTTTATATAAATAAACTTTAATGATTCTAAACTGCAATAGAAATAATTGTAAAATTTTTATTTTCATTTATTATGCAATACTTATCTGATGATGATATCATCAGATAAGTATTGCATAATAACTAAAACTAAAATGATTATTAGAAGTGTGATAAAAGAACTAAAACTAATTTGAATTTGCCAAAATAGAATATATAATGTTAGTATTATATAAATTTTTTTTCTAAATCAATACTTGAAGTTTTCTTAAATTTACAAAATAAGATGTAATTAATATATCCAAACAATTATACATTAACATGCCAGGAAAATGGAAACACCCATCTAATATCATGTTTCTCCACTTTTGCTTTCATAACTATATAGATATGTACTGGAAAAACTCACAAGATGTTGATACTACTATGAGGTATAGCAACCCATGTTGCTTCAATTGAACTAATTTAATTCCTTAAAATTAGCAGGAGGAATCTTTCTTCTGAGTGGCTTTCAACAGCATCCCAGAGATGTTTGATGGTGTTCAGTTCATGGTACCTATGAGAACAGATTATTGTGACGACCGGGTAAAACCGACCAGTCCGTTTTAAATTTTATTGTTCAAACCCCTCGGGAGATAGCGATCAAGATTCAAAGGATGTGCAGTCTTCCGCCGGCAACTCACTTCCCTCCTCCCCGGATCTAACCTCTGAGTCAAGGGAGATCGACTCATCATGTACCGTCATCGCAGCGGACAAGACCGGGAGTATAAATAGGGGGGAGATATCTAAGAACGGGGGTCAGTCGCTGAAGGTCCGCACAAGACACCCGACCCGTAGGATCCGTCCCGAGAAGCGAGGGCCGAGACACGAACTCACCGAAGCCCGCCGACGACGAGCTGCCCGCCCGATCCTCCCGCTTACCTCCACGACCGGAGAACTGAGAAGATTAATCCTACGATTACAGCTAATCCTACGACTAATCCTAGGAAGAGGTATGATCCCCCTAAATTTGTAAACTCTCTCTCTCGCGGTTAGGAATGGAACGCGTTAGAGCTTTTGTATCTGTTTACCGTCTAAATAAATCTTATATGTGTTGTCCTGTTACTGCAGTTATTGCCGTTTTTCTTATCGACGACCCCACACTTCCTCCACTCGACCTGACAATTAACTAACCGATCCCGACAAGTCGGGATATCACAAAAAATTAGCCATCCTTGACAGTGGGGTGGGTCTTGCCGACCTATTCGCCAAAGAAAAAGGAGGTACGACTCCGTCCTACCTCCCGGCGTTTCCCACATTATGACACTGGAGGAACATTTTACAGATTTCAATGATATATGAACTTTCTGTTCCCTACATGAAGCTGCATTATCCTGTTAAAAAACCATTGCCATCCAATGATAGGTTAGTCATGTGACACAAAGAGAAGCTGTTAGCAGGGGGACATGAGTAAGATGAAAACTGCTAAATCCCAGCATGGCTACAGACCTTTGTATCATGTGTTGAATGATGGCCACACATACACACAGCAGCATTAAAATTAGTTGTTCTGGGATAATGTGGCTTGATAGTTGTTGATTACAATCTGTGACAACTGCCAGTGAATAGCAATGTGCACTAGTTTTGTCCCAATGTCATATACTCAAACACTAACACAGTTGTATGGGGAAAACCCAAATGCATCAGTCACTTCTGAGATAGTGTGTCCCATCTGCATTGCATCTATGTAAGTCCACAATCAGTCATTTAAGTAATTTTTTTATCCATGTTGATCAGGAATTTTAAGTCAATTTATTTCTGCTTATACAGCATGTGTTATCTAATTAGTATAAATGAGTAGCTCAAAATTTTCAGTGGTGGCAGATAAGGAAGTTTCTATTTTTCTGGTATATCAGCGTATATTAAGAGTATGTCATTAAATGCCAAACTTGAAAATTTTGATATCAAATTAATTTATACATATCTAATTAATAATTTACTACTATAAAAGAATTTGGTGATTAATTAGTCTAAGAATTTATATATATACAGGAAGAAGTATCAAAAAAATGCCATACATAGCCAATAAAAATTAAAGTTTCATTTATAACACATTACATAAATTGTATGACTGGTAAAGTATTGTGAGAGTCTGGAGACAAACAAGAGCCTTTCTTGTAAAGTTTAGAAAAGGTCTCTAATGTTATTTGATAATTAATACAGTTAAGCCATTTTTATGCATGAAAAGTGACACAAACTGCTCTACTCATCCATGAAAAATGGATACAAAGGGAAATAAAACTTTCCTTTAATTTAGCTATTTCCAGTGGCAAGATCTTATCTTGCTAGCTGATGATACATCTGAAATACTGTCTCACCTACTGCTCCCTTGTGATGCAGTTTGTGCATCAAATCACATCAGAAAGACTTCTATCCCCAAAAGGAGGGGAGTCAGAGATAAAAAGAGGTAGAATCCCTAGCTCAGGACGGACACTCTCCTAGAAGCTAGTGGGCCAAGCTTCTATCCATCAATCTCTCATCTCTAAGCTCTTGATTGTCTCCATCAAGTTCGAACTTCCAGAGAGAAAATTCTCCTCATTGTTATCTCGTCTGAATGACTCAAGCTCAAGACTGTTTGACTATCAATTAGAGGTATTATGCCCACATTAGAGGTGTATTTAGTTAGTTATTGACCTAGAGATACATAGGTGATTCAAAAAGTAAGGTAACAAAAGCTCTCCTGTACAAATTTTATTTCACAGGCAGATATAGTGATACAGATTATTATGGCACTGGTACATATTATTTTTTCAACATAGTCACCATGCTTGTCCAAACATTTATTCCAATGATATACCAAGGCATCGACGCCAGCAGAAAAGAAATCTGCATCAAGTCCCTTCAGCCATGCCCTTGGATATGGATGTTCCTTGCTGAACTTCCATATCGGAATCACCTACCACCCAGATGCTTCTTCAATGGTCCGAAGAGATGGAAATCACAGGGTACCAGGTCAGGGCTGTAGGAAGGACATTCCAGTACCTTCCATTTGAAGCACCATAACAATTCTGTTGTGTCCTTGGCAAAATGTGGTCGGGCGTTGTTATGCAGCAACAGGACACCTTTTGAGAGAAGTCCAGGTCATTTTCTGCAAATTGCTTCCCTTAACCACATCAGATTGTGACAATACAAGTCAGCGTTCACTGTTGCTCTCGCACTATGCACTTCCACATTTCACCATGTTTCCATGAACGCAATCATCTTCCAAATGTTATTGTGAGAGTCTGACACAACATTTTCTCTTTCTAACGCCTGTGTAATAAAGCTGTGATCTTCTGCTGCTGTCCTAATGGGAAATTCGAACAACAGGAAAATGTGACACCCATGGAGCTCTTGTTACCTTACTTTTTGAATTAGCCTCATATTTTAATCCTTATGTATTTAACCTCTTCCTTATGTTATGCATTAAACTTTTGTTATTCATTAAACTGGCTTAAACTTGGAGTTTCTTTGACACCAGCCACCTTATCAACGAATACACAACCACTCCCCACTCATATTGGGAAACCCTCCTATTCGATGAGTAATTACAAATATACTTTTATAATCGTGAGTTAAGACGCATTACTTCTTAACTGTCACGAGCTGACAGGAGAAGAAACTTTCATGATTTTCTATCTCTGACTTATTTACATCATCCAGTGACAGTGTGAGCGGGCCTAACTGTCCCGACACTGCAGAAGGATGAAGAGTGGTAACCAGAGGCTTCTCACAGTATAGATCATTTCTCTCTCTCACTTCAAAAATTTAATCAAGATTTCAAGTATTTATAGCATATTTTCATTTAAAAGTTTATCATTATCTGTAAACATTTTGATAATAGTTATATATTTATTAAATATATTCCTAATTACTTTCATGTTAACAATTGTTTGAAATAAAAATGATACAAAAAGTAAGATATATTTAAATTTTTAATTAATATGAAGTGATAGAAGTTTACCTTGATCTGATGGAGTTTTATTAAAATCAGGAACACTAACACTCTTTGATGGAGAACCATATAGTAATAACTGTTGAATATGTTTTGCTTTAACAAATGGTGATTTATCTGGAATATATGGCTTGTCTTTTTCTTCAAATATATTTCTACAAAAATAGAATTTTCAAAAAATTTTTAAAAATCTTAAAAAATAATTAAGTAGCAATAATAATCACTTTATTAAATTGATACTGATGTTGAAATATATTCTATATATATATTTTTAAAAATGTATGTGTGTGTTACATACATATTTATAAAAGTTTTTCATCAGTTCTTAATAGTGAGGTTGCAGCCAATGTTTTCATCATAAAAATGTGAATGTCGGATGTTCAGCATTGCCATCCTGTAAGCCTAGAAGTTTGACAATGGCATTTGGAACATCAGTGGAATCATGTTCGACATTCCAAACCCCGTTGTTAAACTTTTGGGCTTACAGGATAGCAGCACTAAATGTCCGACATTCACGTTTTCATGACGACAACATCGGCCATAACCTTGCTATTTGTTAATCAGTCTTAAGTATAAAATATTCTTAAATTATATAAAAAAAATTCAATCAATACAATTGAATAATACTATAATAAAAATATAATTAGTTATTTTAGCTATTCAAATTATTTAAAATGCTAATAAAATATACCTTTTTGGAATTGGCGGACTTGGTGAATGATTTCTTTCATCATTTCTGTTGTGAAAATTGATATTATCTGTAAATTTTCCATGATCATTATTACGACTTTCTTTAGAAAAGCATGTATTCTCATAATAATTTTCTTTACATATATTCTTTTCTTGATTTAATGGTTGAAATGTCTGAACAGTAAGAGCTGGCCTCACGTGACCAGAATGTTCATAAGCTAAATAAAAACCACACAGAAAATTTTCAATAAAGATAATTAATATTTTCAAATTTTATAATCAGTAAACTTTGGTAACAACATACCAGAAGATATAGTATGAGGTCTCTGGTTTTTTAAAACAGACGAATTCAAATGCTCACTTTTTAGACTATCTTGTGTACTAGGCCAAGTTGATGTCACTGAGGTTGTTGATACTACTGGTGAAGTTGGTGAACTACAGGAATCAATACTTATGCTACTGAATTTTGATAAACTGGAAGTCTGAAAAAATTACATATTAACAATTAAATTGAAATTTCAGAATTTTTAGAATAAAAATTTTCCATTTATTTACTACCTTTTCATATTCCCAAATAATACAAATACAATTTTTTTTTTTTATTTTACATAAAACTAAAATGATAAACTCATATTATTGGTAAAATAGTATACTACTAAGAGATTAACAGATAGAAAAATCCTTAAAAAAACAAACATTAATTTAAGAACTCTGGTGATAAAGTAAAATTATTTATGTATTAATTTTATAGTCTATACAAGCAAGGCAGCAAGTTGCCAGAAAGACATCTCCCCAATATGACAATCAATCAAAAACATATATAAAAACAAAGAAATAGTTATTATTTATTACATACATTATCATTAACAATAATATGTAATATTCAGATAGAAAACAAAGTAATTTAATATTGAGCTGTGTTAATAATATAAAGGAGTCTTTAAGTAAACTATAAACAGCAAAATTGACAAAGGAAAATTATAAACTTTACTCTTAATTTACAGTCAATTGAAAAAGTTTAAGACCACCTATTATTATGACAATATTTCTGCCAATTTCACATCATATCCTTTCCTTATTGCACAAGTTTGTGCTGGGTTTGCATAACCTGACAGTGACATGTTCATCAAGTGGGAGAAAACATAGGAACATCAGTTGGCTTCTGGTTTTCGTACTGAGAGGGTGTGTACTTATTTCTCTTAATTTTTAATTTGAAAGATCATAAATTTTTTATTTAAAAAAAATGAAATAAACAAATTAGTAACAACTATATTTTATTTTTAAAAAAACTATAACATATGCTCATTTTAAAAAATTGATATTTGCCTTAGTAAGATTTCTAAAAATAAAATAAATTTTAAAATTAACTTCTAACTTCATATTTAAAAAAACTATTTTAAAATATATAAATTAATATTGTAAGAATCTCTATGTATAATACCTATTCCTATCATAATAGCCTTCTTTAAATGTTTATTTCAATAAGGAATCAGTCATATAAATAATTTACTTGTTCAGTTAAGATTTGTTTTAGTACTGATGTAATAATGAATATTTAAAAAAGACATAGAAAATGGCAATTATAACATAATTCATTTAAAGCATGACCAATTTATTTTGCTTATAATGTTAAATTTATAATTATTCCTATGTAAAGAATAAATATTATGAATTTAAAAATAAAGTATATTTTTTCTATTTTTAATCAGTAAAAGCAACATTTTCAAGTATCTGTTGACATTATCTAAGTATGAATTTTGAGTGTTTAAAATGTTTAAGAAAGAAAATTAATTATTTTCAATTACATATCACTCAATCAATTGATTTCATGCTACAAAAATATAGTTTATTACATTTCTATTAGTCTTGTATATTTTCATTTTAATTATTCTAGTGAATTTGAAAACTCTCATTATATTTTATTTCTTTAATGATTATTTTTACTGAAGCAAATTTATTAATTATAATAAAGAAATTAAGTATTTAGAATAAACATTTACCATTTATTTGCTAAAGGCAATGTTTGTTTTAACATATTTAACTATTTTTTAATATGGATTTTTCCATATAATCTGTACATTATGATAGATTTTAAGCAATGATTAAAATGCTGAAGGAAAATTCCAATATTATCTTAATATTGATACTACAGAAATGAGCAATAAAATTGGCATAAAATGTCATTTTTTGAATGAAATATTGGGTTGGTTGTAGTAACTATTGATAGATGACAGTTGAGACACTGGATGAAGCTAAATTATTAGAATTGTATGAATCAATGAATATTACAAAAAGTGACCTTGAGATGTAAAGACCATTAAGATTATTTAAATTTCTTTAAATTTTTCTCACTGTGAAAATGGAAGCAAGCAAGTAAAAACAAAATATGATTGAATAAAGCACATTTTTAGTTTTAAAACCATTTATTTTATTTCTCTTAAAAATTACTATGAACTTTCCAAACAACCCAATATGAAAATTTTAAGTTATTTAATATTTTCTAAATTCAATTAAATACATGATATATATTTTTCATTTTTCAATAAATTACTT
The DNA here is from genome assembly GCF_030686945.1 of Centruroides vittatus. Taxonomy (NCBI): domain Eukaryota; kingdom Metazoa; phylum Arthropoda; class Arachnida; order Scorpiones; family Buthidae; genus Centruroides; species Centruroides vittatus. The sequence goes on from NW_027122345.1 coordinate 1,250,645, forward strand.
TATTAATTGTGAGAAAACATTTGTTGTAATTGTTCTAAATTTCTCAAATTAATATTTAATTATAATTTAATCAATATCAGAAGACTTTGTCATTAAGAAATTAAATTCATATATATAATTTAACCAATATTAAATTATAATTTTATGTTACTACATACCTGCTGAAGAGACCAATGTCGAGAACGATGAGATGATGAATGTGAATGAGTACCATTGCTAGAAGAACTATTTAAACTACTGATACTACATACACTTGATTTTCGAGAACCTAACGAACTTGGAGAACTTGGAGGAGTCTGAATAAGTAAAAATTAATAAAGTTCTTTATGTCATAAAAGATCATATTTTCACAACTATATAATACAAAAGATTTTCTTCATCTTTTTTCCATTTAAATTATTAATAATTACTATAATTCTTAAGTTAATATTATATATTAAATATTTTCTTTTAAATTAAAGCTAAATAGCAAAAATAAGTTTATAAGTAAGAATTCATCATATTACAATAAAAAACAAAAATAGCAAATGAGGACAGGAAATATATGATAAACCTTCCCTTTCATAATTCTAGCTTTATGTAATGTATCTTTACATAATCTACTTATCTTAAGTAATAATGTTTGCAGAAATTGATATGAAAAGCTATGAGTTGTGTGTGTAATTTCAATAGGAAGGATATTAAGCTTCTGAACACATTATAGAAATTTAGCTCATTATTTTGATCTTTTGTTAAATCATTACTGCAGACTTTATATTTTCAGAGTTACACGTAAAGAAAAACACATCCATTATAAATTGAAATACTTTTACAGAAACAGTATAAGAATTCCTGTAATGTTTTTGCAAAATGTTTCCTTCATGTAGCAAAAAAAATTGTATGTCAGATTTTGTATTGATGTTTTAAAAACAAGAATCATTAAATGCTAGTAATAGTTCTACTGATTGTAGAGCTATCAGTGAATTTGAGAAGACATTTTTAAGATCTGATCATTTAGAATCAAAAACTTAAAATAGAATGTTATTAGAAAGATGCTAAATTGTAGAAGGTGGTTTCTTCTAGAATTTAAGACTTTTTCATATCAACTTAAAGAAGTTTTAAAATATTGGATAGAATTATATACTGTTAATGAAAACAAATATTTGTAATAAATACTTGTGTACAAAAAGCACGTGATTTTTTGATGATAAACCAGGAGTGAGCAACCTCTTTAAATGTGCCTGTCAAAATTGCCAAATATATGATGCAAAATTTTCTCATGTGCCAACCAAAATTTTTGGGAATTATTATTATTTGGTATGTTTTAAGTATTGGGAGAACCTTTTGAAATAATCCACACACACACTGAAACCTGACAAATTCTTTATAAAACATGAAATATGTAAAACAATGGTAAAGAAATCACTCCATGTCTAGCTGCCTGGCAAATGATATAGCAATTGAACAGGATAAAGTTTGTAAGTCAGCATATCACAGAGACAAAATGTTTATCTCATTTTCTTATTACTTATTATTAAAATAACTGTTAGTGTTTGTTTCTTTAATGCATTGTTATTTAGTATTGTTCTACTCAATAAAATTGTAGTCTATTAAGTTAAAATATAAAATTTCAACAAACATATTGAATTTTTTTTTTTTAACAAACCATTGGTTAAGTGTCAGAAAAAAAGTTGTTGGCGTGCCAAATATGACATGGCAACAACTTTTCGAGTTGCCCACCCATGCTAGATCATTTAATAAAGATGAATAAACTTATGCAGCAACTGAGAAATCTGACACAGCATGATTTTAAATGATATAAAGAAAACTATTTTAAAAGAATAACAATCTTCCAGAAATATCTGGAATAATAATAATGAGATATACAAATCCAAGAATCTTTAAAATTCAAGAAGAGAATTAAAAGTTTTGTCTCATAATAGAGAAACATAACTCTTCTAATTCATATGTCTGAGAAAGGATAATTCTTATAATAATGAAAAATTAAAATTTTTGATAAAGTTGGTCTATTAGAATTAGTTTAGAGTTAGATGCACAGTTATTGAAAAGGAAACATGTAATTGTAAATCAATGTAAGGATATTTTGACAACTGTGATTTAATAATCCTTTGGAAGTCATGCCTGCATCAAATTGCTGCACAATTTTGATAATGTCTCATTTAAGACATTGTGCATAGGTGGTGCAGAAGTGCACTTCAGAATTCCTTATTCATAGCATACATCACTATCTACATGTGTAATGATTTTAATGATTTTCCTGTTTCTAACCATTTAGTTATTTCTGAGCTCTAAATTAGGTGATATCGTATCTGTGATGTAATTGCCACTACACACCTTATGATGTAAATATAATTTGTGGTAACTTTTCTATTTATTTTTAAAATGTATTTGAAACAGTAGCTTACTTTTTGCATACCCATTGCATAAATATTTTTATTTAACAATATCATAGTTTCAATAAATTCTTAGACTCATATTAGTTTGAAAATATACCAAACAGCTTTCAGGATGCATAGATTTTCAGGATGTTTCTAGCTCTTACTCAGCTTTGACCCAGAATGAATTGGATAGTGCTTTAAAACAAGTTGTGAGGGAATTGATAGGATAAAAGAAAAGAGCCAGAAGAAACTGATCATGACACTAAAACTGAGACAGAAAAGTGAAAGATTATAAAAGATAATTGCACAATGACTCCAAACAATCAGCTGATTAGGCAGATGAATTTTTATAGAAGACAAGAATAGTAGAACAAAACTGATCTGTCAAGAATGTGGTAAAAATGTCTGTATTAACTGTTTTATAATCCTTATATGTGCCATGTGTAAAACTGAGCAACAGATAGAGGTGGAGTGACCTATTTTTTAATTATCTAGATCAGGGGTGGGCAAATACTTTAAAGATTAACTCCTTCTCTTTATTCATATTTTCAAAAAATTAAAATAAATAAATATTGGAAGATCTAAAGTAATATTATATATGTGGTATAATAGCCACAATGCAGCCTCTCACAAAATTCTAAAAGGCATACCCACCAAAGTGTTAAAGAAACTTTCATTAATCTTGATTAAATCAATATTACTGAATAAAGATGGATAACATAAATGAAGATAAATAATCTAATAAATTTTTAAGAAATTTTCCAGGATCATTATGGATTTTAGAATTGCGAATCCTAATTTGCCAGGAATTTTTAGATGTAAATTTCTATGAACATAAAGAGATTGAAACAGAAATAATAGTTTCAAAGGGAATAGTTTCATTAAAAAAGAGAAAGAAAAGGTTTCTTTAAGGTCTATTCTTTCCAAAACAGAAACAAAAATGAATTATGAAAGAAATTGAAATGATGTTCTAAGAATCTTTTTAGAAATAAATTAAATATTACAAAATATAATGATGGTTATTAATTTACAATAAACAAATAAAGTGTTGCTGCCATAATCAAAGCTTTATTATATCTTTATAAGTTCAATCAGCATGAGTGCTAAGAGCAAATAGTGAAAATGAAGAGTAACGGAGTATTCAATTTTAAAATGTATTTTTTTAAAATTGAAGAGTAACAGAGCTTTTCAAAGATGACAGTTCAATAAAAATTAAAAAATTTGCAATTTATAAAAATTTTCAATAAAGAAACTTAAAATAAACTTTTTGGGAGATAACATTGGAATTGAACTTTTATTTAAAATTGGTTAAATATTACATTAATGTTTACAATGTTATTTTTAACCACATTTTAATCAAAGCTTAATAACAAATTTTAATACTTATTATTATAATACTTAAATGAAAATGATACTTTACTTGAAAAGACCAAGAAGTATCAGAATTCTTCATATCATTAAGAATTTCTTCACTTGAACTGGGAAGTGAATATGGATCTTGTGTTAAGTTAGTCAATGATTCTAAAACTTCTTGCAGATGAGTCATCTCTTGCAGCATTATTAATTCTGATTTCTGTAGAAAAGTAATCAATATATTTAAGATTATATAATGCTGTTAAGAATGAATATTTAACTTTATTATAATTTAAATTGATGTTATATTAACCCTAGATAACTAAACTTTCGTCTAATAGACTACCCACCCCTGCCAGTTTTGCGAATTTGAAATGTTCCATTGCACTCACACCACTTCACTCATAGTACCTTCATAAATAGTAAAATGAGTTATCCAAAGATGATAAGCACAGCTGTACAGTTGTTACTTTTTACGATTTGCTGTAATCATCATCTAACAGTCAAATGTTTAGTGATAATGTGCAGAAGTTTGCGTTAATACCATAATTGGCCAATGTGAGTATATAAATAATAAACATCACTAAGCCTGATGAGTATATGAATTACCAACAATCACCTTGAAAGATCAGGCTATACTTCAACTAATTAAATGATTAATATAGAATTAATATACTTCTGGAAGTGAAGACTTGCTTGGGGTCTGGGTGGCATAACTGGCAAGTGCACTGCACAGCAAGCGGAGATTGCAGGTTCAAGCCCTGCCCCAGGCCAGTTCTTTTATTTCAGAAGGTTCTAAATTATTTATTAATTTATTAAAAATTATAATCATTAATTTAGTTAAGAGATGGCATTTAATGTCTACCTCTAGTGACAAATTATTCTATATTAATAATTTAATCAGCCAAATTATAGCCTGATCTTTTAAGGTGAGTATTTTTGCGTTTTTCCTGCATTTTATTACTATCCTAAATATTTTTTATGAAAGATGGATTTGAAAATAGATCAAGAGAAATTTTGCAGTTTTTGAATGAATTGGACAATGAAACAATTGAAGAGCAGATAAAATACAATCAAGCTCCAAACAAAAAGATAACTGTGAAGAAGAAATTTATATCCTAACTGGTGAAAGTGAGCAAGAATCTGCATTCTCTTCTGATGAAGAACTGAATATTGCTCATCAAAATTGTAATCGACAATTTATTATTGACTCTGATGACGACACCTTGCAGCTACCTACGCATCAGCATCCACGTTCACAACACAATCCATCGCTTGTAATTCATCCCTGTAAAAATTTCATATACTGTACAGTAAGAATAAACACAAATGGTCTACAAATCCACACAGTTCTCACACTCGTACAGTAGCTTGTAATATTATTAGCTTTACACCTGGTCCTGTCAATGAAGTTACAGATATATCAAACCCAGAAGATTCATTCCATTTGGTAAAATACATAATACATACTTTGTATTATGTATTTTAGTTAGCTGAGGAGGGGCCTTATGAAGCCCGAAACTTGCACAAAACACAGGTGCATGTAACAACTGAAATAAACTTAAGATGAAGGTTGCCAAGTGTCTGAGTATCTGCAATTTATAGTGTTTAGGAGACAACAATTTTATACATTAAATAAAACATTAAGAAAAAGTTTATTGTAAACCATTTTGCAAATGAAGGAATTTCAAAATGGTCTATATATTGCATTCTTCAACATTTTGAGAGTGGATTACTATCACAGAGAAGAAAGAGGTCTGACATAAAACAAAAATTCTTATAAAATCCAAGTTGGAAGGATTGAAGAGGACTTTTAAAGATGCAACAAGATTTCAATTCAATCTGTAGCCCTGAAACTATTTCATGTAGTTAGTTCCATGAGACTTTTGGAATGGTATTTGGAAAGGAGATATCTATTATATAAGTGATCTTATTGCATTTATCAATAAAAGTGATGTCAAGTCTATTGTGATAAATTGTTTTACTTATGATTATGGTTCTGTCATAGTATATTTTGTGTGTCTCATTTTCTAATACTGCTTGTGGAGTATATTTATAGTATGGTATCTGGATGTTTAATAATCTGTTTCTGTGTAAGCTTTTGGTGTATTATATTTGCTGTTTGATTATGCCTCTGTAAACAGTTTGTTTGCACTAAGAGCTTGCAACCAGAGGTTATATGATGTATTGTTTCTGACAGAATGTGGCATTTTCTGCAACAGTCATTTGTCCTTCAGGATATGTTTTATGTAGTTTTTAGTGTTTATTACAGTATTATTATTATTGTGTTTAGTGAGTTATACTCGGCACCAGTGGCTGTGTACTATGCTGGACCACGAGTCAAGGCATAGCAACCAAAACAAAAATAAAATTAAATAAGTGTGTCAGTGTCTGTGTCTGTATTCAGGAATTTCCTAACAATATGATATGTATTCAATATAGTGGTCTTCTGTAGTGTGACGTATGTATTTCTATTCAATTTTAATGTGCCCAGGCTTTTGTGTAGTGTGTGTGGTATGACACCTGTAGAGGAGAGGACAACAGGTACAATAAACACACTATCCATCCTCCAGAGATGCCTTATTTCCTGGGAAAGTTCTGTGTACTTGCTGACTTTTTCAGTGCACGTGTTTTGTACAGTACATTGTGAGTGTTTGAAATGGATATGTCTATAATGTGTGTGATTTTATTGTGTTTGTCAATGAATGGAATGTCTGGTCTGTTGTGGTAAATTGTTTCATCTGTGATTATGGCTCTGTCATAGTACATTTTATTTGTGTTGTTTTCCAATACTGTCTGTTGAATGTATTTGTAGTATGGTTTGTGGATATCTACTAATTTGTATTTCTTTGCAAGCTCTTGATGTATTATATTTACTACTTAATTATGTCTGTATAAATAAGAAACATCACTTCTGATTGCGCCAAGAGCTTGCAACCAGAAGTGATGTGCTGTATAGTTTCTGACATGATGTGACATTTTCTGCATGTGTCATTTGTGAGTGTTGCATCTTTGAGTATGTGTTTTCTGTAGTTTTTAGTATTTATGACCTGATCCCGTATAGCGATCATGAATCCTTCTGTCTCCCCAAAGAGGCATCCCCAAGCTAACTAGCTGTTTGATGCAGCTTTGTCAACAAAATCCTGGGCCAGATCGTAAGGATGCCTGCCATGTAGTGTCTTTTGAGTCCATGATTGCTTAATGGTGTCTGTGCTTTTTATATGTTGTGTTGTGTCCATATGTTGTGAGTGTAAGTTTAATGGTGTGTTATTTGAGTCTGCTAGAGTTACTGCTTTATGTAACTGTGATGTTTCTTGTTTTTTGTAGAAAAACTCTCGCAGTGACTATTTGTTTGTAGTGAAGGTTAACTATGTCTATCAGGCCACGTCCACCATCTTTATGTGGAAGGGTTAGTCTTTCTATGGTAGATTTAGGATAACGTTGTTTATGCTTAGTAAGTGTTTTTCTTGTTTTCCTTTAGAGTTGCTCGAGATCTGTGTGAGTCCAATGTATAACTCCAAAAGAATATGTGTGCACTGAGATGACATGTGTTTATTGCTTTAACTGTGTGTTTTGCATTTAACTCTGTTCTGAGAATAGCATTTAACCTACTTTGGTATTCTTTAATTAATCTTTGCTTTATTTGTGTATGTTCTGTTAGTTTGGCCTGTTGGAATCCTAAATACTTGTAGAACTCTCCTTCTTCCATAGATTCAATAATGTCTCCATTTCCAAGTGCAAAGTCTTCTTTCTTCAGGATTCCTTTTTCTATGTGAAGTGATTTTGCATTTATCTACGCCAAACTCCATTTGTATGTCCTTGGTGTATGAATGTGTGATTTGTAGGGATTGATGAAGTTGTTTTTGTGTGGATGCATAAAGTTTTATGTCATCCATGTACATGAGACGTGACAGTGTATACTGTGTTGTTTTTTCATGTCTGATATTGTAACCATATTGTGTGTTGTTTACCATGTTGGATAATGGGTTCAGGGCTAAGCAGAACCAGAGAGGACTCAAGGAATCTTCTTGAAAATTTCCTTGCCTAATGAATATTTGGTTTGTTTGTATGGAAATGTTACTAACCCTGAGGTGTAGTGTTGCTCCCCAGTGCTGCATAGTGTTTTGGAAGAATGCAATGAGTGATGGATGTATTTTGCACATGTGTAGAATATATAGTAGCCAACTGTGTGGAACGCTGTCGAATGCTTTTCTGTAGTCTATATATGCCATGTGTATGTTTCTGTGTTGTTTGTGTGTTTGCCAGAGAATGACTGAATCTATGAGTAACTGTGATTATTATTATTATTATTATTTTAATTTCATTATGAAAAATATTATAAAAATACATGCAATCCTAATTAATCTTTTGTTATAGTTAACTGCTAGCATTTCTCGTTCATGTAAGTACAATAAATGTAATCAAATCCCTACCATATAAGTATAAAATTAATGATTAGGAGTCTGGCAAAATATACATCATAAGAATGGAGTTCTCAAACTATAAAGTTTAAGAACTGTTAAATTAAAGCATAAATTGATGCTCAGAAAAAGAACAGGAAAATACTAAACATGAGGCATGCATATACATGTGTTTAGTGGTTTCAGAAAAAACTGCAGTGACAGATGTGTAAAGGATTTTTCACATTTTCTAAAAATGCTCTTTGTGACTTCAGACTAAGAAAAAGCTGTCTGAGGAGTTCATAATAACAAGTTAAAATTAACAGATAACCTGCATCATTGCATAATCTATATCTGCTTTTAAATTAGTTTTTAAATACAGATTATCTGCAAGAAATTACAATAATTTAAAATTTCAGAAACCAAAAAATAAAAATAAAAAAATAGTTTATTAAAGAACTTAATAAACTTTTATTTTTATTTTTTATTAAAATTCATTAGATGTAAATGTAAACAGTTTTTCTCTCTAATAAAACTAAAATAAGAATAATTTAGTTATAATTGCCAAATTTTAATTCAACAAAATACTTACAATGACTGGTTCTATAAATGTGACTAAGTGACAAAATCGACTTCTTTCTTCAATTAATACCTTGCGTACTGCTTGTTTTTCAGTTTCTTCTAATAGTAAATATTTATCATTGACATCTTGTAAAGCACTGTTTAATGTCCTTTTAATATCACATATCCCAACTTAAAAAAGCATAAAAATATTGCCAATAAATACAAAATACATTAGAATAAAAAATATAATTTTTTAAAATATGTATATATCTTTTTAATAATATAATTTGGTTATCTGATAAAATAGACCTGTCTCAGAATTTTGGAATAACTGTAAAATACCATTTTTATTTTTAATTTATGTATTTTTTTTTATAATTTCAAATAAATATGATTACAATAATACATAAAGCTTGGTACTATTATTGAAATATATATATATTATGCCACTTGATTTGCTAATTAAAAGATGTCTACAAACTAGAAACATTCTCAAACTCAGTATTGAATCATCTCAACTTAAAGCAACAAAAAAAGCATAATGATTTAGAACAAAATTCTCAATGTCTTTTTAGCTAAAGTTTTTTTAGAATTCAATAATCTCAAAAGAATAATCAACACAATTTATATAAAAAATGCACATGCACACAAACTGACCTTTTCGAATCTTTTTCTGTAATCGTAAAGTATCTGTAGATTTTTTCTTTATTTCTTGTCTTACTCTTTTATATTCTGCAAATATTTGTATTAATTAAAATTTGAATTAATTAATTTTAATTAAAAACTTGAATTATTATTATTTTAATTCAGTTGGAATTAATTATTTTTAATTTTTAAAATTATTTTATGTAGAGTTATTTGCTTTGTGTTTGTACATTTGTTGGTATCACGTCCAGCCTACATATTTACATTAATTTCAAATTAAAAATTTATTTTATGAGATCCTGGCCATTATTTTTAATTTATTTCAAATATTAAATAATTGAAGTTTAACTAAACTAAAATCTTGAGAAGTTGACATGGAAGTTCATGAAATTTTATCTTTTTATCATTTTCTTTCTGAGTAACACATCTATTGAGTTTCACTCATCCAGGAAAGTTAGAAGAAAAAAAACTGGATTGGACAATGGTAAAGCTCCCCACACAATCTTGACCAAATCTGGGCATATGGATGTGGCAGACAAGAACCAAATAAAGGGGGAAGTGCTTTAAAGAAGAACAGGGAGTTTGCCCATTGTTGTTGCTGACCTAGACTGTTCTCCATAAGATCCTTCCCTCCTGAGAAGTCACAGAAGGTTCCTCTCCTCCCAATCATGATCCACCACCTTATTGACTGTGCACCAGATTTGGATAAAGACTTAGTGAATATTTTGTGAGGGACTGCAATGGAGGAACACCTCACCATCAAAGGAACTTCAGGATATGTTTGACAAGCTAAATCAAAGGTATTTATCCCTTGTGCAATTTAAGTGTAAACTCTCTCTCTCCAGATAGATAGCATTACATAGTGGAGAGACATGTGTCAAGCATTTTTCCGATAAATATGTTAAATATTATATTAGCAAGGTTGAGGCCAAAGTTTTAAATGCGAAAACGTATATGTTGGATGTTCAGCGCTGCTTTCCTGTAAGCCTAGAAGTTTAACAATGGTGTTTGGTAAGTCAGTAGATCATGCTCGACATTCCAAACACCATTGTCAAACTTCTAGGCTTACAGGAAAGCAGTGCTGAATGTCCGACGTACATGTTTTCACGTTTAAAACTTTGGCCTCAACCTCACTATTATTAAATGTGTTCAATGTTAGTTACTTAAGGTAAAATAAATTTTTGTTGTTTTAATGTTTAATTTCTTGCAAAATGAATCACTTCCAGGTCATTTCTCTCAACTTCTTCCTCTGTTCACTTTGAGTCCCCATATGCAACCGTTCGCACATTCAAAAGGGTTCCTATTGGACCATAATCCACAATTAGTGTTAGATCCATACTGTTTATGCAGTTCACAACTGTACTTTATAAATTTTCATAATTTGATGTTTTATAACATTATTAATTGGATTATCTAAAATCATTCTTTAAAAATAATTATATTACTCTAAACATTTTAAATTGGTCAAAAAAAAAAATTACAAAAATTAAACTTTTCTGCAGGCAGGTTTGGTTCTTGCTTGGTAGAGTCTGATGGCAAGTTAATCATGTTAGGATTATCAAAATACAAGGTAAGTCAAAAAGGTCTTCCTGATTTTGAAAAATCAGTATATGGTAGATAATGTACAGTACTTTTATGAGTAAAACTGCACATCAACACAAAGAAACTAAAAATTTTTTCTGTATCTCTCTTGCCAGACATAGTTATGTAAAATTGCTGCGGAGATGCCGAAAGCAATGCTTTCCTGTGACTTTTTGGCCTCCTGGCTGTATGCTACTGACTTTAATGTAACAATTAATGGCCCATTGAAGCAGTTGTTGCCTGTTCCTCCGATGGTCACAGTCGTCACCTGATCCTATAACAGATGTTGTTGCCAGCTCCTTAACCCATCACGTTTGCACTGTGCCTCCTACTTAAATTAACTTTGTTGCCAAACAGACTTATTAAGTGCATCTTATTTGGATTAACATTGTCACCAAAACAGACTACTTAATTGCTTTCTAATAGGACTAACTTTGTCACCAAAACTTGGGACAATCCTATATTTCACCTTTATTCTCAAGATAGAGAGGTTACCACATCTACTAGCGGATCAACCAAATTTCAGGTATTTATGTCTACATGCAATATCCTGTAAACTCTCTCTCTCTCTCGCAACCACCTATGGTGTATAGGTCAGTTATTTTGACATAGTATGATGTATATATCATATAATCCTTTTCCTTTTCAAACAAACAATTATTAGTTGTTAAACTGGCATCTGAGTGTTCACTTCTGACTCACCATCTCTCTGACTTCCTCCACACAACTTACTGTATTTCAGATTGCCTCTATCCTGAATCCGATTGCCTGCACATGCAACCACTCATGTGATGTAGCAACAACACAGACATTAAACAAAAACAGCCCTAGTTGCTGTGTGATGTCTTCTATCTTGACGTAGTCATCGCTCAAGCAATGTCGACCCTTTGGTCAAGTGGTGCAAAAGCATAGGGGGCACTACGTGCATTGTCACACATTTTGCATGTTCAAGTTCCATGCTAGCAAGTCTGTTATCAATATTCAGTATAGTTTTTGCACCATTTATGCAAAGCAGTCACTGACAGGCAAAACAATTCATGCTTTGTACACACAGTTTCAAGAAACCACTGTTGTAAGGAACTGAGTCCGAACCTTATTTTTTATTTTATTATTATTTCCGTTTTATTATCTTTTGTTTAGGGTTTATGTTTATTTAGGACGAAGGTTCCCCACCACTCTCTTGTTAGTAATGAAAAATGAAGATAAAACAACTCACGGAGAAATAAACGCCGTAGGAAACATCTTGCGCACTTGCACTGTCCGGCGGAAGTAACAGTCCGCAGAAAAAAAATGGAGGGGGGAGTCCCCACAATCACTAGTAGAGAAATACTTGATAAACCGTCTTAAACATCCCAGAAAATTATGATAAATATTTTGTAAACGGTTTATAAGCTTTGTCGGAAACTTAAAGCTGCCAGAAAAGAAAATTAATGTTAGCAACTAAGTATGTAAATAAGGGGAGTAACCCAGCTCAAGTGTGACGTCACCTCACAGTATAAAACCCGTACGTTAACCGAAGAAGGTGAGGTGATTTCCAAACCGAGGTGAATTCCAAATCGAGGCGACTGTGAGAGCGAGGTAGATTCGAAAGCGAAGTATTTTCTGATAGAAGTCCAGATTGATAGTTGGACGATCCAAGGTGTTAAAGAGGAGTTTGATTGACGATTTGACGATATCGAAAGGATTGAGGAAATAGTTTCTTCGTATAGTGAGGTGACGGATAGACGTTTAATTAGTAAGAGATTTTGTTCATAGTTTCTAAGTATTTGATTTGTCGAATTTCAAAGGGAAAATTACTATTAAGTTAAGCTAAGTAGCTAAGTTTATTGTCGGGTTGACTTGTTGATTTTCATTAATAAATTTTGTTTGGATTATTGACATTTGTACGTAGTACATTCTAGTTGCTAATTAAATATATTTGAACTTTTGATTTGACTTGATATTTATCGTTATTATTACTAATTTTTCGGTGCACGCTTGAAAGCCCAGGCCTGGCAAACTAATCTCGAATCCGCGTAAAGTACCCATTAGGTTAACGGAAGTTTTACCGACCACAATTATAGTCGGTTTCCTAAGATACTAAAAATAGTACTTTACACTGTCACCTGCATGTCATATCTGAACATGTTGACAGAATGGTTGATGCCACAGCTGAGACCACCTCAATTTCATATTCAAGCATTATGATAAAAGAGTACCTCCACACTTTCATCATAATGCTTGCACTTACTTGAACACTGCTCTGCCACAACACTGGATCAGATGTGGGTGTGCTAATGACAATCGATGTTGCAGTAGCTTCTTTGGTCCCCAGATTTCACTCCTTGTGACTATTTCTTATGGGGATACATTGAAAGACACTATTTGTATCACCATTGCCTTCTGACATAATCAAGCTGCAGACAATACATTGTCAACATTGTGGAGACCATCCAAGCGGACATGGTGAGTCATGTATGGCAGGAACTAGATAACCAAATAGACATGTGCTGTGTCATCTGCAGTGTAATGTACACATTGAGAATCTGTAGGGACCAAAAAAATTTCAAAGTTTCTACATGCACAGTTACATGTTCATCAAGGTAGCTTCAGCAATATGGGTGAAACAATTTTTCAAAATAGGGGAGAGCTTTCTGGCTTACCCTGTACTTATATATTTTCTAATATGTATATTTGTAAAGGATTATTGTGTTTTATTTTGTTTTAACTTTTACAATAGATTTCTTATCTTTATCTCTATGTTTAATATTTTTTGGATGTTCTGGTTTTACTTATTAAATTTTATTATAAATTATAAATTATATAAATCATTCAATTAAACCTGTTGTTTTAATTGTTAATTAAAACAACAGGTTAATTAAAACAACAGGTTAAATTAAAACAATTTAACATTTGTTTTCTTAAAAATATTGTGTGATAGGTACTTCTTAGCTTACTATGACTTGTTATAAGATGTTATAATTAAAAATTATGAACAAAACTATGTTAACTTTATTTATTTTTTCTTTCTTAAATAGATATGTTAAGTGATTATATTTATTTCATTGTGTTTTGTTACTATTCTTATAATAATTGTTAATAAAAATTAAACTTTTAGTAAACACTATTGAATTTTTTATTAAGTACTTGGCAATATTACCAAAAAAGCTGGCATAAAAAATTCTTATTTAAGCTGAATATAAAATAATACAGACAATGTTTATTTTTTGAAAGTTTAATTTCAAATAAATTAAAACATTAAAGATCAGCTTTATAATTTATATATGTATAAATGAAATCATAATTCATACACATTAATTTTAACATTTTATATTATTTTTATATAGCTAATTTAATTTCATAAGCAAATCTTATAACACTTATAATATAACTATCTTCTAAAGATTAGGCTAATTAAATTAGAGTGGTGCCTCATATAACGTTCTTAATCCATTCCAGGTGCACGTCCGTTAAGTGAAATGTCTGTTATAGGAAACGCATTTTCCCATACAAATACATGTTAAAACATCTAATTCGTTCCGCAGCATAAAATAATCATACTGTATCATAAAAAAAAATGAACACGGGTGTGTTCTTTTATTCCTCCGCGTAACTCTGTGCGAGCAACATCCATTTGAAAATTCCTGCAGAATGCGTTTCTAAATTCTAGTGGGAGTGTGTGCCATCAAACAGCAAAAACGGTTGCTTGTAGCAGTAGTTTACAGTGGAAAGCAACATGGCGTCCTCCATGGCTCAGATAATTTCGTTTCCAGGTCCATCATGTGGTTTTATGAATGAAAATTTTAAAATTGCGAAAGCGTGAGTTAGCGCACGCTTTCACAATTTTAAAATTTCACGCAGTGATGTAAGTGTCTTTATGAATTTTTTTAGAATGGTAGCCGGCATTCTAATTTTTTTCGTGGCTATTTCGAATGCTCTTTCAACAAATAATCCATTTTATGGTTAAATTTTACAATTGGGACCCTTCTTTTGCCTTTAAAAGCTCATATTTTAGAATTATAGATTCCTCCATCACGATACTATCGATAGTGCGGGCACCACCATCTTTCTTTCTTTCACCATCGTTCCTAAATGCCTACAAACAGCAGCGCACTCCTGTAGTAGCGGAGATGCAGAGCAACCACTATTAAAGAACGCACACATGGAGCAGTCACCAATTATGCTGGAAAGTCCGTTGTTCGCAGCCAGTCCGTTGCTCGAGTCATGTAACAACCAAACAGAAAGTCCGTTGTTCGCAGCGTCTGTTATTCGAGGCGTACGTTATACGAGGTACCACTGTATTGTTATCATAAAAGTCAAATTTCACTTAACATTACAATGAATAAACTGACACTTAACTAAATATTATGAAAATAAATATACAATGGATAATGAAAATTAAAATTTACATAAAATTTTCTGATAATTTTTTATATGCTTAACATTTATTGTATTTGTTAAAAATTTTTAACTTGGTTTCTTTCGTAATAAAAAAAATAAACTTGCAAAACAACTAGGATTAATAACATATGCAAATAAATTAAATAATACAATTATTTTTCCAGCATTAACATTCAAAATTATATAAATATGCTGGATAATATATAAACATTTTATATGGAACATAAATTCAATTTATAAAAATCTTTTATAAATACCATAAAATATTTCATAAGGAATGATAAAATTGATACAAATATTTTACTATAATTTGTGTTTTTCACCTTTATTATAATCTTTATCCAACTGATATGTTACTTTTTTCCATTCTTCCATTCGATCTTGTAATGGAATTATCAAACAATCCAGTAATGAACTAAATAATAATAATATAACATTAATTTTGAAAATATTCAAATAATCTTATTAAACTAGATCATTATTAAATTCATACAAGAAGAAAATTATTGAATTTTTCAATAAAATTATATATATAAATTTATTTATTTTAAAAAGGATGTGTACTAGTTAGCACCTGTTTACTAAATGTCATGTTTTATTGCAATTTGGGTAGAATATATAACTTTTATCATAGGCAAGAGACGAGAAAATTAACATCCAGGCGTTAAACTATGTACGAATATCGCTATAATTACTAGCGCTTTCGACGAAACTATTTTCGTCTTTGTCAGGTAGATTATAACGGTTGCCGCTGCACTAAATCCGTGCAACACACCCACGCATGATTTGCCTGTTATGTGGGTCAACTTATATAACAGATTAAGACAACACCGCTAGCTCCACATTGCTGTATTTCATAGCGCATGCGCCACGTCACCACACGCACATGTTTAAATTTTCCTCTCGCTCAGTTCCATCGTTGATCTTGTTCCAATGTTCTAAAGCAGTTTGTTCATTTCAAAAATTTTTGGTTCGAAAAAGGATTTTAACCATTATAATCTACCTGACGAAGATGAAAATAGTTTCGTCGAAAGCGCTAGTAATTATAGCGATATTTGTACATAGTTTAACGCCTGGATGTTAATTTTCTCATCTCTTGCCTATTCAGTGATCGGCGTGAAGTCCACCATCGTTACAATTAACTTTTATCATTATATTTTAATGTTTTTATTTTGTATTTTATGGGGTATTGTTAAATTTTACTTTAGGAGAAGGCCTTTCATGCTAAATGGCATTGCTCTTTTGTATTAATACAGTCAAACCTTGGTTACAAACACCAATTTACAAACAATTCAGTTTACAAACAAAATTTTGACCTCTATACTTGCTCCAGTTGCCATACGATAACTCAGTTGCCAAACAAGCTACTCAGTGAGAACCGTCCACAGATGGTCAACTCCCTATACTTCCTGCGGTCCTAGAGAAAGTCGATGGCCCAACCAATCAATGACAAGACTACAGATTCAAAAATTAATGGCACCAAGATCGCCTCAGGTCACATAATGAATCATCGATGATGTTGCTATTTAAATTACATTTAAATCCACATGTGGAAAAGATACTATTTCCATTTTTTGGCACATGCCACAGTTAAATTTAAATCAAACTTAATTAATAAAAACCACATTAATTAACATTTACATAATACAAAGGACATTCAAGATTTCATGTTTAAATATGCTTAAGTTAAATTAAATTTTAAAAATCTGTTAATATTATTATATATTATATTTTAATATTAATACAGGTAACCCCCATATAACATGGTAGTTATGTTCCAAAAAATTGCTGTGTTATGCAAATCCGTGTTATACAAAACAAAGACCTAGTGCGAAAAGGGGAGTTAAGTTCCAAAAATTAAAAGACATTCTGTTAAATCCTTCTTTAAATCGGATTTATTATTCACAAGTGGAAAGGCCAGATGCAGGCATCAGGGCATACAAAATTACAAATAAAAATAATAATATACTGAATATTATACTGTAAAAATATAAAATAATTTATATTGTTAATTTAAATTAAATACTAGCTAGGGTGCCCCTAGTGGCCATTTTTGGCATACAGTGATAGAATCTGATTTTTCAGCTTTATGTAATAGATTTTTTTCATGGGTAAAATACTTATTTATTATTTAAGTAAATATTTTACCAGAGGATTATTCATCCTATATGATGATCTCATCATGAGCATCATCAACTGGTAACAGTTTTTATTACATTTCAAGTTGTATGAGGGTTTTACCTAATTCCTGAACCATGTTGGAGTGAACCTGTGCTATAGAAATGCCGTGTTATATGGGGGTTACCTGTACTAGGCAGCCAGTTAATTACAACTTAAATGATAATTAAAACTCTGGCCTTTACACAGAAACTAAAACTAAAACCAAAATTAATTTAAATTAAAATTGAAATTGAGATCAATTGAAACAAAATATTTCGGAAAGTGTGGATAAAGTACAGTACTTGTCCATTTTGGCAGTCAAAGTTAAGTCTATTTATAGCACTTCTTTGTGAAGTGTTAGTTTCATTTTCAGTTGGTAGTGTCAGGACATTTTGCTTTTAATATATCAATATATATATATATATATAAAATAAATATAGGTATAGATATAGATAAAGTAATATTATATTGCATTTATAGGCATTTTATGTATGAAATACAACTAAAAAAGTAAAGAAAGGTTTTCTTTGGAGTCTGGAATAAATTAATCCATTTTACATTGGGAAAATTCATTTCTTATGGGACAAACAACTTTTAGGAATGAATTAAGTTCATAAACAGAGGTTTGACTGTAATTGAATAAATTAGAAAACAATTAAGGGCAATGAATAATTTAATGGGTTTAAAACATTTACTTCTGGTGTCAATTGTTAAGCAAATTGTCCATTTTTCAATAGTTAAATAGAATCATTCAATTCACACCTCAAAAGCAATCAATTTATTATTTTACATGATATAAAGGTTATAAGGAAAATAGACCTGGCATTAAGAATATCAATTAAATATAAAGTGATTTTTTCAAAAATTAGTTAATAAGTGAACAATAGATAGTGCTGAGATCAGCATTGCCAGTTCTATGTCATCAACTCATTTATATATATATATATACATATAATTAGTAAAATAGCTATAATATTTTTACAATTTAATTTTACATTAAAATGCCTTTATTTTTTTTACAATTTCTAAAAAATAGCTCTAACATTGTTTTCATATGTAAAATATAAATTTACCATATTTACTCGCAATCTCCCATGTAAGACGAGGTATAAAGATCAAAATAAAGAAAATTAGATTCATTAATACAATTCTAATTTTATTTCATTTAATTACAAATAAAATATCAAATGCATGTAAATGCACACATTGTCCTGCAAAAATTATAGGCATTTTAAACTTTAAGGAAAAATCTTGTAAAATCAACAACATAATTTGTTTGTGTAAAGCTGGATAATCGGGAACCTTTTTTGCCAATTCTTAACAGTCGAATCCACTCTCTGTCGATTACACTTATGAGTTTTCTCCAAATAATCATCTGTTTTCATGTGGGAATGGATTCAAACTTGTATCGAGCTCCCATGTGATTTTGGAATTTCAATTTGGAATTCAATTCAGAAGCTTTGCTTTTTCTATTGCTACTCATCTTTACTCCTGACAATACACAAGAACAATTCAAACAACCCAGATAAAATACTTTTGTTTTTAAACACTAGAGGATGTGCATCTGATAAAAAATGCAAATACACAGTTCATAAAAATTATTGCAAAAATGCAAAGAATCCTTCGCTCACATGTATAGGATGACCTAGGTTTTTGAAGCAGTGAAAACTGAATAAAAACCTTATCTTATAAGATATATACCGTATTTTACAGACTATAAGACGCACTTTTTTCTTCGAAAAATTGCCTCCAAAATTCAGGTGCGTCTTATAGTCTGTACCATCTTATAGGTATGTTTTTTTTTTTAAATTGCTTAAAATTTAAGGTGCGTCTTATAGTCCGTAAAATACAGTATATATAAATAGACGTGTTTGTGCCTATATTTCACTCTACAACCAAAACTACACATCGTACATGAATGGTGTTTGCGTGTGGTAGTAGCCCCAAGTCTCCCATTGTGCACTATGGTGGTTGCGTCTAGATAGCTATAAGGGTGTGGGAGATATGGGGGTTGAAAGTGGTTGACTTTGAAAATGTGTGATGCTTCAATGAGAATGTTCCAGTTTTTTCTAGAAAGTTCCAGAACCTAGATGTGAAATTTGGTACACAGTTAGGGTACATCATGAAAATGCACACTAAGAAAGGATTTTTCAAAATTCTCCCCGCAGGGGGGAGAGGGAGAGCATTAAGTCTTAACCTGAAGAACGACTTCTGTACTATTTTAGATGCGATTTTTTGTTTTTAATTACGTTTAGTCTTCATTAAGTACAATATAATTGGATTGCTGTATGTTAGATTTCAATGTAAAACATCTTTGTAATCCAAAATCATAATTCTAACCGAGAATTGCTGTGAGACCATCTACCATAATTTTTTGGATTACAAAGACATTTTACATTGAAATCTTCATTGAGTACTTAAATTGATAACATTTCAGACATTGTTATAATATGTTTTATATATTTTGATTTTTTAACCAAATGTTTGAACCGTTTTAAATTCAAATTTCTTTTTGCATATTAGTTCGATTATAGAACGATTATAAACATTCCAGAAAATTTAACAAATTAAAAATAGTTTGTTTGATTCTCAGCAATTGTCATCATTCTCAGCAGTAGGTGTTAAATAACAATTACTATGGTTGTTGAAATATTGAATGTAAATAGGGTTTGCTTGCAAAATCTGCGCAAGCGAAGCCGCAAGTATTTTTTATTGATTTTTATATAGAGTTCTAATTAATTAATACATCAAGAGGTTAATTTTAGAAATAACTTACCTTGCATATGATTTGAATTTTGTTTCGACACTACGATGTCTCAAACATAATCTAGTCAGTGCTGACCCAATATCTTTAGTAGCACCTAAAATAATTTTTATTTAAACAAAATATATTAATGCAATTTAAGGTACTTAAGTTTTTTATTTAATTAAAAATAATAAAAATAACTTATTAATTGATTAATTTACAATTCTAAGTTAATCAATGTTTGAAAAATTAGTGAATTAAATGTTTTATAATACAATATCATTAAAAAGAAATATTAAAATAGGGAAATATTTCTCAGAATTTTCTTCTACAAGATTGGTATGATTGTGGCTCTTAAGTCAAATGTATTAGAAAATTTCCAATAAAACTATTTATAAATTTTCTTTAAAAATAACAACTTTACACCTTATAAATCCAACAACTCTTTAATTCTAATATTTTTTGTCATATTAAATGACCTTCTTCAGGCCATGACAACTTTGTGTTTGTGACCTAAAGATCATTTAATAAGACCAAAAACATTAAAATTAAAGAATTTTTGCTGTATTTATAAAAGTGTTATAGTTGTTATTTGAGAACTTATCCATTTTTTACAGTCATTTGAATTAGATTTGTTTACTAAATTCAAAGTATAGTAAGTTACATAAATGAAATACTATAAATATTTCAATTATGAAACCTATGTAATATTTCATTCATTTATAATATGAATAAGATAGAAAAATATAAAGGAATTTGCAGTTTATATCAATAATAATAAAAAAAGGAATCTAAATACAAGTAAATTAAATTAATACAAACTATTTGAAGTCTAAAAAAAGAATTTTAATGTTTCAAAAAAGATGACCACAAAATATGACTTCAGATAACATATAAACAAATCAGTTTATACAATATCATCAATCTGATTTGTTAATGTTATTACATTTATTGTGTTATTCTTTATTATAATAAAATAGTCAAAATATTTTCAAAATTCTTATGTAAAACTTTCTCATTAAATCAAACAATGAAAAAAAATTAGCAAAACTTTGCAAAAAAGTTCATTAACAATTAAAAAAAGGCAAGAATCCAGAGCATTGCCAACTTAGTGTGAGGTTAACCGAGGGTAGGAGATGGAGGATGATTCCTATCTTCTCTACCTCTTAACGGCACAAGACCTTGAGGTCCGACCTCGGTTGTCGAAAGGATGATTAAGGCTCGAGCGGTCAATGATTAGTTACGGATTTGGGATCGTAAGATCCGGTTTACGTCAGGAACTGACACCAATCTATCAAACTTCTCGCGGATAGATACGCGTTTTTCGGAAGCATAAGATGCCGATGATGAGGGTAATGGAGGAAGAAACGCACACTCTTCTAATATTAAACAAAAATACCCGTTTATTTTGAGATTGATAGGGAATACATCAATTAACGTATTTGGAAGTATTTATATCATCGAATCGAATTATTAAACCGCGTCTCGAGTGAACGGAGAGAGAGAGTTTACAAAACATCGCGAGCAGGATAAATACCTTAGTGATCCTGAGATTTGCACAAAGTCCGAGGAACGAGAGTTCGCTTGAAAATAAGAGTCAATGGACTGTAGATAGATGGGATGGACGGCTTCAACGGCGGGAGATGATAATCCACGGCACACACACACACTTGACAGTTGTCGAAACTCTTTCTCTCTCTCCCTCTCTTCGTCATCTTCATTCGTTTTTCCTTTTATCTCGGGATCTTGGGTTCGAGATTTTGCGAAGTACGTCAAGGGTGGAAGTCCCTTTTGACCAATGGTGAATTACATGATATAATTATTTTTCAACAGTTAACTCATCTTCTACAAGGAAGTATTACCGTGGGAACGATAGTTTATGATTAATTTTTACGAGAAAATTTGTCGGTGTTTTTCCGTTTTTTTGTTTCTGTGTTTGATTTAACCCTAACTGTCGAAAATCGGTTGGCAAATAAAATAAAAATTCGTTATTCTTATATTCGAACCTTCACATCACCGCGGGCTTTCTAAAATCAAGCTTACTCCTGACGAGCAAGCTGGATTTTTATGAAACGGATGAGTTAACGAAGTTGTTCCGGCTCTCTCTCTCTCTTTTATATATATTGTACCGCGTTACAGTATTATTTCCCGTTGTGTCGGAAGTTATTGACACGTCGCGATTACGTTGTTAACAATTCGTTGTTAATTACTCTCTCTCTCTTCTTTCTCTTTATTTAATAACACTTTATTTAATTTCTTTATTTAATTTAACACATTTAATTTCTCTTTTTTTTTTATAACACGTTTTTGACATGTTTAGTGACGCGCTTAGCGTGATATTTGTTTGTAAGAAATTACGATTTAAAGCGGTAAAATATAGTTTATTATTATGCAAAATTTTCAAAATTAAACAAGGTTATTGGGTAAAGTTAAATTTATTGAGTTCCCTCTTCGTTTACTTGGGATCCCCTTTTTGTGATTTTGGGAAGTTGGCCATTATTTCCTTCCTTAATTGGGCTGGCCTTTCGTTTAGGAATTCGACTTCGTTTAGGAAGTGGGAGGACCCAAGGTCGATCCTCTACTGGGCCTCGACTCCTCAAGGCGTAAGATGTAGTTGGTTGTTCCTCGATAGAGGGTGTAATCTCTGTTTCTTGTTCTTCCTCAGATTCGGATTCAGATGAAGACTCGAGTTGAGATTGTGCCATTTCTGCAAAGATAAATTCGTCCCATGGATCAATGGTGGAAGGGGGTTCTTCCGAAAGGGAAGGTTGTTGGATAGTCGTGGTAGTCGAAGGTTGGTTTACAAGTTCTTTCTGGTCGAATTCTTGTCGAGCAATAACATGTTTGAGACGATTGGCGTGCACTTGAATTTGTTTCTTTGTATCTATATTTTCGATGATAAAATTGACGGGACTCAATTCAGTTACAATTCGAAATGGTCCTGACCACCTAGGTGCTAATTTACGTTTTAATCCAATAGGTATGGTAACCTCGTCGAGAAATACTCGGTCGCCTACATGATATGTGGGTATTTTGTGAGTTTGTCGATGGTGTATTTGTCTTTCTTGAGCAGCTTGCTCGGCATGTTTCTGTGCTACCTGATGAGCTTCAGCCATTCGGCATCTAAGTTCTGATGCGTAGTTGTCGGTGACGTCATATTTCGTTCGAGTGGGGCTGGTTACAAGGTCAAAGGGATAGGTTGGATCTCTCCCATATAATAAAAAAAAAGGACTGTCGTTGGTAGATGCATGAATGGTTGTGTTATAGGCAAAAAGGGCATAGGGGATCCATTCATCCCAGTTTCGCTGATCCTTAGCGACGTAATGGGCGAGGATGTCGATTAAGGTTTTATTGAATCTTTCTACTACTCCATTGCATGCAGGGTGATATGCTGTAGTGAGAAGTCGTTTGATTTGTAACAATTCGCACACCTCTTTAAACATTTTAGATATCAAATTAGGTGCTCGATCAGTAAGTAGTTGAACGGGAGTTGAGTGTCTTAAGATGATATGAGTAACGAAAGCCTTGGCTATAGTCTGGCTTCGAGTATCTGCTAAAGGTATAGCTTCGGCATAACGGCTGAAATGGTCTATAAAGACGAGTATATATTTGTTCCCTTTGGTAGTAATAGGTAAAGGACCTATGATATCCATAGCAGTTCGTTCAAATAATCGTGTTAAAGGAGGAAATAATTGTAATTCCGCCTCTTGTCGCTTGTCCTTTCTTTTTTGTATAGCGCAACGTTGACAGCTTTGACAATAAATTTTGATATCTTGTTTCATAGTAGGCCAGTAAAACAATGACTGGAGTTTTTGTTGCATCTTCTGAGATCCTAAATGACCTCCTATAGGTGTATCGTGATGGATACGTAGAATGTAAGGGATCAGTATAGATGGGATGACTAATTGATTTACGAATCTTCCTTGTGGGGAAGGAAATTCATGATATAACACTCCTTCTTCGTCGAGGAAATAGCGTTGTATGTCTTTTGCGTCATCTCCGTCTTCTAGACGTTGAATAATAAGTTTCCATTTCTCCTCTCGTCTTTGGAATTCCCCGATTTGTGATTTTGAATAAATGGGGTCAACATCGTTGACTGTAGAAATATGTCGGACAGGGATTCTGCTTAACGCGTCTGCGTTTTTATGACAACTTCCTGCCTTATGTTTAATATCGAAATTAAATTCTTGTAAGAAAATGATCCATCGGGCTATTCGCGAGTTTGTTGAAGAGTCCTTGTTGCTAATTAACCATCTCAATGGTCGATGATCTGTAATTATTGTGAACTTTCTCCCATATAGGTATGGTTTGAAGTATTTTGTAGCCCAAACTACAGCTAAGCACTCTTTCTCAGTTGTGCTGTAATTCTTTTCGGGTTTTCGGAGTATCCTACTAATATAGGCTATAGGTTTTTCTCCATTTTCATCCTCCTGGGATAAAACTGCTCCTATCGCTTCGTTCGAAGCATCTGTCGAAAGTATAAATGGAGTCGCAAAATCAGGAGATTTTAAAAGCGGAGCTGAAGTGACTATTTCCTTTAGCCTTTCGAAACTACGTTCCTGTTCTTCTCCCCATTGAAACTTGGTATCCTTCTTCAGTAGATCAGTCAGTGGTTTTGCTATTTTAGCGTATGAATCGATATGTCGTCTATAATATCCCGTTAATCCTAGGAAAGACTTAATGTCGTGTACATTTGTTGGCCGGGGAAACTGTAAAACGCATTTGATTTTATCTGGATCTGGTCTGATCCCTTCCTCCGAGACGTCGTGTCCGAGGAATTTTATCTGTCGCTGAAGGAAGTGACATTTTTTTGGTTTTAGTTTTAGTCCTGCATCTGCGAGTCTTTGGAAAATCTGTTCTAGACGAATCAAGTGAGTTTGGAAGTCTGGACTGAAGGTCAGTATGTCATCCATATAGACCAGACAAATTTTTCCTTTCAGACCGTGTAGTATAAAATCGGCAGCCCGTTGCCAAGACGCGGGGGCTCCGGAAAGTCCCATTGCCATACGATTCCATTGGTAATGACCGTCCGGTGTTGAGAATGCGGATTTTTCCTTGTCTCGTAACCCCAACTGCCAGAAACCAGACAGGGTATCCATGGTAGAAAAGTATTTCGCTTGCCCGATTAGGCTAAGTGCTTCTTGCACGAGTGGTAAGGGATAAGGATCTGTCTTTGTTATTTTATTTAATTTCCTATAGTCTACAACGAGACGCCATGTTTGATCACGTTTTTTCACCAGGAGAGCGGGAGCAGACCAAGGTGATTTCGAATGTTCAATGATACCTTGGTCTAAAAGTCCGTCGATGATTTTATTCATTTGTTCCCGTTGAGCATAAGGGATTCGATAAGGTGGCTGATATATGGGTGTAGCGTCTCCGGTGCGTATTTCGTGTTCCACGATCGGGCAGTATCCCAAATCATAGTCGTTGACGGCAAATACATGTTTATATTTATATAATAAGTCTAATAAAGGTTTCTTTTTGTCCTTTCCTATGTTGGACCAATCGAATAACTGTCCAAATTCTTGCTTGTTTAGAATTGAGGTTGAGGGTTGGGCGTTAGTGATTGGGTTGATGTTCGGAGGTTCTGTTTCTTCTACTGCCTCATGGAAAGTTCCAATGCAGTCCCCTTTTGATAATTTTTTTGGTTGAGTAGATAAGTTCGCTATTCGAACTGGGACTTGACCGTCCCTTGTCGTTTTAACTACAGAATCGACTCCCACTACATCTTCTCGATTGTTTATTTCTGTTTCTATAATTCCTATTTCACCCTTCCGTTTTATTCCGGAGATCCTTGCTGTGACAAAAATCTCTGATCTGGGAGGAATATTACAATCTGTCAATAATAATACTTGTCGGATTAGTCCCTCCTTGATGGGGTTCGTTGAAACGAGAGGTGTTGTTTTCTCATTTTGTGTGGGTGATGTAGAAACAACTTGGATTGGTTTACCTCTGCGATTTCGTTTTTCGCGTTTCCGGTTTGGCGTTATCCTTTCTACTCCTGCCTTCCGGAAATCGATTTCCTCTCCTCCTCGAAATAATAGTTTTTTCCGTGCCAAATCTATAGTGAGGCCTTGAGCTTTGATTATGTCTCGTCCCAACAGGCCATCGAACGGATAAGGTATTTGATCTTCTACCACGTAACATAAGTACGAAAAATGCAAGGGTCCTATTAAGAAGCGGAATTCCATGGCTCCATATGTTCTGATTCCGTGTCCTGTGACGCTTTGAAATAATACCTTTCTTTCCCTCTGTTCGAATTTGTGTTTAGTCGCTCGTTGAGCGAAGGATCGAGATAAAAGGGTTACCGTGGAACCTGTATCTATGGCCAGTCGAGCCGGGTAGTCATTGATTGAACAACATAAGCTAGGTTCAAAGTTTTTGGCCACTATTCCTACTCCTACTCGAGGTTTACATTCTCTGTGCCTACCGTTGCTGTTTGTAGTTTGTGAATTCGTCCGGGAGGAGAATGAGGAACCTTGTCCAACATTCCTGCAGTTTCCGCCATTTCTTCGCCAGCTCATTTTGTTAATTCTCCCTTGCGGTAGGGGTCGAGATTGAGATGGAGTCTGTCGTGACTGAAATTGGGTTGTTTGTTCGCTTGAGCTATTGTGGTCTTCCCGTCGGGTTTGTTGCCTTCCGCCTCGTGTACCTCCACCATAAAATTTGGGTCGAACATAACCGCGTCCTTCTGATGGGGATGAGTAATGTTGTCTCCCTCTATTCGCCGATTGTATTCCTCTCCGCCGCCGATTTTCCTCCTTGTATTTTAGTTCATTCAATTGTTTTTGTAAATGCGCTATCGTTGCGGTTAGATTGCTATTTGTGTGTTCCGGATTATTAATCGTTCTAATTATTCCTCGAGGGGTTTCTGTTAATTGGAGCACCGTCTCTTCCCAAATGGCCGCTTTGACTGCATTTTGAAATGTTTCAGGATTTTTAGACATTACGGTACGTTTTATTTTGTCATTAAGACCGTTTACAAATTGGACGAGTAGTCTCTCGTCTCGTTCTTTAGCCTGACATCGCTTGATTATTTCCGTTTCCCGCGCGTCGGCCCCTGTCTGTTCGAGTATCGTTTCTGAAACTAGGCCTTGCAGCCGAACCGCGTATGTTTGTACATCCTCATCGCGTTTTTGTATACATGCATAGAATTTTTGCAGTCTAAGTGCATATGGCTCCTTTTCAAATCTCCGCGTCATCTGCTGTTTGAACTCATCATACGTGTCGATCGCTCGCATTCGCTCATCTTTCCACGCGAAATCTCTTGCTATGCCTGTCAGTTTTAGCTTCGCAACTCCGAGACATTGCGCTTTTGTCCATCCTGTCAGTTTTGCTATTTCATCTAGCGAGTCAAAGAAGTCCCTTATACGCAACCCTGATGTGTCTCCTGAAAATGTGGGAGTTAGGGGAATCATTCCCGACATTCCGGAGAATGCGCTTCCTCCTGGATTACCGTCTCCAGTTGTCTCCATTCTCGATTCTTAGAATCGCCGGAAAAGATGTATGGGGGTGAGATGTCGGAACGAATCGAAACAGATCCCACTTCTGACCAACCAGTGTGAGGTTAACCGAGGGTAGGAGATGGAGGATGATTCCTATCTTCTCTACCTCTTAACGGCACAAGACCTTGAGGTCCGACCTCGGTTGTCGAAAGGATGATTAAGGCTCGAGCGGTCAATGATTAGTTACGGATTTGGGATCGTAAGATCCGGTTTACGTCAGGAACTGACACCAATCTATCAAACTTCTCGCGGATAGATACGCGTTTTTCGGAAGCATAAGATGCCGATGATGAGGGTAATGGAGGAAGAAACGCACACTCTTCTAATATTAAACAAAAATACCCGTTTATTTTGAGATTGATAGGGAATACATCAATTAACATATTTGGAAGTATTTATATCATCGAATCGAATTATTAAACCGCGTCTCGAGTGAACGGAGAGAGAGAGTTTACAAAACATCGCGAGCAGGATAAATACCTTAGTGATCCTGAGATTTGCACAAAGTCCGAGGAACGAGAGTTCGCTTGAAAATAAGAGTCAATGGACTGTAGATAGATGGAATGGACGGCTTCAACGGCGGGAGATGATAATCCACGGCACACACACACACTTGACAGTTGTCGAAACTCTTTCTCTCTCTCCCTCTCTTCGTCATCTTCGTTCGTTTTTCCTTTTATCTCGGGATCTTGGGTTCGAGATTTTGCGAAGTACGTCAAGGGTGGAAGTCCCTTTTGACCAATGGTGAATTACATGATATAATTATTTTTCAACAGTTAACTCATCTTCTACAAGGAAGTATTACCGTGGGAACGATAGTTTATGATTAATTTTTACGAGAAAATTTGTCGGTGTTTTTCCGTTTTTTTGTTTCTGTGTTTGATTTAACCCTAACTGTCGAAAATCGGTTGGCAAATAAAATAAAAATTCGTTATTCTTATATTCGAACCTTCACAGCCTAAGTACCTAAGAACCTTCACACTTAGCCTAAGTACCTAAAAAAGATTTGATGATATAATTAACATTAATATTTGGGAAATGTCAGTAAATATTTTGTTGCAATTCAAAAACCTTCAATAAAAATTAATTCATGTTTAAGAAATATCTGTGATAAAATTAGAATTTAATCTACAGCAATTTCAAAAAGTATTTAAAAGTAGTGTAAGTAGTATTACTTACACTAATTAAAGTTGGTTTAAAATTCTCAGGAACTGACAACAATTCTGATTAATCACAAAACTAAATCTAATAAATATAAAATCAAAAAACAATAAAGAAAAAATTTAAAAGAAATTAAGAAAACAAACATGTTAAGATCTGCAACAGAACTTTACCATGTCTTTAATTTACTACATCTATACATTAGTTTTTAAAAAAAAATCTATTCAATCTCACTCCTTCATAGTTTTCTCGGCTACTTTCTCTACCAATCCTGTTTTCCTTTGATATATCTTTGATAATATTCAATTCTTCTGTCAAATGTTTCAATTTAATTTATAAATTACAGGTATCCTTCGTATAACACAGTAGTTATGTTCTAAAAAAAAAGTGCATTGTTATGCAAATCCATGATATACAAAACAAAGAACTAATGCAGAACATACAGTCATGTTCCAGAAGTTAGCAAAAGTATACTATTCTTTTTCATTACTAAGAGAAATATGTTTATTTAAGCAATAGATAATTTATTTCCAATGAATAGTTAATTAACATTCACAATTAAAAGTACTATATTGCATGTTAATATTAATTTTAGTTAAACGAGGGTATTTTCTTTTTACATTGTTATCTCAGCTGCTATGGTGATCTTGATCAGAAGTATCAGCAACATTTTGAAATTTTTTATTTTTATCATAAAAATTTTTCAGTTTTTATATTATGAACTGAAAACTGATGATAGAAAAAATTCTATCATCAATTTTCATTAAAGTAAACCTGATGAAAGGCACAAAACAAATTGAAAATTTCAATGGTCTAAAATCCATGGGCAAATCTGAGACAACACACGTTTGCTTGAATAAGAAAAAATTAAACAACAGAGCTTACACTTAAAAATTGTGAAATTTTGTATGGAGAATTTCCAAAACTATGTTAGAGCTAAACCAGAAGTTGTGTTGTATGGGGGATATCCCCAATTTTCAAACTGTGTTGTAGAAGTACCATGTTCAGGTTCCTACTCAAATTCTTGTTTTGAATTCCCTGACTTTCCCTGATTTTCCCTGACCAACTTTGTCCAAATTCCCTGACCCTCACATTTCTTACAGTGTGGAATATCGACATAATGAAACAGCATTTTATTTACCGTGAACATTGATTGAGTATATCTATCCCTCTTTTTTGCACAGTTGATATGTTTCAAAGACAGCCATATTAAAAAAATACAGTACATACCGGTACATCTTGTAGAAAAATGTTTGATAGAATCCAAAACTTCAATGTAATGAAAAAATAAGCAACAAATGAAACATGAGCTTTTTATTTTATCATTACTTATCATTATTATTTGCATGTAAATCTAGTAAATACAAGATAGCATAAAATCAACAAACGGTATTTGATATACAGTACAAATAGTACTGTACTGTGCTTAAAATGAACTCTCGACTTAGAAACACGTAATTTTAAAACCAATCTTTCAACAAAAAGACTAACTTTTTTTTAAACAGCAACATAATTTTAACAAAAAGTTAAATTTAAAAATTTTCAAATAAAGCATTTTTTCCCTCAAAAAACTTGATCATGTAAAAAAAGAATTAGTTTTCTTTTGTCAACCACATTATATACAATCTATTTTTACACAATTTTGAAATAAAGAGGGATAGGTGTAAGTTTACAGTATAGCTTCTCTAACAAATGTATCTAATTTATTGTAAAATCTTTTTATTTTTACAAAATGGACAATCAAAATACAGAGAAACTTCTTAGTATTAATTCTCTTTTTTTCAAAATACAGATAATTAGAAAATAAAAAATTAATTACAATTCACAAAATAGAAGAACTATTAATGTAGTTTTAGCTTTTTCTCCTCAAGTGTATTTATTTTCATTTCAATCTCTTTTTCTTCCTTTTCATGATCTTTTCTTAACATTTTCTTGTGTTGTTTTAAATCCTTAAGTTGTTGTGTAAGTTTTCTTTTTTCTTCAGCCCTCAATGCCTGCTGCTTCTGAATATCTTTTTTCTGTTGCAGAGATGCAATATATCGCTGTCTAGATCCTCTGACTGTTAACAACATTTTCTGGTCTATATTTATTTGATCAATACCACCGGCAAAATGGATCCCATCATAAACTAAGCGTTGAGCAACTAAACTTTCTTCCTTAAGATTTTCACTCAACAGTGATTTGTTAACTGAAAAACCACTCTCAACACTTGCATTCCCATGTGAGAAAGAAAGAGAAATTTTGATAATAGACCATAGATCTTGCAGTTGCCTATCATCCTTCATAATTTCACAATAAAATGTGTCCAGACCATCATCATCACTCCTTTCAGATATGAAGTCCTCAAACTTTGTAGAATAGGGGTTTTATGGATACTTTATTGCAGAGTATATTATACTGTTCTTTTGCTTTGACAGCACATCTTTCATCAATCCTGTTTGTATCATGTAGAATCTCCAGTAAAGCATTGAAATACAATTTTCCAACATTTGATTGCATTTTAATAATTTCTGGGTCTAAGCTGCTCAAAGCCTTCACACATTTGTACTTGACAGGTCCCTTCTCAATAATCTTTGGTGTCATCACTTTCAGCACTTTTTGACAATCTCTTAGAAAACACAGAATATCTTTATCGCTTACTTTCAATTCTTTTAAAACCTTTTTTGCTCCAAAACCAATATCCAAATTCTTAAGATGTACCAAGTTTTCATTAGCATTTAAATCTATTTTTAGAAACTGCTTGTCGGTGACCCTGTCATTTTTCACAAACTTTCTCATCAGATTCATTAATAATTGAACAACTGCTTTATAAAGATAAGGTGCAAGAGGTTTGTTGCTCTGAAATCGGGTGAGAAAGCTCTCACTTTGTGTACATATTGACCGAAAAAATAAAAGTTTAACTTTAATAAAGGGATCATTGAGTGCCTGTCTCAAGAATGTAGCCACCTTGCTGTCTTTCAACTTTGTACTGTTGTTTATGTATGTCTTCACAGATTCAATAACTTCTGCTGCACGTTCTAAGCACTCTCCATTCTCCAACCACCTTGTAGAACCAAACTTTTTGGGAAACAATCTGCTTCCACTTATAGCAATGTATTCAGCACGCCGAGTGGGTGAGTCTTTTAGCAAATAGTACAAATTCCGTAGCAGTGGTAACAAATTCCAATCTACTACTTTAAAACCAGCTTTTACAGCACCATGGACTACATGTAAACCACATGTTCCCATTCTCACAAATGATTTACCAACATTCTGTGTCTCCATGTGATCTTCTAATTTATTCAGAAAACTTATGTTTACATTTGGTCCATCCATACAGATATGAAGAATTTTTGCTAGATCAAGATGAGTGTCTGAAAGGCCATTGAGAAATGCAGAGAGAAGATCATCTGCTGTAGTATGATCCAGAAAGACGCTATTTAAATATCTGGTCATAACCTTATCTTTACTCTCATCCCAGTATTTTATCACAAGATCCATTTGAGTTCTTTGAGCAACTTTGTTTAGTGATTCGTCAAAGGAGATAGTAATATTATCACAACTTGTAACAGCATCAATCAATTTTTCTCTGAAATAATGGGCTAGGCCATAATTTATTATATAGGAAGCTTTATCTGGACCCAATTGAAATTGTGTGGCTATAGCACTGTCAGGAAACATTTTTTTGAAAATGTTTTTAATATCAGAGCATGAATTGAGTGACATCTTTTTCTTTACAACTGCCAATGCCCAAGTTATCTCTGCTTTTATTACATCATCTTTTATCACAAAAGGTGTCAATGTGCTGCTAAGAAATGTTGATTTGGTGAGAGACTGTTCATTAATGATCTTAGATCTATCTTCCACAACAGAAGCCGTTTCACACACATTTTGTTGACTATTAGAAGAGTTTGAATTTGTTGGGGTTAAAAACCTTACCAGCGAAGTTTGTTCCGACTTCAATCTTTTTATTTCAACATGACTAGAACTATTTGCATGGGATATTAATGCACGCTTTCCCATATTGCTTAACGAGAAAACTTTACAACAAATGCAGCAAAATGCTTTTGTATCATCATCTTTTACAGTTCCTAACCAGGAATTGAATTCTGGATGAATAGCTGGATCTAGCCATTGGAGATTAAACCTCGTTTGTTTCCGTGCCATTATAATTTAAAAATGTAGAAAAACACAAACCTCGAACATTATTATTAAAAGACAGATGAACCAGATCAGATAGCAATGTGTAAGACTTGTTTTGTCACAATACTAAGTACAACATTCAAACGACATCCAATCCGCATCTGCATATATATTAATTAAAAGTAGTGTTGCCAACCAACTCAAAATTCAAATTTACAGCTAGACATTTTTTAATAAAAATACTCAAATCATACTGTTTCCATTAGAACTGTTTGGTTTTTTTAGCTAGATTGTTCATAAATCCACTAAATTAGCTGAATTGGCAACTCATTAAAAGAAAAAAAAATGTTCTGTTGCCGCCATTTTGATTTCGGTTTCGATGTAAAGCCAGAGTTTTAATAATTATTTTTAATAATTTTTATTCATTATTTATTTAATTTTGCATTAAATTTCATCTTTTCATAAAATTTTCTTAATAATTCAGACAAAATTTATTTATTTTAACCCTTAATTACAATTCTTATAATTATTGCAAATCATATCACAAACCATCTTTCTCACTTTTATAGCAAATTTTAATTAAACGAACTAATGTTATAGAATTTAAATAAAATAAAATAAATACAGAAATAAACATCAAACGAAATTACAATTATACATTAATAAAATATAGAAGTTCAGCGCATAGAATCGTAACTATAAAATCTCGTTCTTTTGCAACATAACTATAAAAATAGTTTTGGTGTTGTTTCGCACTAAGATACTAAAAAGTTAAAATACATTTGATTAATTTTTTTAAAAATTTATCAGCTTTTTAAATTTATAGCAAGTTAACATTGGTTAAACTATTGGATTATCTAGTTCACTGTTTCTCAACCACCGGTCCGTGGAGATTCTTGATCGGTCCGCAGAGAATTTTTACCGCTCTGCATTAAAAATTTTCTTATTGAAAAAAATAGTGATAATTTAATAAATAAAAATTTTATAATGTATAAATGTTGATGATAATTTTACAATTTACTTCTGTAGTAATTCTTTAATATATAGTAAAGTTTTTTGTTAAAACACCACCGGTCCGCAAAATTTTTTTCACAAATTTTATCGGTCCGCAGGCCAAAAAAGGTTGAGAAACGCTGATCCAGTTGATTTTCAAAACTATAACTACAGTATATCTATTACAGGTATGATCCCTAAATTTGCCAAAATCAGTGGCTATGTTACCCAACATCATTTCTGTTAAACTAATTTAATAATTAGTTTAACAGAAATGAATTATTAAACTATGTATCGAAGTTGCAGAAATTAATGGGAGAGGGGGGAAAATATGCTTGCAGTACAGTACTTTCAAGGAAAATTGTAACAACAAATGTAAAAAACTACTAATCAGCACCAGCATTTTACTGTAAATGTCGGGTAGCTATTTATAGTTTTTTTTATGTTGTACACTAATGTTTTAAATGTGAAAAACAATTAAATTACCGATTTTTACTGATCTATTTAGCTATTTTGAAGTGAATATTCTAATAAATTACGATCTCAAGTTTTAAAAGTTTGTAAACTAATTTTAATTAGTTATTTTTATTCTAATTAACAAATTTATCTTTTTATAATCGCTGAATTATTAAAATTAAAAACTATTACATAATAGTAGTTTATCCTGTTATTAATCCACAACTGTAAAATTATATGGCTTCAGAACGGTGAAAAAGCCATTTCGGATTCTGGTATATTTTCTTATTAAAGATTGCAGCATTACTTCTTGCCACCTGCAGATGGCTACGCTTGGTCAGCCATATTCAGCAAACGAAATCAACGAGGCAGCTAAGGAGACAAATTCCCTGACTTTTTGACAATTTTCGATAAATTCCCTGACTTTTTGACAATTTTTGACAAATTCCCTGACATTCCATGACTTTTTCCGAAACCAATGAAAATCCCTGACTTTCCCTGATTTTCCCTGACTTTCCAGGTGCGTAGGAACCCTGCATGTTGTATGAGGGATACTTGTACTTTTAAAACTTATTGAATAATCTTGGATAAATATTAAAGCAATTTTGTAACTTTTAAACTTGTCACTTGTGTAATCTGCATGCTATGAGTATAGATTTACAGTATGAAGATTATAAAAGTTGTAATTGAAAAAACAAGCATTCAATTTATTGATATCTACTATATTCATTTGACATTATACAAGTAACTTTTCTGCTTTCTGAGATTAAGAAGTAATTTCAAAGATTAAAATTTCAATCATATTTTTATTTAAACAATGAAATTTTGTGTATCTTGATCTTTTTATCACCTCACTAAGACAGCACTAGATACCAATAGTATTATTTTTTGCATTCATCAACCAAACAAATAGTAGTCTGGCTGACTGTTCTGAAAATTATAACAGATTTCAGAACAGTCAATCACTATCATCTGATCTGGTCTGCATTCAAATGTCTTGTCTACTAACTCTAGAAAGCATCATAAATGAAAATGGTAAATTTGCACCAGAGAAGGCATTTTTCATTATGCAGTTCACAAAGTCTGAATCACTCACCATTGTGTAACATGAGTAACATAATTTGCAGGAATTGTAGAATTGTGGCTGCTGTGAGAAGAGTGATAATGGATTAACCATAGTAAGCATTGGAAGAAATTATATCTTCTAAAAGCTGAAACTACTCAGAATAAACAACACAACACTTTACGTACATGTTCTAGTGTTCTGAAATACATATGTAAGGTTTGTTGTTAATGCAGAAGAATCTGAGTATCGGTTGGATGTATACCATGTGACATGAGGTGCACAAATTCAGAAATTGTAATGGGAAAATGAAGAAGTTGAATAGTTTCCCAATGTTTTAATGTACATTACAACATTCTCAGATAATAATTAACATAATTACAATAATTTAAAATGGTAGCACTCTTTTTGGATGTTCCTGTACATGGAAAATTGCATTTATCTACTGATAAGTAAAAGAAAAGAAAACAGAATGAAAAGAAAAAATATTTTATATTGATTTTACACTAATTTTAATTTAAAAATAAGAGAGAGTTCAAAATAACTTCATTTTAAGCTATTGAATACTTGAAGTCAGTCATTATCACTATTTGTTGCTAATTAATGATTGACACATTTTAATACTGTTACTGTAATAAATTCCATTTAAATCTCACCTCTAGCACTAGTAGCCATATCAGCAATCTTCTGAAATGAATCAAGAAATGCTCCTGATGCAAGAACTGTTGCTCTATAACACATAATTGTAATTGTTACAAAAAATATATTTTTATTTTCATTGCTTTAATTAAAATTACTTACAAAATTATACAGAATAAATATTAAATTTTACTATTGTAAAGCTTTGCTAACATTTGTATAAATAAATGAATAACACCAACAAAACCTTCAAAATTAAACCAGCAAATATATTTTAATATAAATATGCCATGCAAGTGCTTTCAATCCTAGTTCTGAGAATTTATTCACTAATATATAACCAGCTGTGGGAAGATTTAGAACTTTGTAAATAAATAAACTGTTTATTTTTATAAGTGAAATAAAATGCATAGTTTAAACATTCATTACTAATTACATTGTTTTTAACCTTTTCTAACAGTACTTCGTAATTTTTTCTTGTGGCACTCCTACTTTTTCAATGTAGTTATTGCAATTTTTGTACGTTTAGTTATATATGTAGAACTGTTATATTTTGGAGTACCCTGAAGTGTCATTACAGCACCTCAGTTGAAAACCACTGAGTTATTACATAAAAGTGGAATAAATGTATATTTAAAAGAGTTAAAATTTGGAAAAATTATAAATTATCAAATATTTCAAAAATTTTTGCATGTTAAATATTTATTTTATAATAAGATAAATTACATATTGCAATTACAAAGAAAGGTCAAGAACATGTCATTAGGTAAGAGAAAAGAGTGAAATATTGCAAAATAAATACATTTTATGAAATTTTGTTTTTATACTTTCTCTTAGTTAACTCATTAAGTTTACTTCTACACCCATCATTTTGTGTTTATCTTTATTTATTCCACATACTAAGTGAATGTTAACTAAATGCTATAATTAAGACTCTATATCTTACATTACTTCATATCATTACTTTTCATGAACAACTTTTCAATTAATTTTATGATCAGAAGCATAAGTGATGTTTATGGGTACAGAACTGCACCTGAAACAAAAAACAACTTTTCCTATCTCCTGTGACTTTTAAGTTTTTTATACTTACAAAACTACACATATTTCACTTGAATATGAATAACAGCACATTACATTTTACATTGCTTCATTAAATAACAAATTATTGCAAAGTAAATATAAAACAAAAAAACCCACAAAAAGGTATCACTTGAGCAAAAAATTGCAAAATATGATTACCACTCTACCATCCTTAAATTTGTATTTTTCTAATTTATTATCAAAATTTATACATAGATCCCTTGTGTTCAATATCTTAAATTAACAGTTTATTTAATCTTCCTTTAGGTATTGTCAATGTAAGTAGTTTTTAATTTATTTCAATTTCATTAAAAAAAAACAAGTATACTGCTAATGACAATTATGGATAATCACAATAAAATTTTAACAGAAATACAAATATTAAAATTTTTGTGATGTAATACAAATCTAATGGTAGACAGCATATCAACCTTTATGTTTCTAAGAATTAAAAGTTCATTGTAAAAGTTGAAGATTCAATATTATCAGTTAAATGTAGTACATTTAAATCTTCACATTTTTTAAAAGTATCTTTTAAATTAGCATTAACTAAAATCAAAATTTGATCATTATCTTTGAATTGAGAAAATCTTTCTTATAACCCCAGCCATAAATATTAATCACCTCATTCTCAGATGCATTACTTTCAGACATACATGTTTCATTTAATAAAAATATAAATACAACTTTTACAAAGAAAAAACTTTGCATGTTGTCCTTCTTTTTCACAGTTTGAATTTTTACTTAAAATACATGTTTCATTTAAATAAATATGTTTAATACTTAACTTTTCTTTTTTATGAAAATTTATTACAGCTTTCTAATAATCCAAAGAAATTAAGTCAACACTTTTTCATAAATAAATGTTGATAGTAACGTACTCTGAGAACCTATATTCAGTGTGACAAAAAAAACAAAAGAAAAAGTTCACCACAAATGTTTTACACTTGAGGAAGAACTCACAGCAATTCGAAAACATTTGTGGTGAACTTTTTCTTTTGTTTTTTCGTCACATCGAATATAGGTTCTCAGAGTACATTATTTAACACAACCCAGTGTTTTGTGTTGTTGTTTTCTTATTAGCAATGCCGGCTAAATGTTGATAGTTTTACAAAAACATGTAGTGACAAAAATATTAGACCAAGCTCATTTTTCAGCCTAAGTACAATATTTTACAGCATATAAAACACAACTTTTATTTAAAAAAACAGACTTAAAAATCATCCTGTATCTTATGTGTGAAGTTTCAATCTCCTATAGACTAGAATTCTCCAAATGGCCTTCAGTAAAGTACAGGTAACCTCTACCTAACCCAACTCTTGAATAAAAATGTTATTGTTTAATTAAACAAATAATAAAAATTTAATTAAAAGCAGCTAAGCATCTTAGCTATAACAAAAAACAAATAATAATAGTAATTATTATAATATAATTCTATGTGAATACATGTAAAAACAGCTAAGTTGCTTAGCTGTTTTTACATGTATTCATATAGAATATTTTAATGGCAAATGACTTCTTTTAAACTACTGTTTTTCCCTGATAAATGATAGTGTGCATTCTAATTTTACTTTTTTTAACCAGAATATAGCTAAAAAAATAACTGGTGCTGAATATCAAAGGAACTGGATGGATTAAATAACTTTTCCAAACATTTTATCCTGAAACAGAGATGCATCTTACATGCAGTAAAATACAGTATTATACACTTAAACATTTCAAAATTAATACTCTGTTGGGATTCCTTTGATGTTGATAAGGGTATTAGTTTGCCTTGGTATTTTTTCAATGCATTTTGAACCAGCATTTGAAAGGATTCCATTCCAACTTAATACGATGGCTTCCTTCAGCTCAGTTCTTTCAGTTCAGTTCTTAACTTTCCTTTCATAATATTTCACACTGACTCAATAGCATTCATGTCAGCATAGTTAGCACAACATTTGAGAACAAGCAAGTTATGATCTTCTAACCATTTCAGTGATGATTTTGATTTCTGGCTCCTACATTATCCTGCTGGAAAATACAGTAGTCATCTCCAGTGTTCTTCAATGGTTGGCAATAACTTATTCTCAAGAACATCACAGCATAAATATCTGAGTTCATACTTTCATTCAAAATACATATAATACCTGCTCCAAAATTTTCCAAGCAGCTCATATCATCACTTCTTAAAGATATTTAACAGAGGACATCAGACATTGTTTTGAAATTTTTCATCTAGTTTTCATCTGACTTTATCCAACATTACCATCACATTCAATATATACTCTGCTTTATCTGTGAACATTACCAATTTCCAGTCATCAATACTATACAAAAAACAATGAACTGTGGAAGTTTACTATTTTTTGTCCATTTTGGTCATTTCCTGGCTTGGCTTGGGTGATAAATGATTCTGTTTAGTTTTCCTAGATACATTCCATTGAATGAAGATGTCTACATACAGTTATTTCAGAAACATTTCCCCCCACTTCTGTAACAACTCAGAAGCAACAGCATCTAGTTTAATCTTGCAAAGTTCTCTCACAAGTCAGTTATATATCTTCTCATTTGTTTGTCTTAGATGGTTTTCTTTTCCCAGTTTTTGGTTGATCAGTTTCTTGAAATTTTATTAAATTATACTGCACAGCAGTTTTGCTTGTATTAAATTATTCTGCTATTTGTCTCTAATTTAAATGCTGTTTATTAAAAATAATAATCCTCTCTTTAATATCTGTAGATGTAACACATCACTCAACAGCTCAAAACTAAACCTAACAAAATGACATTACATAAACTACAGTGAAAAATTGAAGGTCAGTTGGTTGCCAGACCTGGACTTTGAAAACGAGCAAAATAACACAAATGGATTAGTGTAAAACATGATTAGTGAAACAAAAGGCCCAAATTAATTGACTATGTGTCAATGAAAAACAATTTATTACAACTGGACAAACTATTTACAAGAGATAAGTAAAAAAATCCCCATGAAAATATGTTAATAATAATAAACTACACAAAAAGTATAAAATTCAGAACTATAAATAATTCAAATCAAAAACAAAACCAAAACAAATTTTCACAAAACTTCCCAACATTTGGGGAACTTAACTCTAACTTTAAAATTTTAACTCTCCACAAAAACTGACAAAATAAAGTAGAAACTCAATTAATATCAACAAAAGAAAATTCTCGTTATCTAAATCACCTCCAAAAAATGTCAGGAAATCCTTTTCATCATTCACTCTGGAACTCTCTTGTGCTCAGAAGCTTCACCTTGCTTGCTCAAACCTTCACATCTTCATTGTCGCTGGGGTTCTTATACTCCTTGGTGTGACATCACAATTAGCTATACCACTCTAGCTCATTAACATACTTATGCACTAACAACTATTCTTTCTTTACAATCTTTTAGTTACACTAGTCTTTCCAATCTTTCCAAAGAAATTTTCTGATTTTTTTTTAAAATCAGTAACAAAAGGATTAAGAGAGAATTCTCTAACTTTCACTCAGAGATTGCTTAATCTGAGATGCCTTGTTAGACTGGTGATGTTAGCATTACGAGTGTCATGCAAATGGTAAGAATTTTCGCATTTTAGAATTTTGTCAGGGTAGTGTGGAGTTTTCATCCTTAATAACACAAAATAAAACTACAAAATAAAACATTCCCAAAATAAATAATAATAATAAGTAAATAAAAGCCCTGAAAATAAAAGATAACATTCAGACTTGACTCCTTTCACAGATAGCTAATTTCACTTACTTACATTTAAATGTCTTCTGCCTAAGATTTACTTAAAAAATATGAAAATTTTTGAAAACACAAAACTCAGATCTGGTTCATTTATGTTAAGAAGTGTTGCAACTAATACTTTTTGTTCATGATAAACTGTCAGTGGTCTAATATTTTTGTCATTACTGACTTTGAAGTTTTTTGCTCACAAGGCTCAGAAGTTTTTTGCTCACAAGGTTCTTTGTAAATATACAAAGAACAGAAAATTCAGTGGACAATAATAAATAAACCATTACAATTAACCACTCAGAGGAAGGTTTATATCACATGACAAAGTTAACATTGCTTCCAAAGTTTCAACATTCATCTTGTAACTTTTAAATTTCATATTTATTTCCACATTTTTATGAATATAGTCAAAAACAAGCCTGCATATATGTCCAATTATTTCATTTAATTTTTTTATCAGAAAAACCTCAAATATAATTTCCGATGAAAATAAAATTTTCTGATCAATGAAATTTATTCTAGAGGGTTTTGTATCAGAAGTAGATGCAATAAACCAGAAATATAAATAAATCAAATTAATTATATATATTTGCCTACTATTAAAATAAAACAATGAAAACTGGTAGCATTATCAAATGCAGATAACATTTATTTATATGGATATTTTCTGACAGTATATATTAGAATGATACTAATCAAAACTCTCACTGTAATTAATCAGGCTATTATTATGCTATAATTAATAATTAGAAACTAAGTAATTTGATACTAGAAGTAGACATTAGTCACAATCTCTTATCTAAATTAATAATTACAGTGAGTGATCAGTTAACAAACAGTTCAGTTAACAAACAAATTGGATAACGAACACTTTCGCGAAAGATTTTTATGTTTCAATAACGGACACCTCACAGAACAAACACAAAAAGAAGCAATGTAAAATAATGAATACCGATTTGTCTTCCCTTGTCTTCAGGCAACAACTTTTCAGAGCATGAGAGATGACATCATTGCTCAACTCAGTATATACTGATCAGATAATATTCCTCCAAACTTTGAAACTTTCCCTTGTAATTCCTGCCTTTTATTTTTCTGACAGAAACAATTCTTTTATAATATTCGTGAGACTGTCAGGTGGGTTAAGTTTTGTGTTGTTTATTATTTTCGAAAGGTGAGAGTATAATAGCAAAAGTAGAGAGTGAGCAGAAGTTGTCTGATGTTGCTGAACAGTATGGCTTGAACAGGTCTACAGTAAGCTACAGTTCAATCTTATCTAAGAAAGATACAGTATAATCAAGAAGACTCAAGCAGCTAAAAGAGTAACAAAAATCACATCTGAGAAATAAAGAACATTGAAGAGCTCATAATGGAACCTGAAACTGATCTGACGACAGAAAAATGCCAAGAACTCTTGAATGAAGAACACCAAGAGATATATTTTCTTCTGAAAAACAGGATTAATGCTGATATCTGCTATTAAAGATCTTTTGAAGAAGTGGGAGGATGTCAGAACAATGGTCAATGGTCTTAGAATGGCATCCAAACCAAGGTGAGGTTAATAGGCTTGGAGATCTCTACAACTACAATGCTATTAATTACTTCTGAAAAATCCTGAAGAGAGAAAAGCAATCGACATTAGACAGATTCTTTAACCCCCACAAACGGAAAAAACATGACTAATAAAAATGCAAGACTGTGTATATATGTATTTTTATTATTACATATAAATAAACGTAGTAAGAAAGTATATAT
This sequence comes from Centruroides vittatus, assembly GCF_030686945.1. Classification (NCBI taxonomy): domain Eukaryota; kingdom Metazoa; phylum Arthropoda; class Arachnida; order Scorpiones; family Buthidae; genus Centruroides; species Centruroides vittatus. The sequence goes on from NW_027122345.1 coordinate 1,293,347, forward strand.
TTCTTATTTTTGGGGGTGTCCAGAACGAATTAATCAGATTCCCATAAACATCTATGGTGAATTGATAATTGGTTAACGAACAATTCGGATAGCAAACAAAGTCTTGGAATGGATTGTGTTTGTTAACTGATCACCCACTGTATAATAATTTATTAAATAATTTAGAACATTCTGGAAGAAAACAAGCCCAGAGCAAAACTTGAATCCCCAACCTCTGCTTACAGTGTGGTACACTTTCCAGTTATGCCATATGGACCCTGAACAAGTCTTTGCTTCCAGAATGTTCTAAATTATTTAATAAATTATTATAATTATTAATTGAGATAAGAGATGGTGCCTAACATCTATCTCTAGTACCAAATTACATAGTTTGTAATTATTATAGCATAATCGCAGAGAGAGTTTGTATTAGTATCAATATATCGAGCTTCAAGATGTTTAAAAAGTTTTTGCATTTATGAAAGTATTTTGAAAAACTTATTATGTAATTATTTATAGAATCATACTGATTTTTCATAGTACAGGAAATTCTCATTTAGTTTGAGATTCAAGAGATGAAATAACTATAATTTCAAACTATCAAGTTTCAAATTATCCAAGATATACATATTTCTGTACAATGTGCCAAATGTGATGTAACTGATGTAATTTATAAAGCAAATGGAATATGGCTACGTATACAGAATGTTATTTTCATTAACTAATAATTAATGATAATAATATAAATAAAATGCAGGTAAGCAGCATGTGTCTAGTGACTCACAGGTTGCCAGATAGATTTTATAAAAAGTAAAGCCTCAAAATGTAGCCCAAATTCTTTTTAAAGTGGCCCAAAAAGTAGTAAGTCACCAAAATATAGGAGCCTAGAGCCCTACAAATATTTCAATTTGCTGCCTACAGCCCAATCTTGCAATCCTGAAAACCAGCCATATTTTATGAGATAAGAGGAAAAAAAGAAGGATAAGGTAAACCGAAAATGCGTTACAGTAAAAGCAAAGCCATATTTAGAGTTGTTCTTGGTCTATTGTTCTCTTATAGCACAAAGGCACTTTGATCTAAACAAATGAGTTAACATATGCATATTACAGTTCAGACAGAATTTTCACTTTGAATTTCAAAGTAGCTGTACTTTGAACTAACTGAATTCCTTAACACATAAATCTTTATATCCTTGGCCAGGACAGAAGTACAGTTACAAATAAACAAGGATTTTCTATAACAACAAAACTAAAAATAGCCAGTTCCATCCACTATAAATAAAAGCAAAACTTTTTTTAATTAAACAAACATTTTTATTATATTAATTCATTAAAATTTTTAAAATAGCAATTTAAAAAAAAATCAAAAACATACTTTAACTGAGAATGAAATTTTGATGCTTTGTTTAAAAAATCCTCCCAAGCGGGAATTCCACCCTAAAAAAATATAAATAAATTATATATATATTTTTTGTAATCTTCAAAGTACATTCTATTAAATTAAATTTATTTACAATCAAAATGTTTATAAATAGATTTTTATTTCTAATTTATAAACAGATTTTCATTTTCATCAGTTGCCTGAAATTATCAGCAATATAAACATTTGATATTTTCCAATATAATAAAATCATTTTATTCAAACTAGTAAACATACAAATAATTTTACTAATGTTTTTAGGAAGATGGTTTTTTTGAATGTAAAGATATACAGTGTATGGGGTTAGATACACTTGTATGTAAAAGCTGATGTATGAATTTATTAATAATGAAAATAGATGGTTCAATTGAAATTGTTAATCATATTTTTGTGCAAAACTACCATGTTATCTTGATTCTAATACCTGATTTTTGAAATGTCAAACACTGTAAGAAAATTAACTTGTGAATGTAATATGCACATCACTAAACACAGCTAAAAGAAGTTACTGTATTTAAACAGCAATAATTGCATTTTAAAAAATGTTTTATCATCATTTTTACAGTGCTTCACAATGTTCACATTTCCTATATATATTCATTTATGCCTCCATTACCAGGTACAGAGAATTTGCAGAGTAAACTGTATTGTGTAAAACATGATTGTATGGAATCAATGTTTTAACAGCATATTTCACATTGGAATGCATAAACAAAATTTTCCAGATAGATAGCATCATAATGAAATATCTGTATATGTGTTCTTCTCATAGTGGATAAACTGCTTAAACTTAGCTTCATGGATCCATCTGCTGGACATTGTTCATTCAGCTTGCTGTAGTTCAAAAGACCATCAAGCAGTTCCAAAACCAAACTAAAACCAAAGTAGTAGAAAGAACATACTATATCTATACTGACAAAATAATACATAAAAATTTCCAACAGGATTAGGGAGTAAACAATGCAAATGAAACTGCATTAAGTTGGCTTTGTGTCTTATTCTAATGCATATCCAATCTTCAAAACCAGAAAACTCCAAAAAAATTCACATTAGAATTGAGAAAATATGGTATAAATCTCAATCCTGTTAATGTTCATTTTTTAAAATTGTTATTTACAATAGAATTATTGAATGTATTAATTTTATATAGAACAATTTCTCAGTAACAATTATTCAAGAAATTCAAAGTTGTCTGTTTTACATGATTTTATTAAATTTATAACAAACTTTTTAATTCAACAAAATTGTAGCAAACAATGTTTTTGCCAATCTAAAATGGCCACTATTAGGTTCTATAACAAAATTAAATTTGAAATATAGAAACATTTTCCAACATCTAAAGACTTATCATCAAATAATTGTAGTAATTTAATTTTGTTTTTATTTTGAACTTTTATTTACTATTTTAACCCTGTTACTTTTGTTAATTTTCAAATTTATTTATTGCTTACCTTTGTCATTATTTTATCTATATTATTTATTTTTATATATTCTTAATTTTTACATTTTACATTATACTTTTAGCAATAATGTATTTATTCTTCCATCACATGATTTTTGTATTTCAAATATAATTTTATTTTAAAACTTTGAAAATATCTTGGTGGTCATCAAGTTCAAGATGGCTAAAAACATTTGTTTACTATAATTTTTCTGAATTAAAAGGTTTGTTATAAATTAAATTAAATTCTTTACTCAGTACATTTCCTTTTCTTGTTTGTTCATATATATTTGTTTTCTTCATATTTTTATTTTATTTTCGTTCGTTAAAATACACTCCTCAAAAGTGAAATTGCAACACCACAAAGGAATGCTCATAGACACATGTAAATTGCAATACTGGTAGATATGACAGAGATATGCAAATGATTAAGTTTGCATACACATCAGATCATGTGGTACCCAGTTTTGGGCTATAAAGACCATAAATGGTATCAGCAACAGTTTGCGACAGCCGAACTTTCAAAGAAGCATAGAAAATGCCTCAAAGATGACAGAAAGCTGAATACCACCAGTTAATGGCTGGGGAATGAGACTGTATCCTGGTGCTGTGCAATCTTGGTTTGCCAATGAGTGCAGTTGCAATGTATGTTGGGCATAATGTGAGTACCATCCAGCAATGTGTGACATGATGGATGCAGGAACATCTGCAAACATTCTGAAGAGTGAGTGGATTACACTGGTGCATTATAGAGTGAACAGATCAGCAGATTCACTGAACAACCCATCAGGACTGTTTGCCATGGAACATGACATCTGAAGCTGCTTGTCACCACCAATGAGTGTATCTGTATTCACCCAAACCATTTGCAACAGGTTGCATGAAGTCAGGCTGCACACATGGCAACCAGCAATTGGGGTACAATTAACCACTCAACACAGGGATGTGTGGTGTAGTCATCTCAACTGGATCACTGAATGGCATTGGGTATTGTTTACAGATAAATCCCACTTCTTTCCGTGAAAGAATGATAGCCATGGATGAGTGTGACAGTATCCTGGAGAATGCTACATGACAGCTCTTTTCACCGAGCATCATACTGGCCTCACACCAGGCATCATGGTTTGGGAAGGCATCATATTTGATCAGTGGACAGCCCTAGTGCACATTTCCATTACTCTGGCAGTGGATCAGTACACAAATTATGGGGCCTATGATTCAGCCACTGCAGGCCACATCCGACATGGTGTTCCAGCAAGACATTGCCCGACAGCACACTGCACAGCAAACTCTCACCAGAATGAACAGAATTCACATCCTTCCCTGGCTGGCAGCCTCACCAGATCTCCTCCCATCAAACACCTGTGGGACCTCATTTGACATGAGGTGCACCAAGGACCACCACCACCACTTACCATAGATAATATGTGTGCCACAGTGGATGCAATTTGGCAAGGGATACTTCAGATAACCATTAATTACCTCATTGATAGTATGCCTCACCAAATAGCGGTGTATAGCTGCTTGTGGGGGGCCATATTAAGCTGTCTTTCATCAACTTCATATGCTAAGTTTTTCATTAACCTATATTGCCCTTTTTGAAATTTTATATATAATAATGAAATTATATATTTCCAAGGTCTGTCCCCAATCTGATAAAAAAAAAGTTCAATAAGAAATAAAATGTTAGCTATATCTGCAAAACACATCTTTCTAGCATGAAAACTTTGATTCCTTGATCTGTCTCTATAACAGATGCAATAGAATATGAAAGTATAAGGTGAATACAGTGTGTCAGAATATGAATCTATATCTGTTTCAAGTTTTCACATTTTAAATTTGTTCAAATTCAAAATGAAAAACAAGGAGACTTATTTTCTTATATTTACTTGGTAAATTACAAGTAAATATTACTTTTGTATATAACTAGTGTACTATTATTGACATAAATTTTGAAGTGAGCATTTCGTTAATTTTTCTTTAACAATTGATTATTGCAGCAGTGCCATTGCAATAATGAACAGCAAAGAAATTTAACACTACTACAGCAATATACAGTCAAGTCTGCATAAGTCTTCATAGGTATAACTAGACACAGTCAGTTAAGTAGTCAGTTTCTGTGATCCCAGCCAACTTACATAATGCTAAAAAAACTCTGGTTTACTCAACACTGTTTAACTCGTCACCACTGGATAAATCGACATACTTTTTCTCTCCCACACTCATTTAGATGTCCAATAAGTCGAATCCCCCTCCTAAAAAATGAGTTCACACCACACAGCTTAACATTACAGCAGAATCCAATTTTGGATTTTCTCACCTTTCATTCATGCGTCATTTGCAGCAAGTGTTTCACATTTCTGTTAGAAATGAGTATCCAAAATCTAACAATGCTTATGCTGAAGGAAAAATACAAACTTGTATCTAGGGATTGCAATTGCTGGATCCCTCATCCAGCAATCCAGCTGGATCCAGCGCATTCTTCGGCCTGCTGGATCCAGCACCAAGTGCTGGATCCAGCGCTGCGGATCCGCAAATACTCAAATGCTGATCTTGCAAATACTCAAATACTTTCTAAATAATGCCGCAAAAGTCTACGTCGTCGCGTTGCTGCTTTGCTAACTACTAGACTGCTACTAATTGCTTACTCACTACTTTACTAACACTAATAATTAAATTACTTATAAATAAACTATACCTTAATCAATCCAGCAAAATTTAATAAAATAATAACGTATTCAATCGCTTTTAACGATCTTCCTCAGTTACAAAAAAATACAACATTAACTATAGAACATAAAATGTGTTTGGAATAAATATAAAAAGAATAGTGCTTAATTACATCCCATTTTTTTTAAACAAGATACATAGATGTACTGCCAGGTCTGATAATTTTCGTATTGTATACCGACGTAATCCCACTGTTTTCAAACTTTTAAGAAACGCTAAAGGGAAAGAGGATCGGAATTCAACAACGGGTATATATTCGGTGCCTTTACAGAACCAACGTTTCAATTCCAAGCTTGTTTATGTGGGTGCAACGATGCGCAGTTTAAAACAAAGGCTCAAGAGCACAAATATACATCAGTAAGAACCTTGACAACACTGCGCTGGCATCATACGAAAGACAGAAGGATGTTAACGTCCAATGGGATCAAGCGGCAATTATAAAAACGACGACGAATAGGCAAACGGTCAAACATCTTGAGAGATTGGAAATCTGCAAGGCGCACATGACAACTGGTTGTATAAATCATAGAGATGCGGACTTATTGTCTACCATGTGGAGATCCTTTTACATTAATTAATGTTATTAACGGACAATGCTGGTTTCGTTGTATCTTATATACAGAGTGTTTTTTTTTAAAACTGACGGTACTCAGAGACATCTGTAGAGCAATCTAACAGCCAGACTGTCGCCAAATTTGGGAGGGTGACTAAGGATGACATGGGAAAGAGATTCCGCGAAGAAAAAAGTAGTGCCCAAATTTGCCGGTAGGGGTGGATTTGGCGCTGTTGTAGCAAAACAGCTAAGAATCTGCATAAAATCCAGCTGCAATTAACAAACACACGAATAAATAATCAGACAGTGGTTTCAGTGTAATAACGAAAGTTTAATTAATCAGCAAATAACCTTCTCCCTTCTTCAATGTGATCACCGTCCTGCTGGACAACTCATTGCATCCTGAACACCGTGTTCTCTATGGCCAAACGTAACATGTCCGCAGGAATGTTCATCACAGTTTGAGAAATGTTGTCCTTCAAAGTCATCAAGTTTGGGACACTACCAAGATAGACCTTGGACTTTAAGTAACCCCACAGGAAATAGTAACATGGGGTTAGATCCGGGGAGCGAGGCGGCCATGTAAGTGGAAAAAAGCGACTGATGACCCTTTCTTCAGTGAAGTGCTGGTAGCTTTTTCGCTACAACAGCGCCAAATCCTCGCGGAAGATTCTGCGAAGAAAAAAAGTAGTAGCTAAATTCTACCTCTTTTCCATGTCATCCTTAGTCACTCTACCAAATTTGGCGACAGTCCGGCTGTTAGATTGCTCTACAGATGTTTCTGAGTACCGTCAGTTTAAAAAAAACACACTGTATATATTTTTTTCTGCTATTTATTTTGTTTATTTATCTATATTTTGTCCGTTTGGGCGTTTTCTGTTAATTTTTATATTTATTCCGAACACATTTTATGTTCTACTGGTATATTTAATGTTCTATTTTTTTTGTAACCGAGGAAGATCGTTAAAAACAATTGGAAACGTTATTATTTTATTAAATTTTGCTGGATTGATAAAGGTGTAGTTTATTTAACTTATTCTACTTCCAGTTCATAGTTTTATATACTTATAAATAACTACAGACTAATATGTAGAGCCTATATATGAAAACTGGTAAGACTGATAGCCACTTAGCCACTGATTATCCGTCCTTACATTATTATAATATATTAATATAAATTAATCAGTAGAATTACCTTTGCTATTATTTAACTTAAAGATTACATTATAATTATAATCTAACTAAACATTTGAAGTTAATTATCTCTATCTCAAGTATTAAACCGAACCAAAGTTAAGTTTACTACCTAAATGTGTAAGTTTTACTGATTTACAGTGACCAGTCTAAATAATAAAAGTTTCTTAAGTATTTTTTTTTAAATGTTTTATTTATTTCATTAAAAAAACATAAATTGCAGGATAGATAGATAGACAGATAACACTTTATTGTACTAAAAATACATCCATGCTGGATCCGCGCTGGATCCAGCTGGAATGATTTCAATCCAGCAAAAATCCAGCTGGATTCAAAACACTGCTGGATTGCAATCCCTACTTGTATCTGAATTTGAAAGTAATAAAACTTCGTAAGCCAAATTTGCAAAACAAGAAAACCTTCCAAGAACAACATTGGTGGGAATTCTGAAGAAAAAAGACGAAATTAATAAACTTTTTCTTGAGTCTTCATCATGGCTGTCTTGAAAATGCCAGAGAAACTTGCCATACAAAGAAATTGAAGATACTCTGGTACGTTGGCTAAAGCAAATTCATTCGTCAAATCTTCCTGTTTCGGGACCGATACCGAAACAAAAAGCGATGGAAATTGCTGAGGTACTTGGAGTAGAAACCAACTTTAGTGCCAGTGATGGATACATTGCATGTACTGTATAAAGCACTACTGTATTTTCCTAATTGTAGTTTTGTGTTTTTTTCATTTTAGTAGTCATATCGGATAACTCGACACATTTCCAGTTCCCCTTGGGGTGTCGACTTATGCATTGAATATGTATATTGAAGTTATAAAATATCAAAAAATTTCTTATTTTGTTTGATAATTATTCAGATTTTTGTGTCAGATTTTTTCAAGTTTGATATACATTCTTTTACTTACTCTAGTTTATATAACACTCAGCAAGAATTGTATGATTGTTTGCTTATTTAACAAAATACAGTTGAACCTGTCTATCTCATCTATTTAACGTGAAACAATAACTGCTACTTTACAACTGATTAAATTAGAATTAAAAAAAACCACAAAGACCTATAAATCAGCAATTTTTAAAACAAGTGCAAATGTTTTCACCTGTGTTGAATGGACATCATCATCACTATCATTTACATGAAAACCTCTTTATTTCAAAATTTATTTTTCCCCTGCATTTTCAATACATTTTCCAAGTTTATCTCAAATAATTTTCTCCCAAAACCACTATATTTCAAATTACAGATTGAAGTGTCAATTACAAATTCAAAGCTCAGTGACTACATTTTGATAGCATAAATTGTAGTTAAGACATATCTCTTCCAATACAGTACATTGTTGCAATTAATGCTGCTTTTCTGTGACTGACAATGAGTTTGGCTTGCATCTTATTGGTTGAAACTTTGGCATTAGAAACTATTGACAAACTATTTCTGTTAAGGTATGTCAAAAATGTTTTATTTATAATTAATGCAAAAATGTACTGTACTTGCTATTGTATCAATAAAATACAGTACCTCCAATAAAACATATTATTGTTTACTGTGTAAGAACCTCTGTATTTTGAAACCTGTCTATATCAACATTCCCATGAGATTCAAGACAGACAGGTTCAACTGTAATTTAATATAGAATTTAATATAACTGTCAATAACCCTGATTACAGAATAATTTAAAGAAGATAACTATTTTATAATAAAATAATTTGTCATCCAGTATGCAATAAAAAGGACTTAAAAACTTTGGAGATGTTAAAAACTTACAAATTGGCTAGCCAAATAAATCAATTTTCATTATGCCAAAAATATTTCCAACAGAGAAGGTCATTATATGAGGTGGTTTGACAGAAAAAGAACACCTGAGAGATACACTTATGATAATTATGTTTAGGTGTGTTATGTTAATGATAGACTGGATAAAAACTGTCCTGCTGTCCTGCTAGTAGGACAATTGACCAATCAATAAAGCTGTTTTCCAGTAAGACTTTCATACTGGATTTCATAGAGCATGCATTTTAATCATAAAAACAACACTTGCAGAATACAGAACATTTATTTCTGCATACAAACAATGAACACTATAGTTACTATTGTATGTATTACTCTTCTGTGAGTTGTTTAGTTTGGAATTCTGTATTGAAGATGGTACTGGTAACAGTGTCTTCCAGATATAGGTCAACAGAGAATTGAAGTGGGTCCACACTCACTGCAGAACCAGCTAGCCTTTTGCTGTTGTGACGTGCGCAGCAAAGAGTCTTGTAAGGTGATGGCAGATGGCAGGCTGTACAAGAACAGGACAAGCCCAAGTCACTGATTTGTGACAAGTTGCTTGATTAGCTCAGAGGTAAATGCAACATGTGAAACAGTTTGATGTAAATTGCTCTGGAAATAAATGCAAGGTAGGCCTTTGTTTCAATGATTCCAAACATAGATGCAAAAACACAATGGTGCTATTATTTCGTACTCCAAACAGCTTCCAGTGCTGACCAGACTGCATGAGATGATTATGCACATCAATTGCTGGATTTCACTATGATATTCATATACAATTTTTTTCCCCTGTATCTCCCTTTCAAATGTTTGGCCAGTAACATCTGTATCTCACTTCGGTGCAGGTAGACCATCCAACACTGTGCCACACACTGTCACAAACAAATGCACTTTTCTATCATGCATGGATTGCAAAATCCATGCATGGAGAGATAGAAGAGATAGATACATGCAGCTGGTCTTTCAAAGGCATGGTGCTGGCTGCTGTCAAAGAGTGAAGTTGTATTTCTGTGAGCTCTCAGGTTTATCACAGATTTTCCCAGAACTTTTAACTGCTTGTATACTTTCAGGATATCATTCTAATCAGCTTGGAACCCTGGTTCATACGATATATTATTTATGCCTATATAATAATTACGGGGGGAGTTTTTGGTTCTCATTTTTTGAATTTTCAGTCACATCTAGCGGCGGGGGCGAAACCAGGAGACCATTGGTAGGGGCGGTCCAAGTATCTGTGTGGTAAGTTCGGTAGGGGTGGTGTCAATATTAAAGGGGCTATATCGATTTAAAGCTGGTTGCATTAGCTGCTATGGATTTTTTTAAAACTGTCTCTAATGGTTTTTCAACGGATCTTAATGTTTTTCATAACGGAATTTTGCACCTGCATTTTGTTTCCTGCAGCTGTTTTTACTTTTCATTGTTGAGTGGTTGATTGTTATAGCTGTCACTCGTGGGTGATTGTTGTAGCAGTCTCTTTGATCTTTTAATATATTTAACATTATTTACTACTTTTTTAAAAATTGTTTTAGTCTAATTTTTTGGTTTTACAAGTAATTGGTTATTACTTGTACTCTTTTCATTTATTTAGTTGATTTAGTTTTTGGTCCACACTTGCCTTTCAAGCCACTTTGTTTTCACATTGGCTTGGCATGAACAACTGTGGCCTTCTAGGGTTTGCCAGCAAGGCTGTTAAGGTGCTGAATGACCTCAAGGATTACATTCCTTCCAACAGTAATGGAAGACTAGGTATTGATGTGCATGCAAAGTATATTATTGAGCAGTTCCAGCGTGTTATTGATTTAGCCTGTTCTTGCAAGACCTTCAACTCGTTAGGCATGTTAGATAGTAAGATTGGGTCTTTAGTCACCAAAGAGGATTGGAGGTGGTGCAGGCTTCTCAGTCAGCCAGAGCAGAGACCTCTTTTAAGGGACTTGCAGAGGAGGTTCGTGGTGTTAGGTGTATTTGTCCTGCAAATGGGCAAGTGTGTTGTTCCAGACAGCCCTTTAGTTACAATGATGCTGTCAGGCATTTGGGTGGGCAGCCAAAGCCAGTCCTGCCTCCTAGTAAGCCCTGCCACACAGTCCTAGTTTATGGGGAGCTGGATTCATGCAACTCCGAGGCTATGTGCAGGCTGCTCACTAGCAGCACTAGTCCACATCAGCTCAAGATCAGTGCAACGTATCCGCAGGATTCAAAAAGTGGGTTTACTATTGACCTCAGTTGTAAGGGGAACATGGAGGTTCTCCAGCATGCAGTCACTGGGGTGGCCACTCTGTGTGCTGCTATTCCAAAGAAACATCTTCTGCTGGTGAGAATCAGTTCTGTTCCGAAAGATGTGGCAAAAGAACACTTACTCAAAGCAATTTACAAACAGAATGTGGTTATTGCAGACTTGTACAGTTGGAAGGAATTCATGGAAAAGGCCAGGATCCGTTTCCCTATTGGCCAACAGAGCTCACAGCACATTACTTGGGTTGTTGACGTGGCCCCTGACATTAGAAATCTTCTCATTAAAAAAGAAGAAATCAACCTACAGTGGACATGATGCAGCATTGCAGATTTTGTGCCATGCTTTATATATCTCAAATTTGAACATTTTGCAAAGGATTGCAAGTCCGAATCTAAGGTGCGCAGCCAATATGGCAATAATTATTTGTATAAAGATTACAAAAAGAAGTCAAAGATACCAACCTGCACTAACTATGTCAGAGAGAAGCAGAGTAATCACAGGCACAATGCTTTGGATAACAAGTGCCCCATTCAAATAAGAATGAAGCTCAAGGATTGATTATGTATTAAAACGGACGTTCAGATATCGGTTGTCAGGGCTCAAAAATCCACTTTGTGCAGGTCAACTTACAAAGAACCCTTGCCACCATTTCACAACTCTGTCCAGAACTGGAGAATTATGATATAGGTTTGGTTCAAGAGCCTTACAGCATTAATGACAGGGTTGCATGCTTCCAAGTAAGATATAACATTATCCAACATAATCACCACAATATTACTGGTATATAATTGAATAAATAAAAACGTAATTACCAAAAAACCAGCATTAATTCACTTCAGAATGAACGTTTTCTACCGTTTTCAATGGCCATCGTCAGGTTCAATTCATTAGAATGCTTGCAAGAGAATGTGCATTTCAAAAAATATGAAAATCACACATGTTGAAGTTATGCGTATGTCCGATGTAGCACTTTAACAAACAGTCTTGAAACTGGCTTCCTTTTTAAAAACTTTTGATGTTTAAACATAATACGCAAACAAACTTGATGTAGGTCTATTTAACGTCAAAATATGCCCTCCATGTAGACGCCAGCGAGTCCATTTCTTTAAAATTGATGGCTGTTTCCTTCTTGAATGCTTTAAATACATAGGACATATGCATAACTTCAACACGTGCGATTTTCGTATTTTTTGAAATGCGCATTCTCTTGCAAGCATTCCAATGAATTGAACCTGATGATGGCTGTTGAAAACGGTAGAAAACGTTCATTCTGAAGTGAATTAATGCTGGTTTTTTGGTAATTACATTTTTATTTATTATTCAACATAACAGTGGGCAGCCGTGGGCTGCTGATAAAGTGGTGAACTTGCAGCTAACTGTGGTTCTGCATCCCAGTCTTTCCTCTAGCAATTTAATCTGCATTGAAATTGTTCTTCCATGCTCCAGAGTCGCTGTTTTCAACATGTATACATCAAATGAGTCCAGATTTTCTGACGTGCTACAACAACTCTCAGACACTTTGGAGCGCTTCAGGCAGGCCCAGTTCCTACTCGTAGGAGATTTCAATGCTCACTCCCCCACATGGGGTGGGTAGCATAAGGACAGGCAAGACGCCATGGAAGCTTTCATGGCAGCTCATGACATGCTCATCATCAACGACCCAGACTCACAACCTACTTTCAACAGTGCAAATGGGGTCTCCTGAGTAGACCTCACCATCTGTTTGGGGGCTATACCCTTTTTAAAGAATTGGCAAGTGGGCATAGTGGACAGTCTATCCGACCATGAATATTTGACATTTGAAGTTCACTCTACTGATTACTATGGAAACAAGACAATCACTTCACACCCTTTCAATACAAGGTCTGCAGTCTGGTGTCTGTCTGAGGACCTCATCCAAGACTGCATCTTCTCCTTATGCAGGATTGCTCACAAATACAGGCCATGAAGTACATTGAAAACATTATTAAGAATATCAATGCCACATGCAATGAGACTATCCCCAGAAAGAAAAGTCAAGCAAGGGCCTGGTGGAATGATAAGCTGGCATAAATGTGAAGATATAACAATTGACTGCAGAGGAATTATCAGTGCTGTAGGGGTGAACAGAGAGAGGAGCTTTGCCAGCTATACCTCCAGTTTCAACAAGGATACAAAGATGAAATAAAGAAAACAAAGTTGGAGTCTTGGCGTGCTTTTGCTCCAAGGCAGAGAGAAACTCCTGGAGCTTTATATATAAACTGAGTGTCAACAAGCTAAAGACACCAAATCTCATCAGCAGCAAGGACAAGGGAACCATTGCTGATGACCTCTAAGTTACCATAGACAGATTATTTGATGCCTTTTGCCCTCGTGATCCAATGATGAAGATACTCCTGAACAGGCCCATATTAGAACCTTCACCCACTATGAGAACCTCTCAGAGAATGACTCGCTCTTTTCCTTTATGGAAGTTGATGACATTATTGCCAGCATGCCAAAGAAAGCTGCTGGGTCAGATTAAATAAAAGCAGACAGCATTCAGGAGATCTGGAGATTTCGACTGGACCTTCTTCTGGGAATTTACAACACCTGTTTGCAAAAGGGTATTTTCCCAAAACCTTGAAAACGTGCTCAGCTTGTTATCATTCCAAAAAAACACAGTTTATCACTCACAATCAACAATATGTGCAATATCTCTCTCTTATCGATGTTAGGTAAAGTGTTAAACAAGCTGTTATTCAATAGACTTTACTGGTTCTGGGAGTTGTGGAGGCTTTTCCACAATTCCCAGTATAGTTTTTGGCAGCAAAGAGGAACTACAGATGCCCTCATGGATATAAAGGCAGACATCAGAAACCTACTCACTGAAAATGTCTATGTGTTCGGGCTTAGCCTGGATTTCAAAAAATGCTTTCAACATGGCATGGTGGCCACTGATTTTGCAGAGACTAAGTGAGAATGGATGCCCTGAAAACCTCTTCAATCTGATTAAAGACTACCTTAGGGACAGAGAGGCCATCATTAGAATTGGGCAGCAGCTTTTCTCAAACAATCTACAGCGGGGATGTCCACAGGGTTCTGTCTGTAGCCCCCTATTCTGGATTATTATTTTTGATAACTTTCTTCATCTTGACTTTGGCCATCAGTGCCAAATTTTTGCCTACGCTGATGATGCCTTTCTCATCTTTTCCGCTAACTTTAGACAAATGATTAAAATGCTACCAGTGATATTTTGACAAGAGTTAATGAATAGGGCACTAACAATAAACTAATATTCAATGCAAGTAAGACAAAGGGTTTTCTACCTCCAGATTGACAAGTCTCTACGAGCATGTACCATGTGTTTACTTCAGGAACACCACCTTCAAAATAGAACAGCAAATTACATTTCTTGGAGTAATCTTTGATCATAGACTTACTTGGAAAAGTCACATTGCCCACATCACAAATAGGACTAACCTCATTTTCAGTAACCTTTTATGTGTTGCCAGGAACAGCTGGGACTTGTGTATGAGGCTATGAATGCCATATATGATTGTATGCTTGTGACTATTATAAGTTATGCATCTACTGTGGTGGTGAGGCAGCATTCCACTCACACAAACAGCTCAACGCTTCTGTGCATGAGCAGATCCTACACTACTGTTTCGAATGCTGTGCTTACCGTTTTAGCAGGGAAAGATTGCCTTTCATTTTTGACTCAACACATCATTGGTAGTGATCAGGATTGAATCAATATCTTCAATTGGAAAGAAAAACATGAAGTAATCCAGCTTGTGCATGCTCATGTGATTTTGAGGAGTAAGAAGCTGTAGTTTGTATCTGACATCCTTGTACTTGTCAATTGTTATATGGGCATTTGTCATCCACTGTAGGCCATGATATGTCACTGTGTCTGGGATTTGAACTACACTGTCATCTGCATTTGCTTCCTAATGCTCAGAGTTACTGCTATCAAAAGAATCATCACTGTTGCTATTGCTAATACTAGTAGATTCACTGTCAACACTAACATTATTACTAGTGCTAGGAACAACAACTGCTTTAAAAGCAAAAAGCAAATGATTACTAGTCTGGGCAATGGCATATTATTCCAGAAATCACTGTGTAGTCTACTAAATAATATCAATGCCATGAAATTACTAAACTGTATGGCTCAATTCCCCAGTGGATGATGTAGAAGACTGAAGCATTAGTTCTGACTCAAGTAATTTGCAAGTCTATGTCCCACTTCACACGACACCGGCCACCAGACTGAAGTCTACAAATGACACCTACACATACTGTTTTGTTCCAGTTTGCACCAAAAGTGACTTATGACCACTCATGATCATTATTTATATCAAAAAACATTGTGTGGAAATGCACACAAGGCTTCCAACAACAACTTTTTGTGTTGCCATTTCTCTTGTGTTAACTGAGAGTCAGAGCAGCCAACTTATGCAATTCGCTGAACAAGAAAGAGACATGCTACAAGTGGAGACTTTGTCCTGCTCATAGGTTTGTAAGATACATGTGTTTGTAAATAGGGCCTACTGGTAGGACACCATCCAATCTATCTTTAAAAATGTGTTTGTTATATTTTTCTGTAATTGTAGTTTAAAAATTTGTGTAATGTATTTGAGCTTCAAAAATTGTTTTTTTAAACTTTAAACAATTTATAATATTCTATGTGATCTTAAAAAATTTGTTCTTGCATTTGAATTTGCAAAATACATGTTCTTTCTGATACATTCCATATACAATATTCTATTTTATAGTTTTGGTTCACCCAATGATGGTTATTTAAAATGACCAAAAAAACATTGGTGTTTGCTAATAAAGTTGTTTGTTGCTGGAAGGTTAAGGTGTGGATATATTATATTTTGTAACAAATTTCACTTTTCATGCTAAGTAGTTCTAATAAAATACTTTAATTGGAAAATAATATTATCAGTAATACAGAATAATTTTAATATTTTTTTTCAAACATTTAACATTTCCATAAATGTCTTCAAAAATTGCAATCAAATATGAAAATGATTACAAAAATTATTTAGTTTCTACAAATATATTATTACTAACCTTTAAATCTCCTATAATCAACTGAAATAATCCACCCAATGCACTGAAATCCTTTGTTTCCATTTTATATATCAGACACTTTTATCAATTTACTGCATCTGTTAATAATATATCAAAAATTAATAATATATTTTTAGAAACAAATTTAAAAATATAAAAGAAAATTTCCGATATTAACCCATTAATGATTAGTGTTCTTTTAAAAGAATGGTTAAAGAAATTAGGCTATTTCAATAAAAATTGTTAAATTAATTTAAATGACAAAATAATTTATTAAAAAATAAACTTTCTAATAGACTTTTATAAAAAAAAATATTGAAATTATCATTATTAGTTATAATATTTGAATTATTTTAAGGAACTGATTTTTATATTCAGAAATATTTGCTATAAATTTTATTTCTCAAATGAAAACAAAAACATTACACCAAGCCACAGTAAACACATTAATATAAATGTTATGAAATTTTTCAGACTAACATATAACTTTTAAAATGTCTAACATGTACTTTTTTATTGTTGTTTTAAATAGAACATTGGGCATATGACTTCATAGAAATTCTACCTTGAACAATAGAGAATATGATCAGAAAGTGCAAGCTAGATAAGAAAGTGGCTCAAGGAAGGGACACACAGGCAGATATATAATAGTTGAATATATGGTATCTCTACACAATATATACAAAAAAATAGTAGCAGCTACAAGAAAGAAAATTACCTACAAAAGAAATCCCACTATATATGGACTACATGGAATGATAAAGAGCCCATCAATCCAATACACAGTTCAAGTGTATATGAAATACCACTCTAGGACAATAGGATTGAGTGAGACCTGTACTACATAGGTGCTACTAGTCG
The DNA here is from genome assembly GCF_030686945.1 of Centruroides vittatus. NCBI lineage: Eukaryota > Metazoa > Arthropoda > Arachnida > Scorpiones > Buthidae > Centruroides > Centruroides vittatus. The sequence goes on from NW_027122345.1 coordinate 1,310,575, forward strand.
GTCATTAACATCAAGGATTAAAGAACACAAGGACAACATCCAGAACACTAACTCGTCTACCGTATTAGCAGCTTACATGATGTCTGACCTGCAGTTCATCTAAATAGACTGAAAGCAGCACAAAATAATCAAAAAAGTACAAAGTATATTACCTGTCAATTTAATCATCTTTCTTCCATTATACTATATGTGTACAATAAACACAATTCTGCTATTTGCTTTCCTTCCTGGTGTAGCAATTTTAATGGCCAGCAGTGTACATATATTTACTCAAAAAATTCATGGGGAATATTTGTTTGCTAATTGATCTATGATATTTTAAATTTTTAATCTTGATTAGAATTACATAACATTAAAAGTGTTTTAGCAGCTTCTCTATCACTAATTTCTGCTTCGATTGCATGAGAAGTTTCTTCTATTTGATACATTGTTTCTGTGAATGTATTTCTTTTAATTCTTTTAATTCCTTAAAATAATTTAACCCCCATGAATCTTTTAGAATATGTTGTTTTTGCACAAATATTGCTCTTCAGCAAAAGTAAACTTGATATCACAGTTTTCTTTAATTGTCTTCTTTTAAACAGAATATTTATTTTCACTTCATTTAATACTGTATCTTTTTTTATATTCATTTGTGAATGTGCATTTCAGGTATTTGCACATACTGGCAAATGAATGTAAAAAAGATTCATTATTCAATAAAGTGGACGTAATAACATTCTGCTGTCTTAAAATACCACTTCATTGTAAGTTGGAAAAAGAAAGAAAACAAAGATACAATTTCAACAAAAGGAGGAATTTTTAATTCTTAATGGAAGAATGAGTGTTCATGCAAGTAAGTAATGACAAGTGTTAAGGATTGATGCAGATAATAAGAAAGAAAATTATACAACTGTTATATAAATTAAGAATTTATTTTAACATCTAATAGTCATTTACAATATGAAACTTGAATATACAAGGTAAAGTTAAAAAACAATAATTTAAAAGTGATCTGTCATTTGAGTACTTGTCAGTAGACTGCCAGTCACAAATAAATACACATGATCAGAGATAAAGTTGGATGAATAAGTACACAAGAAATAATATCTCAACAAAAAAAAAAAAAGTAAGAAGCAGCATGATCTGCAATATCACACAAACACCCAAAAAAAGTAGTTAAAAACAACTAATTTTACTGTAACAAATGTTTTCGTTCATCTACAATGATCATCAGGTAATTGAACATAACCAAATAGAATACTTTTAAACAAAATTTAAACCAAATTCTGCTTGATATTTGTTGTAGACAAATGAAAACATTTGTGAAAATAAAAGTAGTTGCTTTTAACTGGTTTTTTGGGGTGTTTGTATGATATTACTGTTACATACGACCAGTTTGACTTGGTGTGAGCATAACCTGCTACTTTGGATGTAAACATATCAAGAATATCCCAAAAATCTGTAAGCTGTTTTTCTATTTAATTTTTAAAGTCCCCACTTTAAAAATAAACATGAGATAAATTTACCAGTCTTTCCTTTTCTTTAACTAGAAAATATTCTCAGAAAAATACTGGAAAATATTTCTATGAACGTGAGTAGGGACTAACTGCTGTATAAAATATTTAGTTTCTAATTAGCCACTGTTTACTTCTACAGTAATCTCAATTATTTTGCAGCTTTATCATTTTTATAGTTAATTTCAAAAAGATTAAAAGTTTTTAATTAAATAACCAGAACTTGTTAAAAATGCAGTTTGACCAGAATGACTTGCCAATTCGTTCAATGTCGTGGTCATTAGAATTTTGAATCACAGTCATACTGAATATGATCTCTAAATATTTTCATAAATGCTATTCATCTCTTCTTTCTTAACTTTAAAAAATTTGCTTATGAAAGGAAAAAATAATCTTAAAATTACTTTCAAAATTTGAGAAATAAATTTATTTAAAATTCAGATTTTTTAAATTTTAAACGAGTATTCAAATGCAAGAATTGATAACTGTTTGATTCTAAAAAGTTCTTATTGTTCCCAAAAACAATAAAAACTCAATCCTTATGAGCTCACATGACAGCAAACAATTCAATTCAAGTACCAAAAACTAGTGTCTTGTCCTATTGCTGCAAATTCTAATTGCTTTACTATAATCCAACCCAAACTGAAGGAGTAATCAAAACTAATCATTAACCTTAATCTTCAGTTGCCAATTATTAACCTCACAATGTTTTCTACCTTTAAGGTTAAGATTAAGGGTAGTACTTAGTATTAAATTACAGTAATACAAAAACAGTTATTCTGTAATCTGACTTCTCAAGAAATTTAATACTCTATAATTAATTGTTTGCTTCAATCTCTGTAATTATCAATATGTTAACTAACTTATTTTCAAAAATTTAGTACTAGTTAGTTACTAACAACTCTAAAAGATAAATTTGCAGCATGTGTCACCTTATTCTAATTATTTTCATGAATTACATTTGTTACTTGTTCTCAAGAATTCAATTCTTAAAAGTTCTTGATTTTTAATTCCAACAAAGACTAATATTAACAAAGATCTTGTGTCCATATGTCCTCTTGTCACATGACCTTTGTTTCTCTAAGGTTCAAAATCATTCTTGGAATAGAGTTTGTCATGTTCTACCATAACTGTTATAACTGAGGTGATTTTACTTTATTTGTCTACAAGTGAAATCTTAATTTTCTGCTTTATCCAAGTTATGTTCTTCATACCCAAAACCTCTTCCATTTCCATATTGGATAGCTTTCCAGCTTATAGTAAAATTTAACAAAAAAAATATCACTCTGTTTCAGAGAATTTTTTTTCTGTTTGGCAGGTTTGTTTTATTCAGGTCTGTTTTGGTCAGGTTTTACTGTATGTATTTAATTACTGTATATAGTGTATTAATATAAAGAATGATTTGCTCAGGACTGAACACTTATTATATAGAATATCTCCATATAAAGTGAAAAGCTGAACATGAAACATGAACAAAATGATTCTTTATTTCAAACAAAGCAATCAACCAAGATATTTTTTATATTACATGCTAGTCAAATATGAATGTGCAATCATGAGGTATTGAATAAAATATAAACATCCAATAACCCAATTTTTAGGTTAGTGCCAAACGATTGCCAGATTACATTGGGCTATGATAATATTACTAATTATTAAATAATTTGGTCTAGAGGTAAGCATTAGATGCCATTTCTTGATAAATTTAATAATTATAATTAAAATTAATTTAGAAGGTTCTGGAAAAAAAAAAATCAATCTGAAGCAGGATTTGAACCTGCAACTCTCACTTGCTATGCAAATGCATTGTCAGTTATACTGTCCAGACTGCTGTCAGATGTTCACCTCCAGAACTGAGTAACCAGTATGGTTTTATCTAAATTAATAGTTCTGGAGGCAACAATCTGACAGAGGTTTGGGTAGCGTAACTGGCAATGTGCTCACAAGGCAAATGGGAGTTGCACGTTCAAATTCCACTTCAGACCAATTCTTTTCTTCCAGAAACTTCTAAATTAATTTATTTATATTTATTAAATTTATCAAGAGATGGAACCTAACACCTACTTCTAGGCCTAATTACTTCATAATTATTAGCATTATTATTGCCTGATGTAATCCAGAAATCATTAGGTATTGAATAAAGTAAGTGTTCAGTCCGAAATGAATCATTGTGTATTGGATAATTTTTTCAGTTATGTTTAGTTTTTCCTATAAATGTAAATTATATTGGCAAATTATCAAAGATAAAAAAAAAGACAACTGTTGAATTTTTCAATTATTGATAGAGTTGACAGACTTTAACTTGATAGAGTTGGTTTCTCTAATTGTCAAATTTGAATTTGAAAAAATATCAAGTTAGTTTTTCCAACTTTGCTAGCTACTACTTTGTTGCCTAAATTAATCAAAATTGCCACTATATTTAGAATATTTACATAAAAATCAAATGTATATTATTGGGACATTGGGGCTGCAATTTTTAATAATCTTTTAATTTAAACAAATCATATAACTTCTGGTCTAGACCAAAAGTTCATATATAGTTAATTTGGACCTCCGACCCAAGCTTTCCATATCTGGTCTCAATTTTCATCTATCTAACCTTGTTCTTAATGAAGGACAGAATAGATGGACTGTGAATGTATAGGTCTGCAATCTAAAAATTGCAACCCAATGATGAAACTGAAGCTATACAACTTTCTATGCCATCTTTCAAAAGCATCTAGCAATGTTATAATAGAAATAAAGAATATTTTAGTAAACAAATAAATTTGAAAAACAAATATAATTACAAGTGCTTTTGATAATAATATATAACTATCTCCTTTAGGTAAAAACAGAAAAAAGAATACAACAAATTCCATTTTTGAAATTAAGAGTCTAATATAAAATCATAGAGTTCTAAAACATATAAGGAATTTACAGCATAACTCAAAATCTGATTTTTTAATTGATTAAAACCAATCTGTCAAATTATCAGGTTATTTTAGGCTACATTAATAATTAGTTACCAATTGATTTGATTAGAGCAGGGTTGTCCAACCTTTTTTCCTAATGGGCCAAATTAGAAATTTACATATATTCAGAGGACCACAAAGGTACTTTATATAAATATATGCTTGTAAAAAGTTCAAAACATAACTATCAAATTTTAATAACAAATATATATAATTACATAAAATACTGTATTATTGACAGTAAAAAAAAATTATACTCACACAAAATAAAAATAAATTCAATGCAATTTTTGACATTGTCTTCCTTTTATAATATTGTCAATATCTGTTTTTATGGTACTAGTCTTAATTCTAAAAATGTTAGTTAAATGGGAATCATGCAACCTATTTCTTTCAGCAGTTTTGATGTTTTTCATGCACGAAAAGAATTGTTCACAACAGCATGTCTTGCATGTGGTGGAGTACAGTTTTCCAGCACCGATTACATCATTACGACATCAAAGTAATGAAACAAGAATAATTTTTACAACATACTTTACCAAAATAAATGAAAATGTGCATAAAAAATTTAGGGTGCAGTGGGCCACATAAGAATATTAAGTGGGCTGCAGGTTGGACATCCCTGGACTAGAGGTATAAGGAATTTAAATTACAAAATTATTTAAACATAGAATAACACAAAACTTAAAATTAAAAATAAAAAATCCCACATTTTAAATTACTCCAGCAAGTACTTGTATGAAAAATGGCAAGCGTGGCAACAGGATCAACTGCCGATATGAGCGACCCAAATGCAAAGCTTTCTGTAAAATTCAGTTGGTATGCAACATCAGCCAAACCTAATACAAATACTCCTCCTCCGACTATAAGTGCCAAAATGGCCATTCCAAAAATGGCAAATACCATAATTGAGCCAATGTTTTAAAAAAAATTCCCCTTGTGCAAATTATATCCTGATTCATAACTAATTGGAGGTAGAAGTACCAGAAAAAATATTGTAAGATTAAATGCTTCCTCTTTCTGCCAATTTCCTAAATTCTGACTAGAAATAAGCTATAAAATTAAGCCAATAAGAGCACCTAAGAAAACAACAGCAACACTTTCTGGTAAATATTGGAAACTTGTCTGAACTAAGAGGTGAATTAATAAAATACACAAAGCCAAGACACTTAATACAAAGAAAATAGTCATGCTAGAATGATCTTTCTCAGCAGCCCCTTTCTCCGGAAGTATGGGATTGGAAGAAGTTGTTACTTTTGGAAAAAGAGTCGTGACTATGGTAGTGCTGTTAGTAATTTCGGTATTATCTGAGTCGGTCCTTTAATTAAACTCTTTCTTGTTTAATCTTAAATTAATGCAGTTTGTGTGCGAAGTAAACACCTTATAACTCATATTTTGTTGGCAATTTGTGTATTTTGATGAAAAACCTCTCAAATATTCAAAAATTCTAATAATTCATTAGAATTCGTTTCTCCAACATTTAAACAACACATATCTCTCAACACAAACTATTACACGACTGTGCCCTGGGGTCATCCAGTCATCCAACTGACCAAGCCATCACATCATCCTGTTCTCAGATAGAAGATACTGTTTTTGTAAAATTAATTTATACAATAAATCAGGAAAATTGTTTTGTAACTGGAAAGAATTCTCTCTGTCATCGACACTCCCACATATGCTTCGGAATTGCTCAGATATCCTGCCATTACACGTGGTTTGACGATCTCATAGTTGTTTAAGAATATCATCACACTGGAAGCAAAAGATGTGCCAACTACTAGACAGTCTTGCATCAGCACATTGAATTTTGGCCAGGGATTACCTGCCCCTTTGTAAAATGGCAGGCCAAAGTAGCATATATACACTGGTCATTTCAAGTACATCAGATCTTGGCCACACCTCTCAGCCAAAGTACGAAATGGCCAGCCAATTCGGGAACTGGCTGAACTTTGGGCTTTGGACATAACATATATACAAGGTGATCACAAAGCCCAAACTTCAAATTTAAAAATTAAAAATTTTTATTTGCATCATACATATGTACTACAGTTACTTAAAACTTTGATACACATTTCTTTAATATCAAATTTTAAGTAACAACCACAGTATATATGTACTTGTATAATAATAATTTTTCAATTTTTAAATTCAGAATTTTGAAACTTTAATGATCACCATGTACTAGCAATATGCTTTCAATAAATGAACAGCCTAAACATTTTCAATTACCTTCAATAATGAGTAATATAACCTGTTAATATCCAGAACACACTATGTGCTAAACTAACATTTTGAAGCTAGTTTATAGCTCTTCATCAGATTTAAACTTAAATCCAAAGGAATGCTGTTGTTCAAAAATGTTCAAATAACTCATAATGGACAAATTTAATAAAAAATAATAAATAGATAAAAAACAAACTAAAAACACATACACCACAGTGTGTCCATACTAACAAAATGATATCGAGTTAAATATTAACATGAAAGTCATCTATGTTGCACTAAATGAACAAATGCCAAGCCCATCACTACAAGTCCTACAATAATTTTACATTAAAGCAGGCTACAAAAATATCATAGATAGTAAAAACAAAGTTAAGAAAAACAAAACCATATCACATGGTCTCCTTGCTCATGAGTGCAGACACAAGCTCTTTTTACCATGTTTGATGCCAACTTGTAAAGCACCTGAAAACTGATACAGGCAATTACTGTTATAATGTTCCTCTATAGTGTGTGTGGATTATTTTTATACAAGTACCTTTGATACCTCAAGGAAAAAATCTGGGGTGAGCAAATCTGGCAGTTGTGGGACCATAATCCTTTAGAACTAAGATAGTTGCCAAAAAATTGTTGCAGTAACTGCAGAATCCAGATATTTCTGGTGAAACTCATCTGAAACGTGTACAGTAATACCCCGAACTTACGCAATAGGTGGGACCGAGCGATAACCGCATAAGTCAAATTTGTGTAAGTCGGGGTATAATTTTGCATATAAATACATACAAATTATTTTTAATTGGGGCCGGAGACTAAAGAAAACAATAATTTAGAAAAAAATGTTTAATAAAATCTTAGATAATACATATGTATAACAAATTATATTATTAAAATCGTAAACCAAAGTTATTTTGATGTAGAAGACTTCATAAAATCGAACAAATTCGTCTGACGGCTGAAAGATTTTTTTTTTCTCCCACAAAATTTCCTCGTAGCATGCTAATAATTTTTTTATTTCTCGTTTTGTAGAAGAAATGCGCTCTTCGTTGGAGTCTATTTTCTAAAATTTGTAACCCCTTTTCAATTGAACTGAGGCCTTCTGTCAAGTTTTCACAGCTTCGAGAATTTTTTCTTTACCTTTTATAATTGTTCTGACCGTCGATTCCGGTAGATCAAACTTCTTTGCCAATTTATAAATTTTCATTTTTGTATCGAAGTCTTTCATAATGTTAACTTTACGTTCCAAAGATAAAGTTTTTCTTTTCTTGTTTGATGCAGAAGAATCAGTTCTACTTCGTTTGGATGACATAGTAGAGTCTCTCAAGTCTCCGTAGATATAACACACAGAAATAAATAACACAAAATAAATTGTAGCTATGCGTCGATTCTGCGCGACATGTCCGAACATGTAAGCTGAACAATAGTGTGGGGGAGAGTGAGTAATCAAGAGTTGCGTGGTGCTCAAACGAAAGACGAATCGACGAGATTTGAAAATCGCGTAACTCCGGGTTCGCGTAAGTTGGGATAGCGTAAGTCAAGGTATTACTGTACATAAAAGTAACTGGTGAAATAATGCTCAACAATAAAAATCCATTGTTCCTGGAAAAAACTATTTTACTTCCTCAATGAACAAAGCTATACCGCATCAAATTTTACAACTTTCACACGAAAGTTAGTTTATATTAAGTCTTTAAATATGAAATTGGCCAAAACTAACTTAATCTGTTCAAGAGATTATCAGTTGAAGAGAAAGTTGTTTGATTAATTTTGCTATACACATTCCCCTTAGTCTGAGGAGTAAAAACAATTTCGTCTCCAAGTACATAAAAAGAAGAAAGTTTCAGAACTTTAGAGTTAATAGTCAGCTGTCACTATAGGTGTCATCTTGTGGCAGGAGACATAATAAAAAATAACTTGACACAATTTACACAAAATAATATTGTGATGTGCACAAATTTTCAATCACCTTATATAAATTGTTTATTCAAATTTATCTATTCTATTACAACATATTAACATAATATTCTGTTAAATATGTATAAGTCCTATAATTTTCTGAAGTTTGTAAGAATAAAACAAAAATTTCAAAGAACAAAAAAAATTTAAAATTTATTTCTCATTTAAGAATTTTCCATATAATGCTACTTATTATAAAATATAAATTTTTGACCATAATTTCCATCTTCAGGAGAATGTACAAAATAATCTCTATATTTTTTCTTGAAGATGGAAATGTAGACCCAAAAAATGTTAACAATTGTAATTTTGTAAACTCTGCTCCAAACATGTTATTTGTATTTCTATGTCATACAATTAAATTAGTTAATAAAACCCTACAAAAGACAAATTTTATACACAATATTTTAAAAATATTAATATTACAATTACAATTGTTTTATTTAATACAATAATTCCATATATTAAATAAACAGATTACACAATTTAACTAATAATAAACTCTTCTTTATCAAAATACAATTTATAAAATTACAATTCCAAATATTTTCAAATCCATAAACATGTCTTTAAGTAAATACATGAAAAATTAAATCAATAGCTTAAAAGCAGATTTCATTTTTAATTTAGTTATTTTTATCATTTGATAACAATTTCATTTGTTCTACAAACAAAAAAAACATATACTTGGAAAATATAACCAATATATTATATTTTAATTGGAAGTACAGAAACTTCTTTACACAAAGTGATCTCATGGAAAAACATATCAAATGTAAAATATTTCAAACAAAATTTATTTGTTTATTATTCTAGCAATAATGTATATATTAAAGTAGTGGTATGTATTTTAAAAATATGTTGGTCATATGGTAATACTATTACAGTAAAGCATTGTTTATCCGAATCAATTGGGGACTGGGGTTGTTTGGATAACTTATTTTTTGGATAACAGATTATGTACGAAAAAATATATTAACCTATCCCATGTTGAAATTTTTCTCCGTTGCGTATCGCTATGCATTGAATTTTCAATGTTAAACCTAATGTAAATTTTTAAAATAATCATTGTGGCTATTGTATCATTAAAAATTATTTCTTTATTTTGTACAAACAAAATAAATATATTGAAAAATATAAAAACAAAAAAATTATATTTTGGAAGTTAATCTAGTATCAAAAATGTTTGATTCAGCATGACACAGTCCGACTGGAACGCTTTCGGTTAACCAACGTTTCAGTTGATCGGCTTTCGAATAAACGACGCTCTACTGTAATTAGACTGTTTTCTCAAGTATAATAGGATATTTGGAATGGAGTGCAACATTCTTCAAAAGTTTCAGCTAAGCTGAATAACTTAATGCACCATTGAAAATGGGAATTAAAAAAAAAAAAACATTAACATTTTCAACCCACTTACCATGCCATCCTCAGGCATGGATAGTTGTGCATAAACAGCAGAGACAAAGACTCCATTCCCCCTGCTTACCAATATCTCCTCACTCTTTCACATCAATTGCCACCATTATAGTCCACCTCTCTTGCTTGTCTACTTTATCAGAGACTTCATCCTTCCTTTCAATACTAGCACTCATCTTTTGACTGTCCACACCTGAGTTTGGCCTGTTAACTGGGTCAAAAACATTAGCACTCTTTTTTTAAAAATTCCCACCATTACAGGTGCATTAAGTAATTCATCTAAATTACAACAGTTTCAGCTAATCAAAATAGAAACATAAGTAACAATTTAAAAATTTTGAAATTCATTTTTTAACAAAATATATTAAATACTGTAACTGATTTTATATATTTAAATTTATCCTATTCCCATTAAATATAAAACTGATTGCAATTCGTTAAATTCAGTTAGATTGTCGACATGTAGATACTGAAAAATAAATTTGTAATTTATATTAAAGTACATAACTATAAAACAAAATGAGTAGGAGAAATTCTTATTGTTATATCATCAAATGATACAATAAAAAAAATAAACCACAATAAAGACAATTATATATCAACTATAGTAATTCAAGTACAAAGTGAGATGATTGTTCTAATAATGATAATTTTATTTTTATCTACTTTGTTCATTTTTCCGACTAAATTACATTTTAATAATCGTATAATGTGTTTAAAAGCATTGAAACCTATTGTTAAAAGTAATACTATGAGATATAACACAACCTACTCATTTTTTCAATGAGATATACAATGTATTTGTAACAGCAGTATGATAAGAAGAGGACTCTTCTTATCATACTGCTGTTGAATGGTGGCAAATGAAACCTTGATTGAAATGTTAAATAAATGTAAAGCGAGAAATATCATCCAGTTGTACTCGGGATTCGAATATGTATTTACTTATTTGGTAGTAATACTGCTGATGAGGGGCATGCTGGCCCGAAACACGTATAATATGTGTACAGAAATTATTACTACAGGTGATATAATAAAGAAATTTTGTTTTTTCCTGAACTAACTATCATTACTATGCCAATCTTTAAACACCAATATAAAGTCCTATTAATAAGTAAAGTCCAAGTAGACAATTAACAATAATATTCGAATTAAGGACAGTAAGGCTTTCACAATTATTTTCATAGGTTTTTTTTTATAAAGATCTTTTGGTATTTTCCATCTTATGGCTTTTAAAATGAAACTAGTATAGAGCTAGTGGAACTGCGTTGAGCGCCACCTGTACACAGGCAAAGGAAACTTTTTCGGGAAAACACGAGCGTCTTTGGGTTAGATACGTACTGAGACGTGGTGCTTGTTTTCTGCCTGTGATAATGAAAAACAGCTTTCTGCCACACAGAACTTCAGAAAATAACTGTTGTGTGGTCGGTTGTAGTGTTACCTATATTACTGCGCTGCCAGGTACAAAGTTTTATTCGTTCCCGCATGAATAATAGGCCTACCCCGGGACGAAAGAGAAATGGCTGACTGCAATTTAATTCCTGAGGTTAATTACATAATGATGTGTTGCATTCTAACCAATCTCCAATCTCCTGTTAACCTTAGTTGGCTCTATTTTAAATTTAGTTCTCTAATGTAAAGTTTAGTAATTTTCTTTTTTTATGTTATTTTGTTAATCTGACAGATATTAATTGGCATATGATGTGATATTTGAATTTACGAGATCTGTGGAAGAAAGGAGTAAGAAGCAAAATTAGTATTTTGAGGAAATGAGGATAAGAATTTCCCTGTTAATACAATACTATTAGCTATTGCTATGGTCCTTATTGAAGTTCCTTTATATATATGGTTAGTTACAAATTTCATTATTTACCATGAAATAGATATATAGTTTACTTCTTCCACACCACCCTTTAAATTGTACAAAATTAAGAGTATAATAAATATAAGAATATTAATACTGCTCAGTCCCAATGATCTACAGTCACTTCTCGAGTTACGACCATTCGCACTTATGACGAAAAATTTCATTAAAAAATTTTTAAAATGTATCAATTTTTTATAGGTTTTGTGGAATATATATCATATACATATATATCTTGCACGCTTTTGGCGATTGATTGCGTCATCTTTAGTTTTGTTGTGTAGTTAGTTACCCTTTGCGTGTGCTTGTGTAAGATGGCTAACTGTTTTGTTGAAGTACAGTCACTTCTTGACTTAGACCATTTCGACTTACGTCCGAAGTTGCGGAACCGAACCCCGTCGTAAGTCGAGAAGTGACTGTATTGACTAATGCAGGCATTACTTTGACCTTAAACTGCAGAATGTATGTATATATTATATATTATTAAATATATACTTATAAATAATATATAAATTTAGAATTTATCAAATTTCTATTTATTAAAATATAAATAGTTTTACATGTAACATACAAAATTCATACAGGATAAATTCATATGTTGCGAGAATGCTATTATTCCTCAACAACAATCAAATGAACAAAATGATGAAACAAAAGTAATGAACATGAAGTACTGAACTTTAAAATTATCACATTGAAAAATCACTGGTAAGATCGTCATCATCAGAATCTTCCTCACTAGAATGTTTTTGTATGGTTGAAGCAGATGATGGTTTCCAAGTGTAACATTTTATCATTGTTGCTTTTAAGAACTCGATTTTGTAGTTTAATTTTTATTAAATTTAATTGCAAAAAAATACGTTCAACTGCTGCACTTGAATGAGGAAGCAATAAAAACATCTATTTACTGCCAAAGTAAAGTAGAAAAATATAGAAATATAGAATTAAAACGAATGTTTTGAAAGGTACTAAATTGAAAGGAAAGATATTAGGATTTCATAAATAGTACTAGGAAAATGGTGTTGGTATCTTGGTACTGGAACAAGTAAAAAGGTATTAGATTAGTACAAAAGTACTAGGTGAAACAACACTGGTGCTGCCTTTGTAGCCCCGATTCTGTTACCCGGCGTCGCCGCTAGAGGCGCCTCAATCTAGTTTCGCCGTTCCTTCCACTAGCTCTATAAGTTTAAAGTAAAAATAAATAAATATATATTTATTTATTTTATATATATAACTTAACAACTGACCCAATCCATTTTTCAACCACCTTTAAACCAATCTACTACCCTCTTACTTGAAATTTTGTTTTGAGATAAAAGATTGAGCTATTTTCAAATATATAACAAAAATATCAAAAATTATATTTTCATTTCAGTCATATATGCAATTATCAAATGTCAAATATCATGATCTTTTCGATATTTTTAAAACTGTTTATTTTATAAAGCAATTAACATATAACAAATAAATTAAATTTTAGAAAATATTTATTTAAAAAAATTTTATCAATTTTTTAGAAATGAGTAAATTGATTTTTAAATATCTCTCTTTATAAATCATTTAAATGTACAAATATAATAATTTATACTTTAATATTTTATGAATAAAATCTGATTACGAATTACATAGTTTAGTGGTATAAAAAGGGTGTTGTCCAGGCACATAAAAACTGATACAAAACAAAATTTTCAGGGACAAAAAATGAACTTTGTTCTGAATTATATTTTTAGAAAATGAAATTATTTATTTATTCTATTATTTATTAAATGAATTAATATTTCATTAAATATTTTTGTAAATAAAAATAAACAGCATTGTTATTATTTTTAGCCTTCCAAAATAATAGCAAACACTATTTTTATTTTTATTTTTTTCACCTGGGTCAAATTATTGCCATACAAGTTTGTTACAGATGTAAAACATCCTAGTTTTTTTATATCATTTAGTCAGTTTAAAAAAATAAATATGTTGAATAATCTAATTTTTTCTTATTATATATTACAAATATCTTTCATGCTTAATAAATAAATCATTATCCATTCAATCCTTGATTTTCTTTAGTAAATCTAAAAATTTGGTAGTGATTTAATTAATTTAAAATAGATAATTTCCAAAAGTATTTGTTCAAATCATGGAAAATACATAAAGATTTAAGAAAATTTATTTCTCAAACTTCCTCAAGCATAGATGAGCTAAATAAAGTGGAATAAAAGTAAATTTAACTGAAATTTCTTTTTACATCTTGATATCCAAGAAAGCATCTAGCTTTATGTTTATATAAAAATTACTTAATATTTCTATATCTGTTAATATCATAAATAAGTTACAAACAGAATCAGTTTCAAACTATTGTTGGTTAACTAACCTAACCTGTAAACATGTTTTTGAAATGAAAACACTCTGTCACTGTAAAAAGCTCTAACAACCATTCATGATCCAAAATTTCCACATACATGAAAAATATATTAAAAAGTTAAATATGACAAAAGTATTTTTCAAAATTACATTATATATTCTGAAAAATTATGAAAAAATAATATATGAAAATATTCTTATATATTAATTTTGCTTTCAGGTTTCTTGAATACACAATCAGAATTGAAGAGCTCTTAAATTTCTTGTCTCTAGAAGAAATCATAATCAAACTTTACCATTTTTTATTTCTTATTTAGATACACACTTAACTATTCTAGTATGAATATAAAAATAACAAGATAAGAATTGTGTTGATCTTGAATTGAAAATTATCATATGTTATGAAACCTTAAGATCAAATGTACAAAAGCCATTTATTATATATAATTTATAAAATATAAATTTCCTTCAGGTCAGTTTTTACAATCCTAAAACATTTTTAAAAAGGTCAATCTGCAATGTAATTTATTAAGTGAATAATTATGAAGTAATTATTAGACCTATTCCTAATTCATCATAATAATTATATAAATGAAAGGATTTTTAAGTTATTTAATTGAAAATCCATTCATTTATAATTTATTTCGGATAAATGATATAACACATCAAGCTTTTTCTGTATCGAATTCAGTAGCCTAAGCTATTATATTTTATGTGAATATCTCTCTTCTTAATAACTAAAAGACTTATAAAAATTACAAATTACCAAAAAAAGCTAACCGAATCGAACAACATTGTTTAACTTATACTATTATGTTGAATTTTAAAGTGGGCTCTCATTACCGCAGATTTAATCTGGCTTAAGGTAAAGAATTAATCGAATCCATAAAGTTGTACTTCATCATATCGACTGAATTACATATGAATAACGATCGATTACTTCTTGAACATCATCTTACGATCACTTTCGACACCATGCATTATATTTTCTTGATATCCGGATCAATCAAACAATAACAAATAAAATTCGTATTTTAAAATGAATAAATATAAATGTTACGGTGTGGCAATTATCTTTTATTATTATATCAAATAATGAATTATTAATAAAATGATTCGAGTGACAAAACTAACTGCATGTTTATCTAAAAGGGCATTGCCACAACAAATGCGGAAGTTACGTTTGCTAGTCACTCACCTCGACCAGTCGAGCCAACGATCTTCCTCCTCGCACTTCTGGCGTCACTTGTCCTTTCGTCATGTGATCATCCAGTTCCGCTTTACATCACGTGACCTCCTCTTCTCCAATAGAAATCATTAAAAAAACAATGACTTCACATTAATATTCCCATACAGTTATAAACACTGCAATTTACACACCGTTAAACTATAGCAATAAAATTTAAACTTTATAGTTATCATTATAATAATTCGATTTTCAATTTATTAGAATATTAATCAAAAATTAATAACAAAAATTTTTTAAAGATTTTTTTAAATTTTTAATCATTTTCTAGATTAATTAGCCTAAATTTATTTTTTATACAGTATTTTACATTTGCTTTTATATGCTTTATTATAAACAATTTATTTTCAAAATATATATTTATTTAATATTAAATAAATCATTATATTTTCAATTACACTACCCAACACGATTTTTATCTGCATGAAAATAAAGTGATTGGGCTACAATTTGAAAAAACTGTAGATCTATAAAGTCCCACTGTCGTCCGTCTGTTCGTCTGTCTTTCCTTAATCTCGAGAACAGAATTAGATAGATGAAAGACAAGACAAGATATGGGTGGAAAGCTTAGGGGCAGGAGACTCCGATTAACTATATACAAACTTTTGGTCCAGAACGGAAGTCACATGATTTCAATTCAAAAATTTCCCCCTAAAAGGAGTTAAATAGATGACCGGCACGACTCCATTGCTAACGGAAAAGTAAATGTACAGGAAAGAGACACTGCTAATTTGAGGTGGAAAGCATATATTTTAAATTTAAAAAATTATTAAAAATATGCTTAAAAATTGCAGCCTGGCATTGTGACAATGTTACAATAAATAAGTGTTCATTTCATATCAATTCCGATCCTTACATTTCGAAAGTCAACAAGAAAATGTCATATCATGTCAGTTTTCTGATATTGAAGCCCATACATATGCTCCGGGTATGAGATGGCCGACTGAGTGCATCGAGTGGATTTTTACAGGACGAGGACGCTGAATGAGTCCCCAGTCGGAAACGTAATAACCGACGATGGTAATATCTTAAGCTTATATATACTGGAAGAGGAAATCGGAACGGAAGTCCGGATAGCACGTCCGCACGATAAGCGGGAGTTGCGGCTTCGGGTCGATTCTTTTCTTCCAGTTTAATCTAAACTGTTTGCATATTTCACGAAAAACGGTGATCTTGAACATTTTAAAATTCTTAAATTCAAATTTCAGCGTTCGAAATTCTAACAAACGAATTTCTAAAATTATCTAAAACCGACTACAAAATATAAAATTTTAAATAAATATTTCTTATATTTACTGTGTATAATTTAAAAAATTCGTTAAAAATTTGATTTGGTTACTCCTCAACATTAAAAAATGGCTCTGAAAAGAGCCTTTTAGTAACTAAACTATAAAAGTCTATCAAGTGGTAGTCTCTTTAATCCGAATAACGGTAGACTGTCTCACGGCTAAACAGGTTTTATAACTCCTTTATTGGCTTTTTTTAATTATTTATATATATATAGTCTATACAGGATGGCCTTACTCACCAGTTCATTTTACAGCAGAGTACCCGTCGTGGCAAAAGAATTTTAAGCAGAAGCATGGAAAATAAAT
Organism: Centruroides vittatus; assembly: GCF_030686945.1. Lineage (NCBI taxonomy): Eukaryota > Metazoa > Arthropoda > Arachnida > Scorpiones > Buthidae > Centruroides > Centruroides vittatus. The sequence goes on from NW_027122345.1 coordinate 1,327,683, forward strand.
ATATAAATAAAAAAGATGGGTTTGTAGAACGTACGGATAACTGTATACCGTGAAAATTGCGATAGACTTCTTATATCGGTATCGGTTACGTCAGTAAATAAAAATATTTAGATAAAATGAGATAAATTATTAATTATTAGATGTCAATTAATTGATAAGTACAAATTTCCTGTCTTTGTCAGACAGCTAAAATAAAATATCAATGATTTTTAATGTATAATTAAAAAGTATCTATATTAAGTTTCAGCAGTTCTATAAAATATTCCCTATATCAGTTGTCAGAAAATTTTACAAAAAGGACTTATGAAAACGCGAGTGTGAATATTTAGTGTACCAGAGCCCCTTTAGCTGCAACTCGAAATCATCGAGTGACATTTCCACTTCCCAGGACGAGGACCTAGGGGTTGGATTTTGGGAAGCAGTGTAGGTGTTATGTGACGGTGTTGTGTACAGCGACGAAGCGTGATACGTAAATGAATGAGTGCGGTGAAAAAATGAGATAATGCTTCAATTGTGAATGTTATCGTGAGGAGTGTATGTAAGGATGTGTTGTAGTGAAACCGCGAACTTATCCGATCGTTAAAGCTTCTACACCGAGCCTGTAATCTTCCCGTTGATAATGTTGTCTTCAGATTTCGTCCCCGGGTCCCACGCCAATACACCGCCGTGTACTCGGGAACTCTAGTGTCGAATCTTCTTGTTGATAATGTTGTCTTCAGATTTCGTCTCCGGGTCCCACGCCAAATACATTGATGCGTGCTCTCGGGATGAAATTCTGTTACAATACAATTCTAAAACTTCTGTTACAATACTGTACATTATAGATTTTTATCGTTTGTTAGAAGTGCTGTTTAACAATAGCCAGAAAAAACATTGTTTGAATGATGGACGTTTTAATTATTAAATTTTGTAGAAAAGTATTTTAAGTCAATTATACGAATTAATAATTCGGGTTTTTGTTTGTTTTTTTTGAAAAGCTTCTATAATATTTGGAAGTATAAAATTTTTCAGATAAAGCATTTAAATGTTTATTATTAAGGCTTTAGAAAGAGATTCAAAGCACGCAGAAGGGCTCAGACTTCCATTTTCTTTTGCATCGACGAGTTGTATTGACAGACGATATTCGTTCAGTGCATGTTATGTAGGCTACTTGCAAATGTGATTTATTCTAGAATTATCCTTCACGAATCTTTAATTTGCATATAATGTCACGAATGTATAATAATTACCGAAAGAAAAACTTTTAGAAAATTAATTAGCTTCAAAGTGGGTGTACAAAATCGTGCCAACAAAAAAATACCTATATAAACAAAAGACAGTTGTCAGCAGGCCATCAATAAATCTTCATTCACATTGTACAGAATATGCTTATAAATTAAAATTCGTAGAGTTAATGTGAATGTCATAAGAAATGTATTTTCCTATGTCAAAAATAAGAAACTATTTCACCCCAAGTAATATTTCTCACTGTAAAATTGTATAGCGTACTTTATTTACTGTTAAAGCTAATGAATTATTTTTAAAAAGAAAGAAAGAAAGTTTGCCTTTATATAGTTGTATAAATGCATCAGAAGATAAGCTATCGTTTTCTCATTATATTGTCGAAGATATGTAATAAAGTACAACAGAGAAAATGCAAATGCACCTATTTATTAATAAAAACACTACACTCATGACACCTTATAAATTTGCAGCCGTGTTTATTCGGTACAAACGAACGTTTTCGGTCGTGTTTAACGACCTTCTTCAGGAAATATCCAAAAAAAATTCGAATACAACGAAAATCTGCAAAAACGAACAAACTTCGGAACGTTTTTAAAAATATTCTAAAGGGAATTGCGTGCGCCATCTCTACATCGATGCGTATTAAATAACACATTACATGAGAATAAAATAAAAATAAATAACAGACAATAAAAAGTAATATGCTCCTTGGAGACATTAAAAATAAAATACAAACATAAACTATGGTGCAAGCCGAACGGCGCACAGAACATAGGGAAGGAGAGGAGCTGTGCAGAGACAAAAAACTACGGTTTCTGTCCTTGTGTAGGTTTCCGCATATCCGCTTTTCTGAGGTTTACATGTCGCCTGAGCGCCAGGCTGCAAATATTTTACTAGCCTCTCTGAAGTTGATAGATTGTCCTTTTTGGCTTGCTTTGCAGATATGCCAAGCTTCTGTATAACGGAGGTGCTTTACGTTGCGAACTGTTTGTACTAATCTTGCTTGGGCCCATTCAGCTTGGACTTCTTGGGGATCTGCCAGGACGTAAGTCGCCAACGCTGTGCATGGTTGTTCGCTTCTTATATTTCTCTGATGTTCCGCCAGCCTTTCCTTGAGTGATCTTCTGGTGGCTCCGATGTAAAATAGCTTATTTTGCCTCCGTGTGTCCGTAATAGGGATCCTGTAAACCCCCGGAAGGGAGTTAGTGTCCATGGCGTCTTTATCCGCTCTTAGCAGCTGGTATATAGTGGGATTCCGTTTATATATTATTCTTTTGTTTGTGGCAGTTCCTATACGTCTATAGATGCTGCCCAGTTCCGCTCTGTATTCCATCAATGTAAACTCCTCTGTATTTAGGAGGTTTCGCTCCTTATTGCGTGTCGTAATCTCGCTAGTGACAGCTTTAGGACTGATCCCGTTCTTCTGAGCTAGCTTAATGATGTAGTTCATCTCTTCGTTTTTGTCTTGGGTACTACTACAGTGTGTGTGTGCTCGTGCCGCGAGCGCTCGGAATGCTGCGAGTTTGTACGTCGGCGGGTCGTGCGAGTTCCATGGGATAAAGATTGGGTTGTAAGTAGGCTTTCTGTATACCTTAGTACGGAAAGCTCCTTGGCTGTCGAGCTGTATAGATAAATCTAGAAAGTGTATAAGCTTATCATTTTCTTGCTCGAGTTCGATCTCGAGGCCGAATTTGTTATCGTTGATGTCCGTTATGAATTGGTGTAAGTTGGGTTTGACATTCCAGAAAACAACCACATCATCGACGTACCTTGCATATGTTAGGATTTGCGTTGCATATTTTGGCAGGAGTGCATTCTCCAGAGTTCTTAGGACCATCTCGCATAAAGTACCTGCCAGGGGGCTACCCATGGCTACACCCTTCTGTTGCGTGTAAGCGATGCCATTAAAGCTAAAGATGGATGAGAATGTGGTTAGGTGCGCCATCTCTAGTATTTGTTTTCTCTTCTTTTCTGGGGACTTGATCACGGTTAACAGGAAATCCCTTAGATGACAGAAGCATGGTTCCAGCTTGACAGAGGGATACAGAGCCTTGAAGTCTAATACGGTCATATATTTAATTTCTTGCGGGTTCATGTTAGCCATTTTCTGTAGAAGGTCTAGGGGTTGTTTTATGCTGTAAGGGCTCTGGGGTAAATATTTATTAACGAAGCCGTTAACCAACCTTTCTAGTAAGATTGTGGGTGCGCATCCTTTATCTACCACCGGCCTTAATGCCTTATCTTTTTTATGAGTTTTGGCGAACCCAAATAGCCTAGGTATCGAGGGAGAGTGGACTACGACTTTTGTCAGACCCAGTTCTTTAGCCAGCGGTGTGATGGCAAATTTTTTAATCCTTGCTTGTAGTTTCTCTATTGCATTGCGTGTCTTTTATGTATTTTAGCAAGAGGTTGTCATAAGTACTTCTATTCATGACCACTAAGTCCTTTGACTTATCTGCCCTTGTGAGCACAATATTATTAGCTTTCAGCCATTCTTTAGTTTTCCTGATATAGTACCAGATGGGGTCGCTGTCTTTTTTACTATTTGCATGCTTGATTTTGAACGCGACTTCCCATCTAAACGTTTCTTTCTTGATCTCGCTGAGTCCCTCTATTGCCTGCTCGATTTCCGGCATGATTTTTCCGAGTGTGAGTTTAGGTTTCGGGGCGTATTTAGGGCCATATTTACATGCTTCTTTCACGTATGTGGGAAGTGTGATATTATCCCAGCATATAATAGTATGGTTTATCTGCGTTCTAGAACGAGTATCCTGGTGCTTTCTTATCCATTCCATTTTTTTCCCATACCTCGTCTTTAGTCTGTCTTTCACTTGCGTAGCTAGGTGTACAACACGGGCGTTAACTTCCGTTAAGACATGTGGACCTTGCTCGTACAGTTCGTTTTCAAGTTCAATGAGCGCTTTAATTAAGTAAAATCTTCGACGCCGTGTGGAGCGGATGGCTTTTCGTAGGCATACTGCTCTTAGTTTAGGGATTAGAGAGGCACATCCATGGGGTAAACGTAATCTCCAAATCGACATCGGAAAGACATTGTATTTTCTACAATCTGTCAAGAACTCAAGCTTTGCATCGTTTCTGCAAATCTTCAATACTAAGGATCGGTACTTTTTGGCCGGCGTTGCCAAATTATAACTCATCGTAGACTGCATATCTTATTAAAACACTACACTCATGACACCTTATAAATTTTCAGCCGTGTTTATTCGGTACAAACGAACGTTTTCGGTCGTGTTTTAACGAAGAAGGTCGTTAAACACGACCGAAAACGTTCGTTTGTACCGAATAAACACGGCTGCAAATTTATAAGGTGTCATGAGTGTAGTGTTTTAATAAGATATGCAGTCTACGATGAGCTATTTATTAATAACTGCTGTATTTTTTGTCGAAAATTTCTTAAGTTTTGCAAGGTGGTTTGTGTATTAAGTAATTGATAATATTCAATTTTGGTAGTTAAAGGTCGAGCAGATGGGTAGATAGAAATCACGACATATCTCGAGTGGGGTCAGACTTAATAGTTATTAGCTTTTATAATTTTTAAAAATAAAACTCATCTATACCCTCAAAATTAAGCTTTTTGCCATTTTATATTATAATATAACATTTTTTAAACAGCTTTTACATAATTTCAACTTATTTGACGTTGGGCGCCATAATAGGATCTCGCTCCATCCTAAAACTTGCCTCGGGCCGGCACTGTTAGCATACCTTCGGCACTGGTGTTTTTTCTTACTTCTACTTTTCCTTTGGATGTCTCTTCTCTTTGTTACGCTTCTTTTCTTGGATGGACTTCTGCCTCTTTCCTTTCCCCTTGGCTTGGACCGACTTTTGCTTCTTCCCTTTCTTCTTGGCTTGGACCGACTTTTCTTTGTATTTTTTCTCTTCCTTCTCGATTTGAATCGTTCTTTCATGAGTCTCTAAAGCTTTCTTTTCTGAGCTTTATCTTTTCCCGATCTTTTCAATCTTCTCCAGTATTTTCTCCAACGAGCTCTTTCTTCTGGGCAGGGTGCTTGTTTTCCAAGAGTGAGATCTCCATTCAATTCATCTCCATTTTGAGTGGAGTAAAAATCTTTATTCAGATTTTTATCCAAAGGAGTTACCTTCTCTTCTTCTGGAGGATCTTCGGATTTGGAGCAATTGCGGCTTCGTTTCCTACGTTTTTCACTTGGAGAATTGTTCATCTTGCTAGCTCTTCTGCAGAACGAAAGCAGAATAGCGGAATTCGAAATTCTGGAAGCGTATTTAAAAAGAATTCGAAAGTTCGAATACTGTGTGAGGTTAGTGTATATCATAATATATCATTTTTAAAAAAATATATTTAAAAAAATGATATATTATGATATACACCAGTGGTCCCCAACCCTATGCCCGCGAGCACCATAGCGCCCGCCGATTGTTTTACGTGTGCCCGCCGCTGTGCGACCACGATAAAAATAAAAATATTTCGGTTTTCAATAAAATGCTATGTAAAAGTTTTTTTCGTTTTTAATGATTAACCACTCAAAAGTAGAAATGGCGTCCAACACAGATAAAAGCACAAAGCGAAATGCGACCGATCTCTTTTTCCCCTCCGCCAAATCTTCACCAACCAAATTTCCCATACCTGAAATGAAATAAACTGAATATCATAAAATCAAAGTACAGATCACGACTTACAGATGAACATTTTGACGATTGCTTACGAGCAGGAATATCATCAAACTCTCTTAATTATGAAGCAATGTCCAATGAAATGTAATGCCAAAAATCACATTTACTTTCAGATTTATATTTTTTATAAAGAATTTTTATACTCTGTAGATTTTGTATGCATTGTTTAGTAATTACTTGTTCTGTAAAAATTATTGTTAATAGTCTTGTGTATGTTTTATTACATTTTTGGAATTAAATGTTTTTTGTACATTATGTGTATGTATTATTAACTATGTCCAAGTATAAATTCACCTTGAAAAAATAAATGGTGCCCGCCGTCCGGCCGGTATTCTAGAATGTGCTCTTAGGTACAAAAAGGTTGGGGACCCCTGATATACACTAACCTCACACAGTTTAGAATGTTCAGTTGACTGCCACTTATCTCGTTTGCAGTTCTGCACCCATTCTGCTTTCCTCTGTTTACCTGCAGGAAATCTAAATAATCGACCATCTGTAGATGTACTCTTACAAATTGGTGGCACACAATAACCCATTCTTTAAAGTTATAAGTACAGTACTTATATATATGTAGAACTTTCTTTTCGTCTTGTCTCCTACTTTTGAAACTTCGCTCGTGCTTAGTCCAATAAAGACACTTAATTGCTTACTAAACTAACATTTAATTGTGACACTAGACATTACAATTAACGACATAAAATTGAACATTAAATTTAAATCGTCTCGTCTTAGAAATGAGAAAAAGGCCCGTCTGGACTCGTCTTCCATCTTTTTCCCGCCTTTTCTTTCAACCAGTGTTCCCAACTTTTCGTAAATAAATGTCGCTACATTTTAAAATAAAAATCGTTGATTTCGCCACAGATATTTTGAAAAGTCGCTACTTTGTTGCTACTCAATAAAAAACAAATTTTCAAATCGTCGAAAAGCTTTATTACAAAACAAAATTTATTGATACAATACAATAAAAGTTGTACACATAATAGTTGTGTTAACAAACAATTAACAAAATTAATGGAATTGTTAACAACACGAACGATATATAATTATAATACATATATAACAAAAATGGAAAAACGAAAAAAATAATAGGTTTTAAAACAGACTTCAATCAGAGTCACTTTCCTCTTCCAACGACTGTATGTCAGTGTCAGCTTCTCTTATTTTAAATGAATACATAGTTTTGTTAATTTTTTGAAAATGTTCTCGAGTAATTTCGTAATTAGTACAACACGAATTTGTATTATGTAACTCAATTTTAATTCTTAACAATGTCGAAGTTAAATTAACTCCAAGACGATTTCTTTTTTTTTTTTTTTTTTTTTTTTTTTGGTTTTAATATCAGCCAACATTGAAAATACACGTTCTACATCAGCGTTTCCATGCGGAATAATTAAGGCACTTTGTCCCACTTGTACAATGTTTTTAAACAAATACTCGTCGTTGAAATTTTTAATTTCTGCTATTTGGGTCCATAAATCTAAAGTATTATCAGGAGCTTCATCAAATTTTAAATAAAGTTTAATTTTTTGAATTCATTTTCAAGTGTGTCGACATTAATGTCAATTTTCATAATTTCAGTAATTGGTTTTAAATTGCATACTTTATTGGCATTAAAAATATTGTTTTTATTCAAAAGATTTAAATTTTTTTTAATTAAAAAAAGGGTTTCCAATTGAAAGTCTTTTTAATGCTTCACTAACTGCTTTTTGGTAAAACTTTAGACATTTCAAAATAATTCATTGTCAGTTTTACTTAAATCGTTAATCAGTGTTCTTGTGGTTACTCCAACATTAATTTTTAACAATTTGAAAAATTTCCCGGGCAGATTTATTTCTGTTACAAAATGTTACTTTTACAGATTTTAGCATTCTTTTGTAAATTTCATACGTTTGTAAAATAAGGTTTATCTGTAAAAATATGTGAGTTTAAACATCGTTTTTTTCTAAAACTGGATTGAAAATTGAATGGCGCCCCGTTAACGGAAAAGTACCTATTTATTTATAAATATTAGTTAATTAATGACGATACTGTACTCATTAGTACCGTGCAAGTCCGGTTTACACAGGTTTTATGTACATCGTAAATTTATATTTAATTTTTGGAGGTTTTTCCACAAGTAGAAATCAAAATACAAAACTACAGATAAAGCATCCCATGTCGAGGGTGTAGCAATACAAAAATACAGATAAAGCGTCCCATGTCGAGGGTGTTTTTGTGGAATCTTTTACTTCGATTCCGGGAAGGGATAAGTTCACTCCCTCAATGTTAAAATATAAATAATAATTATTATTATTTTATAATACTAGTATTAAATAATTACGTCTATATTTTTCTTATAAAAGTTAAATAGCGAGGTTGAGGCCGAACTTTAAAACACGAAAACGTGTACGTCGGACGTTCAGCGCCGCTTTCCTGTAAGCCTAGAAGTTTGACAATGGTATTTGGAAAGTCAGTGGAATCATGCTCGACATTCAAACACCATTATCAAACTTACAGGAAAACGGCGCTGAACGTCCGACGTACACGTTTTCGCGTTTTAAACTTCGGTCTCAACCACGCTATTATATTGGAAAAACTGAAAGAAAATTAGAAATACGGTTAAAAGAACATGAAGCTGCCATTAGGTTAAAAAGACAAGAATCTCCGTGTTATTTACATTGTAATAATTATAATTGTAAAATAGAAATACTGTTAAAATATTATATAAAGTAAAAAACTGTTTAAAAAAGGAGAATTGTAGAACATTTTTATATAATAACATATGCAAATGTAATAAATCTGAATACGGGAATGAATGTAGATGCATGCTGGAAAGAGATTACCAAACATAAAAATGAGCAGCAACCGACAGTTAATCGTATCCACTGATGAGGCCTGAGTGTAAAGGCGAAATGCATTTGAATTTTTTGAGAATGGAACGGTTAAGAATAAAGGTTTAGTATTTCTTCCGTTTTCATTTGTCTGTGCGAGTAAATTTCTCGAAGTCGGATGTAAAGAGAATAGAGAGGTTGCGGCCAAAGTTCAAACGTTAAACTTGTACGGTAAGCAGAAGTATACGTTTGACGTTTGAACTCCAAGTAAAATACGTTGTGGCCCACGTTCACAATATCCCATGAGTCAGTGCGCGACGTGAACATCGCGCACTGACTCATGGAATATTGTTGAAAAATGTTTAACAACGATGAATGTTACCATCAAAGGTAAAAAAAAAAAAAACTATTTTAAAGTATTTATAGGATGTTTAATAACACTAAATAATTATTTTTAATTAGCATCGTGTCTCCTACCGTACGATAGGACTACCTCATACTTTTGTGGAGGGAAGTAGTGGCTTATGTAAATCCGAAAGCAGCTCGGGAAATTTTTAGAAAATTTATAAACCTATTACGCTATTGATGGTAGAAGATGCCGTAGAAGAACAAACCTATTCCTACAGAATTATAAGCTAATAGCGAAGTTGAGGCCGAAGTTTTAAACGCGAAAACGTGTACGTCGGACGTTCAGCGCCGCTTTTCTGTAAGCCTAGAAGTTTGACAATGGCGTTTGGAATGTCGAGCATAATTTCACTGACTTTCCAAACACCATTGTCAAACTCCTAGGCTTACAGGAAAGCGGCGCCGAACGACCGATGTACACGTTTTCGCGTTTAAAACTTCGTCCTCAACCTCACTATTATTCGTTCAAAGTAGCGTTGCCACCCGTCCGGGTTAACAATTAATTTTGTCCGGGATTTCATAGAAATTGTGAAATTATGAAACAAAGTACTAGCAAATATTTTTATAATTTTACTTTATCTTAACAGCGAGACTTCACACTCTCACCGAAAGCTAATTCGCCATCGTACGCTGACGTACAGTACGTCTCAACCTGTCGACCTTTTTCTTTTTTTGGCTTCTCAGTTTTTTAAAGCTAAGTTATTTCATTTCTCAATTTAAGTTGCTCCTACACAAGTCCCTAACTAATTTAGAACTGGCGTGCACGTTATTCTTTGCATGGTAAAATAACATTGCGCATGCGTCAGGGACTTCGAACAAATCTGGGCCTTGTTCAGTAACGCAGAACACCTAAGTTAGAATTCTGAGTGGCTTAGTGGACGGAGCTAAGAATAGATAAAGGAAGCTAGTGGTGGTAGGAGTCAAGCAGTAGTTAGAAACAAGTTCAACATCGCAGCATAACTAGACTTAGCAAGAATTCTGCGTTACTGAACACGGCCTGACCTGCCGTCCGGGTCAGCAATTTTGAAAAAGTGGAAACACTAGTTCAGTGGTTCCCAACCGGTGTTCCGCGGAACACTGGTGTTCCGTAAGCATCTCCCAAGTGTACAGATTTAGTCGCAAATCGGAAAGTGTATTCGAACCGCCGAATATCAAAAAATTAAAATCATAAAATTTTCATAAACTTAAATATACATGTACAAACCTGTTTTTATGCGCTCTGTTTTATGTGCGATTTTTATTTGTGCGATTTTTTTAATGCGAATTTTTAATTTGTGCGGTATAGTTGGCGACTAGTCTCGTGCGATTCGTCATGTCTTACGTTGACTTATTATAGCTAAATAAACTTATTATAGCATAAATGCACTTATTATAGTAATATTATTGCCATGAATATGCGAAAAATAAAATAATTTACTTTTTAAGTCAACAAAACACCACCTGGACAAAAATATGTAAAACAGACGATAGACCAGACGATGCAGTCAAGTGCTGACATCTGTTGTCAATAAATTCTATTTCGTACGGTTTTGAGTTATTTTCTATGTGAGACTTTTTTTATGCGGTCCCTATTTACCGCATAAAAAAATATTTTTTTAATTGTGTTGCGAAAACTATTATTTACAGCCATTCGTGAAGTTTCGTGAGATTTTTTTTAATGCGTTTTTTTTAATGCGGTCCCTATCACCCGCATAAAAACAGGTTTGACTGTTATATGTACAGTACGACTCGTACTTATGGAGTGTACTACTGTTTCGAATAAGATAAAGGCAATGATAAAAACTGAATGAAATATGTAAAAAACATCAGGCACAAGTTTCCCATTAAAGTTATTTAGGTATATTTTTTCCTGTCTTAGAATTGGCGTTAATAATATAAGTAGAGATTTTGAATTATAACTGCTCAATTCTAATAAAATAACTGATGACAAGCTTATGTATTTCATATTAACTTAAGTAAGTGTTCCGCTAAAGAAAATTGCTCACAAAAGTGTTCCGCATCCTAGAAAAGGTTGGGAACCACTGCACTAGTTCAAGGAATGTTCAGAAGTTATAAACGAAATTTATATAAAGAATAAGGATAATATATTAATTTTTAGGGAGTTAATTTGTGGATCAAAGCATTATAAATTTACTAAAGTTTAAAAGATCGATTGATATGTATTTCAAACATCCTAGTAACTATATACTTGTTGGACCCTCGCAATGCGGAAAGACTACACTTGTGAGAAAAATTATTCACAGCAAAATTTTTGAAAAGACATTTAAAAAGGTTCTATGGTGTTAGTCTGTATGTTTACAGTTTTTTCACGAGGAAAAAGATGTTACATTCATGTATGGTTATCCGTACAAGGATGGGATTTAGTAATAATTGATGATTTTATGCATAAACTCTGTTCAAAAACTGCGTTCTTGTTTTCAACAGAGTCTCATCATTATAATGTGTGATCCTGATAATTCTATTTTTTGGAAACAAATTTTGCATTATGAGATATATAACTTTAAATACGCAATATTTGATTTTATTTAAAAATAATCGTGATGAAAATCAAGTTGTTTGGGGCAGCAAGCTTTCGCTGGTAAATGCGATTTTTTTTTTTTTAATGGACGCATATAAAAAAGCGACAGAAAAGTAATTTGGTTATTTGTTATTGGATTTTCATCCTAAAATGAATAAGAAACTTTGTGAGATTCGTGTTTTCCAGACGAACAAGGTATTTCTTGGATATACAGTAGAACCTCGATTATCTGGGCTTCTATTATCCGGATTGTTAAAAATAAACAAAAATTATACGAATTTGCTGATTTGCACTTGGCGAATTGCGACACTGTCGTATGTACTGTACTTGATGGAATGCGTGGAACAAAATTTTGAAAAGACTATTAGTAAATTCCAGTAACACAGTAGAAAGTGGTATAGGAGACATTGCGGAAGCAATAGCACAAATTTCAATATATGCTGAATGTGACGAAGTCGATGTAACCCAGTGGTTAAATTGCGATGCGAACGATCCTGGATTCCAAATTTTGAATGATGAGAAAATAATTAAAGAAATATCTGCCTCAGATGAACAAGATCGAGAAGACGAAGAAGAGATTTGCGAGTAAGAGATATTGGTCCTACACATTCTGTAGCTTTTCAGTGCTTAGATGTCGCCATGAAGTGATTTGAGAGCTAAGAAGAGTGTAACTCAGGACAACTTACATGTCTTAAAAGTATTCGCAATTTAGAAGCTTCAAAAAGAACAGCTAGCTTTAAACAAAAATCGATAATTGAATTTCTTAATAAAAAATAATAATTTAATATTGAAGCTATATATAAATCTAGACAAATAAAAATTATTCATACTGTATGTACTGTACATGTCTTTCACTGTCAATTATTATTTTTTCGATTATCCGGATTTTTCCTTATCCGGACTATCTTCATCCTCAATTAGTCCGGATAATAGAGGTTCTACTGTACTTACGGATAAAATGAAGAACGCATAGAAAAATTATCGATGTTACTACTTTTTGGCCAAGACTACTACTTCTCAACGAACAAAATATTGAAAGAAGCTACTCCCGATCAAATTAAAGTTTTGTGCGAAATATGCGATAATTTGCGGAGAGGAAATATACTTGCTGATATTCGTAAATTACAAAAATATAAAAAAAATTATCAGGAAATTAAATGAAAAACATGTTCCTTTAAATACTAAGAAAAAAATTTTAATCAATCAATCTGGTGGATTCCTTCCTCTTCTACTGGTTCCATTATTATCCATGGCAGAAGGGCTAATTGGTAAGGTAATAGGAAAAATAATCTAATGACCAAGCCAATGGCACTTGTCCTCCTGAATTGTCAGCACATCAAAACCCTGAAATAAGAATTGGTAATAATATCAAAGAATTACTTGAGACCGGTGATTTATCCAATAATAGTAAAGTCAATTGATTTCAATATATCAGAGAACAGTTTATGCGCCAAAAGAACCTGTCAGAGTATCTGTTGTATCTCACAAATTGAAGAAACAGAATCTCAACCCCCAAAAAAAAAAGCTGCTGATGATGGATTTATTAAACAAATAATTTTATCTGTACCTCAATTATATAAAAAATATATACCACATTTAACTGATCAGTTGAACCAAAGCCATTACGGGTGGAATTTTAAAGGCAAATTAACAATAGATGATAAACCCGTTTTGGAAAGTCATATAGTAGACTCAAGTCTACTATATGACTTTGGGCCTTAGAGTCCTTGCAAGGATAGCAAGGTCCTTTGGATCTTGTTGGATGTTGCCTTATTGTTGAAGTTTGCAAAGGTGCCCGAACACAGTTCAAGTTTTAGGGTATAAAAATAGTCCACCACTGATAATTTACTGATATGATAATGAGTAGGAAATTAGCCAGATAATTATTTATTGCACTATAAACATACATGAAAATATATGTTTATAACATATGCAAACATAAAAACAGTTAAAAGTTTTCAGTTTGACAATTTTGTGTTTAAATTTATTATTTGCAGTTTTTAGTTCCCACTATTATAAAATTATTGGAATTGTAAATAGATCAAAGTTTCAACTATAAAAAATCCAGAAGAGAATAGCTTTATTTCTTATATATTTTAACATAAAAAACACTTCAACATACATTTAACATTATATGTCATTTTACAAATGATTTATACAGTAAAGTCTCGCTAATTTGAAATTTATCATAATTCAGACTACTATTTTGCATTGTGTATTTTTTAAAATACCAAATTTGCCAATTCTTATCTAGGTTTAACAACTATTACTGTACTCTTGGACAGATGTGTCAAGATGTGACAAAGGAACAGTTATAAAAGGAATTGTAAAATACCACTTCCTTTGCATTTTAAAAATTTATCAAACCATTGCTTTTGTTCGTTTAACAGCACAATAAAATTTGACTTTATTGTGCTTTATTGTAAATAAAGTGTACTTTTCAGACCATACAATATGCATTTGAGTAAAAACATTGCTAATTCAGACTTTCAATAATTTAGGCTATCCAAACTTTTCCCCAATTAGTCCAAATTAGTGAGATTATATTGTATACAAAATCAAAAAATGAAATAGCAATATATTTGATATAATGCTTGATAGTCAATAGAACAATGAACTGTGACTAATTGTTAATCAAGTTATAACCATATTAACTATTGACATGACATCAAGATGGCAAAATTTGGCATTTTAAACCATAATCATAGAATTTATAAACAAATGATCTGTAAAACAGTACTGAATACTTTTGTTATTCTTATCTTGAAAATGGCATCAAAATTAACCAAATAAATTTTTCTATCTGATGCTATATATTTTAAAAGAAAAAATAATTTATTTGAATCTTATTTTCTTTATATATTAATTTTATTATAACAACTTTCCATAGAAATCATAGAAATATTTAATTTAATTTAAAATAGACAATTCAACTCATTAAAACAAAATTTTTAAAATGTTAAATTTATTTGAACAAATTACTCATATAATTTATAATACTTAATTTCATTATTTTATCACACATTGTATGACTGCATATTCACCTGAAATCATCCAATCACTTTGAAAGTTTTGAAGTTTCTCTGCTTGTCCTGAAGCCAATCCAGTTACAACATCAGCTTTCAATGTTCTTAAAGCACATAATGTTGATGGTAAAAAATTATTTAAAGCAATGTGAAAGGGTGTGGTGGTAGGCCACTTTCTATCTCCAACCAATTTTCTATAATTTAAGTCTCCTTTAAATAAAATAATATCAGCATCACTTAACTTTTCATATAAAGCTTTATCTACAATTTTCATTTCACTAAAATCATAAGGTAACGTCCAGAACTGTTCTTTTTCAATCTTCCATTCTCCACACTTTAATCTTTTATTGTATCTATCTACAAGACTACAAACTTTCTCATTTTGTACTTGTTCCAATTCATTCAATGTCCAGTATATATCTTTTTCCATTGTATCAGACACATACCAAGGTATCATTTTCACATATATTCTTACTTTGTCAATAAGTTTTGTAGCTGTAAGGAATTCTAACAAACATAAATCACAAATTAATTCAAAGCCAACATTGTCTAAAATTATATCAAGACAAATATTTGAATTTTGAGCAGTTTTATTTATAAATTCCCAAAGTTTGTCAATATCATTTACTAAAATATTCTTGTTAAGTTCCTCCAACTGCTTAATGAGACAATCTTTCTGCACATTTTCTTTACCAGCCGAAATGGATAAATCACACCTATTTGACCATAATGATAACTATAAAGGAAATTATATATTATTTTATTAAAATAATTTTTAAAATCATTAATAGTTAATTTAAATTATGCTTATAACTAAATTTTATCATTTTAATGAAAAATTTCTAAGAAAAACTCATTAAAAGAAAAAAAATGTTCTGTTGCCGCCATTTTGATTTCGGTTTCGATGTAAAGCCAGAGTTTTAATAATTATTTTTAATAATTTTTATTCATTATTTATTTAATTTTGCATTAAATTTCATCTTTTCATAAAATTTTCTTAATAATTCAGACAAAATTTATTTATTTTAACCCTTAATTACAATTCTTATAATTATTGCAAATCATATCACAAACCATCTTTCTCACTTTTATAGCAAATTTTAATTAAACGAACTAATGTTATAGAATTTAAATAAAATAAAATAAATACAGAAATAAACATCAAACAAAATTACAATTATACATTAATAAAATATAGAAGTTCAGCGCATAGAATCGTAACTATAAAATCTCGTTCTTTTGCAACATAACTATAAAAATAGTTTTGGTGTTGTTTCGCACTAAGATACTAAAAAGTTAAAATACATTTGATTAATTTTTTTTAAAATTTATCAGCTTTTTAAATTTATAATTAATTATAAGCAAGTTAACATTGGTTAAACTATTGGATTATCTAGTTCACTGTTTCTCAACCACCGGTCCGTGGAGATTCTTGATCGGTCCGCAGAGAATTTTTACCGCTCTGCATTAAAAATTTTCTTATTGAAAAAAATAGTGATAATTTAATAAATAAAAATTTTATAATGTATAAATGTTGATGATAATTTTACAATTTACTTCTGTAGTAATTCTTTAATATATAGTAAAGTTTTTTGTTAAAACACCACCGGTCCGCAAAATTTTTTTCACAAATTTTATCGGTCCGCAGGCCAAAAAAGGTTGAGAAACGCTGATCCAGTTGATTTTCAAAACTATAACTACAATATATCTATTACAGGTATGATCCCTAAATTTCCCAAAATCAGTGGCTATGTTACCCAACATCATTTCTGTTAAACTAATTATTAAATTAGTTGAACAGAAATGAATTATTAAACTATGTATCGAAGTTGCAGAAATTAATGGGAGAGGGGGGAAAATATGCTTGCAGTACAGTACTTTCAAGGAAAATTGTAACAACAAATGTAAAAAACTACTAATCAGCACCAGCATTTTACTGTAAATGTCGGGTAGCTATTATAGTTTTTTTTATGTTGTACACTAATATTTTACAGGGTGACAATAATTAACCCGTACAAGTTTTTTGTATCGTAAATTTATTAAAGAAATGAAAATTAGCAAAACAACAGCATATAACAGTGACAATACTTTATGTATTAATCAGATATTCAGCCAGTTTCAAAGTGGCCTCCTTTTGCTTTGATGCAGAGCCCCAAACGCGTTTTGAAATTCTCAGCGATGGGCCGCACTCTTCTGGAGACAGTTTGTCTCACTCCCAGCGCAAGGATTGCTTCAGCGACTCCAAACTTTCATGGCGCTTAGAACAGGCCCTGGCCTCCAAAATGGACCACACACTGTAGTCCATTGGGTTCAGATTCGGCGAGTATGGTGGCCATTCCGCAGACAAGATGAAATCGGGAAAATGAGCCTTGCACACTCCTGAGTCTTCTTCGCTCTGTGAGTCGGCGCCGAGTCCTGCTGAAACGTCCATTTCGCACTGCCAAAATGCTGCTGAGCCCACAGAAGTACCACAGCCTCGAGAATGTCATGGTGGTACACATCTTGATTGATTTTGGCCCCTTGATCGACGAAAACAAGGGGTGTCTTGCTGCTCGCACAAATTCCGCCCCAAACCATGACTGACATTGGATTTTGTGATGTTCGATGACGGCTGAGCATCCAGGAGTCCCCGCGGACCAGTTCCTGTCGTTTTTATGGTTGTACGGAGAAAAGCTTCTCGTCTGTGAAGAGAATGCACTCCCATTGTCGACCTGCGGCCCGACGCTTGAGTCAACGGGATCTTTGGAGTCTCACGCACTTGTTTTCATCGGTGAGGAGCTGAACCTTTTGGAACTTGTAGGGCTTGAGTACAAGTTCCTTTTTCGCCATTAAACGCACCAATTCGCGATTGATTCTGATCTCACGAGCAATTTTTCTCATGGAGACCTTCGCATGTCAGTCAACTCGCTTTGTGATGATCTTGCGGTTCCTAGACGTGTTGACAGTGCACTTTCTTCCACGTCCGGGACGGTCACCATTGTGGCCAAGCTCCTTGAATCGCCGAACTGCATCTGAGACTGTCATTTTTGGAACACCAAGCAGACAAACAATTTCACATTGATGCTTTCCTTGCCGGAATAGCTTCAAAATTGCACAACATTTGTTCGACACCATTAAAAAAATAAAGAACTAACCCTTATTACATCGAAAGTACATCTACACGGGCAGGAAATCATGGAGAATTAAACAATAGTATGTAAATTGGTGACACTAAAAAAGTTCAAGTGCAGCATTGCTACAAACTTTGTACGGGTTAATTATTGTCACCCTGTTAAATGTGAAAAACAATTAAATTACCGATTTTTACTGATCTATTTAGCTATTTTGAAGTGAATATTCTAATAAATTACGATCTCAAGTTTTAAAAGTTTGTAAACTAATTTTAATTAGTTATTTTTATTCTAATTAACAAATTTATCTTTTTATAATCGCTGAATTATTAAAATTAAAAACTATTACATAATAGTAGTTTATCCTGTTATTAATCCACAACTGTAAAATTATATGGCTTCAGAACGGTGAAAAAGCCATTTCGGATTCTGGTATATTTTCTTATTAAAGATTGCAGCATTACTTCTTGCCACCTGCAGATGGCTACGCTTGGTCAGCCATATTCAGCAAACAAAATCAACGAGGCAGCTAAGGAGACAAATTCCCTGACTTTTTGACAATTTTCAATAAATTTCCTGACTTTTTGACAATTTTTGACAAATTCCCTGACATTCCATGACTTTTTCCGAAACCAATGAAAATCCCTGACTTTCCCTGATTTTCCCTGACTTTCCAGGTGCGTAGGAACCCTGCATATAAGAACATATTTGAATTACAAAGATGTTCGACTACATCAATATTCAAACTCAAAAATCTACATATAATATAATATTTGTATATGGCTTACAGTAACAAAACCATAAAAGGAAACAATAAATAATAGCCACAAGAAAATGCAATAGAAAAAATAAGATAAATGACAAAATTAAATTCACAATATCAGTTTCACATTGAATGAGCGTTATGAATTAGATTCTAATAAATTTCTCTCAATGATATGTTTCCATGTCATGGGTAGAATCGTTGCATCTTTATAGGTCAAACATCTCCCCGAAAGGCTACTTCTATATATCTCAACCTTTTCCAAACTCATTGCTAATGTCGGTGAATGCACTGGTTTTATGACCTTAGCTTCTTCCCATTCAACAACTGAACCTTTGGTTTGTGCTATTCTGGATAATGCCATACAACAGTGTCCTTTTCTTATATTGTACTCATGCTCCTTAAGACATTTGTTAAGGTTGTTCAAGGCTAACTGATCATTCCTATATGGTATGTATATTCCATATTGCTCCCCTTTTTTAAAAGAGAAACGTTTACTGGACTGTAAAACAAACGTACTACACCTTTTAAGTATCCAGTAGGAAGTTTTATTACATTAAAAACGTTTTCGGCTGCATTAATCAGCCTTCGTCAGTTAACGAATATCAAAAATGAACAAAATTCGAAATTACAAAAAAACGGCGTTCGAAATTTACAAAAAAACCGCGCTTGCGCATTGACGGGTTTAAGCCCCGTTTTCCGTATCAAAACGTGTATCAAAAACGAACAAAATTCGAAATTACAAAAATTCCCCTTTTTTAATCCTATATTTATCATTTCTCAAAAGATCATATATTGTTAGTGCTCTTTTGTGTAGCAACTGTGTGTTCTTTTAACTCGCTACTTCCTTCATAATACCAGTCAAGTTCTTGTTAAAGGTGAACTTAATTAGGTTATTGGTTCTTATATCTTCCTTCCTCATCAACCTCTTTTTATTAGGTTCGGTATATGCCCTTATCAATTTTTCAATAATTTGGCTCCCTACACTAATGCAGGAAGCTGGAATAGATCTGTACTAAGCAAACACCTAAGACAGAAAGAAAGAAGATATATATGCACCATATATATTATGAGATCCCATTAATCTCCCTCTTGACATTAAGAAACTACTGAAAAAAGGTAATCGGAATCAAGCAAATTGCATCACAATTTCAGATTCCTAAAACAATTCTTCCAAATTTTATAAGAAAATTATTTGTTTCAAAGATTAAAAATTTTTTAAATTATGATATTAACAGTTAAGTATTAGTTAATTGAAAACTTTCACATCAACAAAGCAGCGAGTACACGACGCCCCATACATGAGGTGCTGTGTCATAGCAGACTTTTCTTTCATGTAGTCAGAGCAATAAGAGATTGCACTTGGTTGGTACTAACTGTCCCCATTTTAGGGAAAATAGGGTGACTTTATTGGCTGGCATTGGACTGGCTCTACTGGCAATCTGTATTTTGTATTTATATATTAAAAGCAAAATGTTCTATCACTGCCACACACAAATAATGTAAATTTGAAAATGGTTTTTAAAAACATTGTTTTAATTTTCAATTGATTTAATTTTAAAAGTTTGCTTGTATTTTAAATTTTTTAAAAAATTTTAATTATAAGCAAGTTAACATTGATTGAACTATCAGGCTATCGAGTTTCAAATCGAGGCCAACAGTCAGCAAAACAGTTTAAAATATACACAAAATTATATAAAAATTATTTTTAATATTTAGTATGTTTAGTATATAATGATAAAATGTCTTTCTCATTATAATTATGAAAGTTTTTATGATTCACAGATGATGCTATAATATGTTAAATTTTCAAATGCAATTCATTCAACTTTACTGCCATTTTGAGTTTAAAAAATTGATTTTTCAAGATAAAGTCTAGACATTCGTAGCTCAAATGAATGAATTCAAAAATTTGTTATCTCATGATGATGATGATATTTTTTCAGTTCATTACAACATTTGCCGAACCTCATTTACTGTTAAATACGATGGAATTAAGCATTTATGAGGAATGCCAATTGTGAGAACCACAAAAAAAGAAGTGCATCTTCTCGTTTACCTTCCCCCAATCATCACATTGACCAACAAAGCAATTTCAAAAGATGGTTACCCTAGATGACACGATGGGATAGTTTTTTGAGTAAAAGGAAATTAGCTATAATTTCTTTGAAGGTAGTGTTGCAATAATAATTTTACTTGAAATAAGATTACAAATTTATTTTGTAGTACACAATAAAAACATGCATATCTACATATAAATGGAAAATTTTCACATTTCTGTCAAAAGATTGATTTTGGATTCCCCAATAATTTTTCATCCTTAAGCTCGATGTTTATTAATTAATTAATGAATGTACTGTGTTTGTAATGTAAATTGTTAATTTTTCCAAACTAAAATACACTTTAGAAAGTACTGTATCCAAAAGAACTGGAATCAGGAGAAATTTTGGTATCATTCCATCACTAGTTAAAAAGCAAAACTTTAGCAGTTTATAGGTGTATTTAATTTAAAGACATCCACTTAAATTAGGCAGTAATGTAACAATGATGATGGCTGGAGACAGACTGGAATGTTCAGAAATAATGATCATGCAGACTGATGTCAATGTAGGGCAATACATAAAAGACCAAGCTTACATTCCTTGGTTGCAATGACTCAGTTAATTGGTAATTTCTATTAACAGCATTATACCATATTTATATAAATTTATCCATTGTCTGAAATACAATGCACAAACAAAAACTTAATATAAAGTGTTTCTATAATTATTGTACGACCATAAGCACACACGAATAACTATAAATAAAATTCATGTTTTAACAAAAATTTAAAAAATAAGCATAGGCTTGTCTTCTTTCATTATCCAGCTATAATTAAAAAAGGTTCTAAAGTAAGGAAATATTTATTAATATATTTTATTATACACACAATACTGCATATAAACAAGGAAATGAACATATGAGTATATATAGTAGAACCACCAATTATCCAAGACAAACCTATACATAAATACACTATAAATTATAGTATAAGAAAAATATAAAGTTTAGGATAGTAACGTGTATTACAAAATGATTTGTTTCTGTTATCATATATCATTTAACTTTATTGGGAGACAAATTGTTCATATTAAAACATAATAATATGCATTTTTATTCTTAACTATTACACAGAGGTTTATTAGCTGTGTAATAAATGATGTAAAAATTATTTTTATACAGTCAAACCTTTTTTTTGTGCGGTATAGTCGGCAACTAGTCTCATGCGTTTTGTCATGTCTCACGTTGACTTATTATAGCTAAATAAACTTATTATAGCATAAATGAACTTATTATAGTAATATTATCGCATGAATATGCGAAAAATGAAATAATTTATTTTTTAAGTCAACAAAACACCACCTGGACAAAAATATGTAAAACAGACGATAGACGAGACGATGCAGTCAAGTGCTGACATCTGTTGTCAATAAATTCTATTTCCTACGGTTTTGAGTTATTTTCTATGAGAGACTTTTTTTTATGCGGTCCCTATTGACCGCATAAAAAAAAATATTTTTTTAATTGTGTTGCGAAAACTATTTTTTATAGCCACTCGTGAAGTTTCGTGCGATTTTTTTTTTATGTGGTCCCTATCCACCGCATAAAAACAGGTTTGACTGTATATGATTAAATTCACTAAGGTATAAAAAGAGCCTTAAAAATATTATATAAATCTTTTTATATTCATAATTTTTAATGCAAAATAGCTGTGACCATCCATTTTATCTGTTTTCTGTTATCCAAAAAGCATCAATCCACTTTACCTCAGATAATTGGGGTTCTACTGCATACAATTTTATTTGTTTAAAGATTAAAAAAAATAGAAAGAAAATATATATCATACTTTTAAAAATGTAGCAAAATGTGCCTTGATTGCTTTGATTTCACTTTTATTAATATTAGTTATAATATGATGCAAATATTCCATTGTCATTACAATAACATCCATTGAACCCCACAAAGCTCTTTCTTTCTTTTTACAAAATGGATCAAAGTTATTAAGCCGATCACTGCAAAAAAATATTTTAAATATATATTAATTAAATTATATTTGATGACTTGTATACAAAATTTAAACAATTTAATACAAATAAACTAATACAATCTTTATTATACAGGTAATCCTCATATAACACAGAACTTATATTCCTGTAAAATCAAACACATTGCAAAACTATATTATAGAATACAAGTACAAAATATAAGGACCAATACAAAAATAAAAGTTATATTCTTAAAAGCTATCAAAAATAAACCATTTGTTTTTATAACTATAGGAATCTTTATTAAAAATAGTAATAACTAAACAATCTTCTCACAAACTGTGACACATATGTATGTCAGATAACATGTTTAATTTTCCTCCTCTTCATCATTATTAAGCATGTTACAACACTTTGACATGAAAGATGGTTCTACAACATCTCTATTGCAGAATTTCATCTTCTGAACTGTCTTCTGCAGCATCCAAATTCCATATATCTTCTGTTCTCTTTAAAAAAAAATTTGTAAGTGGGATTGTTTACTTTTGCTTCATAGATCTCTGTAAATTTCATGGTATGGAGCTAAGCATTTTTGAAGTATCCTTTTGAACTTTGTGCTCCTTTCAGTCAAAGAATCTTTGTTCAAAAAACAAGATTATAATTGTTCTTCTAAATTTATGCCTTCCCATATGGATTTTAGTGTAAAATTTGAAACTTCAGAATTTATTTGCACTATCATCCTCTAAACTGATTTGGTTTATCTCCAATCCATTTCTACAAATCTGCTTCATTAAGTTTTCTTTCTGCCAGTAATTCTTGACTATCTTTAGTAGTCATATCATCAAAACTGTTACTCTCCCTTTACCCTGGTGGAATCAACAGTGGGGATTCACATAAAAGAATGAAAATATTGAAAAATTATATCAAATATAATAGCAAGGAATTCCTTACACAAAAGCTAAAAAAAGATTTTGTAATGTAAAGTTTGCTGATATTTTCTGAACATGTTAATGCTTGCACAACATAGTTTTATTCTATGTTATATAGCAATTTGAAAGAAATAATTATTTTCTCGTGCCAGATTCTTACCAGATAAAAGTTTAAGAGCACTGTTGTTCAGCATTAATAAAGTTTTAATGAGTAAAACACAAAAATAAATATGTGAGGACCGTATTAAACCGGCCCAACCGATTTTAAAATTTTATTGTTCGAATCCCCTCTGGAGATAGCGATTAAAATCGGAGATAGCGATCAAGATTCAAAGGATGTACAGCCTTCCGCCGTCAAACACGCTTCCCTCCTCTCCGGATCTGACCTCTGAGTCACGGAGATCGACTCATCACCCTCCGTCGCGATTGGTGATCGCCGCGGACGAGACCTGGAGTATATAAAGGGGGGAGATATCTGAGAATGGGGTCGCTGAAGGTCCGCATAAGACGCCTGACCCGTAGGATCAGTCCCGAGAATCGAGGGCCAAACCCCTGAAGCCTGCCGACGACGAGCCGCCCCGACCGATCCTCCTGCTTACTTCCACGACCGGAGAGCCGAGACGATTTCACCTTCGATTCCAACCGAGATATCAGAAGACGAGGTATGATCCCCCAACATGTGTAAACTCTCTCTCCCGCGATTAGGGACGGGACGCGTTAGATTTCTGTATTTTGTTTGTCTGTCTAAATAAATCATCATGTGTTTTCATCCTGGGTCCGTTTATTCGAATATCGCCGTAAACTTATCGACAAACCCACACACTTCCTCCACTCGACCTGACAATTAATTACCTGATCCCGACGAGTTGGGACAACATAAAAATTTCGCCATCCTTGACAGTGGGGTGGGTCTTGCCGACCTGTAAGCCGAAGAAAAAAGAGGTACGATTCCATCCTACCTCCCGGCGTTTCCCACAAATACAAAATATCTTGCAAGCACTTTCGACATGTATAGAATGTCTTCTTCAGGCAAAATGAAAACAAATTTTAGATCATTGATATAAATTTTAAGTTAACTTTATTATGTTCTAATTTGAACATACATGCTAAATGTAAATGGCACACTGTCAAATTATACATTTAATCAATGCTCAAACTAAAATCAAAAAATGATGGCAGCAAGGATTTATTTTTTTTAAATTATTAAATAGTAAAACCCATATTTTTGGGAGCTCTAGAATGGGCCTCTTACACGGCTCCAATTTCTCAATAAATAATGTTTCCCAGATAAATAAACAGTTGTGGTCCACACATTGTACAAGGATGGAAAATCATTCCACAGGAGTGTAAAGCAATGATCAAGAACTCTTCTAGATAATTCTGTGGAAAGTTTATTATTACAAATATCATCTTAATGTTCTAATATATGGCTTTGCAATTTTCTAGTTATAGCCATAAAATATATCACCATTTCCATTGTCATTTAGAAAAATCAGGTGTATACATAATTCCCTTACAACACAGTAAGGGAATTATGTATACACCTGATCTGATTTTTCTAATGTAGTTACTTTGTCTTTGTCATTACCTGGTATTCTGCATAAGGGCAGCTGCAGTTTTATTGTGAAGTTAAATCCTAATTTTTGAAATCTGGTGATGTGCAAAGACACAAGCCAAAGATACAGGATGAGTGGACGTATATAAATATGATTCTTTATTATTATTTCTAATTTTGATGGTAAGAGTAATTTTCGCACAAGTGTAAATGCACTTGAATTTTGTGAGTATATCCTGCTTTACGCATTGCCATATTAATTAATAAATTGCAACTCTTTTCATACCAAACATTGCAATGATGGCAATATGTAGGCTCTATGAATAACTCCATCTATGGCATTGTTTATGTAGCTAGGCAGTTGGAATGAAGTAGCTGGTATGATTTGAAGATATAGATGAAACTTGTGATATACAGTACCCTGAAACAATTGATGTTGCTGTTGTTTTCTTTTTCTACAGTAAAATTGATTGACGTGTATAAGTTATCTGGGATAAGTGTTATATAAATTGCAAATTTTGAAATCAGTTCCATCCCATATTAGTAATATATCATCTACATATCTAATGTATAACAGTAGATACTGGACTACTAGAAGAGCAGAAAAAACTCCAAATTCAATATTTCTTATGATTAATTTAGCTAGGATCACTGAAAGTGGAGATACCATTGGTACTCCCTGTTTTTGAAGGAAAATTTGGTTATTGAAACAAAAGTAATTGTTTTCTGTTATTAAGAGTAGAACTTCATACATTTCTAAAACTTGCTGCCTTTATCAATGCTGACAGATAGTGCTCTTAAACTTTTATATGGAGGTTGGGAGTTGATTTTAAGGTGCTACCTAATAGCATTTTATATTAATAAACTTTTAGAATATTAAATTATAAAATAAAATAAAAAACCATTCAAACTTCAGCACAAATTCTTTAATATTAAGAATGTTTTCAAACGCAGTGAACATCCATCATCCAATTTGTGCTGAAGTTTGAATGGTTTATTATTTTATTTTATTGATTCTTCAGTAAGCAGTTATACGTTTATTAAATTATATTTTTAATCATCTTATATCTAAATAAATAATATAAAAGCACCAACCTAAATTTAACAAAAGTCAAATTTAACATTTTCATAATTTCTTACATTCCAGTCAGAAGATATTTTGTATAAAACACATTTAAGAAAAAATACTTTACAATTAATAACTATATTCTATTATTGTTGTGTAAAAATCAAATTAGTTGTAAACAATAAATATTTGATTATAGAAATCAATATTACTAGGTGTTTTTAAAAACTGAAAAAAAGGTTGAAAAATAATTTGTTACTATCAATTTCTAGGTTTGAAAAATATTAACATTTACAACGAAGAAAGCAGAACAATGGATACAAGTTTACATCGGAACTCTAAAAGACTTAGTTGTAAACAAAACTAATATTGTTTTATCAGAATATTCTTTGAAAAAAAAAAAATAGCATTTATATCTATAGCACTTTTCTGGCTCAAAACAAACTGCTTTTGAATTAGAAGATAGAAAATATGATGAATAAATATGAAAAATAACACAATATCAATATAATTCATAAATAAGGTAGAAAAATGTCTTCTGGCATTAACTTTAACTGAAGTTATAAAATATAAAAACAGAAATTATTGAAATTACTTATATATAAGTAATTCTGCTAACTTATGTTATCAGAATCAGGTAAGTTTAAAAGAAAATTATGTTAAATTCAATAAAATAGTTTGAAAACTATTACATAAACATAAAAATTAAATAATGTTAAATTATCAAAAGTACTTGTAGATTTATAATTTCTGCTTTTATATTTTATTGTTTTATTTAAAGTTAAAATTAATGCCAAAGGATAGTCTTGTGTTTTATTTATAGAAAACATAAATCAATCAAAAGATACTGAATCCTGATCTTATTCAGGATAAATTCTCTTATTCAAAAAAGTGCATCTTTCTAAGTATGATAGTAAAGTGATAAAATACAATGACAGAATGACTATCCTTAAATAAGTTCATATTAGGAAAATTCATCAGAGATTCATTAGTTCTTCAATATATGTTAATGCCAAATTTAAAGGCTTAAGAATTTAAAAAAAAAATTAACAGCAAAGTTTGAGTTATCTTATGCAAAACAACAACTTAAAAATTAAACTATGGTAATTGCATTTAAAATTTTTGTTGCAATTGTTTAATTTTAGTTTTTATATCTTCTGGTATTATTCTGTTTTAAATATTCAAATATAATAAACATTTTTTATAAAAACGTTCTCTTTAAACTTTGAATGTTCAGTATTGGATTAAAATCTTAACTACACCTGTTACAGAATTTAAATATTTTTCATATTTTTAAATATTGACAATAATAAATTTATTTTTTAAAATGCTTACAAAATTAAACAAATAGTCTAACCTTTCCTAATCTGTTTTTGTGTAATCCTTACATGTTAAAAATTATACAATTGTAATAAATAAATTTTTTCATAGTTTCATCAGTAAATTCTTAAAATATTAATAAATTTACTTTAGATGAAACCAGAAACATATTTATAAAAGTTGTAATATATATATTATAATTATATATACATATTTATTTATTTATTAAAATTGTTAGTTTTTAAATCAAAAAGGGACTTTTTTAGATTAAATGTTTATCATTTATAAGAATTTATCATTTCTTAACCATTATTGTTTATA
The DNA here is from genome assembly GCF_030686945.1 of Centruroides vittatus. Classification (NCBI taxonomy): domain Eukaryota; kingdom Metazoa; phylum Arthropoda; class Arachnida; order Scorpiones; family Buthidae; genus Centruroides; species Centruroides vittatus. The sequence continues at coordinate 1,355,423 of NW_027122345.1, forward strand.
AAAGTTTGCTTAAACTCCTTAATTTGCTTATTTGTCATTCTGCTTTTTTCAACTCCATATTTTTGTCTCAATTTTGTGGAACACAACCTAAGGCAAAGCACTAATTACTTGTATTGGATTATGTGTTGAATTTTTGAACCACCTGAATTGTTTCTAGAAAATAAATAGAAATGCACTTAAACAAAATGAAAAAAAATTTTCTTAGTTTGACAAGAGCATTGTAAACAAAAAGAAAATAATATTTAACATTAATTTTATTTTATTCTGTATACATATGTATTATGCTCCATAAAATGACTTTATGCTAATGTCTATACTTGTCACATTATTCAGTGATACTGATAATTTGAGAATTTGTTGCAACAACATTATGTCAATTATCAAATGTTAAAATTCTGAGTGACAGTCAACTGATCAATAGTCAAGTGGGCAACGGTTAACTAGGTAACAGAAACTTAAAAATTTTTGCACAGTTAGCAACCATTCAATTTGGCAGATATTTTTATTTATTTTTTTTGTAAATATTGGTAAAATATATATAAATTTAAATATGATTAAGACTTATGAAGTAGAGTTATATGTTTACAAGTTATTTCTAACTTAGGAAAAGAATAAGTTTTGGAACAACATACTGTAGAGTCATTAATTATTGTGTCAGAAGTAGTTAAAGCACATCAGAGAAAAGCAGTTCTTTGAAAACAAATTCTTTCAAAGATCTTTTATACTTTTTTGTTTCAATTTATATTGTATTTAATGTATACTGTAATGTACGAGGGTGATTCAAAAAGTAAGGCAACAAGAGCTCTCACGGGTGTCATATTCCACCTCTTGTTCGAATTTCCCATTAGGGCAGTAGCAGAAGACCACAGCTTTATCACACAGGTGTTAGATGGTGCAAATGTTGCACCAGACTCTTGCAACATCATTTTGAAAATGGCTGCACTCACGGAAACATGGTCAAACGTGGAAGTGTGTAGTGTGATTTGGTCTGAAGGGCAACTTGAGTAGAAATTCATTGTCAACTTGTTGAGGTGTATGGTGGTAATCAGTGGTGTAGCGTGGGTGTCAGCCACCCAGGGTGGAGGAAAATTTCACCCCCTCTTAAATAAAATACGGGGAATCCCTACAAGTCAGTACAGTCTGTACTGACTTGACAACACCGTCTGTACTGTACAGACAGTGTTGTCAGTCGCTACAATGAGCAAGATGTCATTATTATACATTCATTTAAAGAAAGGGGATTCCCCAGTTTCGTCACAGAATAAGTAATGAAAAATTCCGCTCATTTCAATCAGTCTGAATCGTAGGTGCGATAAAAATATGAAATGAAATGGTTCAAATTTTTACAAGATATTATTATTATTATTTATTGTGAAAAAATGCCGCCCCTACCGCCCCACTATGCTACGCCACTGGGTGGTAATGTCATGCCACAAAAACAGGTGTGGGTTTGGTGCACTGAGTTTGATAAAGGCATGACAGATGTGCAAACTGAGCAAACTGGATTGTTACGGTGCTTCAAGTGGGAGGTATTTACTGGAACATCCTCCATATAGCCCCAACCTGGAACCCTGTGATTTCCATCTCTTCAGACCATTGAAAAAGCATCTGGGTGGCGGGAGATTTGAAACTGATATGGAAGTTCAGCAAGCCATCATGGTGTGGCTGAAGGGACTTGATGCAGATTTCTTCTCTGCCAGCATTGATACCTTGGTATATCGTTGGAATAAATGTTTGGAAAGCATCGTGACTATGTTGAAAAATAATATGTACCAGTGCCATAATAATCTGTATCACTACATCTGCCTATGAAATAAAATTTGTGCTGGAGAGCTCTTGTTATCTTACTTTTTGAATAACCCTCATACTTTTAATTTTGTGTAATTGTGGGTAAGCCAACTTACAGGGGGAATTGGTTAATTCCGCATCAGGAATGGTCTAGGGTCGCATGGTTTGCATGTGGGTGGAGGTGACAGAGACAGCAAACACACGTACCTTTACGAAACCCATTTATTTGAATCAATAATTGCTTACATGTTATTACTGGAGTTCACTCAACCATAGAGCATGGTTGTTCAACACAGAGAAGTCACTTGTTTCTTTGAAGGCTATAGTAGTTGCAGAGACTTCAAAGAGTCCAATGGCACATAGATGATGATGGCCCCAGGGCAGTGATGAAGATGTATTCATCGAGAAGGGGAGTGGTTAATCCAGGCTAGTCACTCAGATGGCACCACGTACACCGATAGACCAACAGACAGAGATTTGATTCACCAAACGACACAGATTTGTTGTGTGCACAATTAGCGAGGAACTGCCTGTTTGACCTTGAGATTTGGAGTTTATTGGTTTTCTCCCCAAATCCCTTGTTTTGATTGGTCCTAATTTCCTTGTCTCACTTCCCATTTGGTGATCTCTCTTTTGTCTCCAGGTGAAAACTGAGATTGGTTTGGGTCACAAGAAAGATCTGCCTTGGATGGTCTACCTGACACCATCCCTTGACTCTGACCAGATGCTGATAAAACCAAGAAACTTGCACTCATATTTTAGCCCGTTGTTTCTTTTCTTCTGACACTTTAGATTTTTAACGATCTCATGTGATGTCTCCTTGGCTGTCAAACTTTCCCCTTTTCCAGATTTACTCTAACTTCAATCTGTTGTATACAAGCGTTTGTGTCAAAGTTTGATCTTTCCAGGTTGTCATTCATCTATGACCTAACACGTGTGTGAGTCACCTCAGGACTCCTCATTTATCTCTGTGTCGCATTTATTTGGATAACTACAAATTTTATTCTCTCTCCTTCTTACATAACTTTTGTTTTGTTTTTGCTTTAACGAATTCTGTAATATCAATGCAATTAATACGATTTTAGACTCCACCTGAAACCTCACATAATTGTCATCTTTGTTTTTATGCATATTTGTTAATTTTCGGGGGTAGATATTAATTTTCTTTTGAGACTTTTCTATTGTAAAAGTATATACAGGGTTCCTACTCAAATTCTTGTTTTGAATTCCCTGATTTTCCCTGACCAACTTTGTCCAAATTCCCTGACCCTCACATTTCTTACAGTGTGGAATATCGACATAATGAAACAGCATTTTATTTACCATGAACATTGATTGAGTATATCTATCCCTCTTTTTTGCACAGTTGATATGTTTCAAAGACAGCCATATTAAAAAAATACAGTACATACCGGTACATCTTGTAGAAAAATGTTTGATAGAATCCAAAACTTCAATGTAATGAAAAAATAAGCAACAAATGAAACATGAGCTTTTTATTTTATCATTACTTATCATTATTATTTGCATGTAAATCTAGTAAATACAAGATAGCATAAAATCAACAAACGGTATTTGATATACAGTACAAATAGTACTGTACTGTGCTTAAAATGAACTCTCGACTTAGAAACACGTAATTTTAAAACCAATCTTTCAACAAAAAGACTAACTTTTTTTTAAACAGCAACATAATTTTAACAAAAAGTTAAATTTAAAAATTTTCAAATAAAGCATTTTTTCCCTCAAAAAACTTGATCATGTAAAAAAAGAATTAGTTTTCTTTTGTCAACCACATTATATACAATCTATTTTTACACAATTTTGAAATAAAGAGGGATAGGTGTAAGTTTACAGTATAGCTTCTCTAACAAATGTATCTAATTTATTGTAAAATCTTTTTATTTTTACAAAATGGACAATCAAAATACAGAGAAACTTCTTAGTATTAATTCTCTTTTTTTCAAAATACAGATAATTAGAAAATAAAAAATTAATTACAATTCACAAAATAGAAGACCTATTAATGTAGTTTTAGCTTTTTCTCCTCAAGTGTATTTATTTTCATTTCAATCTCTTTTTCTTCCTTTTCATGATCTTTTCTTAACATTTTCTTGTGTTGTTTTAAATCCTTAAGTTGTTGTGTAAGTTTTCTTTTTTCTTCAGCTCTCAATGCCTGCTGCTTCTGAATATCTTTTTTCTGTTGCAGAGATGCAATATATCGCTGTCTAGATCCTCTGACTGTTAATAACATTTTCTGGTCTATATTTATTTGATCAATAATTAAACCAGTACTGGAAAGATAAACTATTAAAAAACAAAAACCGTAATGTTTCCAGCAATAAAAACTATTTAATAATAACGTTTTCGACTGTTTTAAACAGCCATCATCAGTTACAACGAACTTAAACAAAAAAGAATGCAGAAAAAATAGAACACAAGCAATACAAATATTTAAAATTCAAAAATAATTCCAAAGTAAAAAATGCCGTCGTATATTAGAAACTAACAAAACTGCGCATGCGCTAAATATCGTAGTAAGAATAAAAATAAAAACAAATAACAAAAATACTTCCGCAAAAATATTTCTATTACAAGAAAAGAAACGTTATGCATTTCGGTAAAACGACTTCCATGCCGTGGATAAAGCATCTGCATCCCTATGGTTAATGCAACCCGTGTTAACGTGGGCTTTGTATATTTCCAGCTTTTCTAGATGTTTCAGCATTTGTTTGTTGGTCGTGGCCCTAATAATAGATGCTTTGTCCCAATGAACGTCGACATCTTGATGCTTAGCGAAAGCTGCTAGCACAGTAGAATCTAAGCTCTTATTGATGGAGTATCTATGCTCCTTAAGCCTCTGCTTTAAATGTCTCATAGTTGCACCAACGTATACCAGATCTGTGTTAAATCGGCGATCTTTTAAAGGTATAGAATATACCCCCGTCTTAAAACTCTGGTTTTCTTTCTTCTTGTCGTTTCTTAATAATCGATATACTGTAGGATTACGTCGATACAACACCTTTATGTTGTTATTTCTGGCTACTTTCTTAATCATCGTGTGCAAGAATGGAAAATAATTGAGAATCACTTTTCTTCCTTGATTCATAGGAGGAAGCTGCCGATTTTTTGCCTTCCGAAATTTGTCGATAAGCCCATCAATCTCCTTACCCCGATATCCGTGTTGTAATGCTGTAGTGCGGATGTAACCTAACTCCTTGTAGGTGTCAATAACACTGGTGCAATGTGTGTGAGCACGTTTGATCCAGGCATGAAAAGCTGCATACTTAAAATTCATAGGATCGAAAGAATTTTTTGGTATAATAATGGGCTGATAGCTGGGTTTTCTATAAACGTCCGTCCATATTTGACCCTCCTTGCTTTTGTTAGTTTCTAATATACGACGGCATTTTTTACTTTGGAATTATTTTTGAATTTTAAATATTTGTATTGCTTGTGTTCTATTTTTTCTGCATTCTTTTTTGTTTAAGTTCGTTGTAACTGATGATGGCTGTTTAAAACAGTCGAAAACGTTATTATTAAATAGTTTTTATTGCTGGAAACATTACGGTTTTTGTTTTTTAATATTTATTTTGATCAATACCACCGGCAAAATGGATCCCATCATAAACTAAGCGTTGAGCAACTAAACTTTCTTCCTTAAGATTTTCACTCAACAGTGATTTGTTAACTGAAAAACCACTCTCAACACTTGCATTCCCATGTGAGAAAGAAAGAGAAATTTTGATAATAGACCATAGATCTTGCAGTTGCCTATCATCCTTCATAATTTCACAATAAAATGTGTCCAGACCATCATCATCACTCCTTTCAGATATGAAGTCCTCAAACTTTGTAGAATAGGGGTTTTATGGATACTTTATTGCAGAGTATATTATACTGTTCTTTTGCTTTGACAGCACATCTTTCATCAATCCTGTTTGTATCATGTAGAATCTCCAGTAAAGCATTGAAATACAATTTTCCAACATTTGATTGCATTTTAATAATTTCTGGGTCTAAGCTGCTCAAAGCCTTCACACATTTGTACTTGACAGGTCCCTTCTCAATAATCTTTGGTGTCATCACTTTCAGCACTTTTTGACAATCTCTTAGAAAACACAGAATATCTTTATCGCTTACTTTCAATTCTTTTAAAACCTTTTTTGCTCCAAAACCAATATCCAAATTCTTAAGATGTACCAAGTTTTCATTAGCATTTAAATCTATTTTTAGAAACTGCTTGTCGGTGACCCTGTCATTTTTCACAAACTTTCTCATCAGATTCATTAATAATTGAACAACTGCTTTATAAAGATAAGGTGCAAGAGGTTTGTTGCTCTGAAATCAAGTGAGAAAGCTCTCGCTTTGTGTACATATTGACCAAAAAAATAAAAGTTTAACTTTAATAAAGGGATCATTGAGTGCCTGTCTCAAGAATGTAGCCACCTTGCTGTCTTTCAACTTTGTACTGTTGTTTATGTATGTCTTCACAGATTCAATAACTTCTGCTGCACGTTCTAAGCACTCTCCATTCTCCAACCACCTTGTAGAACCAAACTTTTTGGAAAACAATCTGCTTCCACTTATAGCAATGTATTCAGCACGCCGAGTGGGTGAGTCTTTTAGCAAATAGTACAAATTCCGTAGCAGTGGTAACAAATTCCAATCTACTACTTTAAAACCAGCTTTTACAGCACCATGGACTACATGTAAACCACATGTTCCCATTCTCACAAATGATTTACCAACATTCTGTGTCTCCATGTGATCTTCTAATTTATTCAGAAAACTTATGTTTACATTTGGTCCATCCATACAGATATGAAGAATTTTTGCTAGATCAAGATGAGTGTCTGAAAGGCCATTGAGAAATGCAGAGAGAAGATCATCTGCTGTAGTATGATCCAGAAAGACGCTATTTAAATATCTGGTCATAACCTTATCTTTACTCTCATCCCAGTATTTTATCACAAGATCCATTTGAGTTCTTTGAGCAACTTTGTTTAGTGATTCGTCAAAGGAGATAGTAATATTATCACAACTTGTAACAGCATCAATCAATTTTTCTCTGAAATAATGGGCTAGGCCATAATTTATTATATAGGAAGCTTTATCTGGACCCAATTGAAATTGTGTGGCTATAGCACTGTCAGGAAACATTTTTTTGAAAATGTTTTTAATATCAGAGCATGAATTGAGTGACATCTTTTTCTTTACAACTGCCAATGCCCAAGTTATCTCTGCTTTTATTACATCATCTTTTATCACAAAAGGCGTCAATGTGCTGCTAAGAAATGTTGATTTGGTGAGAGACTGTTCATTAATGATCTTAGATCTATCTTCCACAACAGAAGCCGTTTCACACACATTTTGTTGACTATTAGAAGAGTTTGAATTTGTTGGGGTTAAAAACCTTACCAGCGAAGTTTGTTCCGACTTCAATCTTTTTATTTCAACATGACTAGAACTATTTGCATGGGATATTAATGCACGCTTTCCCATATTGCTTAACGAGAAAACTTTACAACAAATGCAGCAAAATGCTTTTGTATCATCATCTTTTACAGTTCCTAACCAGGAATTGAATTCTGGATGAATAGCTGGATCTAGCCATTGGAGATTAAACCTCGTTTGTTTCCGTGCCATTATAATTTAAAAATGTAGAAAAACACAAACCTCGAACATTATTATTAAAAGACAGATGAACCAGATCAGATAGCAATGTGTAAGACTTGTTTTGTCACAATACTAAGTACAACATTCAAACGACATCCAATCCGCATCTGCATATATATTAATTAAAAGTAGTGTTGCCAACCAACTCAAAATTCAAATTTACAGCTAGACATTTTTTAATAAAAATACTCAAATCATACTGTTTCCATTAGAACTGTTTGGTTTTTTTAGCTAGATTGTTCATAAATCCACTAAATTAGCTGAATTGGCAACTCATTAAAAGAAAAAAAAATGTTCTGTTGCCGCCATTTTGATTTCGGTTTCGATGTAAAGCCAGAGTTTTAATAATTATTTTTAATAATTTTTATTCATTATTTATTTAATTTTGCATTAAATTTCATCTTTTCATAAAATTTTCTTAATAATTCAGACAAAATTTATTTATTTTAACCCTTAATTACAATTCTTATAATTATTGCAAATCATATCACAAACCATCTTTCTCACTTTTATAGCAAATTTTAATTAAACGAACTAATGTTATAGAATTTAAATAAAATAAAATAAATACAGAAATAAACATCAAACGAAATTACAATTATACATTAATAAAATATAGAAGTTCAGCGCATAGAATCGTAACTATAAAATCTCGTTCTTTTGCAACATAACTATAAAAATAGTTTTGGTGTTGTTTCGCACTAAGATACTAAAAAGTTAAAATACATTTGATTAATTTTTTTATTAAATTTATCAGCTTTTTAAATTTATAATTAATTATAAGCAAGTTAACATTGGTTAAACTATTGGATTATCTAGTTCACTGTTTCTCAACCACCGGTCCGTGGAGATTCTTGATCGGTCCGCAGAGAATTTTTACCGCTCTGCATTAAAAATTTTCTTATTGAAAAAAATAGTGATAATTTAATAAATAAAAATTTTATAATGTATAAATGTTGATGATAATTTTACAATTTACTTCTGTAGTAATTCTTTAATATATAGTAAAGTTTTTTGTTAAAACACCACCGGTCCGCAAAATTTTTTTCACAAATTTTATCGGTCCGCAGGCCAAAAAAGGTTGAGAAACGCTGATCCAGTTGATTTTCAAAACTATAACTACAGTATATCTATTACAGGTATGATCCCTAAATTTGCCAAAATCAGTGGCTATGTTACCCAACATCATTTCTGTTAAACTAATTATTAAATTAGTTGAACAGAAATGAATTATTAAACTATGTATCGAAGTTGCAGAAATTAATGGGAGAGGGGGGAAAATATGCTTGCAGTACAGTACTTTCAAGGAAAATTGTAACAACAAATGTAAAAAACTACTAATCAGCACCAGCATTTTACTGTAAATGTCGGGTAGCTATTTATAGTTTTTTTTATGTTGTACACTAATGTTTTAAATGTGAAAAACAATTAAATTACCGATTTTTACTGATCTATTTAGCTATTTTGAAGTGAATATTCTAATAAATTACGATCTCAAGTTTTAAAAGTTTGTAAACTAATTTTAATTAGTTATTTTTATTCTAATTAACAAATTTATCTTTTTATAATCGCTGAATTATTAAAATTAAAAACTATTACATAATAGTAGTTTATCCTGTTATTAATCCACAACTGTAAAATTATATGGCTTCAGAACGGTGAAAAAGCCATTTCGGATTCTGGTATATTTTCTTATTAAAGATTGCAGCATTACTTCTTGCCACCTGCAGATGGCTACGCTTGGTCAGCCATATTCAGCAAACAAAATCAACGAGGCAGCTAAGGAGACAAATTCCCTGACTTTTTGACAATTTTCGATAAATTCCCTGACTTTTTGACAATTTTTGACAAATTCCCTGACATTCCATGACTTTTTCCGAAACCAATGAAAATCCCTGACTTTCCAGGTGCGTAGGAACCCTGTATATAAATAAATAAAGTATGTAATACATATAAATATGTTTGTTAATTACAGAATTGTTCTTTTAACTCTTTCTTAAAAAATATTATTGAAATTTTACTGGGTAGATGATCAATAGAAAAGAATGGCAATTTTTATAAAGAAAACAAAAATTTTATATTTTATCTATTATTCATCTCTTATTTTGTCAGCTGGATGTCTGGCACCCAGTTAGTGGTAGCCCAGTTGACAACTGCTCACTTGTCTGTCGCCCAGTTGACAATGACCGAAAATTCTTCCAAGAATGGAATTAAAATGGTGGCTCATCAATTGCCAAGTAGATAAAACCACCAATCATAGGTATTTAAACCTTCATTCATACTGGACCAACAGGCTGGTCACATGAAGGTTTCTGGGTTTCTTTTATGTTTAATAGCTAAATATGAGCAACACTATGGAAGATCATCCAAATGTTGCATTGTGGTATACTATCAAATGATATGGAATAAAAATAGCACACATCTCCAGACATCTCTGTAAAATTACATAAATTATGAAAAATTGTTTGTTTTTCATATTATAGTAAAACCTTGATTATACATTTATCACATTTATAAAAGGTTTTGAAAGGTTTTTTATTTTATTTGAAAGGTTTTTTATTTTATTTGAAAGGTTCCAGCTAAGTCTCATATAATCTAACATTATTTTCTTTCATTTATTTGTTTTTTCACTTATACATTTAATTTGTCAGTTCCAACACCACACAAAAATTTGCTTATATGTTTTCCTGGTTTTTACTTTTACTAGATTGAAATAAAATATCTTTCAATAAATTGGGAAATTTAGTTCTGGGTTTGTTTACATTTCTCACCCTTCAATTTCTGATTGCTGTCTTTCATAAAGTGGCCCTTCTTCAGCTGTGAAAACTGTGGGTAGTCATAAGAAAGATGTCATTTTTCACTTTAGGAAAGGAAGCAACAATTAGAAACAGTTAGACAGTTTTAATTGTAGAAGTTTAAGAGAATTGTATAAATATGAAGCTAATTAATCTAACAATCCAATGTTAATGAACTTTGAAATTTAAATTGTCAATAAATTTCATTTGTTTGTAATTTAAATTTTAAGTTAGAAATTGATTGTTGATAATTGAATTAAACAGATTTTCTTGGATTCCTGCCCATTTAACATTTGGAAATTGAAATTATGTTTTGAACTGACCGGCTGGAAAATCTCAACTGTAAACAATTTCAAACTTAAATTTGAAAATTAAGCCTTCCAAACATTTTAAATTTCATGCTGTGATTGGTTAGAGAAAAATTCATTTATTAACAGTGACTTTAAATGTAGTATAAATACACAATCTCTAGTTTGCATCTTTACTTTCCAACAAAGTTTTGCACCTTTCATTTCTTCCACTTCATTTATATTGTAATTTTAAGATCACTTACATTCACTGTGTTTTCCTCAATATTTAGGCTAATAAGAATGGCTTCACAAAAATAGCAACATGAAAGTATGGCTAAAAAATTTGTTACTATTAGAAGAAAACCCAAAGATAGCTCATGCAAAACTGGCTAAAGAGTCAGGTATTGCTGCATCTACTGTAAATAGCAATTATTATTAGCATTAAAAAATTGAATCAAGTACATGTAACTTCATCCAGCAAGTACCAGTACTTCTAAATTAAAATTACAAAATGATAACACATCCTCCCATGATACAAAACATAAAAATAGAATTTTTTCTTGCAAATTGCATTAGTATCCTTCAACCATTAGATCTTGGCATCAGGAAGAATTTTAAGACCTACTACAGACAATTGTTTGTACATTTTGCTATTCTATTGGATAGATATGGGAAAGGAGAAAAGAAACTAAAATCCATGTTTTACAGGTTAGTACAATAGATTTAATATTTTTATTGTACTGAAAATTGTAGTACATAGTTTTAATTTAACTTTTAGGCATTAAATTATTTTGCATCCTCATGTAAAGGGTCACAGTAGAGACAATCAAGGACTGTTTTCTCAAAACAGGTTTTTTCAAACAAAGTCTCAAATTGACAAGAGAATAGCATGACATTGGGGTCACTGATTTTGATCAAACTCAGAGGTTATAGTATATTCCCAATGACTGACATGTGCCAAGCAGTAGGGTAAAATACTCAAAATTAAATGAGAAAATTGAGGTTTAAAATTGCAAATTACTTAAAAATCTTTAAAATTTCCATCATTTGTAGAGTTGCTGGTTGCTCAGTGGGAGTGCACTAGTTTCATAATTGTGAGGTTGATGTTTCGAATCTTTGTGATAATGTGAATATTTTTTCACTAAAACTATCATTTTCACTTTATTCTTGGTACTTTTAAATTTATCAGACAAAAAAACTGATTTACCTTTAGAAACCTACAAATGCACAATAAACAAGGTAATAAAACAATAAATTCCACCTGTTTCAAGTAACAAGTCAATGTCAAAAGCAAGTAACAAATGCTATCTAATAATATTTATTTAAAAACAAAACACTTTCTGTATATTCATGTACAGTATGTACTTACTCTGATAACAAAGTCATTATTTAACCTAAATATGTCTGTAATTGCATCTTCATTCTCTAAAGAATGAAAAGATGACTTTGATATCTCATGCTAATATCAACAACATAGAAGTGTGTTCTGAAGAAGAATCACTGCATGACAAGATTACAATATTGTAAAAGAATCCTTCAAAATCAAGACCTAATTGTAACTGAGGATTCTTCATCAATTTTGGAAGTTGCAAAGGCAGTAGAAAAAAAAACACCAAGTGCTCTGATATTTTCAAATATGATACAGTACAAATGATTCTCCTCCAAATTAGTTGATGATGGAGAAGTGTTTTTAAACATTAATCAAGTTTGTTTTACCAGTGACATATGTAAATCTTATTGTAAAAATCTGCAAATATTCAATGCACACACTGAAGAAATGTTCTCTCTCTCACATGCCTCTATGACAATCATCATCCACAAAATTGTGCTCCTGGAAAGAACAGATCGAATAAAAATATCTTTTTTATTTAAAAAATTAGCCTTGAATAATGATAATTTTGTTTTTATCTAATCCTCTTCCCAAATAAATTATACATAAACATTAGTAACAATTATATTTAGTATTATATTCAAAGACATTTAAACTCAGCATTCAGCTGCAACACTATATCATTCATATGAATAATATAGTGCCTCTTAAATATAGATTCACTGGTCTGACTCATCTGTAAAGAAAAACAGTTTTCAGTTATACATTTTTTTCAAATCTCTCTCAAAAATGTATAACCAAGGTTTTACTGTATTTTAATACAACAAAGATAAAAATTGTTTACAAATATATGTTTATATAAATTAAATTCATAACTTGCCTCAATTCAAATGCTTCTCTTATCTTTCGATACATATAATTTTCTGTATATAGCCATTCATCCTCAAACCACTGAGGTGGTCTGTTTAACCTTAACATTTCTTTAGATAAATATTCATTCCAAATTTGAGCATCATTTTCATTTGTTTGTAACATAATTAGCTGTTTATTCGTTTGTATTTCATAACAAAGTTTTGACATATATCCGATTATTTGTTTTAATTCTTCTCTTGATTCCTAAATTTAACATACAAATTTATATTATTAATGATGTAATTTTATTTTAAAATATTTAAAAGTTTTTACTTTAACAAATATTTTTAAAATAATTAAATAATTTATATATCTGTCTAACAATTTTATTATGATATAGTAAGATCAGGAGGTGTTATGGTACTGACCTGAATTTTACTTCATAAGTAAGGAAGCATTTTTGCTGTGGAAATGAGTTGTGTTTTACAAAAGGCTCAATTTAATAAGAATTAGAACATATGCTTAAAATAGTTGAGCTTTTAAATTCTGAACAGAATCTTAAGAACTTAGTTATTAATGTCTGGGATAAAAACCTAATCCAGGTCTCTTCAAAAGATCACTTACTAAGAGAAGGAAGTCTCCATTAAGTAAATCAAAAAAATATGAAATGGATGCTAAAGATCTAGATTTAGAGGTAATGTTTAAATCTCAGAAAAGATCTGAAAATACTAACAACAATAATTCATCAAAATGTATTCTTTTGATACTACTGTAAACAAAATATTACTCTTGAACAGAAAGGAATGATTGATGAGTTGAATTTTGCTACAAGTATTGAAATTAATAGGAATAATGATCATCTTTAAAAAAAATATATTAAGAGCTGTGATAAATCAGTCATACAAATGCTTAACCACTCAGCAGTAAGGGACGTATATATACATCAAGGAAAATCGTGTGGCAAGTGGTGAGGGACATATATATCCACTAAATTCTTTTCGGGGTTTCACCAAAAACTATTGCAAAAAAAATTCACATAAAAAAGGAATTATGTAACAATAAAAAAAGACTTTTCTTTACTAGACATAACTGTTTACAAAACCTTTTTCCAAAACGATAATGAGAAAAATCGCGTGAAAAAATACTTTAAAAATTTCCCAGGTATATTCTCCACTACTAAGGGATAGCACCATACCTGACTATCCCACTGCAGAAAGGTTAACATGGACATATTTCATGACAATTGTGACTTTCTTTTAATGTTTTATCATTGATAAGCTCACTTATGTGTACATCCAAACAGCAGCTGGTATCTCATAAAATAAGTCTAATTCGTAACACACCTCCAATTGCCGTATACTGTTGGGCTATAATTTGGTAATAATAATTGTAAATTATTAATGAATTTGACCCTGGAGAGAGGTGTTATGATTAGATACACCTCCAATTGCCCAATGATATATGGCAATTGGAGGTGTGTTATTGCAATGTATCGGGTAGTTAAGACGTTTATATTTATAAGTCTAATTCTTATTTTTAAATAATGGTAGAGTAAGATTAATACTAAAACAACAAACAAAAAAATACTGTAAGTCTAAGTACAAAAGTTGTTTCAATTAAGAGAAGTAAATTCACTCCTTATAGTTGTATCTGATAATATAAGATTATTATTATAAGAAATGAACAACCAAGACAATATAAACAAAGCATATAGACAACTACCTGAACTGCATGAATCCAAACTAAAACTGAATAGATAAGATAATGTTACTACTTTAACTCTTTTTACTAAAAATACGTTCGTAATACTTTACATTGGTTAAAAATTTATTATAGTAACTATTATTTATGTGGCAATTTTAAAAAGACCTAATAATTGATAGAGCACTTAAATATTACTGAAAACACTTCTTTTTATTTTACCAACGTAAACTACGACATTATCTCTCTATTGTTTTTAATCTGCACGTCACAATGACACGCGTAATATAGCCAATTATGCGGCTGTTATATTACATTATATTTGAATCATACCTCTCCATATTGCTTGGCAATTTCATTTTTTTCTTGACACAAATAATCAATCACCTGAGTCAAAATCACTGGCAGACGATCTTTCGTAGTTACGTATGCAAAACTTCTATATTAAAAAATAAAATATGCAAAAGCTCTATCATCAAAATATTATAAATAAATATGACTCTATACGAGTGTGTATACGTGCTTATATAGTTTAGTGTTTTTAAATCTACTTTCCGAAAATAATAAATAATAATCTTACGTCGGATCTTTAGCGGTAAGTCTTTCCGGCAAATCTTTACGATCAGCCATTTTTGTTTATGGAAATAAAGTGTTGCCAGGTTGTAGGAAAAAATCTTCCATACAAATTTTTAAAAAAAATCCCTCTCATTAGAAACACAGAAACAGTAAGAAAAGTTTATTTGTAAAATAGTATCAAGTTCTTATATAGAAAATTGTGTAATTTGAATTGTGTTTTTATTTTATTACTTTGTCTTTATACCAACGAAATATAACAACATTCAACATCCGGCTAATTTTTCCAAACGGAATCACAGTTGTGCCGGAGAGACGTTCAATCTCGTTTTATTTTAACTCTTTCCATTCTATGGGCATTAAGAGGTTCTTCTTTTGGCAAAGCCCATTATTCTCCTCACCATCCACAAGCCATGGGTTTTGACGGCCGAGCGGCCAAGGTAGCAGCCTACTGCTCTGGAAGACCCGGAATCGGAAAATCCCCAAAGTTTTTTGAGGATGGTCCGTCCGGATATGTCGGGTCCTGTTCCTCACCACCCGACCACCCCATTGTGAGCCTGGCCGAACCTATAACGGGCTTGCTGAAAGAGGCCCTTTTAGTGCGCACAGGGCGGAAAGGGTTTTAAAAAAAGCCATGCTTTCGCAAGTGGTGATGTGACGTATCCGAACGGACCACCCCGAAAAATCCGAGAAATTTTTCAGGGGTGATCCTTCCGCATTGGATCTCGCATCCCCCAGAATGGTGGATTGCCATCTTAACCACTCGGCCATCCGACTGACTGCTCAATATAGTGATAAAATTCAGTATCTTTCCACATTATTTAGGCTACTATCTTAACCTCTTGGCCATCCGACAATTTGCTCAATCTACTAATAAAATTCAATATTTTTACGTGTTGTGGCAGCTCAAGGTCCTAGAATATAAGGTTATCTCATACCAAGGTTCTAGAATATGTTACTTCATATAGCCGGTTTAGCCATTTCCTGCCAGGTTCCGGGTATACGTCATCCGTAGTCGAGCCGTGATCGAGCGACTGCTTCGCTACAGTTACCGACGGAAGAAAATTTAGGAATTTCACTATTTTTGTTACTTTGTTGAGAGTTTTTAGACTCTTAATCTTCGAAGGTAAATATATCTATCGTTATTACTATTAATAAACATAATCACGATAATTATATCAATAGAACTTGTCGGAAGTAACAAAACTGTTCCTACAGCAATTTAATATTCTGTTGTAGTCTTTCTTTCTATAGAAATTACAGAATATGATTACAGATGAAATATATTTATTACTAAAATACTTTAAAATACTAAGAATATTTCTTTGTAAAAAGGGCTGGCAGAATTACAATTTAATAAAAAGTAAAAAATTGTCACCTGTGGACACTTTAAACTGTTTTGCATATTTGTGCAGAGGCATAGCCTCTAAAGAAAGATTGTCTCTGCAATGGAAATAGTTGTTTCTGGTGATTGGACAAGGCAAGCAGTGAAGATTGGACTAGTATCCATCTGTAATGTTTTTTTACTTTTTATTAAATACTAAGAATATTTTTCTACGTGTATAAAAATAGTATCTGCACAACGAAATGACGACTGCAAATAATAATCTGGCTGATAACAGTTTTAAAATAACTCGAGATGTAAAAAAAGAAATATTGTTAATTATTAATTAATATAACTTTCTTAAAATATGCATATTTACGTAAAATGCATAGAAATGCAAAATATAAAAATGTTTTATAAGTAGTATAAATTTATTGTAATGTTATTTATTTGTATAATAATTTTTATGTAAGAAATGTTAATACTACTTTTTTCTACTTCAGAATATTATATCTTGATTAGATATACTTGGGAAAATAAAAAAATAGCTAAATTTTATTATTATTTTTAGATGCCAGGAACAATGTGCTGTCGCAACTTGTAATAACAGCTATCATAAAACAAAGTTATTAAACAGGAAAGTTAGTTTTTTTAGATTTCCTAAAGATTCAATAATAAGAAAATTGATTCATAATTGTAAAAGAAAAGACAAATTCAATCCTGATTCTTGTTATGCTCGCTCTGATCATTTCACAGAATATGATTTTTGAGAGAAATTTAAAAGCCGAATTATTAGGTTTATTGGCAAAACCTAAACTAAAGGAAATTTCACTACCGACAGTAAATTTAGGAAATATAGAAAATGGAAATATTAATCGATCGAACCAAAGAAAGAATTGTTTATTAAAAAGAAATAGAAAAAAAATTGACAGGAAAACTTTTAGATGTAAATAAACGGGATAAACCAGAAGAATCTCTTAACAAATGTAATGATTGTAAAACTTTAGATCTTAATTTTAAATTAAAATGAAAATTCTATTTTAAAAACTGTAATAACAATAGAAAATTTTAAAAAGTTTGTACCTGATTTCTTTTAATTCTGTTTCTATGTAACACTTAATTTGTAGATATTGATATCAAAAATATGTTTATAACAAAAAATTGTTCGTTTCACAAAGTTATTGTTTTATATGTATGAGTAAATAATATCGTTTTCGGTACACGAGTATTAAAAATTAAAAAATAGACCAATATAATTTTTGGTTTTAAAAAAGAAGTCGTTTGACGATATACAGTAGAGCATCGATTATCCGACTTAATTGGGGACTGGGGTTGGTCGGATAACTGAAAAGTATGAAAAAATACATTATTAGTATAGTGTATTAGGCCTGGTTTAAATACTAGCCTCCTTTTCATGGTCGAGCCAGTGCTGCCAGCTAAAACATGCAAAAATTTAACAAAAATAACATTAAAGTAGCTAAGACATAACCAAATATTGTAGTGCCACATCACTAGCGGACATTTGAATTTCCCGACTAGAACGCGGTCGGTTAATCGGGGTTCGGATAATCGATGCTCTACTGTAAATTAAATTAAATTTATTAATAATTATATATAAATCACCTACGTAGAATTTACCAAAATTAATCTTTTTAGAAATTATTATTATTATATCATAAAATAGATAAAATCGATTTCATTTACAAAGTAGAAAAACGTATTTTAACTTCAACTTTACATGTAGAAATTACGAAGATTTGCTCAATATTACAGATTTTTCTTATTTATAATCCATTTTTATTTATATTTAATTAATTAAGAATCGTAATTAATAAAATATTAGCGTGTAATTAAAGCTGCAAACTTCTGATCGGTAATTTACCACAAGGACGTAGTAAAATGTTTTGTTTTGGAATGCGAATGACGTCAAATAAGTAACCAATGAGAAGCGTTTCTTCTCTATGAGGCAACCTTACCTTCTACGATCTTGGTGGCAGTTATGATTTTCGCATACCTATTGAAGCGGTTTCTAGCAGCTGTATAACACGTTACCATCATTTCAGTAAAATATCGCCGGATGGTAATTAAGTTGAAAATATTAAAACTCGAGCACAGTCTGTTGAAACTGGAATCGCCATTTATTCAGACTGTGCTCGATTTTCAACTCCGATATACTGGCCACATGCCGACCTTCCTCCTCGCCAACACATCGAAATCTTGGAACGATTTGTTTTCTGCACTAACCGTTTCGCCTAATTTCCAAGCAGTATGCTTCGGAGAAAAAGCCAACAGGCTAGAGTCTCCATATTAATACTAAAGAAAAAAAGAAAGAAAGTGGGTCTGACCGAACCCGTAATAGGCATAAACTAAGTATGGTAATAGACATGTCTCTTAGTTCCTACAGGCGCGCACTATAGTGTCCGAGTGGATAAAATTACTGAACACTGGTAGTTTGTAGTACGTGGGTTCGCGCCTCGCCAACGGGCTGGCCAAGTGGAGTTTTCCTGGTTTTTTTTCACGTCAGTAACGTCTAAAAGGGGCCAGCAATTTCCTCTAAAAGACCTGCCGGAAGACATTTCCACTCGGCAGATCGCCTATATGTCGCGTTGCCTTAATCAAGGGGTCACCAAACTTTTTTCACAGCGGGCTACATAACTGAAAATGACGAGCGCGGGCCGCACAACCATTTTGTTTAATATAGTATACTGAATACACAAAAAATAAAGAAAACCAACATTTATTTACCAATACACAAACACAATCGCTGCAGCAAACTCCTAATCGCTTTTCTTAGAAACTTCATTGGAGGTACAGTACTTACTCAAAAAGCGCTCTGACATCCAGTCTCAAAAATTCGCCGAATTTTTCATTTCACTGATTTTCCTAAAAATTATATTACTGCCAAATGTAAAAATCAGATTTGACCAATTTTAACATTACTTGCACTTATTTTAATTTTTTCTACATAGTAAGTTCATCTACAATCTATGATATTTCCATATAAATAAATATATTTTAACTCATCTGTGGCACTGTGCGGCGGCGGGCCGGATGAATTGACCTCGCGGGCCGTAGTTCGGTGACTCCTGCCTTAATCGAATAAAACCAAACCTCAGAGCAGAAAGAGTTTTAAAAAGTTACAATGTTAAAAATGTTGACTGTTCGTTATAAAATTAAATGAAAATAATAAAAATTCGCAACATCGTTAACTTTATTTATTATTATTTTTTAATATTGCAGAAATTTTAAAATAAAAATTTAGGTAGAATTGGCAACACTTAGCGAAAGATGATTAAAATTCGTTCGTAGTTTGAAATTGTACTTTAGGTTGTAGATTATAAAATTTTATTTAACCAGTAGATTATAATCTAGGAACTTGGTTTGTATTTCCTCTTACCTAGAAGTTTTATAGTCAATATAGTATAGATATGGATAAATTAAATTCTGTCGAGTCGATTGACAGTTCCTTTTCTGATTCATATTTGACGGAAAATGAGTTTGAAGAACCAATTACTCCATTAAAAGCGGGATTAGATGTCAGGTAAATGTTTTGTTTCATTGTTTTATAAATTTTTTAAGTCTGGTCCTATTTGAGAATTACGAAACCTTATTGGGTGGTCTTTTTGTTTCTAGAAGTTTAGTATGCTTTCTTTCATTGATGTGGAATATAGTATTTCGGCATTCTATCCTACCGATCTTTAGATACTGCCTGACGCTAGGCAGTCAAATGCCAACACGTTCGCGAGATTCCAGTTAAATCGGTAGGATTTACTTTAATTAAAATCAAATTCGCCACCACACGAACTGTAACAAAAAGTTTATTACACAGAGCCACCGTATCGAACGCCTATACTCTCAGGCAACTCCCCGGGCAATCCGTTCACTTTTTCTACAACGTTGCCAGCCAACTCCAGTTAGGAAGTGTCGCCAGACAATCTTCCGGATCTCTGGTGATGGCGGCCACTGTATCTTGATCATGTGGCTCTCAATGTTCAACCGCAGCTTACAATAAGAACAGCCTAGTCAAATGGGGGAAATCCCATTGAGGAGAGGAGTTGTGTCCAAGCGAAAATATTTTCTCCCGCTAGATGGAGCCACACAACTGACATAACACACACTGATTAAGTCAACCTAGCTACATGCTGTCATATGTTCGTAAAATAGAACAGTAATTCAAATAGATATAGCAAATTATTGATTTTTTTTAATTAAGATTTTTCCCGGATTTCTGCAGAGCAATCTAAAACAATAGACATGTTATCAATAATTATCTAGACCAGGGATGGGCAACCCGCGGCCCGCAGTAATATTTTTTGCGGCCCGTGTGGCATAAAGTATGAATAAATGTATCAATTTCCCAGCTTAATGAGATATTCGACAAAAATTCAAACGTTATTTTTTACAACTTATATTTGTGAAAAGTTTTTTCGCAATAAATTTAGTAAAAATTAAAACAAGAAACCGGCTAGCAGATACATCGAAACTAATTTAAAACTAGCAGTGACTGATTGTTAACCAAATATTTCCGATATATTACGTTTAAATTGGTGCCAGAAGCTATATTAAGTATACCTATGTTAATTTATATTTATATATGAATAAAGAATTGTGATTTACCGACAGTTCCCCTCTTTTCTCTTGTGTGCGGCCTGCGTCAGTTCAAAAGTTTTGAAATGCAGCCCTTACGTAGAAAAAGGTTGCCCATCCGTGATCTAGACAGTTTAATGCAATAATAATTAATAGGTAGATTTACTGTACCTATTCTGGCCACATTAAGACAATTTTCAACTTTAAAAAATATTTTTATATTCTTACATTTTTTTAAAGCAATGAAACAGTAAAAATAATGCAAAAACATGTTCTCTTTTACTTTATTACATTAATTTTTATTAATTTTAACATTTTATAAACAAAATTTAAATTTTTTAAAAATATTACAAAAATCACCAGTTTTCACCATGCCCGTACCAGTTGTGGCCACCCCATGTTTATAGAGGTGACACTTTTATTATTTTTCGTGATAAGGGTTTATTATTTGAAGTTTTGGGTCTACGATTCTCCCGAATATATGTATTGTTCACAGTTCTCTTTTTTAATCTTGGTTTATAATCTGATTCCAGAAAGTGTGTACTGCAGACAACTGACCAGTCACTTGGCTTCCAAAGTTTTGAACTGTTTTCATCTGTAAATTTTAAACATAGATAGTATAACTAATAGATTTACTAATCTCTGCACACAAGCTAGAACTAATTTAAAATCGTAGGCACAAAAAACCTTTCCCACATGCACCTGAAGAAGGCCTTTTAAAACGGCTGAAAACGTTAGTGCTCATTAATTTGTCTGCTAGAAATAGTGTGGGAAAGGTTTTTTGTGCCTACAAATAGATTTACTGTATAAGCTACCTATAAATAATTTGTATGCATAAATAGATAAATTGTACAAAAGTTTAAAATGCAACTGCAATCTAGCCTAATCTCATTGCAGTTAGGGGTCGTGCAAAAACCGTACTTGTCCTCATTAAGAGGGTAGTATATGTATTTAATTTTATTTGTATTTAAAAAGCTGAAATTAAGCACTTTTCAAATACACCCATGTGGTTTTTAGCAGTGTCTTTCTACCATTATTGAAATATCCAAGAAATTCAATAAAAGGAAGCGTTGCTGTGCAAAAAGTTTTAACAGCATGTTGATCGAGTTATGAAGTTAGAGAAATATTAATTTTTTCAGATTTTAAAAAAAATATTTAATCTTAAAAAATGTTAACTAAAGATCGTGCCGAATATGTGAGACCAATTTGACTCACATAGGGTTAATTATGGAGTATTAAATATATCTTACCTTTTCTGCTGACAGCTTTTATCCATTTTAAACGTAAATTCTCTTCCACGGGATATTCGTGAAAAGTTGTTCCATCTTTTTTTTCGATTTGTTTAATGTACAAAATGGCACAGAGCAATGAACCATTTTAAATCAAACCTTTTAAAAATTCACCAGTATCTTGATATAAAGTATTTTCGGAATTTTAATTTAATTTTTTAAATCTATCATAAGCACGTCTTTGCAACAGAATTAGCATTGATCACTTGATCGAATAGTCTGGTCATCAGCACTCCTAGTGAGGACTATGTGCAAACCGCCTCAGGAATCGACACATGTGTTCAGAGCAAATGGCTAGGCTGCTCTTATTGTAGGCTGTGGTTCAACACAACCAAATTTGAAAACTTTTCTGGATCATTATTGTCCTTAATGATTTACAGAGCAAAAAAAAAAAAAAAAAAAAACACTATATCATCTGACTCATAGCTCTTTTCAGTTAATGTTACCTATGGTTCCAAGATGGCGGCCCGTCTCTGATTCCAGCAAATAGAAGAAAGGAAACAGTGGAGACGCACGCTCAAACCTAACCTAACCTATTCTAATTATTTTGTTGGTAATAATTATGGTAATTTATAAAAACAACACTTAATTAAAAACCTTCTTCCATTTGCTGGAATCAGAGACAAGCCACCATCTTGAAACCATAGGTAACATTAACCCAATTTTCAACAGTTTCTATAGATTAGAGTTGAAGACTTTCTCTGCTTTAAAAATTCTCCAAATTGAACTCAGTGCATTTGTTCTTAAAAGATATTTTTGATCATTGTTTCAGCCCCAAGAACAAAAATGCTAATTTTCATAACATTTTTATAATTTGCTGCAAACAATTGTTTATAATTTAAGTCTAACTTCAGAAAGAAATCAACTGACTGTAACAAAGGGAGATTTTCAAGTCTGTTTATGAAGTTACAGTAAAACCTTGTTATTTTGATGTTGGATGATTCAAAGTATTGCATTATTCAAAGTCAACTCTAGTCCCCGGCCAAAAGAATAGGATTCTGCATATATTTTAGTTCAGATAATTCAAAATATACTTGCAATGAAATTTGGAAGTCATTGTCTGGTCTGGTGAACCCAAAAATATAGTTTAATTTGAAATCTATCATATGTGTTTTTAAGAGAAGTTTCCACACTCAAGTGACATTTTCAGTTTTGGTTTTACCAATTATACTGTACATTGTTGATTTATTGGACATCATACAGAGTTGCCAAGGAAGAGAGAATTTTTATGAAAGAAATCTGTTTGGGATTTAATTGTTTTGCATGACCCACTTTCCTGCTGAAACTCCACCACTCCCACTATAAATTTTGGAGAGGGATAGGAAGAAATGTCTGGGTCTGCTTCTGTTTAAATTATTTTGAATTTCCTGCCTCCTCACTTTAAGAAAATTCGATTTTACAATGCGACATGAATCTTTTTTTATTTAAATAAAATTTACGAATGAATTTAATTAAATCTTTTGTATATTATGTAGAAATGACGTAGCTAATTACATAATCGATTTTACACAAAGTTTTTCGTTTTTGGAAGTGAATAAAGTGTTTTTTAATAAAAAAAAATTTATATAATTGAGTACAAAATGGGCTTAAATAGAGTTGGCCGAATATTACATAATGGAAAGGGGAAATACAGAGACGTTAATAAGTCAGGGAATCACAGATTGAATAACCTATACAGACCCTGTATATTTATTTCTTGTGTACCTTTATAATATCTAAAGGAATTTTTGTTAAGGCATGAATTTTATTTTTATTCATTGCATGATGATGATGTAAGTTTCTTAACATTGTTTAATGTATAAAATTTTTTCAAGATTCATTAAATTTCTTACAGCATAATATTATTATGTTGGGTTTTGTGAGTTATACTCTGTTGACACCGGTGGCTGTGTACTAAGCTGGACCAGAGTCAAGGCATAGTAACCAAAGCAAGACCAAAAATTTACTAAGTGTGTTGTCAGTGTGTCTGTATTCAGGAATTTCTTAACAATATATGTATTCAATATAGTGGTCTTCTGTAGTGTGATGTATGTGTTTTTATTCAATTGTAATGTTCCCAGGCTTTTGTGTAATGTGTGTGGTATGACACTTGTAGAGGAGAGGACAACAGGTACAATAAGAACCCTATCCATCCTCTACAGATGCCTTAGTTCCGCGTACTTGCTAATTTTTTTAGTGCATGTGTTTTGTACATATTGAGTGTTTGGAATGGATTTTTCTATAATGTATGTGATTTTATTGTGTTTGTCAATGAGTGTGATGTCTGGTCTGTTGTGGTAAATCATTTTATGTGATTATGGCTGTTGTAGTACATTTTGTGTATTGTTTTCCAATATTGTCTGTGGAATGTATTTGTAGTATGGTTGTGGATGTTTAATTTATTATTATTCCACAAATACTTTAATTAAACTTCAGCTAACATTTTCAGATGCTTTCAAAGGCTGTCATCAGGCCATTACTTATGAAACAATCTTTCAAATATAATTAGAACATTGAATTCCATGCAACATCAAATCAATTACAAATTCCATTTTACATTGCCATTTGTCAAAATTAAATTATATAAAATGATTTCAATAATCATTATATTACTATTTACTATTAACAAAATCAATAAGATAAAATCATCATATTGTATAATATTAGTCATCCAAGTTCACTGTAGTTGTTTAGGAATCTTGTACAGTGTTCTCCAGGTCTTTGATACGTTGCTGTCTTCCATATAGTTCATTGAATTTCCTTTATGTTTTGATTTATAAATCTCTAAAGCTTTTGAGTTTCTCCCTTAAAGATCTGATAATTGTTGCTTCATTCCACTTTACAGATCCTCCATAGCATACCTAGTGAGTTTGTCTATCATCTTTAAGTGGTATCCTATACACTCCTGGTATTTTTTCAGGATTTAAATTATGTGCCATTCCTAAACATTTTGTATTTATTATAGGAAAATAATAAATGTTGGTATCAATAGCTCATGCAGTAGCATGCAATTGCATATATGTGCATTATAGTCCATTATGTTGAGGCCATGGCAAGATCATTAATGAATAGAATCAAGGAACTATTTTATGGTATGCTATCTGTAAAATGGGATGAAGCAGGAATTATTAGACCTTTTTAAAGGAGAAACTCAATCTAAAGTATATTAATTAAAGCTTTAAAGATTTTTAAATCAAAACATAAAAGGAAATTCAGTGAACTATAAAGAAGAAGGTAATGTATCCAAGGCCTGGAGAATACTACAAGATACCTAAACTACTACAGTGAATCTAAACAACTTTAATTAATATTATCAGATGACTTATAAACAATGTTTATTAATGTATATCTAGTTTTGAGTAGTTGAATTTATAGGATGATTTCATCTTATTGATTTTGTTAATAACTAGTAATGTAATGGTTATTGAAGTTGTTTTATGTAATTTAATTTCAACCAATGGCATTGTGAAACATAGTTTGAAATTGTATATCATGCAACGTTGAATCAAAGTTCTAATTGGGCTGCAATTTGAAAAAATTGTAGATCTATAAATTCCTACTCGTTCGTCTATTTGTCTTTCCTTAATCTCGATAACAGAGTTAGATAGATGAAAGCCAAAACCAGATATGGAAAGATTAGGGACAGGAGGCCCCAATTAACTATATATGAACTTCTGGTATAAACTGGAAGTCACATTATTTCAATTCAAAAATTTTCTCTTGAAAGGAGTTAGATAGATGACTGGCACACTTCTATTGCTAATGGAAAAAGTAAGATGTAAAGGAACAAGACACCACTAATTTGAGGTGGAGAGCATATTTGAAATTAAAAAATTTTTAAAAAATATGATTAATGATGATAAGTAAAACGGCAAAGCCATTTTTGGGACGAGACTATGTCTTTGAGAGCATGAGCAACACTTGTGCAAATCTCGCACTTGCAACTGTTTGTAGAAACAGTATCAGCATTTTGTATTTTCTTTTGACCTGGTTCTCGGTCCCCTGACTACCTACAAGTCTGGTTTATTTTTGTGTGCGCATGATTTGGGCACCAAATACTCTGTGCCAAATTGCAACTCCTAGCATGTACTCCTTCATACCTCTAAGGTGTGCAGCCGTTGACAGCAGCACGACTTTAGAGACAAGACATAGTCTCGTCAAAAACTAGAAATTCCCACAAAGCAAGGCTAAATACTTTTTATCAGAAAATAGAGATTGAAGAATTGAGAGGAGTAGAGATTTCAAGAAGAGTTGCTAATATTTCTGCAGATTAAGTAGTTTTACTATCATTGTAACGTAAAGTACAACAAAATAAAATTTCATCTAGAGTGGACAAAAATAGTAGGAGTTATAGAAAATTCACTTACATACACATAAACAGATTTAGGCCTTTTATATATTATTGAAAGTCATCACTAATTCCTCGATCGAGTCCTTCAATCGTCTGATACCTATGGATTTATCATTCCTTCACATCATCGAGTTCATCCTTACGGAGTACCTGTTGTGCACCTGAAGAACTGCCCTCAAGAACTTTCTCCCGTTTGACCCATTTGGCTTACATTGTGGCAAGATCCTTGACAAAGTATTTATCCCCACACGTATCTCATGTAAACTCTCTCTCTCTCTCTCTCTGCGACTGCTAGATTGATAGGCTAAATCTATATATATCTATCTATTGTATTGTATCATGTACTCCTTTCTGTTGAAATTAAATCGTTATTGGTTGTTAACCTGGTATCCAAGTGATTCACTTCCGGTTTGCTGTCTCTCATCTCATCTCCATCCTGAATCCGATCACCTGTGTACACGGCCGCTCGCGTGACTGAATAAACATGCCGTCTCGGCTTCCGTGTCACCCAGGACACTGTGGTGTCAGTCCTGACAAGGTACCAAGGAAGTACTGACCCTCTGGTCACGTGTGCTGATTTATATAAGGTTATTGAATGTGTTTATTACAAATAAACTTTTGTGTGTGTGAATAAAATGATTATTTAAAATGATTAGGAGATAGAAACAGTAGAGAAAATAATTTCAGTTCTTCTGTCCCTTTTACAAAGTCTTTTTGTGAGTTTAAATTTCTGTTTTTGTTGAGGAATGGCATTTGTTGTTTATGGAACTGTCAACTTTGTAATTGGCATGGTTTATTATATTTAATAATAATGTTCCTTAGTCTTATATGTTTATATGTATATAAATAAAAAAAATTCAATAAATTTTATCAAATATCAGTTGTGGATGGTAGCATTGGGGGGTGCTCTCACGGGAGGTTGCACAATTTGGAACGCTAAGAGAATTATTTTGATTTTGTGTAATGTTTTGATTGGCACAGGTGTTGACAAAAATATTAATTTTAACTTAAAATGAATCAAAACCAAGGGGATACTATAGATTACCACCTATGGAATTTCGGGTCTTTGGGTATATATCTGAACTCAGGAGACCGAGACGAGTTCAATGATACCCTACTTTTGGACCGGGGACAAAAAATAAAAAAGTTATCATACTTTTTTCCAGCGATTGTGTGATGATAGTGAGTCTCGTCGCTCTCTCTGCTAAGTCGGCCTCGCTATCACGATTGGGAGTCTCGTCGCTTGCCGTTAAAATTGCCTTTAGTAGACGTTTCCCCCCTTTTTTTTTACTTTGTTCGAGAACTATCAGGAATCAATAACTAGTGACGTTTAGCACATGGCGGCCTGCTGGCGGCTCCCCTCCGGGAGGTCAGTCGGGAGCACGAACAGTGGGAATGGCCGCCATGTTCACTGTCATAAGTAACATTAACCGAAATGGCAATCGCACGATGATCAGAAGTCGCGTCGCTCTCTCCACTCTCATATCGTGTGTTTAACCCTACTGGAGATGATCGTAGTCCGACATCATGGTTTGCAGGCTTTACTGCAGGATGGCAGTACTACCAACTAGGGTGCCGTCTTCATGAGAGCATTAAAAAAGTATGATAACTTTTTTATTTTTCGTCTCCGGTCCAAAAATAGGGTACCGTTGAACTCGTCTCGGTCCCCTGAGTTCCAATATATAATCAAAGTCCTGAAATTCCATAGGTGGTAATCTGTAGTACACCCAAAACCAATGCTGATCATAACTATGCAAAATCAAAATGATGCTATTAGTGCTGCATGCCTAGCATCCTCCTGCAACAGTGTTTCCATATTAGATGCCACAAACTGCCACTGTTAAGTATATTTATTTTTTTCAAAATAATTTTCTGATTTTAAATCTGGACATCAATATATCCAAACAAAAACATTCAAGATGTAAAAAAATTGCACCAAGTAAAAAATATGACAATTTAGATTACAGTCAAATTTCTTTTCTTAGGCATTTTCTTTGGTAAAGATAAGCTTGGTGCTTTGAAGCAGTACCCACAAAGTTTTTACCTGTGTTATTGCTTCCTACATTTTGCTTTAAGTGCCAAGCTTATCTTTACCAAAGAAAAGCTCCTAAGAAAAAGAAATTTGACCGTAACCTAAATTGTCATATTTTTTACTTGGTGTGATTTTTTATTTTTTTTTTAATTTTAATCTCAGATATTTTTGTTTGGATATCAATTGTTTTTTGGTTAATGATTGGATTGTGTTACTACATCAAGACTTAAGACAATGACATACAATTCGATTGGAGATTGGTGACTGCTATCAATCGAATGCTTTCAATATAATGTTAGTAAAAGTTTTTAATTTGCATAAATTTGGCTTTTTGTTATTTTGTATAACATTTTGAATGAAAATCATTTATTTCAATGTAATTTTATCATTATAAGAATGAAATTAAGTGATAAAAGTAAAATAGTCCAATGGGGAACCCCATGAACTTTTTGATGTATTGACCCAGAAGTTTCATGAGCACCCACTGATAATGAGAAAGGCTTGTTTAAAATTTGAGCTTTGTAGACCTTTTTTTCTGTAGCCTCTGCAGTTCTGGATGAAGAAAAAGAAGAAAATACAACATATTCGGTGATTTTTACACTGTTCGATTGCTTACATTTTACAATCCTTTTATAGAAAAAAAAATTGCACCATATCTAAAAAAACAATCATCTTTTGAATGAGATGTTCAAAATTATTTTAGGTAATATATAGTCGGCTTGCTGTATGCCATCACAATGTCGATTAGTCTCTGTAAACCTTGTAGATTGGTAGACTTATCTCATAGCAGACTGGTCAGCAAACTATTAGTAGTATTAATAGTTTGCTGATAAGTCTACCAAACTACAAGGTTTACAGAGACTAATCCACATTGTAATTATTTTAGGTGTTTTGGAGGAGGAGAAATCAACCCCTGAAAATTGGCAATGTTGATTCCTATATATATATAGTGTGTAATTTTTTTACTTTGGTTTAAATTCTCAGTTTAAACTCTCTGAATATGCTATTTCTATGAGTATATTGTATGTGAAAGTATTTGTTTATTAAAAAGATTTATATATATATATATATATATATATTTTTCCTCATAGGAAATTAACTTCAGGAACAGAATTCTGTATTAAAGATGATGATGATGATGATGATGATGATCCTGAGAAAAATAATTTGAATTATTTCAATAATGAAGAACTTCTGAAAGCTTTAAATCAAGAATGTTTATATTTTCCAAATGAAGATGATGATGAAAATAATAATGATTTTGATGATAAAACTCCTTTTGAAAACATGATGAAAAGAATGACACCGCTTGTAGAAAATCAGATTTTTAAAAAAGTAAGCAATATTTTGATTAATATTTATTTGGTTATATGCATATATATTTTTTGCACTGTATATATATATATATATTTTTTTTTATCAAGCCAAAAAAACTATTAAACTTTAAAGAATTTTATTTGGTTAGTTTTCAAATTACTGTTGTTGTTATTAAGAAATCTTGTATTTTTATAAACTATATTTTAAGATTAATTCAGAAATTGTAAATATTTAAAATGGTTTTGGTTTTGTATTTAGTCAAAGAATGTTGTTTTATTTATGCTTAACTTTAAAATATAAATCTTTGTAACTATCAAATTTGATAGTTACAAAGTGGGAATAGCACTCTTTGAAAAAAGAAATAATAGAATGATTCTGTAGAGTCAGGAATTGGCACATTTCTATATCAAGATCAATCGTACAAGCCAAAACTTTACAGTTTGCATCTAATTAGGTGTGGTGGACTTCAAAGCTGCAAATGGGTGGCTTGAAAAATTTTTAAAGCAACATAATTTGAAATTTAGAGAACCATGCTGTTAGTAATCTCTCTTTAATTTAGTCTTCTAAAGAAGACAATCAGCACATGATGCAATGATTTTATTTAATTTTTCCAATGATGATATGCATTTTGAGTGTCCTTAGCACTCTTCTTCAGTCATCCATTTTTATAAAATACATGTTAAGACTATTTCTACATAGTATTATAACCATCTGTTTACATTTAATATTTTTTTACTTGCCTTAATATAGTTACACATATCCCTTTAGATGACATTTCTCATAAAAAGAAGTTTAATATCTAAACTGAGTAGATATTACAATTTTAAACAAATTAAATGTTTAAAATAGTCATAATGTTTATAATTAAACATCTACTGACTAACCTTAATAAAGCTGCACTTGTCATTTCTAACAATATTTACTACAAATAAATGTAAGCATTTATGTTTTAAATTATTTCAAGCCTCTAAAGTAGTAAAATTATACACAGTAGTACTATAATTAAAATAGTTCAAAATTGTCTTAACAACAAAAATAAAAATGTGATTTAAAATTGCCAAAAGATAAATAAAAATAAAACAAATATAAAATCTGTATGTATATTGAAAGCAAAATGTTCTGTTACTGCCACACACAAAGTAAATTTAAAAATTAATTTGTTTTACAACTTGAAAATTTCAAAACAACTTAAAACAATGTTTTTGAAAATTGTTTATAATTTTCAATTGATTTGATTTTAATTTTAATTAATTAATTTTGGTTTTGGTATAAAGGCCAGGGTTTTAATTATTATTTTTAGGTTTAATTTATTTAGTATTAATTTTGTTTTTTCTTTTTATGATTATTTAATTTTGCCTACATGTTTTTGAACCTTTAATTACAATTTTTTTAATTAATTGCAACTTTTTTCTTTTTGCAACATCACTATAGAAATTGTTTTAGTGTTATTTTGCACAAAAGATAATCAAATTTAAATTAATTTTAATTACAAGCTGGTGATACCGGTGCCTCAGATGCAGTCCCGGTGATCCTAGCAGCGCTCAAGAACTGTCAAGCTGTCACCAAATTCCCAAGTATGGAGCTTTCAATCATTTCAATGCTGACTTCTCAAAAGCATTCCACAAGTGACAACAGTATCTTTGTGAACAGCCACCTCATAAGGTGGTACTTCGAGACAACCAATTTACGGCGTCTGATCTTAGACAAGGAAAAGAAGTTTGTCTGTGTAAAGAAGAGGACTTTCTATCCACAGCCACGGACTTCCTCAGCCATTCCCATGTGGCAGTCTTACAATCTGACCCAACTCCTACCGTCTACCTACTAAGGAAGACTAAGAAAATAATCTCTTCCTAGTATTCTTCTTCCTTTCTACTCTTCCTGGGTGCGTGGATCCTCCGTCTAATGTAGCATGCCCCAGGCTCTTTTTTGAGGTTAAACAGATAAGGAGGGCTGGCCATTGAGGCCACTGGTTAATAAAAGGACCCAACCTACCACCTCAAAAAGCTGCTCGCCAAGCTACTAAGTGGGCTCCTGTCTCCTTCCCCCTGGGTTACATCTTCCTCCATTGAGGCTAAAGCATCAATATCTTCAGTCTTGGGCAACTTATCCTGTAATGAGTATAGTTTCTACAAGTTGGATGTTGTTGCTCTCTACTCCTCAGTTCCTCAGTTTGAGGCTGTTATGCTTGCTAATACTCTTCTCGTCAAGGAATGCTTTACAGTGCAGCAGGTCTTAGAGATACACGATGCTTTGCTTTTTATTACTGAAAACAATTATTTTCGGTTTAATGGGAAAATATACCTACAGAAACAAGGAGTCCCCATGGGCTCACCGCTTTCTGCTGTATTGGCAGAATTGCTCATGAGGCATGTTGAGCAAAGGATCTTCAATTTCCCCCTCACAATAGCTTACCCATTGTTATACCTCAGATACATGGACGATATTCTCGTTGCTTGGCAGGACACTGAGGAGGATTCCTCATCCTCAAAAGTTTACTCATGAAGATTTATTCTACCATCAGCTTTACCTGGGAAAAAGAAAATGAAGGAGTAATTGCATTTTTAGATCTAAACATTTCCAAATCCCAGGGAGCTATATCGTACTCTGTGTTCCATTAATTCAGCTGCATACCCCCTTTAATCCCTGCTACAGCATACCAGCTGCAGCATTACATCTATGCAGCTATCGCCCCTTTAATTAGAAGGGCCTTTCTGTTGTCTTCCAATCAAGCCGCTATCAACATTGAACTTAATGCCATTTGTTCAGCAGTAAATGCGGCAGGGTATACTAATTCCAAGTATAAGTACATCTTAAACAAGGTCAAAAGATCACTTTTTCCCACCATGGCTTTACATGTTCCAAAGGAATGCACGGTAGTCCTTCCCGCATTACCATTCTGTGGCTGAGTCACCATCCGTGTTTGCCGTATTTTTAGGCAACACGTGCTTTTTCTACCAGTCTCTCCGTGGCCAAATCTTAGGAGGCTATTGTGCAATGACAGGGATGCTGCTTTTGTACTAGAGAGGTCTAGGGTTTACTCTATCTCAATGGAAAATACAACATCTGGTATTCAAACCCACTACGTTAGAGCGACAACTAGAATGTTGGCTTGTCGCATTTCCGAACACCAGCATTCCATCAGAGCAGGCAACTGTGATACCGAGCTAGCAAGAATGGTGTTGCAGCACCAATACACCCCACTGTGGGACCAGGTGGTGATGCTCAGGCATTGTGAAAACAGGAGCATCGTGTTTATTTGAAAGGCCTTCCTTACTGCTGCACTAAATCCATGCAACACTCCCATGCTGGATTTGCCTGCTATGTGGGTCAACTTATATAACAGATTAAGGCATTGCCTCTAGCTCTATGTCTTATCGTTTTATAGCGCATGCACTTTGTCGCCACGCGCGTATGTGTAAATTTCTTTACGTTCAGTTCCATTGTTGGTCTTGTTCCAAAAGCTCTAATGCCGTTAGTTTAATTCAAAAATTTTTGTTTGAAAAAGGATTTTAACCATTATCGTCTGCCTGACGAAGACAGAAATAGTTTTGTCAAAAGCGCTAGCATTTATAGCGATATTTGTACATAATTTAATGCCTGTATGTTAATTTTCTGGTCTCTTACTTATCCAATGATCAGCATGAAGTCCAACCATCGTTACAGTTAAATTACAAGCTGGTTAACATTTATTGAACTATTTGATTACCTAGCATAAATAAAATTAATAAAAACATTTTAAAAATCTTCCTAAAAGATTAAAAAAAAATCTTATAGAAAGTTCAACAATGAAGAGTTTAAAAATTCTTTAAAACCTAAAAAATTTCCACTCAGTTTGGATATACAATAATTAGGAATTATCTGAACTGTGAATTTAAAACACAAACAAGATAAAAAGTAAGATATTAAACTTCTTCCTATGAAAAATTTCATCAAAAGGGATTATATGTAACTATGTTAAAGTTAGTAAAAAATAAAAAAATATATTAAATATAAACAGATAGTTATAATAATATGTAGAAGGTTATAGTCTTAATGTGTAATTTATAGAAATGGACGATAGTAGTGCTAAAGACATTTTGAAATGCATATCATCATAAATTTGTTTCATCAGGTTATGCATCACTTCTGCCTTCTTTAGAAGAATTAAAGAAAGCAACATACTATCAAATTAAAGTTGTTTGTGAGAGTTGTCTTGGCTTTGATCATAATACAGTAGCACATTGAGAAGCTAAGGTTGCTTCTGTTATCACTGGTTATTTATCAGAAAATATTTTGAACAACAGTTCTGTCAAAGACAGAATTGTTGTTTTGTGCTCTCCTGGACAAAAGTTTGTGCTTCAAGAATGAAATATAGTTTGA
This sequence comes from Centruroides vittatus, assembly GCF_030686945.1. Classification (NCBI taxonomy): domain Eukaryota; kingdom Metazoa; phylum Arthropoda; class Arachnida; order Scorpiones; family Buthidae; genus Centruroides; species Centruroides vittatus. The sequence continues at coordinate 1,389,669 of NW_027122345.1, forward strand.
TAGCAAAAGAATGATTAAGCTATAATAGTTCTGTTATGCACAATCCCTGCTAATTGGAAAGGCTACCAAACCAAGTTTTTTCAAGAATATAGATATTACAAAATTTGAAATTGAATGGAAATTAAACAAAGACCTAGATGATGATAGAAATTATGACAGAGTGGCTGGAATAACTGAACAGGAAAATGCACCAAAACAAGAAAGTGCTTTTGTTTCTTGATAATACTGCATCACTTCCAGACATAAATACAGTAGAGCAGCAATTATCTGAATACCGATTAACCGAAACATCAGTTAACCAAAAGCGTTTCAGTCAACAAATTCAAATTTCCACTAGTGCTGTGGCACTGCAGCACTCTCCTCCTCCCTACCAACCTAAACTGTAGGCCTACCTTAATGTATTATTTTATGTAAGGTAGTATTTGTGAGACATGTGATACAAAATATATACAGTATAGTTTTGTGTTCAATATATTTTTTCGTAAAGGATCAGTTATCCAAACAATCCCAGTTCCAAATTGTTTTGGATAATCGATGTTCTACTGTATGGAGATTATATTTCTACCACCAAATATCACTTCACTCAACCTTTGGGTCAAGGTGTAATTCAAAATTTCAAGTCAATTTTGCGGCACGCCACTGCATCTGCGATTATGTTTCATAATCACAAATGCAGTGGCATGCTGTGGCATTTGATGATAGGGAAGCTGTGTTTCCATAAAAGTTTTAAACAAATACTGGAAATGACGAAAATAAACAATTTATTTTAATTCTAAAATAGATACAGTAAGACCCCATTTAACGCGGGGGATGCATTCCTAGATGACAGAGAGCTAAACGAAACAGCGTTAAACGAGGTCATCTTAACATGTAAATAAGGGGGATACGTGAAACAGAACAGAGAATAGGAAAATTTATCAGTTTTTTTTTTTGTTTTATTTTGTAACATTTATTGTTAAATACTTTTTTATTACATTAATTATAGACTTATTTATTGCTAATATCAAAATTTATTCATAAAACATTCATGAAAATAAAAAAAAAGTTCGAGTAAAGAAGTTATGTTTGTGATGAGGAAGGTTCTTCTTCATTTGACATTTTTTGTTTCTTTGTGAAGAAGTCATCTAACGTCATTTGCCTTTTCCTGTTTTGTTCAGCAAGCAGTTGTCGATGGCAAGACATCACATTAATGACACTTCGTCTTGCTTTTGAACTTCTATCAAAATTGAAATCATTTTGTATAAACTGATCCATTATTTCCATTATACTGGCTAAACTTTTTTTAGAAAATCTGTTGAAAGTTCCTTTTGTTCCTCATCTTCAGAAATGCTAATTTCATCATCTTCATGCACCTGTTGTTCTAATAATTTTTTTAGATCGTCATTGGAAAAACTTTCTCCAGTTGTAACTTGCAATAATTCTTCAATATCCTGCACATTTATATTATCCAATCCTGTTTCATTAGCTAGCTTGACAATTTTGTTGACATCAACAATGGATTTTTTTGTGTCAACATCCTTGCTTAACTCCGGCCATACATTCTTCCATACTCCTTTCAAAACATTTCTCGGTCACCTCATTCCAGGAAAGATTGATGTTGTCTATAGCATCCATGATATTATAGTTTTTCCAAAAATCTCTAATGGATTGTTTATCTGTTCCATCTGTTTTATCAATCAGTTGTCGGAATGTCTGCCGCAGATAATAAGCTTTAAAATTTGACATTACACCTTGATCCCAACACTGCGTGCATCTCGGGTGATTCCAATACTACCGCGTAATACTGAAACAGCGTTAAGCGGGGTCTTACTGTAATTGACACAAAACAAAGATATAAGAACTTGCTTTTATTATTTTTTATAAACTAACTCTATTCGGCAATTTTTTTCTAAAAAGTTGTTAATTACTTTATCATAAAAATCGCTGGTCATTGATTCTGTCAAAGTATTTAAAAGCTGTTTTTTTATCGAAAGCAACACTAGTGACAACAATTTTTCCTTGAACTGACAAGTGAGTATTCTTTGCAAATGTATGAATTCACTTTACGGTTGAAAAACTGCACTCAACAGATGCACTGGTAGATGGTACTGTAAAAATTAATTATATGTTTTATGTCTAAGAGTGATTTGCCAACATAGTCTGGACACAAATATAAATATTGCAATTCACTACATAATTTAGATAAATCAAAAAATTCTCCATAAAATTTACTTAAAGAAACTCACTTTAGAAAATTGTTTTTCATAATATTTAAAATTAACATCTAAAAGTGATAAAAATTCTAAAGATTTTATGTCTGAAAATCTGTCAATATAATTATAATTAAAAGAAATTATAATGAAATATAGCTTTGTAAAGAAACATACATAAAAATAACATAAAATATTCTTTACTTTTTAAATCTTATGAGGAGCCATTTGACTAGGTGGATTTGAGTGGCTAATGGATAGAATTATTGAAAGCGTTACACATATTTTGGTGTGTAGCATCCACCAGCTAAACCACGAGGTTGGTGCTCTGTAAAGGCATGCACAAATGACTAATCTGGCTGCTTTACATCATTCAAATAATTTTGGCGTAAAAGCTATCCTGTATTCGACAATACAGCACTTCCATTGGAAATATGTATATACGAATTTACTGTATATTTGAATATACAATAGCAATCTTATTGTTTTTCACCTGTAGTATAGAAATTTGTAATAAGATACATAATATGGTTACTTAAAATTAATATTTTATTATATCAATAATTCAAAGTATGCTACAATATGAAAATAATTGCACAAAATGTATTTATATTTTAGAAAATACAAGGGAAGCGGAGCTTCTACAGCTTCCATGGACTGTATGCCACTTCACAAATGTAGATCGTGGAGCATTGCTTGAAATGCTGATAAAGCAACTCACTGTCTTTCAAGCAATGATTTACTCATTTCATTTCTATTAATATAAAATCCAGCAACAGCATTTAAAACTGCATATAGTGCCATCTGTTATATTTTATTAAAAAAACATTTAATTAATAATTATAAAATGGCCAAAAGCTTAATTAATTTTGAGGGTAGGGGTAAGTTTTATAAAAGAAATTGTAAATGCAAATAATGAGTAAAATCCTCATTAAGTCTGACCACCTTGAGGTATGACACACGATCCCCTATATCTCCCTAACCCCTTACCTTTATTAATCTAAATTTAATAGCATCAATCCCCTAATACAAATCTCCCTGAAAAATTTCAGAAAATTTCATCAAAAAGCATGGATTATTAAGCTTTAATGTGGGAAACAAAATTGTGCTCTGCATGTATGCAAATGCACACACAAGTATGCATACAAATGTAAAAACCCTCAAATGTTTTGCATTTCTTGTCATTTCAAGGTTCCCTGAGTCCAAAAATGTAAAAATCTTGGGGTTCACTTTTTGACTGATTATCATACTTTCCCTCTGTTATATATAACGGAGCCAGAAATGTAATATACGAGTATATTCTATTCCGCAGGTGGCAAACCTATGGCAGGAGAAGTCATCTGACGTGTAACACATCATGCAATTTTGGTTTATCATGTCTTTAATCAATCAGCTTCTTTACATAATATTCTAATTAAAGCATGTATGTTTTATTTGTACATTTGTTATTTGAAACCTAAACCTTTGACAAGCACAAACATTTTAAAGATAATTATACTCATTATATGGCATGCAAACTCTAAAAAGTTTACCATCCCTATTCTATTCTGTTGTAATAGTAATATTTATAACTTACTGTATTTACTTGAATCTAACATGCACTTTAATTTTTATATATGCACCAAAATTTTTTTTGAAAAATCGACAACTCTAGACAAGTTTGTGTTAGTGGAACTGACTCTGTTGACATAAATTTGTTGAGTATATATTTTAATTTTACAGTAAAAATAAGTTGTATGTCACTGTCTTCCATAGCATCAAAGTCAGAAGCTCTCTACTCTTTTAGGCTGTTTTGAATTGGCACTGGATTTGCTGCTTGCATCTTTTCGTGTGCAGTTATTCTTAGTGTCATTTAAATCATCAGAAATGCAACATTTCTTAAGAATGCTGCATAACTTTTTTGGAATTTTCATCCAACTATATATGATGCTACTGTAATAGACTAATGAGATTAAGCTAAGTTGACCTCAGATATTTAGTATTATGAATATTGGTCTAATAAAATTATTTAAATGATACAATGGAATTAGTGACAGAGAAATAAGACACATGGCACTAGAGATTGCTGATTATGATCTAATACATTGAATCTAAGACATATGATATTTTCAGAAATGCTAAAACTTGAAAAAAAATGCATCTTACATTCTAGTAAATATGGTATTTTAAAATAGTTTTGTATATATTCTTGGTAGTATAGAAAATTCAACATGCAAATGCTTAGGCCATTTCAATTACTGTTGTATTCAAAAAATATTTTTGTCTAAAATTTTAAATTTTTTTCATAAATTAAAATTATGATGTTATTATTTAGGTATTAAAGACAGGGTTTGGAACAGAATTGCCAAATAAGGCATTTGTTACCATCCATTATAATGCTTACTTAGAATATAATGATGAGCCATTTGATTCAACTAGACTTCGAGGCACTCCTTTAAAATTTGTGTAAGTATTTCTTTTACAGATTTTATTAGATTACAATAATTTTCATCTGACTTACTTCATTATTATAAGAGATATTCAAATCAAATTGGGACTTTATAGATGAATGCCTCCTTTTGAAAGCTAATCAAGATTATGCACTAAAACTTTTTTTTTATCAATCTACATTAATTTTAAGTTACTTTAGGTTTTATTTATTATTATAAATTTTTAGTTTCTTCATAATAGATTTTAAAAAAAGTTAACTTTATTTGAGAATGCAAACAGTTGATTAAAAATGGTTGATAGTATTTACATGTTAACATTATATTGAAGAAACAAAAATTATCTTCATAAATGTGATACTCACAATCTTCAGAGCCCCAAAAAAATTTTCTATTCACAGAGAGAACCTTTTATTAGATGCAATGCTGCAGTAAAATATTGAAACCAGTTAAAAATGTCCACTTTTTTTTTATAATTATGCAACAAGTTTATAAGAACTGTAATCATATATTTATAAAATATAATTATAGTTCTATGATATTTTTTTATTATATTTTATATTCCTTGTAAATATTGTGAAAAATAGTAATCGAGTGATTTGGTAGAATTTATCAATGTAGAATAACATTAATTGTCCTAATTATCAAATCTAGAATATTAATTTTGCCCTCTGAAATGGGGGTTGAGCGTCGGGTTTACACCCCTACCTTGTAAAAACATCTTGTAACGACACAAACAAGAAATTCACCGGATGGCTCTAAAATGGATGACTTAAGGAACAGAAAGAATAGTGAGATAGACGGCGAAACAATATTTATGGATAGAAGAAACAGAGGTAAAAGGGAAAATAAGAGGGAAAGGACGATGAAAAATGTCTTAACAATAAGTACTTGGAATGTTAGAAGTTTATTTAGGACTGGCCAATTTCAAGGTCTTCAGAGAGAACTAGAAAGATATAATATAGCAATTGCTACTATTCAAGAAATATGTTGGAAAGACAGTGGTATATTAGAGGGAGATAAATACTTAATAATTCATAGTGGCTGTGTAAATGGCCAATTGAGAACCGGATTTATGATTAAAAAGGAGTTGCAATATTCTATTCTAAATTATCAATGCATTAATGAAAGGATAACCACCATATGTGTAAAGGAAAGATTTTTTAACATCACACTGATTAGTGTGCATGCACCGACAGAGGAGAAGAGGGAAGGGGTAAAGGATGAATTTTAGTCAGTTGTTAGAGGAAGTTCTAGGGAGAGTGCCAAAACATGATGTTAAACTAATACTGGGGGATTGGAATGCTAAGGTAGGAAGAGAAGAAGAGTATCAAGGAGTCATCGGAAGAAATAGCATTCATGAAAATAGTAATAACAATGGTAAACGAGTAGTGGACCTAGCTTTAGGACATAATATGGTGGTTGCAACAACAGTGTTTCCTCATAAAAGAATACATTTAGGTACATGGATTTCACCAGATGGTAATACTGTAAACCAAATAGACCATATACTTATCGATAGAAGACATGCTACTGATCTTGCATCTGTAATATCTTACAGAGGGGCAGATTGTAGTACAGATCACTACTTGGTGAGGGCAAACTATAGACAAAAAATATCAATCAAACCAAGAAGTGGAAGGGCAAAAAGCACTATAAGATATGAAGTCAAATCTCTAAAGCAGAAAGAAATTAAAATTAAATATCAACAGGTGCTTAAACAAAACCTGATAAAGGCAAAGGAAGGGAGACAGAGACCAAGAAACATTGAAGAACGGTGGGAAGATTTAAGATCAAGTGTCATCGCAACTGCAGCAGAAGTACTTGGAAGTAGTAAAAAAAGGAGGAGAAATAGTTGGTTTGATATGGATTGTAGGGATGCATTAGAAGAAAGAAGAAATGCAAGGTTAAAGATGATTCAAAATGAGTCTGGAAATAATATTGCGGACTTCAAAGAAAAGAGACGGTGGTGTCTAAATTGTGTAGGAAGAAAAAGAGAGAATAGCTAAATGCAAAGCTAAAAGAAATGGAAGAAAATAGAAAAACTAATGATATAAGAAAATTCTATATGGAGGTTAGAGAAGAGAGAGAGGGTTTCAACCAAAAATTGGTTTCTGTAAAAGAAAAGGAGGAGAATTAATTGGTGAGAAAAGTGAAATTCTAGATAGACGGGCTGAATATTTTGAAGTACTATTAAATGAGAGAGTAGAATATATACAGGGTCAAACGGAAACAAAAATAGACGAAGAAGCCTCAGAGGTAGATTCTGAGGAAGGAGGAGAAGCATATGAAAATGGGGGATGTAAATATCCAAGACCAATTGAATTGAGATGGGCAATAACAACTCTAAAAAACAACAAGGCTCTTGGGGAGGATGGAATAGTATTGGAAATGATAAAAGCAGGTGGTGTGAAATTGGAACTAGAGATAGGCAGACTCGTTAAGAAAATCTGGAAAAGTGAACAGATACCACAAGGTCGGAATAGAGCAGTGTTCCCCAACCTTTTTCTACTTGCAGCACACCCATAACCCAACACAGCACACCAAAATGTTATTCCCCTCAAAAACGTATGATATGATACTATTAATAGAATTACATAGTGCCACTAACTTATTATTATTAAACAGACATCAACACCTGTGAGCAAATTTATTTTGCATATAATTTCTTAGATTACATAAAAATGCGTGAGTTGTAATAAAGGATAAACAAACATCATCTTATTTCATCAATGCTGCGGCAGAGAATGAAATACAAGCATAAGAAACACAACAACTGTGATAAAAACATATAAATAAAACTTAAAATTAACAGAATATGTAAAAGTTCACGTCACACCTTTCACCACGTAACGGAACACCAGCGTGCTGCAGCACACCGGTTGCGAAACACTGGAATAGAGGAATAATATGCCCAATATACAAAAAAGGAGACAAACTAGATTGTGGTAACTACAGAGGAATTACCTTTATTGAATGTAGTTTATAAAATTTTTTCAAAAATATTAGCAAAGAGGTTAGCAGTATACATGGAAAATGTAGTGGGAGATTATCAGTGCAGTTTTCGTAATAACAGATCAACTATAGATCAAATTTTCACAATAAGGTTAATTCTGGAGAAATGCTACGAGTATAATATTGAGATACACCAACTTTTTATCGACTTTTCTAATACTATCATAAGCTTTTTTAGAGAAAAAGTTTGGGATCATCCCAGGAATTGGGAATACCTCAAAAACTTATAAATATAACAAAGTTAACTTTAGAGAAGACGGAAGGCAGAGTTAAGATCCAGGGATATATGTCAAGAGTATTTGCAATTAAGAAAGGACTCAAACAGGGAGATGCACTTTCTACAGTTTTATTTAACTTAGTATTAGAAGTGGTAATGAGAAAAGTATATGAGGAAATGGATGTAGATGCAGGAGGAATGATTTTTAAGAAACATTTACAGTGCTTAGCATTTGCGGATGATATACAGTAGAACATCGATTATCCGACCCCCAATTAACAGACTTATTGGTTAACCAACTGCGTTCTAGTCGGCAAATTCAAATGTCCGCTAGTGATGTGGCGCTACAATATTTGGTTATGTCTTGGCTACTTTAATATTATTTTTGTTAAATTTTTGCATGTTTTAGCTGGTAGCACTGGCTCGACCATGAAAGAGAGGCTAGTATTTAAACCAGGCCTAATACACTATACTAATAATGTATTTTTTCATACTTTTCGGTTATCCGACTTTTCAGTTATCCAACCAACCCCAGTCCCCAATTAAGTCGGATAATCGATGCTCTACTGTATTTGTATATCAAAGAATACTGTTTGTTGATTTTATGCTATCTTGTATTTACTAGATTTACATACAAATAATAATGATAAATGATGATAAAATAAAAATCTCATTTGTTGCTTATTTTTTCATTACATTGAAGTTGTGGATTCTATCAAACATTTTTCTGCAGGATGTATGTATTGTATTTTTTTCCTGTGACAGTCTTTGAAACATATCAACTGTGCAAAAAGAGGGATAGATATGCTCAATCAATGTTCACAGTAAATAAAATGCTGTTTTATTATGTTGATATTCCACACTGTAAGAAATGTCAGGGTCAGGGAATTCGAAACAAAAATTTGAGTAGGCACGTTGTATTAATAAAGCCTACTGTTCATCCATATTTCCTGGACTTTTTGGCCTAAGCCAGTCACTATCCTTTGAGATCTTTTCTATAGAACCTTTTCATGTTCATGAAAATTTATGAAAGTATAGCTGACAAGTCTGTTTAATAACTTATTTACCAGTGACTATATTCCATTTAGTAAGCAATTCTGCAAGTGATGTTCAGTTAGTTTTCTTCGATTTTGTACAAGAATTTGAGATTGGAAGCTGTTATAATTTTCAGTTCTATAGGTATCCCTTGATTAACATGGTTAATTAATCCCTCAATGCTACCGTGTATAACAAAATTGTGTTAGATACCATATTTGATTATGTTAAGTAAAGACAGTTGGTAAAGCCGTGTTAATTAAAACTTTTGCATATATAAAGAGACTGCTGCAATTAATTTTACACATTAAGCAAAACCACATTAAGTAAGGATACCACCTGTATAACCAAGGTCAGCAGTCAGTCAATAGGATTTAACCAGAGATCTGACAATGTGTAAGTTCTCTAGTCCATTCCATCGCAGTCCAGTCAGCCATGTTCCTCACCATTTGGTTACTCCATTGCAGGCCTGGCTGAATCCATAATGGGTACAAAAAGGCTCTGTTAATGCCCATAGGGCAGTTTTTTTTTAAAAAAAATATGAAAATTCTAGGAAATTTTTAAGATCAATATTTTTTGAAAGGGAAGTATAAATAGTTTTTTTTTAGAATTAAAATTAAATGAAGTTTTTAAAAAAGACAAATTTATTGAAACATGCTAGATCAAAATAAATTGTGTTAAAAGCAAACTGATTTTTTTCAGATCACATAAAAAATTGTATAAAAACAGTATTGGATGTATATATCTTTGTTATTTAATACAGATATTTGATGACCTGGTTGAATTTCTCCTTACATAAATGGCATTGTTTTTGGAATAAGATTTTTGTAGTGTTGATAGTAGAAATTATTTACCAGATGATAATCTTGTAATTAATTTCCAGATAGCTTCAGACACTACTGTATAAATTATAAATAATAATAAATCTGTTAATGATGATAAATTTGGATATATAGTAGTTTCTCAAGCTACTACATAAATAGTATATTTTATTTTGTATTTATTTCTCTTCAGGTTTAATGTTATTTGATTAATATTTTATTTTCCATATAGATTAGGTGACAATAGAGTCATTGAAGGATTAGATATTGCAGTGGCTACAATGAAAAAAGGAGAAACATCACAGTTTTTAATAAAATCATTGTATGCATATGGAGAAATGGGATGCCCTCCAAGAATTCCTCCGAGTGCAACAATTTTATATGAAGTTGAACTTTTGCACTTTTTAAATAGTGCTCCAGCTATTGAATATGAAGAACTTTCACCTGAAGAGAAAAAACAATTATCTTTTAGTGAAAGATTAAAAGTTGTCAGATCAGAACATGAAGCTGCAAATGATTATTTTAGTCGAGACAATTATCAGAGTGCTTTGAATAAGTATAAAAAAGCAGTCAAACTAATAGACAATATTAATGTTGCAAATGAAGAAGAAGATAATGAAAGAAATGATTGCCTTCTTAAACTCTATCTTAATATCAGTTTATGTTGTATAAAACAGCATGAGTATAAATATGCTGTTATATATGCAAAAAAGGCTTTAAATATTGATCCAAAGAATACAAAAGGAAATTATCGATGTGGTAAAGCACTTCGGAATTTGGGAGACTATGCCGAATCTAAAAAATATCTTCAGAGAGCAAGAAAATGCAATCCATCTAATGAGGAAATAAATGAAGAATTGAAAAAATTAAGTAGCCAAGAAGTAAGATATTCAGTTTTAGAGAAGAAATTTTGTAAAAACATCTTCAAAAGTAGTAACAAAAAAGATGATGATGATGATGATGATGAAAGACCAACATTCAATTATGAAGTTAATGATGAATTTAAAGCGATAGTTGCAGATTGTATGAAAAAATTTATAGATGATAAGGAACAGCAAGAATTTCCTTTTGGTAGTGGTTTTTCATCTTCAGAAATTGCTTGCCTCAAGGATATGGCAAAAGAATTTGGATTGTATTACGTGGAACAAAAAAATGGACCAATTAAGCAAATGAAAGTGACAAAATTAAAACCCTCTAAATAAGAGGAAAAACCAATTTTTTTAGACAGACACATTTCATTTATCTTTTGAACTGTGTGTGTATGTCAGTCAAAATTTTGTAAAATCTCAACATATTCCAACAATTTCCCTGTCAATAAACATATTTAGAAAATAACAAATTATAAATTTATTTTGATAATTTTAAAATGTTAATCAATTTATCAGAAATAAAATTTCAATTAAATTAGCATACTTTAAAATAACTGTTGTCAGATGAATAGTATTAATCCATCAGAAAAAATTCTAGAAATAGATTAAGTTCCAGTCAAAAAACAAACTTTAGATTATTTTTTAAAAACACTAACACAAACTATACATACAAAGTAGTGGAAAAATTGTTTTATAAATATATACCTGTTGGCTTTTCCCTTGCTTTCCTTTGTGTAGTATCCTGTTAATCCAAACTTTCACTAATCTGAATAACCCTCTATAATAATTATTTCAGATTACCAAGAGTGCTCTGTACTTTAACTGAACAAGCAATACAACTTGAACAGAAGTATGGAAAAATAATTTTGATCCTGAAATAATCAAATTCACAAAAATATTATTAAAGTTCAATATGTCTATTATATTTGTCAATTGTTAAAGTATTTACACACCAAACATTGTAAAGATATTTTCATAAATCACACTTTCTTGGGCAGTTCTTGAACTGGCCATTGATTGTCGGACACATTGTGAATTGGCCAGCCAAAGCCCAAAGTAGTAGTAAATTCTCAGGTATTTTGGGCTTTGGCCACATAACCTGGCCAAAGCTAGAGGTGGCCAGCCATTTCAGGAATTGGCTAGATTTTAGATATTGGCCATAAGATATGCAGACTCGACTTACACACACACACACACACACACACACACACACACACACACACACACACACACCACACACACACACACCTATATATTATATATATACTGTATATGTATATAGATAAAAGTCGACATTTCCGTTCCCAAGGGGAAGCGGAAATGTGTTGACTTATCTGATACCACGACGAAGTTGAAAAAAAACCACAAAACTACAATTAGGAATATACCAGTGGCGTGCCGTGACATTTGATAACAGGGAAGCTGTGTTTCTGTAAGAAGCCGACTTCCAGGGGCAATCAGTTAATTGCGCGTCAGTGATGGTCTAGGGCAGTGGTTCTTAACCTTTTTATACTCGCGGCCCACCAAATATTTCATAATTTTTTTGTGACCCCCATTTTTTAATAATAATTTATATTTGATAATTTGATAATTTATCTATAATAAATTGATTTTTTTATTATTGCTTTATTTTTTATATAATAAATGTAAATCATAACTTTATTATTTCATTATCTATTTAAATAACATTCAAACTTCACAATTAAACATGAAAACTCATTAATTTTTAACAGAAAATAAAATAAGAAACATGTCGATAAATCGATCCAATGTCGATGCTAAAACTAAACTAAAACTAAAACGCCCACTTGTCGTAAGGATTTTGCATAACTTTTGCAAAAATATTTAAATTTTCAAAGCCTACTATTTTTCCTAATTATTTTTAAAATTCCAAGCATTAATAGTTTCTTGAAATTGCTTTGGAATAAAAGAAGTAAATACTGCGGTGTAAGTAGCATATTTACATTTATTTCTTCTGTACTAACAAAGTTGTATGTAGGAAGAAATACAAAATAAATAAATAAAAACTAAATAGGAAAACTTTATCTTTCTTATTTCACTTTTCAATACGATATTCGGATTATACATCAATTTTCTTTTTATTATATTCTGAAGGAAATTTTGCATAATTTGGCGGCCCCGGCAAACTTCTTATGGACCCCAGGGGCCGCGGCCCCCTGTTAAGAATCACTGGTCTAGGGTCCATTCGTATTCATTTGTTCGATAAGCCAGTAAAAACTGTAGACTTCTCTAAATGTATTTTTAATATCACAATTACATTCTGAATCGCTAGCCACGATATAAGGGCTAAAATTAAAAATAAATTATAAAAACTTACTCGGTGAAATAAAATGTGCGGTGGATATACATACCTGGTACAATATATTGTTCGATTGTATTAATATACTTTTAAAGAAAATTATAATTAAAATATAGCTTTGTAAAGAAACGTACATAAAAATAACATAAAATATTCTTTACTTTTTAAATCTTAAAACAATCCACTTAGTCAAATATCTTGATACGAGTAGCTAATGGATGGAACTAGTGACGGTCCAGGTAGGTGTGTAGTGCAGCGCTGGATTAAGCCTCTAGCGGGCCCTAGACAAAATTTAAATTGGGGCCCTATTTAAATAAGTTGCTTCTAAACAAATCTTATATAATGTGACATTAGCGTAGCTAGCATGGGTGACACCCGGTGCAGATATCGTGGTGTCACCCCAAGTCACACCGTAGTGTTACCCTTTTTAACTGTTTTATAAAACACTATTGAATTGTAATAACTTTGCACTCGAGCAACTTGAACGCTACATCGAATATGCGATGTCGCGACGTATAAGTATAAATTTAGAAAATGAATCATAACCATACATCAGTATTACTATGAGAGGCGGCCCTAGGAATATTTGTAGATGGTGCGAGAGATCTCGTGGGAGAGATTACTTCTCACGCACGGATGGCTGTTGGCCTATTTTTTTTTTTTTTTTTTTTTTTTTTTTAGGCAATGGCTAATGGAGCCGGGCCCCTCCGAATTACGGGCCCTAGACATTTGCCTACTTTGCCTATTCGATAATCCGGCCCTGGTGTAGTGAGTGTGTGCGTGCCAAATCCCGAGGGTGCCGATACCGGTCAATGTCAAATGCCTCTTTTGTCGCATCACTAGTATATCTCAAAGGATCGCCACAGGGCTGTTGTAAATTTTAAACGTTTCTCACCGTAGCTGTAAAAATCTAACTATGTTAAACTTAATAGTCATTCGTTTTCTAACTAATTCGTTTTAATACCAGGTGTACACGGAAATCAGTTTCCCACTGTACTGAGCGAGTGATTGGTTCTGTTAAGCTTTTGTTGAAGTAAAATTCTGGCTCTTTCAACAGGGTTTTATTTATGTCCCCATTCCCTAATCTCTTAATTATTTAGTCACTTCTTAAGTAGAAATAAGTCGAAACCAGTTACTTTGTACCTGAATATCTGTAGTCTTGGGAAAACAGTGGAAAGACAAATTTTTATGACAACGGATATATAAATCGTAAATTTAAGGAAAAGAAATTCTAGAGCTTTTTTTTTGTACCGTTGTACGTCTCATTCATTAAATTTGGTTGTAAATGATGCTGCCAAAGTAACAGTTAAGTTTTAACACTGTACTAGAATTGTACACGTTTTTTCTGCATCCCCTTACAGATGGGACATACTAAATCGTAATATCACCGGTTTAACATTGAAATCCGTAAGTAATATAAGATGGGAGAGCGGAATAAACGCAGAATAAATATATCAAATATTTTAATGGAGTTTTTTTAAACTCCTGTCAACTATACAGAACTATCATAAAAACGTGCCAGTAAACTCCTGTCGGTTGGGTTGTTATAAATCTAGTCTAGGGTGGGCAACCCTTTTTATAACATGGGCCAGAATAAATTTTACGTTTTTTTCCGCGGCCGTAGTAGTTAATTGACGCCTTCTTGTGACTCGTAATTTTTTTAGTCTGCAAATATGAAATAAATAAATAAAAAGTTAATTACTACATTTATTTCTCTTATCGTTTTCGAAAATTACAAAGAATTGGAAAAATAACTAATTAATAGTTATTTTTCCAATTTAATAATCTATTAAAGATCTCGCGGGCCGGATAGAAACTTTTCGCCAGCCATAGCTGGCCCGCGGATTGCCTGCCGTTGATCTAGTCTGCTCATGATTCACATAATCGGACGAAGGTGGTCGAATATCTAGCAGGCGGCTAACAGCCCACAACCGCTCCGGGATATAAAGTCGCGTACTCTTTACGCGTGTGTCGCTTCTACCAGCTAAACCGTGACGTTGGTGCTATGTAAAGCGCATGCGCCAATGCCTATAATCTGGCTGCTTGGAAGTTGACAGGCAGGTGGCTAACAGCCCACAACCGCTCCGGGATATAAAGCTGTACTCTTTACGAGTGTGTCGCTTCTACCAGCTAAACCGGGTGAGGTTGGTGCACTGTAAACCGCATGTGCTAATGCCTATATAATCTGGCTGATTGGAGACTGACCCGGTTTCGACATTCCTTCCGCCACCGAATTATTCGAATATACAATAGCAATCTTATCGTTTTTTTTCACATGTAGTATAGAAATTTGTAAAAGATACATAATGCAGTTATAATAAAATATTAATTTTAATTAATTCAAAGTACTTTAAAATATGAAAATTTATATTTTATAAAATTCAAGGGAAGGTCATTGGAAGGTGGAATCGGCGCTTCCATCGCTTCCAATGACGGCACGCCACTGGAATATACAGTAGTGCAATGTACTGTACAGTACCTCTCTGACCATCCATCACTGGCACTAAAGTTGGTTTCTACCCTAGCCATTTCCTTTTGTTTCAGTATCGGTCCCGAAACAGGAAGATTCAATGAACGAATTTGTTTTAGCCAACTCCAGAGCATCTTCGACATCTTTGTACGGCGACTTTCTCTGGCGTTTTCGAGACAGCCACGCCCGCGACAAAAATCCAAGAAAAAGTTTATTAATTTCCTCTTTTTTCCTCAGGAGTCCCACCAATGTTGTTCTTGGAAGGTTTTTTGTTTTGCAAATTCGGCTTGCGAAGTTTTCTTACATTCAGATTCAGACACAAGTTCGTATTTTTCCTTCAGCGTCAGCGTTGTTGGCTTTCCGACACTCATTTCTGACAGAAATGTGAAACACGTGCTACAAATAACGCATGACATGAGAAAATGCAAAATCGGATTCTGCTGTGACGTTGATATAGATTGTATATTTTCTTTTTGTTTATCTGTTTTTTATTTTATATATAAAAATACATAAAATGTTCAGGAATTTTTATTAATATGTATATATTAATAAGTCGACTCCCCTCCTGAAAAAAATGAGTTCACACCGCACTGTGCGGTGTGAACTCATTTTTTTCAGGAGGGGAGTCGACTTATCAGACGTCTAAACGAGTGCGGGACAGCAAAAGTATGTCGATTTATCCAGTGGTGTCGAGTAAACCAAAGTTTTTTAATATTAATGCCTATGTAAGTCGGCCAGGACCACACAGAAAACTGACTATTTAACTGACGGTGTCGAGTTATACCTATAACGACTTATGCGGATTCGCTCGACTATATATATACAGGGTGGGCCAACGAAAACGAAACGGCAGAGTGTTCGTGTTCGTCCAAGCAAATCGCTCGGACAGGTCGATTTTATTCTCAAGGGGACATCTTTTGCAATAAAGTTTTTGCGATTCTGAATACAACAGACAACAAAAAATTTTAAAAACTCATTTATTTTGTATTAACTAAACGAAGATTTATTTCGAAAAAAAAATGTTTGTTTAGTTAATATTCAGATTCGCAAAAACTTTATTGCATAAGATGTCCCCTCGAGAATAAAATTCGACCTGTCCGAGCGATTTGCTTGGACGAACACGAACACTCTGCCGTTTCGTTTTCGTTGGCCCACCCTGTATAATCAAGATCTGATATTTTCTTACTGTCATTAATTTGTTTTGAAAGATAATACTGTATATTGTTTCTGAATGGAGACCTCAGATTGGAGGGGGTTTTTTTTATTTTTGAAAGATGGTTCTTTTAGGAAAATTTTAAACAGTAGTAAACACAATGCACCTCAAATATTTTGAAACTACAATTTATCCGTAATACATAGAATCCATAATTACTATTTATGAAACTTATTACAATACATGGAGATTTCAAAGCCGGTTGAATCATTTTAATGATAACTTGATTGATTTTTTAAAAAGTTTAGGCACAGAGAGATTAAAGTCATATAATACAAAGGTTAGTATCTACATACAATCATGGAACACCGGGGATGTAAACCACACTTTTGGGAACCTCTTATCGGTGTTGGACGCAAAACGAAAAATCTTCGTTAACGTTTTCGAACTTGTTAGTTCTTCTTCAGACGGTAAAAAACGAGGAACGCAGATCGAATAATGGAACGAGTTATTTTTAAACCGAAATCGAATGCTTCACGATGCAGCTGGTCAGACATGCGCATACGGTGCGAGTAGATGGCGATTAAAGGTCGGTGTTGATGAGGGTCTGCCAGGCGGTGGACAAATTGAGTTCCTCTTTATAGTTAATGCAGGTGGTGGTGCGGCTGTGTTTGTAAATGGAGATAGCCTCCAACCACCTCAGGTGTTCAGGGTGAGGCGATGTGATAAGCCTGGCTTATCATCACATCGCCTCAGAACTAACAAGTTCGAAAATGTTAACGAAGATTTTTCGTTTTGCGTCCAACACCGATAAGAGGTTCCCAAAAGTGTGGTATACAAGGTTAATAAGCATTGCCGATTTTCTGGTATTAATTTTACATTAACGACTAAATATGACATACTCTGAGTCTGAGGATGCTCTGAGTGGGGATTGCTTTATAAATTGCATCTATAGGATGCAATTTATAAAGCAATCCCCACATACTCTCTGAATTAGGAATCTTTCACAACATTACTTCTATTGATCTGTAAAGGATGTTTGCAAACATGTAAATGCTGTTTATAAATTCAAGGGCGTCGCCAGCCAATGGGCCAGGGGGAGCAAGATGATATAAACTGATAGAAGATATGAATTGTATGTAGGTAAAATAAACACGATTCATAAATTTTAAGAAGCTTAAGATTATTTTAATTAAAACATAATCTTCTTGGGTTTTTGGTGAATTTTTCTACTACTTTATTATTAAAATCCTTTATGTTCTCATTGATGATCTTTCTATGGACACTCATCATAGCAAGACCGTTGAGGCGACTTTCCACCATGGTACTTCTTAGCCAGGTTTTCATCCGTCTCAGGCTGCTAAAGGATCGCTCTACAGTACACGTTGTGCACGGTAGTCATCAAAATTTTTAGCGCTTTACTCGTTTCGGGAAAGAAAGTTTTCGTTTCTTTTAGAACATCCACAACGGCCAGCTCAGTTACATTGGGTTTATCCTGCCACAATTGTTGCCGCAGTTCAATTTCGTATTTTATGTTTGGTAAATCATAAAATTGAGAGAAAGTTTGGCAAGCTTTTGTGAGACTTTCCATGGACATGGTTTGCATTTGCGCCGGGTGTAATTTAGATAATGCGAATGGTGGAGTATTTTCTTTTGCAAATCGTCCTTTAAGAGAATTAATAATGGAGTCCAGGTATGGTATTATTAAAGACCTTTTCCAGTATTCTGAAGGACTTCTTGCTGGATGGTTGCTTCGATAACTTTGTCTTCCAAAAATGCACGGCACTGATGTCATGTCCTCCTCCAGTCCGAGTGTTTTTGCAATGACAAAAGCATCCCTTAAAATTTCATCTGTGACTTTATCGGCATCATTGTGGTGTCTTTTAAGCAATTGCATAATGTTCTTAATGTGCTGCGAGGCCTCGATCGGGTCCAAAGTTACAGACTGGAGTACGTTTACCACGGGTTCCATCAAAACCGAGTATTTGGCTATCAACAAAAGGCACAGAATAAACGAAACTCTTGAAGCGGCGGCACGGAGCTGGAATGCATGATTTCGAGTCGCACTGTTTCCATCACGCGATAAAGTTTCTAAGGCCTCCATTATAACATGAAAATTATCCTTAAAAACTCTGATGGTTTTATGTTTCTCGCTCCACCTTGTTTCGCAGAGCGTGGAAATATTAGGTATTAACTTCCTCCTCAAAATTGATTCCCGAAAAAATGAAATAATGTCTTTCGTGGTTCCTATGGTGTACCGAATTTCAGTCAAAGCATTGAGATCATTGATTACTAGATTTAGTTTGTGCGAAAGAACAAAGCTTCAGTGTATTTTTTGCGTAAGATTGCTTGTACACCACCTTCTTTTCCAGACATTGTCGAACAACCATCAAATCCTAATCCAACGCATTTTACTGGTATAAGTTCTTCTTTTGTCAAAAATTCATCAATGGTTTGTGCGATAGATTTTGCATCCAGACCTTTTAGCTCAACAAATCTAACAAACACTTCTTGGACTTCGTTGTTTTTCTCATGAAAATAACGCAGTCCAATAGATAACTGTTCTGTTCCAGAAATGTCAGCTGTTTCGTCTGCTAATACACTATTCGCTTGTGCCAACGATCGATCTGACATCTACCAGTGTTAGCGCGAACTACATAATGGCGACTACTATGGGTATAATGTATGTCTGTGGACAGTAAGAATTAGAAAGTATTTAACCTACAATGGTAAATAATAAGTATTGCTGTGTATTTGGATGCAAGTCTAAAGGTACATCAAACTCAGTACATATGCACACATTCCCAAAAGATAAATTACTGAGAAAAAAGTGGGAAATAAAACTAAAGTTAGGAAAGCAATCAACGAAATCTATGTACATTTGCAGTTTGCATTTTGACAAAGACGATTACTATTTGCCAGGTAATAAAAACATTTCTTATAAGTATATTTTAACTGTTATCACATATGGTACTTACGTTTTCATAGGTTTACCATGTGCTCGGCATTATTTAAAACCTAATTCGTATCCGACTAAAAACATACCGATAAGGAAGTTTGATACAACCACCTCAAAACAGATTGCTGAGCAAAGGTCCATTCGTGCCCAAAAAAGACAAGAAATACGGAATAAAGGTTTGTTTCTTAATTTTGTCAGATGCATTTCTTTAATAACGCTATACCAAAACAAGATCTTATAATGATTGAAATCACTAAATTTTTAGGTTTGGAACCGGCAAATAAGAAAACTATCAAGGAAAAATCTACGTATCAATCTAATAATGACACCAACATTTTGGAATTGTCACAGCCCAGTACATCCTGGTCTAAATCATCTATTGACTGCTGTGCATGCACAGATCAACAAATGACATCACAAATAGAGGAGGATGAAGATATGACATCAGTATCACAAGCAGAAAAAGATGCAGCTACAGCACTCTTAAATTTAAGTGAAAAATCCAACATTCAGGAGGAGAGGGATATTTTGATGGAAAAAGGAATTCAAGTGAATACACTTTTAGATTCAACCTTAAAATTTACTGTGTTTGACTTAATAAAATCAGACAATGAATTGAATATTCTCACAGGTTTAAACAGTTTTAAAATGCTTGATACCATCTCTGCCTGTGTTAGTGAGTTGCAGTCCAACAATACTGCTTATAAGCCTACTACAATATCTACTAAAGTCCAAATTGTTCTTGTTATGATGAAGTTAAAACTGGCCTTGCCCTTTGCTTGTGTTTCAGTTTTATTTCAAATTTCCATGACAACATGTAGAAGAATATTTTTCAATATTATTGCTTATCTGAGTCAAGTATTAGGTGCTGCGATTGTGTGGCCTTCCAAAGAAGAGATAATGAAAAACTTACCTTTGTGCTTTCAAAAATACAGCAAAGTTCGTGTGATTTTGGACTGCACTGAAGTTTTGGTTGAAAAACCAAAGTGTATTAGTTGCAGAATATTAACTTATTCCCATTACTATGGTAAGCATACTGTTAAAGTATTAGTTGGAATTGCCCCATCTGGTCTTATCACCTATTTAAGTAAAGCATATGGAGGTAGGGCATCTGACAAAGCCATATTTGAGGAATCAAATTTGTTAAATTTACTGGATCCTTATGCAGATCAAGTAATGACGGATAAAGGTTTTCATATAGAAGATGCTTGTTCTGCTAGAGCTATTGGTTTAGTACGTCCACCGTTTGTAAGAAAGCAAAATCAGTTAAGTAAGCATGATGCACTGGAGACTGCAGAAATAGCAAAGGCCAGGGTACATGTTGAACGTGCTATTCAGAGAATGAAACTATTTGCTATTTTAAAACAAAAATTAGACTGGACTTTACTGCCACATATTGACAAAATTCTAACCATTATTTGTGGTGTGGTAAATTTATCTAGACCAATATTGGGTGATGACAAATTTTGAAGAGTGGTGTGAGCATTTTCATTTTGACCCTATATAATGAAGCAGTATTAAACAGCAATTTAATACTGTTTTTATAATCTTATAGTTAATAAGGCTTACTCATTTTTGTTTTTCAATTTTTGTATGATAAAGAACTCAAACACTAGTTAGGACAAAACATTTTATTCCAAAACAAAACATAACATAACATGTTTTATAAAATTATTAGTACTTAACTCTCTATAATTATTTTGCATAAATCTGTAAGAAAATATCTTTCTTTGCAAATTATGAATAAAATACTGAATAAAAGAAAATGACTTTATTTTAATTTGTGTATTTGTTTAATTGGGTGCTAATATTGTTATAAGTTAATAAAATTCAAAGTAATGTGTATTTTCTTCTAAAAGTGATTTCTGATGGAAAAAGCAAGATTGTATTTAAGAATTATGACTGCATAGGTAAGGAAAAATAATTTTGGTAAAATCATTTAGTAGCTTTTCTGTCAATTTATAAATAAAACTATAGTCTGCTAAAACTTCAAGGGTTTTAAGGGTTTGGTCTTTACTACTGAATATTACAAAATCACATGAATTTAAATTTAATATAGCCAAACCTAATTGTACCTGTCCATAATACTTGTGATTTTTTTTAAGCTGTAATTGCCATGCCCATCGTGTACTATATACTTAAGAGATTGCACCATTTCTTCTGCAGATTTTTCTGCACCAATTTTGGGGCACTTTACTTCAAGCAGCTTGATAGGTTTTTCATCGTTAAATACAATCCCATCAGGAGAAAATGCAAAACATGTCAGTAATGGTGAAATTATCAAACCAAACTGTTTGACATCACAACCATAGAGTGTTCCATACAATGTGAGTGCTGTTTTTTCCCACTTTTTACCATACTCTGTATTTTCATTTCCCTTAAATTTGCTTCTAAATATATTTGTTAACTTCTTTTCCCAGTCTGCATTTTTCCTCCTTCCATAAGTATATAGTTCATAGCACACTGATCCTGTCACTCTAATACTTCTTTCTTTCTTCCATAAATCATTATTTTGTTCCATTGTCAAGTGGCAAATGTTTTCTATCTCTCTCTTATTTTTGTATATATTTTCTCTGTAGTACATTGAATCCTGAATAGGCATAAGATGATCACTTATATTAGGCAAATATTTATTACAGTCCATACAGTGTTCAATTACTTTTAATATTGACCAATGTGGTGCAATATTATCAGCTGAACTTTGTACAGCTTTGGCTACTAAGCATTTTCTTCCAATTGAATGCTTTGCTAAAGCAGAATCAGGCAACTCTTGAAAAAATCGTTCTCTGATAGCATCTCTTTGGCTTTCATTTAATGAAAGAATTTCTGTTTCCTTTGTCTGGACATGGCACAAATTTTCAACTTTACAAGCTCCATATCTCCCATCAGACCTGCTTAACATTTTGCTCCAATACTGCTCAAGATCAGTACAACTCAGATCTTCCAAAGTATTACCATACCTGCAAGAGAAAAGTACTTATTTATATCTTCATGCCGATACAACTAACCTATTAGTTAAATATTTGAGTGTTTTACCTGTTTACATGAAGCAGTGTCCCTATTGAATGCTTACAGTATCCTGCTTCTCCTGCTATGCAAGTACACTTTATAGATGTCATCAAATATTTATTGAGTTCTGAACTCCAATTGATATTTAACGTAATTTCGTGAGGTTTCTTTGAAACAATACTAGATAAGCAGAGAGCGAAAACTTCTATTTCGACTGGGCAACCATCGTCGTCATTTGTCTTATATATTTTTTCTTTAATGCCACAGCAAATTATCTGTTTTAGCATTTCCTCTCCTTCTATAAGACATCTTTTTCTATCACCCACATATTCTAAAATGTCACAAAGTGAAATCATTATGGTATTAATCCTAGTTGATTTCGTAGCTGTTTATATCGGACAAGAATGCGGATAAAACGTTTTCACTATAGAGAGAAAAGTTAACACACAAGTGACTCGCGTTTGTAATTTCTATGTTGACAGGCACGCTATACCTTTTGTGGCAGCCATCTTAGTCGATTCATACGCCACCTACAGTTAGTGGCACAAGCGAATATGCTTCTGCTTCTTTTACTTCTTTTATAATATCTTCCTTATTATAGAAAAGATATGTCACTTTATGATTTAAAAAAATTATATTTATTACAAATGCATGGCATCGTTTTTACATTCAACGTAAACACGCATAGGTGTGCGTTTCAGGTCGCATCGCGCGGGAATTATAAATCGGGCAATAAATGACTTAGCATTTAAATAATTTTTTTCGCATGTCTAGGGAGGGGCAACTGCCCCTCTGCCCCCCTCTGGCGACACCCTTGTATAAATTACATGCGGGTCATTTCCAACATATTCTGTAACAATATGAAGAAAAAGTATTTCAGTCGTTATCTGTAGCTGTACAATGAATTTTTTATCATCCTCTACATGAATGGTTATCATGATGTAATGATAAGCCGTAATCAAATTATTTTTTATTTTCTTGATAGATTGATTTTAATAATCGTTTATTCAACTGCTCGAGACTGTTATAAATATTAATTTTCAACAAATTGATAACTTTTTTATTGTTAGCATTTTAACAAAGTAAAATTTCATTAAAAAAATATTTTTTAATTTTTTGACAAATTCACAAAAAAGAGACTACATTTTTTGTGGAAATTTAAGTTATTACAAATTTATAAAAGTATTAAGAATTATGAATTTAAATTTGTATTTTCTTGTTTAAACGTAAATTACAGTAAACTTATTTATATTAGAATATAGGCTGTATGTCTATATAACAAAATTATTTTTATATTTTAAGATTTGCTTCAAGTTTAAAAATCTATAGTGCGACCTAATAATAAAAATAAATGAGAACTTGAAATTGTTTATGAATGCATCCCAACATTTTCGAGATAAAATTAGATAAATTTATTTTCAGCATTACTGCGATCTGCTTAGATGCACGGAATGAAAATTTTACATTAGTTTTAGCATAAAGTTTCAAAGTTAACAAGTGATCTTGTATCGTTTGAACAATTTATCAATCTCATTGTATCTTATGATTAGACTAATTTGCGTATTTTCGGAAATTTGCTTAATTTTTCAATGTTATTTTATGGACATTGAAACCTTTTCGAGAGAAGACCTACTTTTATGACCTGATGCTCACGTGAATTAGGTCAATTTCTAACTTGTTCGACATTAGTATTAGGTCGTCGACCGTTCCGCCGGCGATGAAATTAAAGAGCATCAGTTCTTATTCTGTGTTCAAGTATGAAGACCATCGATGATTGGAAGCTGACAGTTTATCTCGTGGGTTTGTCTATCATCACTTCGCATTTCGTCTACGGTAAATATTATTTAAATATATGGAATATTTTCAAATTAATCTGGAAAATATATATATACTCTAGAGAAATTATATATAAAATTTCAAACTATAAAAAAACCAGGATGTTTCTCCAGATAATCCTGTTTTTTTCGGATATAATTCCTGTTTCAAAAGAACACAAAGAGGAGTTATAAACAGAAATTAAAATTAATTGGAATATAATTCGGTGGTCAATTCCTCTTCATTGTTAAAGTGAAACATTCACTGAAGAGGATCTTAAAATACATTTCAATTAGTTTTAAATAAAATCTCCATTTAAAACTGTCTACAAAAATACCATAAAATTTATCTAATTTTATGGTATTTTTGTACATGGAGATAAAAAACGTTATAACACTTTTCAAGTAAATCGAATGAAAAAGAAAATGTAGATTTCTCTTTCATTCGATTTTTTATATCTGATTTACGACCAGAGATCGAAATTTTAAATAGGTATATTTTGAGTAGAAATAAAATAATTTGAAAATTTATAATGCTATTTTTTACAATCTCCTGTAAATTTGTTTAATTTCGAATGCTAGAAAAAAAAATTGTCGATTCGATCCAGAAATGATTTAAATTTCTCTGAAACTTTTATACTCGGCATCAAAAGTTTTCTTATTTATTAAGAGATAGATAAGAAAATTATCAAATTTAATGCTTAATCTCAAGTATATAATAACTTCTTATTTTATTTATTTTAAATAGATTCTTTAATTTATAATATTCTTCATAAAATTCGTCATAAAATAATTGTTTTTGGCATAATCATTTACTTTGTATTAATCTGCAATTTGAATTTGTTTTCTCTCAGATATTCAAAATATTTTAAAAAGCAATAATTTAAACAACTTCTTATCTAATAGAGTTGCAAATAAAATCATATAATTTGTATTAATTGAAAAATGTATGAATTACTTTTTATTTTGTCCTATTATTCCTAAAAGTTGGAAGTTGGGAAAATCTAAACACAGTAAAACGTGTCTAAAACGGAAGCCTGCGAGAACGGGTAAAAATTCGGTACGATATTACATAGGTTTTACTGTACTTTAATCTGAATCGTTTGATGTATAATTCAATTATTTATTATTACATTATATATCAATTAATACTTAATTTCCTTTCTAATTGAAAAGTCTGATTTTTCTTTTTAGAGAAGTTATTCTATAATTAATAAATTCTAATATTTATAATCCTTATAGTGAGACAAAAATTTTACATCACTGAAGTTCTATAAAATAATATAATGTTATAGGAAGCTATATATCAATAAATTTTAAAACATGTTTTATAATGAAGTCTCTTTTATTATAAACTATCAATTAAGTTAAAGTTTGAAAACTTTATAAATTAATTTAAATACATAATAAACAAAAACAGAATTTAATAATTGACTATTATAGAAATCAGTACTAGCCTATGTATTCAAATGAATAAATATCATATATAGATTTCTGTTATTTTATAGAATATTAACACACTCCATTTTAGGCTGCAAAGTACGATTTCTTATTTTTCTGGTTCTTTATAATCATAATCATTTTCACATAAAAAAAAATCTTTAACATTTATATAATTTAGCGCTAAAATTATTGTTAAATTATGAATACATTATCACCATCGTCGTCTCTCTTACAGTAGGGGTCGGATCTTAACGTGTCTTGACGGATCTTCCAAACTATTCGATTTTGAGTTATTTTCTCATTTAACTGTAACCACCTTTAAATCTCCTAATTGCTAATTTTCATCTTTTCTTTGACCTATCTCTATTTCTTAGTTCATAAGCTTCTCTCTAATATCCCTTACTCCTAAAATACTTCTTATATGCTCATTCCTAATCCTGTCACTTGAGCACCCTCATATCTGCTACATGCTTTATACCTGAGATTTTTTCATTCCCAACATTCATATCCATACAACATTGCAGCCCTAATACACACAATAAAACGAAAAATAATTTATCTAAATGCCCTTTAATAAAGAATTTATTATTTATTACAATATTTATTGCTATACAATATAATTTATTTTAATAAATAAATTATAATGAATTTAGAAAATATATTTTTTACAATCAAATTTATATAAATCCAAATAGAAAGTTGTTATAATTATTATTAAATTTGAATTTTACTTTTGCAGACATTCAATCGGCAATTGAGTGATTTTATTCTTTATCTGTTGCGATAAGTTAAATGCATTTCTAAACATTCTTAATTTTACTTTTCTGGCTGATAAACATACATAATAAGGGAAAGCGTGTCAAATTTAACCCTCAGAGTTTTGTAAATCTCCACGTTTTTAGACTACATGAACCCAAAAACGTCAAAAAAAGGAAAAATATTCCGTGTATGTGTGTGTTGATGTTATAAGAAACAGAATTTGGCATGATAGCTTGTGTGCAAGGAGCTATGATGATCATTATTAATTTAATATCATCAACGCTCCTTATTATTTAACAGCATCATAGTTCCTTAATATTAAAGGGGTGGGGAGATAGAGGATTTGTCATATCTCGAGACTTAATGAAGATGTTATTCGTTATTAACATTTACAATTTTTTTAAAAACTCATTCACTACCCTCAAAATTAAGTTTTTTACCATTCGATAATAATTAAAAATATAAAATTTAAAAGTAAAGGTTTTTTCTTCTAATAGTGAGACTAGTGGTATTTATCACGTCTTTCGTAATTAATTATTCGCAATTAACAGAGACCAAGCTTAAAACAGTTCACTTTATTTCGCCTATTTAACAATGCATTTCGGATTGGTAATTTTCCAATCTCTCTTCAGGCTCTCGGCTTCAGTGTTGTTCAGGTTGTTGTCTACAACATAACGAACAAAAGGTTAGTTCGTGTTAATATACTTTTGTTATCCAGAATGATGCATGTAGTGCACAATTTGTACACATCCTAATGGCAGGGCCGGCCTTCTCGATAAAGGGGCCCGGGTGCAAGAAACTATTTGGGCCCAAATGTTTTTCTAAAATAAAAAAATTTACAAACACGAACATATATTAATGCATGTTTATTTAAAGCGTGATTTTGTTCTTGCTAATACATTAATTACTTCAGAAAAATTACTAAAAATACTGCATTCTTGATAATGTTGGGGCCCCCTCAATCGCGGTGCCCCGGTGCGTAGCATCCGCCGCACCCACCGATGTGCAGGTGCACAATTTGTACACATCCTAATGGTGCAGTTTTTACAGTTTCTTTTACTTACTGGCATGTTTTCTTTGTTTATTTTTCATGAAAAAATGCAACACTTCCATTTCCCACAATTATTTAGCTCCTTATTACCTCTTAGAAGGATTTTAACTTCACCAATGTGGTTCGTAACATGACAAAGGTCAAAATGTAGTTTTTCACTGAAAATATTTTCACAAGTTAAAACCAAAATTTTCACAAACAAACTATAACTATAATAAAAGTACAAGAACACTACTTATATTCTGCAAAAAGAAAAAAAATGTACCAAGTATGGTACGGATCAGACTGACCTGAGTACACTATAAACAAACAATCATATGGCTGAGAGTAAAGCCCTTCAAGACCTGCCTCGTACTTAGGTTATAAAAATGTTATATTGAGGGTTAAGTACTGCACTTACCACTTTAAACTCTAATCTTACCTACTTTATAATAATTAAAATCTAAAAAAATAGCTAAATTCGAGATGAAACAATGTAGATTCATATCACTTATCTAATTGCTTAAATCTCAAATCTAGGGGCAAACAAAATAATATAGATTTAGATGTGAAAAATAGATTTTAAAGTGACAATCCTTCCCCACACGTGGTACATACTTCAATGTTTTGACTTAAAGTAAGATGGCGATCGATAGTATCGTCGTTGCCACTAAGAGCGCTGTAACCATGGTCACAGCCACTCTATGTATGTATATTCAAGCTCGTTGGATAAAACTACCGAACAAGTTAGTCGAAGGTTCGTGCTTACCAACGAGCTGGCCATGGGGAGTTTTCCGGGTTCCTCACGTGTCTAAAACCTAAACCAGAGCCAATTTCTCATAGAGATTCTTCCCGGGAGACATCTTCCTTGGCAGATCGCGCATGTATTGCATTGCCGTATCCCAACAAACCGAATTTTATACATCGAAAAATTAAAAAAAAATGATTACATTTTCTAATATTTAGATATCTAATAAACTTTTTAAATTTTTAATATTAGTTTTTTAAAAAGTTTGAATTAGTAGAACTTCATTAAATTCGTCAACCGTTTGGCACAATGACATTTTTTTTTTTATCATCCACAAAATCTTACTAAAAAGTCATCTATGTAAGTACTGGAAAAACTTGATTATTATCGAGGAATTAAAAAAAATTTGTATGAATAGCATCAGATTTTTATATTTGAAATCAGATCGCGTGACATTGTATTTTCTTATATCTATCGACCCTGTTACAAATTTGCTTTATTTATCAATTTGGTTTTGTCAATCGATAATAAATCACAATAGTCCTAAATCAATATTAATATCTATCTGTAAATGAAAAATTTCAACCAAATAACTTACACGTATAAAATATTGTTTTGCTTTTAAAAACATAAGAGTGGAATCATGCAAATTTGAATGAATTAATTTCATAAATTTCTAACTTGACAAAGAATAAATACTTTTTAGATGTATCTTGGAGCTTTCAGATCGTTCGATTATTCTAACAATTTGCTGATTACTAAGCACGCAAACCAACGAGAGATCCAGTTGTAAAATGTAAATTAATTGTAAATTTAAATATGAGGTTATAATTATACTTTTTGCCGATTTTTTTTAATAACCGATGATCGGTGTTAGATTGCTCTTATTATTATTAGGGTGTAAAACCTACTCAAGGGTCTAGGACTCTAGGTTGAAGAAAGGAGTGAATGAGGTGGTAAGAAAGAGGACAGATTGTCCCAGTAGAGTACTAAGTGGGATTCCATAAACTACGTAACGCGAAGAGGCGTGGATAGGTGTTTATATCTATACCAGCATTACGCGGGATGGGATGTTCTTTATATAGCGTTACGTAACTCTACAGTGTGTGAGTTAGTTTTTTTTAAGGAAAGAAGAGAACCAAATCGTCTTGGTTATTCGTAAGCAGTGGCACGAAGATAATTGGTTTGAAATTTCTTCCTGTATGCGCAACGTAAATTATCTACTCAACTGAAATTGATGACTCATACGCGCATGTTTTAAAGCTGGGCAAAAATAGGAAACCGATTAAAATTTTTATCCAACAGGTGAATGTTACAACTCGATTTACCATCCTGAATAAAAGGAGTATTGTCCTTATAGTGTTACGTAATTTTGTAGGGGTCTAATGGTTAGCATTACTATAGGGTAGGGGTCTTAAATCGTGAAAAATATCGTTACGTAATTTATGGAATAGGGCGCAAATAGGGTAAATAAGAAAGTATGAAAATACAACCATAAGAGTACATACATGGTAATTGTAATTACATAAAGAAACAGGTTGTTTCCTTCACATTAAGGAAGCAGTAACAAATAAATAAATTGTATGTGATATTTTATTGAATATGTAAACTAAAAAACCCGCGAGAACCCAAAATATAATACTGTAGTTATAAAAACGAAAGTAACTGCTTCACCAATATAATAAAATTGAACGGAATAGAGAAGGATAGTACAAAATATAAGTTGTATGATGGCCAATTAACAATACATCAACCAAAATGTTATTGTTTTGAGAGTTTGAATGTGTTAACAAATTTTTAAAGCATTAAAAGTGTTTCTTGTAATTTAATCTTTAATAGCAGCAGGTCAGTGGAAACCTTTTATGGTGTTTTGTATAAGAACATTTCTTTGGTTAGTAAGTAAAGGTACACTCAAAAATATAATGATCAATAGAGTAAATATAAAAAGTATTTTAGGAATTTTAACATCAATTGAAAAATTATTAAATAAATACGAAGGATCGTTAATAACCGTTTAGAAAGTGGAGAAAATAGACTACTATTCTGTCATAAGACTAGACGTTAAAAATATCTTATCACCACCCTGTAACAAATTGTAGAGATCACTAATAATTTTCTGTTCAAGTGATTATTAAAAATAAAATATAGAAGTTCTAATATTATGTAAATGTGCAAGTAGAATAATAACGATATTAATTGAAAAATCGAATAAAAATGCCCAGAATTTAAATTTTCCAAAAAATTGTTTCCAGAATTTTATATGATACATCGAATGAGCACGAACTGAAAGTATCTAGAATTATACAACTGAAAAAATAACCTCATTGAATCAACGCTTTTAAAACTCGTAATTGTCGGAGCGGAAAAATCAGTTTTGAAAGTTCAATATTCTCATTCTGATTTTCCATTCATCGAATACTAAATAAACAGCAGTCAACAAGAACCGTAGGAGACATTCAAGCCCGGATCTTTCCAATAGAAAGTTAGAGATGACATTAATGGTTATTCAAGCCTGAGAATTTTAAAATGTTAAACAAAATTATGGGTAATTCATCAATTTGTAGAATATACTAAATGCATTTATCAAATATTCACATGCATTAGCCCAAATTATACAATTGCGAGGTCGAGGCCGAAGTTTTAAATTCGAAAACGTGTACGTCGGACGTTCAGCGCCGCTTTCCTGTAAGCCTAGAAGTTTGACAATGGCGTTTGGAATGTTGAGCATGATTCCACTGACTTTCTAAACTACTTGTCAAACTTCTAGGCTTACAGGAAAGCGGCGCTGAACGTCCGACGTACACGTTTTCGAGTTTAAAACTTCGGCCTCAACCTCGCTATTATGCAATTTCTCATATTATTATTAAGTAAATTTTTTTTCATCCGTTGAATAACGTCCTGATAAATTCTTTCACCGCGAAGAATTTGAATGCTCGTGATTTTTCATCAGTAAGGCAAAGTTTCATTCCTGTCCTTCGCGTATGCTAACTGATCACATTGCGAATCAGAACCACTTACATTATCCATAGTCCCAGTAGTGTAGGTAGCTACCATATAACAAGAATAAGCAAAGCTTATGGAGCCCAATAAAATGGGTTCCTAGAGTAGACTATAACATATATATAGGCTTATACTCAGTGGTGATATTCGAAATAGTTAACAAAGGGTTCGCTAGCAGAAAATTTTCCCTGACAATCACCGACAAACGAAATGGAAGTTTTGGCTAGAAATAAATACAACTTTTCTTGCGATATATCTAATAATCAGTGGCGTATTTGGAACGTAACGAGTAGAGCCCTATATAAACAGAGTATGGCCACTCTAACGTATGGACGTCATTTTGAGACCAAAGTTGCAGTGTCACAGTACTGCTTAGCATTTAAATGAGCAATGTTAGTTAAAAACAGAAATTCGATTCAGAAAGAAGTTATATTAAGTTAAACATTTTTAGAAATAATTTTTAATTATGTTCGGAATAATTGTAGTTTATAAGTGATGGACAAAATATGTAACAATAACAGGGCTAGAAGCAAAAAAAGTGAATATATTAAAAAAATATATTTAGTGGATCACATTTATTCACAGCACTATTGCAATATAAATAATCTGAAAAATATGTATTTAAATTTAAAAATATAATAACTAAAGACAAAAATTATAAAAAAAATCAATAAAGTTTATTTTTCAACAAGAAAAACTCAAGTAACATAGTGTAACATAGTAACAAATAGTGATTCTCTGCATTTTTTGCAAGAAATGCAGATAATTACTAAATATCAATCATTTATTAATAAAAAGGGTAATTTCCCTGTTACAGGGGGTGTTCTGTAGTCGTCTTTACAATGTCCGTAAAGAGGGAAGAGGCAAGCCTTGTTCAATTAACATTTCATAGCCTGATCTTCCACAAGCAAATTTTAACTGCAGAGCCTTTCTTATTGTATTATTTTGCCATTTTATTTTCCGTGTTGACACGTTTCCAAGGGCTGTTATTTGATCAGGATTGAAAATTAATTTTATGTTTGTACTCTGTGTGTTGACTCTAGACTTTAATTTTCTTATCTCTTCATAGAGATCCTTATTCTTTTCTGCACTCTTTTAACTCTATGTAATGCATTATGCAATTGAGATTACAATTCATTAATTTGTTTTGATTTTGGTGACAGTGGCTGGCTAACAAGATTACCGGAGTCTTGAAATACTGGACCAGATGTCTCATTGTCTTCATCTTCATTCGTGCTTTTACATTCTTCAGCATTTTCTTCAAAAAGAATCAAAGTATGCAATAAAAAAATAGAATATTTAATAAAAATATTTTAAATTTATATTATAAATATACCTGTACTGGGCTGCATAGATGTCATAGGAGATAATTTGAAGCATAACTGTGGTCCAAGATCGGATCTATACGCTCACAATTGTTTCTATGCCCTGTTTTTGATTCAGAGCATCTTCTCTTAGGTGCAGGTCTGTGAGAAAAAAGTGTAGGACGGCATCAAGCTTCAGCAATCTTCTTCCATCCTTCCTGTGATTCTCACACTGATCTTTCTCAAAATGAACCTATGAGAGTTAATTGTAAACATTCACATCACTAA
Source organism: Centruroides vittatus (assembly GCF_030686945.1). Lineage (NCBI taxonomy): Eukaryota > Metazoa > Arthropoda > Arachnida > Scorpiones > Buthidae > Centruroides > Centruroides vittatus. Next base: position 1,422,538 of record NW_027122345.1, read on the forward strand.
ACCAATATACTTATAAAGGTTAAAATGTATTAACAGACTTAATACTCTTTAGCTTTAGTTTATTAATGTGCAATGTACAATTAAATAGGTAGGCAAAGCAGAAGTCCTTTCTCATAAAAATTCTGATTCTTTCTCATAAAAATTCTGACAAAGTAATGCATGTTTTCCAGGAATCCATAATTTCTTATTTTCATCCAGCCTGTTTACTTTAATCGCCAATGCTTTTTTTCCTAGCTTTATCACTTGGAAATCGATGCAGTTTGAATTTAGGAGCTCTATTTTGAGCAATTAATGGCTGATCAACCCAGCATGATCTATTTTTATGTGGTAGCTTTAAGAGCGATATAGATGTATAGATAGATCTAAAGGCTAAAATAATAATTTCTAACGTCGGTATAGCAAAGTAAGAACTAACTTGATGTTTAGAATCTATTTTAGATTGGAACTACCTGGTATATAAAGTTTCGAATCCTGTTATTTATCGTAATAAATAGCTGATTGACACTCACTTGACATAAGCGGATCGGAAGCTGGCCTCATAATGGCGTCCACAAACCACGTGATCGGCAGTAGCCAATCATATTTTGACCCCCCAGTTGACCATACTCTGTTTATAGAGGGCTCTAGTAACGAGCCCTGGGCGAAGACCAGGCAACGATAGTATATTAGTGCTGTCGACCTTTTTTTTTTTTTGTTTTTTAGGCAGAGAAATTTTTCACCCCGAATGGCACTGCTGATAATAGATGTCATCATCTCTCGAAATACAATATCCTTTTTATTTCGCTGTCCATAGCCCGACGCGAGATAACACAGCCATCTTGTATTATCTCGCGCGCGTGGGATTGTGGGATCTCTCTTATGACTGGATCTAGTTTCAAGAACTCTCTTGAATCGATCGCGATTAAACCTCGTTTCGGTCGAGAGAGATCGCACCAAGACATAGTCCCCGACCTTGCTCACAATCTAGATTGAAATGCACGGTGCGAACGGGGTATAAGGCTCTAGTTTAGTAGTATTACAGAGTATAATACGTATATTTTAATATATTTTTTTAAAAAAACAAAACCACTGAGAAATGTTCCGTGTGTTTAACAAGGTTTGGAAAACTGAAAATTTTAACAACGGGTTCGGCCGAACCTGTGCGAACCCGCTGAATATCACCCCTGCCTATACTGGATAATCGTAATTAAAGTACCGCTGTTCAATATTGTCTAGGGATATATTTCGTCGTCCAAATGCAAGAAAATCGGGTATGGTATCATTTCAGAACGCGGAAGACATTACCATTAAAAAAAAAAAAAAAAAAAAATTGTACCAAAATTCACTCCGGAGACAGTCGAAAAAACTCCAGTAATTTTTTGGGGGGTGGTCCAATCGGATATGTCGGCCCACATCCCTCACCACCCGGCCACTCCATTGTAGCCCTGACCGAACCTATGATGGGCTTGGAAAAACGCCTCAAATGTTACAGGTTAGAGTAAAAAATATCATGGCAACCTACGGTCTGAGTTGTGATCAGTTATTTACAAATTAGAAGTTACGCATCATGGTAGACCGGACGTCAGTTCTCATAGGACGTTCTACAGCGACTCACGTCCGAATCGGGGCCGGCCATTTTAAAATTTTAAGTAATAGACCGCGCTTGCCATGAGCCGGACATCTGTTTGGGATGACCTAAATTAGAATAAGATTTTATAAAATTTAATACAATAGACAACGCTTGTATTTTGTTTGTTTATTAATTTATTTTTCTCAAGTGAAATATAACGTATATTGAAATAAGAAACTGCCATCGAGCGATGGTTCGCCGGGAAATTCCTAATTTTCCGATGGGTCAGTCCACCATTGGTTTTACACCTACAGAATAAGGACCACATTGAGCACCATCTCCTACATCGCTAAGGTCTATATAGCAAGTTTATTATACAAATAAAATGTTTGTTACTTGCAGTGCCAAAAGTGCCGTAATGATGAGTTTTGGTATTATTTATTTATTTTTTCTTTCTGAAAATGAAACGCCATTGAAGTGTACACGGTACATTTATTGGCCATTTCAAATTTAAACATTTTTAATGCTATTCTGGAAATATTGCATGACATATTAATACAAGTTTCTGCTGTTAGTAGGTAGAAAAACATCCCGCAGGTTTTTCTGTTGTTGCACGTGGCCAAATAGCTATAAAAGTTTGCATTTTCGTAAAACAAGGCAAATTTTGGTTTAAACGATTGGCGTTTATAATTTCTAGATATTGGCATCAAAAAGAAAAAAAAAAAAAAAAAAAAAAAAAAAAAAAAAAAAAAAAATTCATCAGTAAGTATAAAATTTCCCGATTTAATCTTTGTTATGTCAGAGAATTTTTAAAATAAAAATTTCCTTAACTAGCAAATTATCTGTACCGTTTACTCTACCAGATTTATTAAATTTGGACTGCTAAATTTCTCCCTAGACAGTTGAATAGAGAGTAAAATTAATTACGATCACCCGATATATACGTATATCTATTTGAAAATTTTATATAGTTTTATTTCAATAAAATAAAATTCTGTATATTTATCTAGACAAACAAACAAACACTATCAACGAAAATGTTGATAGTGTTTATTGTAGGGAAACAAAACAAACAAAAAAAAAGTGTTAGCCTTTTCCTAACCAAATTATAATTACTTAAAACATGGGCCCATAACAATTTCTTGTCTATGGATTCTGAAAATCTAGTTTCACCACTGTTTAGTCAAATCCATTTTTATGTTATTTGATAATTAAACATTTTGAATGATTGAACATTTGAAAATAGAATTACGTGGAGCGTTTTATTTGTTGTAATTTCATTTCCATCGAGTAAAGCGCCCGATGTAATATGAACGAAATTTTCAGGGTCAGATTAACCACAGGGTACTGCACAAGGGCATCCGCGAATGGTAGGATATATCCTACCATTATATATTTTGTATATATATATATAGGGTTGCAGTTTGATATATAGGGTTGCAGTTTGAAAAAAAAAAAAAAAAACTAGACCTGCAAATTCTCACTGTCCTCCGTAAGTCTGTCCTTCCTTAATCTGGAGAACGGAGATGAAAGCCGAGACCAGATATGGAAAGCTTAGGGGCAGTGAGGTCCCGATTAATTATATACGAACTTCCGGTGCAAACCGGAAGTTGCGTTATTTTCAATTTAAAAAACTTCCCCTGAAAGGAGTTAGATAACCGACACGATTCTATTGGTAGCAGGAAAAAGTATGATGTACAGAAGCAAGACACTATTAATTTGAGATGAGAACATAATTTATTTAAAGTATATGATTAAAAATTGCAGCCTGGCATCGTGACGTCACAATAAATAATTGCTCGTTCTACGTAATTTTCCTTCTTTTATCGATGAGACAGTCGTTAGCATTTCCTAATTTTTGTATTTAAAATTTAATGTTGACATATATTTTTAAAATTTTACTTCATTAATAATTTTCAATCTATTAACGGTCCGTTAATAGATTGAAAAATATTAAAATTATTAGTCCGATAGTCATTTAAATTTTCTTCTTTTGAATTTTTTTTTTTCATAGTAAAAGTATTTAATTAATTATCTAAAATCTTTTGAATTAGACCTAATTAGTCCTAATTTATTAAGATTTCAGATAAAAAAGTACAAAATATTTTCGCTTATCTATTAGAATAAGCACTTAAAACTTAACGTGGAAACGATTATTAATTTAGATAACCGAAAACCCTCAAGCGAACCGATTGAAATGAAAAATAAGTTGTTGAAATTATTAGGCTGTATGTTTAATGCATGAAGATTTAATTAAAATATTTATTTCATTGAGATCATTAATTAAACTTATTTCATTTGAATAGACTTTTTTTACGTACTAAAATTTAGTGAACAACAAACTAACTTTCAGTTTTATTAAACTAGCAGATAAGCCCGGCGTTGCTCGGGCAAAAAGTAACGATAGCGAAGATTAAGATTTATTACATTATAGCCAATCTTACCCTTTTTCACAGAATGCAAGAATTAGGTCCCCCTGTTTCTAGACTAATAAGAGAATTTTTAGATGGGTCTAAAAATATGTTCGATTTCCCGCACAAAAACGCAAAAAACCGCATCTGCGCCTGTAAATCTTGCACGTCGCTTTCTCTTAACACTTCCATTGTTACGGAATACACTTCTTTCATCCCCACGTAGTACCTTATTAAAACGCAGTTAAAAATAAAAAATTGCATCTAAAATAGTATAGCAGAAGCTGAGTTCTTTAGTATACACCTTAATCCTTTCCCTCCCCCCGTGGGGTGAAATTTCGAAAAATCCCTTCTTAGTGTACATTCTCGTGACGTGCCCTAACTGTGTACCAAATTTTAGCTTTCAACTCCTAACTGTTGGGGCTCTGCGCTTACTATTATCATCAACCCATCTCGATTATATTATAGATTGTTTATAATATTAATACAAAAAACAGGATAAAAAATTCAATTTAAAAAATTTTCATTACTGTGAATATTAGTTTAAATCGAAAACCAATTTTTTAAAATAAGAATAAGTTTAAAATAAGTGTTCAATTCAGTTTAAAAATTTAGTTTAACACAGTTTAAAATAATTGTTCAATTCAGTTCTGTTGTCAGTCGGACGTTCATGGGATAAAATATCAAATTTGAATATAGACGAGCACCCATCCTGTTGTTTCTCAGTCTTTATCTATATTCAATAATTTGTGACCTACCAATGGCGAATGGATAAACCACTCGTAGTAGTTGGTACGGATTCGAACCTCACTAACGAGCTGACCACGTAAAGTTTACCGAGTGAAGCAAATCCGGAAAATACGTAATCATAGAATATCCTCCCGGAAGTCAATCCGCTTGGCAGATAGCCCATCTACGTTGCTGTACCCCATCAAATCTATATTTATTAATTCCACCCTAGACTAGACCCATCCATAAAGACTGATCGAACAGCCCCTACTTCGCTGAATCATATTAATGGAAAATCAAACAATATAATTTTACATTAAAACTTTCAAAAGAGTGAGTTTACAAGTTAACGATAAACGAAGAACGTAAATTACTTCAAAAGTAAAAAAAAAAAAAAAAAAAAATAAATAATAATAGTAACACAAATTAAACGAAAATATAGTTTTGATAAATAAGACTTTGAATAATAATAATAATATATTTAAAATATACCAAAAATCATTCGTTTATTCTACTTCTATAATCGATTTAAAGTATTAATGTTTACAAATGAAACTGCACGAAGCAGAGACTGCATTAGTTGTTGAAGGAAACTAGAATAAAATCCATTAATAACAAGATCTTTGATCTTGAAATTCTGGAGCGAAGAAACTGTTAGCACATTAATTTAATAGAACGAGTTTTTTTTTTTTTTTTTATAAATATAGGTCTAGACCTATAATATCGTTATGCATTGTGCTTTCTGGATAATATACCTTCGTGGAATGAATATGAAAAGAAACAGTTTGACCCTTAATTATTTTTCCTCATCTTTTATGCATCATTTCGTCCACATAAATAGCACACCTGATTTTAAAGTTTTTTCCTTTTTTTTTTTCAGTAATTCATTTGCAACCATTTGCAAATTTTTTGCTTGATGAAATTACTGCAGAGTCAAATGTGTGTGTTAATTTTTTAATGGAAATTTTAATATTTTTACCACGAGATTTTAAATTAGCAGTTAAATTAACTCTGAACTTAACCCTCATATTTACTCACAGCAAGTTTATCAAAAACTTGGTGCAGATCAGACAAGGGATTTAATGTTAACACAAGAGATGGGATAAACTGTGCACATGTGTGGATGCACGCATATATATAGTAAAACCATAGTAAAACTATCATAAATATACTGTATATACCATATATATATATTTATGATAGTCTACATTTCCATGTACTGCATCTATGATGACAGAGTCTTAGTGTACAGTTCGTCAGTCAGACTGAACGAAGAGGCATCTGTGTTCTCCAGGCTGAACTGGTGGCTCTTTCAGGAGCATCCCAGTGGATCCTATTCCATCTGGATCCTGAGCCAGTCACAGTATACTCTGACAGCCAGTCATCGCTTCAGGCCTGAGTGACGGGTACCACAGAGAGGAATTGGTACTGGAGATCAGAAGTAGGATACTGAGGACAAGGCATGTGCAACAAGTTGATCTGAGGTGGGTCCAAAGCCACATCGGGATCCCAGGCAACAAGCATGCTGATCACTTGGCTAAGGCAGCCATTTGTAATGGAGAAGTTAGAACCTCCAGCAAGTTACATAAAAGGGCATAAACTCTACTGCAACAATCAATGACATACTGGCAAGAGCGCAGGAACCTCAGTACAGTAGGTAGGACGACCTATGCCTTCGTGCCTGAAGTTGGCCAAACTCCAATCAGTTGTGATTGGACACTGATCCAGGTCCTCACGGGGCATGGGAAGTTTCCCCACTTCAAGTCCAAATTTGGACATGGAGATGGTTGTTGCTCCTGTGGTTGTCTGTGTGGTGACACAAGACACTATGTAATTGAGTGCCCCTTTACAGATGACTTCTGTAGAAGGGCTAATTACATTGATTGGAACAAGCCCAAAGACCAAGTACTTCAAATGCTAGCAGCAAGTAAAGGAAACTTAGAGACTTTAAAGGAATTGGTGGAAATTGTCTTGGATCTTTTTGACCTATAGTCCAGTGGATGCACCAGACAGGGTGTCCATCAGATGGTCAGTGAGGTCCCTGCCCTTAGATAAGGGGGACCTCACTGACCGTTAAAGTTTGAGCAATACTTTCAATGGTAGAGCACTCTAGTGCAATACAGGCTGCACACAAAACCAAATCCACATAAGAGGGTTAGATTCGAGCAAGGAAGGCTGGTCCCCATTGGGTCATACCACCAGAGTTTGAGCATTTAACCTTGAGTCTGACTTGTCTGTCCAGTCATCTCAGTGAATACTGGGTGCCCAACCTGTCTATGATTAAGTTACAGTCTCTTTGTACTCTGTAGTACCATCTTGGCAGAGCAGAGGCAAATTACTTAGAGTTGTTATATGAGGTCCCTAGAGAGTAATCAGGAAAAGTTTAGTGCAGATCACTCAAAGGGTTTAGAAGTGAATAGAGACACAACAACAAACACACACACACACACACATATATATATATATATATGTATGTATTTTATATATAGATGTTAAAGATTTTCAATACTATTTTGCTATTATTGAACACTTTATATGGAAATTAAATATTCAAAATGAGTGTTGAATAATTAAAAAATAAATGACACAAAAAAGTAATTAAATTATTTTTGCAATTTAATTAAATAAATAAAAAGTAAGGTAAAATTCATACATTAACATATGAATCAAATGCAAATATTTCATTTTCAATAAGCAATTATAATTGAATTATATATAGATACTAACTACATACTCAATTCAAATTTATTGATTCCAAAAATTATTGGAAATTATTGATGTAATTACACATAATTTTACTGTATATCTTGAGTAAAAAATACTTACTTATATAAGTTTATTTTCATATTCATCAATGCTTTTCAAAAAATTATATAAATAAAATTTTATCCAGAGAATTTTTTTTTACCAAACTTATGTTTTTGTCATTGATTTGAACATTGAATTGTTTAATAATAATACATTCTAAATATTTAAAAATATAACTTATTTCAAATTGGATGATTTTACTCTCCATATTTTAATAGTTCACTAAATTAAAGTACAGGTAGGCCTCCTAAAACGTAGTAGATACGTTCCTTGAAAATACCGCATTGTGGGAAATCGTGTTACAGGAGACACCAACTTAATACAAAAACTGGGATTCAGTTCTAAAAAAAGAAAAACTGCCTTTTATGGTGTAACATTTTCATCATTTTTTAAATTTATGTACATAAAAAGCTTAAATAAAATTCAACATCATATAAAAACTAAAATGATTATGATTTCAAGTCAAAATCAAAAAGAAACATAATGTTATGCTCACAAATTCAGTCCTCATTGTCACTTATTATAGTTGTTCGAGAATGGTTGACTGGCCTTATTTCAAGATCTGAGCTTGTTTCATCAAGTTCCACTGTACTTATGTGATCCGTTGCGATTTTTGTTATGTGAAAGATAATTCGTTTCTAACTACCCTAAACTACATTGTAAAAGTACTGCATTGTAAGAAAATTTCCACATTTTTCCAACCACGTTGGAGCAAAAACGCATTGTAAAGATACTGCATTGTAGGAGGCCTACCTGTATTGATATTTATTATGTTACTGCTACTAAACATTATATAACAGATAATCATATAAACACATTGCAATATTTCTAAATAAATAACAAAAATTAATTCTTCTAAATGATAAAGTCAATTTTTATAAGATATAAATGCATTATTTTTACATTAAATAATTCATATATTATTTTTAATTCATTAAAATTGGAAAAGATAACCAGGCAAAGAAAATAGAAAGCTATCATGTAAAGTTACAATTTTTGCAGATATATCTCATGCATGCTGCAATTTTTATATTATTAGTCCAACATTTAGGATTCATCTAAATTACAAGCAGCTAAGCAAGCAAATAAATAGTTTTTCATATGAAATGGATAAGCTATTTCATTGGTTTATTTGGTAGCCTGCTACTTGGGGCACATTTTCTAGTAAATGTGGCTTTAATATAACTGAATAAGTGAACCAATGACAAACTGTTTTAAAATGGACTGTCATTGCTTTGCTTATTCAGCTGTATTAAAACCAATTTACTAGGCAATGCACTCAGAAGTGGCTATAATCAAATGGTGACATCAGCAAAGGCAAATAAATAATTATTTTAAGTTCCTCAGTACTGAATTTTAACATTATCGTTTAAGAAAAATCCCAAAATAAAACTTATTTTTGTTCTATTTTTGTTCATAAATTTTGTAATTATGAATATATTTTTATTTCTCTATTTTTTCCTACATTTTATTTAAAAAAGAGTTTTGTTGGGTTAAAAATTAACAATTTTATTATTTTAAGTAATTTATTTAAAATCTTAAATGAAAATAACTTCAAACAGAATTTATTTGATAAAATCACAAATCTTGTTGTAAAAATGAAATGATTTTCAATGTTTTTCAAATGGAAATATTAGAAATTGATTGTTTTATTATTTTCAGATAAAGTAGTTATTAAAAAATTAGTTGTTTTATGAAGTTATAGATTTTATATACATTTTATTCCAATTACAACAGTCTACTAGACTATATTAATATTTCTCTTCCTTTTTATAATGAAGAAAAATAAAGAATATGCGTAAGAAATAACATGAACCAATGTGGAACTTATAACTTCAGCCATAATCAATAAGGCAAAAACTGATAAATGAATTTTCTGATTTCCTTGAAAAATTAGTGACCTGTTTTCTTTATTTTAATAACAACTTAAAATAATTATATTGGATTTTAAAACACTATTTCCTTTTAACAAACAAACTCAAATAACCTTGAGAAAGCAGCAAAAAATTTAACAACAAATGTTTTTGGTTATTTTTGTGGCATTCCATTACATATTCTACTGGAAGAAGATCGTTGAAAACATCTGAAAATGTTTTAGTTATTAAATTTTTGCTGCTTCCTCAAGGTTATTTGAGTATGTTTGTTATCTTTGCATGGTAGCTTTGAATTAGTATTTTCTTTTAGTAATTCTCATGTGATATTACATATTGAAATGATATATTGTATGAAAAGCTTGTTAAGTCACTGTCAAAAAGTCAACTATATTAAAAATTATTAAAAAATATTTTTTAAAAGATTCTATAATTAAAAATATCATTTTTCTATTCCTCTTTCTTAAAACTGTATAAACACTAATATTTATAAATATGATCCTTCACTGAATATAACAAAATTAGTATTATATTTTTATAATTATTATTAATTTCATTTCAGCACATGAAATTCCAAGACATGACAAGCATTGGAAGAATAGATTAAGCAGAAACCAAAACTTTCATTTAAATCAAAGATTTCCTCAATTAACTAGTCATCATAATTATCAGGAAGACAATTGGAAGTTGACTAATGATCAAAATTTTAATAAAAATGACCAGTTTGATTCTAGACATGTATACAATACCTATAATAAGGCCTTTCCTACAAAAATGCCTCTTGATAGAACTGAAAAATGCCCAGTTTCAATAGTAAATTGTAAAAGAAATACAAATGGTAGACAAGAACAAAAACAAGATGAATTAGATTTTGAACAAAACAGAAGAAAAAATGCTGAAATAATATCTGATTGGAATTATTCAGATCTGAAAGAAACTAATCATTGGAAAAATTCACACAAACACCAGCCAGATAAAATGTATCACCAAAAAAATCCAACTTTAGAAGCAATTCTTGTAGTTCAGGAGGAGGAAAGTCCGTTAAGAGAAGAAAAAATTATAACATCTACTGGAAGTGCACCACATCACAATGAAAGAATAAAACAGATATTATCTCAAAATAATTATGAGCCTTTAAGAACAGAAGCTACTGCTGGATCTCCTCTTTTTGCTGAATCAAGAGATTATTCATCTGTACGAAATGGATTTATTCCCGTGTCAGGTCCATTTGGAAATTCAGAGCATTATAGTCCAAGAAGTAGACAGAGCTATTTATCCAAATTGGAATCTCAAATTTCTCAAGAATATGTAATTCGTAATTATCCCACTCAACCCAGAATGGAAAAGTCATACCACAAGAATAAAGCTGGTAGAGTGGCATTGGGAAGTGGAAATTTTGAAATTTTACGTGGAGGTACATTCCCCGAAGGAGATGATTTCACATATCCACACCAACAAATGAGTGATGCTTTATTTGAGAGAGATATCTATCATAATCCAATATTAGGATTTCAAGGATTTAATCATTTTAATTCTCCTCTTCAGGGTTCTCTATCTAACAATGTTCATGTTTCATTATCTCCAGGGGATTCTGGAAATTCTCCTAATCACTTCTTTCCTACTTCCATTAATCTTCAAGCAGTATCATAATGATGAATAATCTACTTACAAGAAATTTGACAACTCTTCAAAGAAAATATTTAATGGCTGCATTCAGCAGACTGAACAGTTCTGGAGCTGTTAAGTATTTTTCTGCTGAATTCCCTCTACAGTAGTGCTGTTTTGGAACATGTTTGGAGTTTTGACATCACATTCAGTAGTGTCTTTCATTCATGCTACCTATTGCTAGCTGAAACTGACCAATGATGGCTGCTTCCTGTTCTAATGCATATGTCACTCATCATTTAGCAGATGTAACTACATAACAGCTACCGATTGAAACATCTTTGCTCAGTTACAACTGTTGACTCTGCTGAATGCAGCCAATATGTTACAAGTTAATATGTAATATTTACCGTACTCGAATCCATTATTGTTATACTTTTAACCAGTTTGTAATATAAACTGTGTATATAAAAAAAGTTTTAAACCAATTTATGTTTTACAAATTCCTATTTATATTAATTGATAATTCAAAATACAGTATAATTACCACTTGAATTGTGGATTGTATTCCATCATAGAGCCAAAGTTTTGTTCTTATGCAGAAAGATCTATTTTTGACTAACAAATAAAAAAAAAGTTAATTAAAAGCAATTATTTTTACTATCACAAATGTTTTCATTTGTCTAGAACAGTGGTTCTCAAAATGGATGCTACTACCCCCTGTCGGCAGTGAGTAAATCTAAGGGGGCAAAAAGAAGCAGTTGGATGGCAGGGAGCCACTGGAGGTAAGGTAGCATATCATACAAACTCAAAAGAAAAAAACAAAGTCTAACTGACATGTTACAAAATTATCATAAGTCCTGGGAATAATGGTGACCATAGGCAAAGGTTGGGGTCACAGACCACCTTTCCCGTTAAAACGGGTAAGAAGAAACCTTGCATTTAAAGGTTTCCATTTTTTGAGAATAATGTTTTGAAAGGACACAAAGCGTGAGGTTCATAAAAAAGTTTTCCTAAGAATATTTTCAAGTCTCTCACAGAAGCGAAAATGGGTTATAACTTGATGGAACTAAGGGGGCATTGGGTATAACTTGATGGAACTAAGGGGTCAATGGCTTGAAAAAGTTTGGGAATCATTGGTCTAGAATAATGAACGTCAGTGATGGAATAACTGAATAGAATACTTTTAAACATCAAATTTTAAACCAAGCAGAATATTTCCACAAAAGAAAAAACATATAAAATAAGGCATATATTCATCATTTCCAGGACTTATGATAATTTTGTAACTTGTCAATTAGACTATTTATTTTAATTTATATATTTGTTTTAAAATTTGTATTTGTTCTTTTGTGGAATGTTCTGCTTGGTTTAAAATTTGATGTTTAAAAGTGTTCTATTCAGTTGTTTCATTACTTGATGATGATTGTTCTAGACAAATGAAAATGTTTGCAATAGTAAAAATAGTTGCTTTTAACTGTTTTTTTTTTTTTTTTGAGTTTGTATGATATTGCTGTTACTTATGACCAGATTGACTTGGTGTGATGATATAAATATAATTATAACTAGATTAGGCATTATATCTTTTATTAATTTTTAATCAAAAATGACACTATTTTATCATAAAACACAATTGGAAATTAAATAAGTATAGAAAATAAGATGATTATTATACTGCAGAAAGATAACTTTTATTTGTAAAATCTCTCCTATCCTGTATTTTTTCTTTTTGTTTCAAGCATTTAGATGAGTAAGAAATAAAACCTGAATCTTCTAGAAAATTATATATCTGTTATCACACCAATGTAATGTTCAACATTATTTACTCAGATTTTTTATATATTCAATTAAAATAAATAATATATTCTCTAATTCAAGTTTTAAATTTCCAGCATTACAATCAAGAGCAGACTTTTCTGCAAATGTGCAATTCAGAATATTCAAATTTGATCAAAGTCTTCTACTTCTAAGGACAGATTTTGAGGGTACATCCCCATTCTGAGGGTTTCCCGAGCAAGATCAGTACCTCAGATAGTAAAAAATTTTATAAGATGCTGTACACTCTTTTCTGTACCCCCTCTAAAGATTTCTGGTTCTGCTCCCAAACTTCATCATACTGACAGTCTAACAGGTAGGAGATGTCCATAAAAACTAATGTTAATTTATCTTAAAATTAAATTTTTCCAAAAATTTTATACTCCATATAATATCTTACTTAATTGTACTATAAGCAAGTACAGTACATGAAAATTCAAATTTTCCTTCCTTTCTGACTTATGGAGGACTAATGATTTCTCAACTCTAAAACATTTACTGAAAATGAAATAGAATTAGAAAGGCTAAAAAACCAGTTTTTTGTAGAGAGAAAAACACTTTATTACTTCACACTTATCCCCAAATGCATTTTGCCAGTACACTGGCCCCCTCAGTAGGGCTTATTTTTAAAATACACAATACAGTTCAAATTGTCAACTATAATAAATGTCCATTATTAGTTTCTCACTCCGCGATTACAGCTTATATACCTGCCCAGATTTACCCGCTGGCACCATGCCATTATTCAGATTTACAGAGTTACTTTGCATAACTATTGCAAAATGTTCATTAAGTCTTATTTTAACCATATTTTTTTCTTTGTATACAATTTTTACTTAATTGTCAAATTAATATTAATAAAGTAGTAAGCTCGTCATTATAATTTACATTTAATACATTTTTAAAACAGTATTAAATTTGTTATTGAAAATTACAACAAATTTAATACTGTTTTCATATATAAATTCATACATATTACATTTCTTGTTCCCATATATTTCACTGCATGTTTCAATTTTAATGGTTTATTGTAGAGAAAAGATTACAATATTTAGTGTTGTATAAAATATATTTAATATGTCAAACCATAAAAATTAAAAGCAAATTATAAAAGAAAAAAATTAAATAGATTTTAAAATAAATACACACACACAATATTTTAAATCTAGGTATAATAAATATTGTAACAAAAATAATTCTAGTATAATATAAATTTAAATAATATATACACAAACACACTATATATATCTCTACAGATTATTAAATATATAATAAAATCGTTAAGACTAAAACTTGGATTATATATTCACATCATGACTTATTGATAGCTGTAATGTCTATTAATAATTTACTAAAATTGTGTGAGGTTTGCCGACCGACTGCATTAGTCAGGATTGTCGTGCAGTCACTACTAATGTGTGGAGTAGGAAAAACTCTCAGAGACAAATTGTCAAACTGTTTAATAAAAATTCCTTACAACTAAGTTGATAAAGAGGCATAATGCCAATTCAATGGAGAGAAATAAGTCCTTCAAAGAAAAGTCCAAATGTCCCAACAGTCATTTAGGTTCCTCTGGCAAAGGTGAAGTGGAGAATGATGGCTCCGGGGTGCATAGTACAACTCACAGCAATGACCTCCGATGACCTGGTGCAACTGGGTTGGTTCTTGACAGGACAGGAAAATGAATCCTGGGACGTCGAACAAGCCTTCGGTGTGGAAGGACAGAAGCACCAAAAATTCAGGGAGAGGAGTGCTATGAACCAAGAAAACGTCACATCCTTTTTTCGCACGGTTTTTATAAGTTCCTTCTGGGTCCCAGATCGAACATTCTGATAGGTCGATGCCGACTTTCCCGCACTCTCCAATTGGTCCCCCCCTCGTTAACAAATTGTAACGAGATTGGAACCCAGATCGTGGGATGAGTCAACACCGACTGACAATTCGATTCCTATCAAAGATGTTCGATCGAAGTACTCAAATTCATCTATTGTTTTAACCCGAGTAGCTCGACTCTCTTGGAAATTTCTACAGACATGTCCTTTTATGGACATAAAATATTAATTTTTCGTTTGACAGTTTCTTTTTACAATATTTAAGTATTGTTATAATTATTTTCTTCTACACAAAATTAAAATCCTTTTTCTTTGTGCACATATTCTAGACCCACTTCCGAAGTTTCACAATTGTCAACACCACATAAATACTTAAATGGCAATCAATAAATGTATAACTGTGTAACAATGTATATTAAAATTAAAATATACCAAATAACTTGTATAATATAAATATGAATGTAATCTAAGCCATCAAAGTCTCTGCCATTTCTGTTTTGGTATTTAAACTTTGCAGTAAAATGGTAATTACTAACTGAACATCTGATTTAATTATTCTG
Organism: Centruroides vittatus; assembly: GCF_030686945.1. Lineage (NCBI taxonomy): Eukaryota > Metazoa > Arthropoda > Arachnida > Scorpiones > Buthidae > Centruroides > Centruroides vittatus. Next base: position 1,437,718 of record NW_027122345.1, read on the forward strand.
TAATTTTATTTATAATTTTCTGTTTATATTTATAAATAAATTTTTACATTTTAATATTAACAAGTAAAATGGCAAGGCCCTATTTGGGACAAGACCATGTCTCAGAGACTCACTAAGCGGAATCACTTTAACACTCAAGGCGGGTCTCGTTCTCATTCTCCAATCTTCTTTGGTATCGCTGGTTTTGAGCGCAATCATTCAAACTTCACCGGCCACATCCATGAGGTAGCCCACAATGCATTTTTGGTGAAATTAACCTATCCATGTCGAAATTTCTTTCCGTTGCATGTTGGCCTGGGTTGAATTTTTGTCGATGCCTAATGAAAATTTCCCGTTTTTGAAAAAAATAATTGTGGCTATTGTATCGTCTGAAATTATTTTTTTATTTTGCACAAACAATATACAGTTTAACCCAATTATAACATCATCAGATGTAACGACAACCCTAATATAACGTCTTTAGCGGCATGGCTAAAATCTGTACGTGGTACGTCCTACCTTGTCCATGATGTCCACATCTTTTGTTCTGCCAGTAAAAATTAACTGAGAAATGATCAAGGCAAATAATTTACTTTATTTGGATTGGCTATGCGATATTTGCAATAGTGTTGAGATATAATACAAATCCAAGATCTGTTCAAGGCTATCGACTTGAAACAGCTTTTCACTTCATGTTAGTTAACCTTTCGAGTGACCTTTGCCCTCTGACCTCACTTTGATCCTGAACTCCTTGTTGGAGGTCAGAGGGCAAAGGTCACACGGTGGTGCTCTCTGCCCTACACGTCAAATTTTTATCAGTCCCACGATTTTACTATACTAGATAATGACATAAAACCCTGTTTTAAGATCTCATATTTGAAGCACTTCCAAATTTACAAAATTAGATTACAAATTTTATTTACCAAAGAAAATACTACGTGTTCAATCCTAAGGTCAGAGTTCACTTCCTAGAATGATTGTGGGTGGTACTCTCCCCACCTGACTTCGGTGGGAGGGTGCCTGTTTGTAGAAGAGGGTCGCCATTTTGTATTTTATTTTGACTCCGTTCTCGGTCCCCTGACTACCTACAAGTCTGAATTTTTTTGTGCGCAAACGATTTGGGCACCTAATACTCTGTGTGCCAAACATCAATTCTTGACATATACTCCTTCATACCTCTAAGCTGGTAACATAGGCCGGCAGTATGATTTTATAAACAAGACCATAGTCTTGTCAAAAATGCCAATCTTTATTTATCATAATTTTATATAAATACTAAATCTCTTTAAATAAATTTCAACTGTTATACATAAATTTATATGCATATTTATATAATTTAACATCTGTGAATACCACAATCGTTATCTACAAGGTTCATTAAATCTTGATAAATGTTGAATGTGTTTGTGTTTATTTTGAACGTCTTGAAAATGCTGCAGCAACTCTACAAAATTAATTTCAGGTGAAGGTGTTTCTTCAGTTGCATTTCTGAAATAATATTTCAATATATTCTCATTCAAATACAAGACTTAATATTTAATAATTTTAATATAATTAAAATATTCTTACTTGTCCATTGGTGGCATAAACTGGATATTAGGCACACAAGAAAGTCTGTGACGTAGTGTATGGAAAGCATCACTTTGTGGAAGTAACATCAACAATCCATATAGACTCTTCACCAGATATCTATTTTGTTGAGGTTCCAATAATTGAAGCCTTAAATCTAAATAGAGAAAATGTGTAAATTCAAAGTTTAAAAATTTTAGATTTAAGCTAATACTTACAAGTAAAAATTGGAGATTCTATTAACTGTACTAGTTTATCAATTTCAGTAAGAAAATCTACAGTTACTTCCAGATCACCACTGTTTTGATTTTAAAGAAAATATTTATATACAGTATTATACACAAATAATTCCCTAAAAAGTATTCTCGTTTAAAAATTACACACACACACACACACACACACACACATATATATATATATATATATTATATATATATTATTATTATATGTTTATAAATACCAATAGACATTTTTCTAATATTCTTTGATATTCAAACAAAGTAGAAACTCTCTTACCCTAAGTGACTAGAATCAGCTTTTGCTTGATTAATGAAAAAATTCAATTAAAATGGAAAATCAATGTACACACACCTTAAAAAATGTAATTTAACAAACATATGTATATACTATTTATTTAATTAAATATAGATAAACTAAATAATTTTAAATTTTATCAAAAATGAAAATTTCTTTTTATTACTGCAAATGTCTAAATTTATATGAATTCTCAATAATGATGAAATTATTTTATTTAGACATTGTGTGTGTCAATAAATTGTTAAGTTTGCATTCTCTCATTACTTTGTCTTCAGAATATAGAGTAGAAAGTAGTTAGATAACTGATCCTGCTTTAGTCAGTTCAGATTAACAGAGTTTCTACATTTTTTTTTAAACAATGGTACTGAATATTGTATTAACTGTTTATAATAAAATATTAATTAATAACTGAAATTTTAAATTAGAAATAGTCATTATTTTCTGATTTTGTTTGTATATTAAAAAAAAATATTTTACTTATTGCATTTTCAAACAATGTATATTTTCCAAATTATTATTCCAATTAATCTTATTTTTTAAATTATACACTATACACTTTATAAAGAGATCTTTTAGACAATACATCTTACAGTGATATAAATAATAAATTAATTTTTATTGGCTAAAAATAAATATGAGCAAATTTTAACAAATTTTATAGCATAAATTACAATTTCATAACTATAAATGATACTCTAGGTATAAACATTATTTATTGAAGAGTAAAGTGTTTAAAAAGAAATCATTTATAAGACTCGTATTCTTCACTGGAGTATTTGGCTTTTTAAAAAACTTAATTGTTTTATGAGAGTCATAATTTTGAGGAAGCTTGAGAGAGAATTACAAGGACTTTACAAAAATATTAAATAAAATATTTTTGAACTAAATATGAATTGGAAAAATGTAGAAGTCATTTATAAAAATAAAATTGCCACTTGGATAATAAAAGATTTGATTACTGCAATAAAGTCAAAATGTTTACTCACAAATACACAAACAGATCATTTTGGATTCACAAATTTGGGTTTCAAACAAATAACATTATTATTATTTTATTATTTATTAAAGAAATTTAAGAAACTTTTTGAAAAATATTTAAATATTTTTTCAAAAGTTTGTTAAATTAAAACACACTGCTTACTGCTTTACTTTTGTTTGTTTTGAAGACTTTACACTAGGGTTTCTCATTTCCCGGTCTTTTGCTTGTCCCGGGATTCCGGGATAAAAGTGAACTGTTTCCTGGGATCCCGGGACAAAATTAATTATTTTTAAGATATACAAAATATCATGAAATCAAATGATATAATTATTTTTTGTTTTTTAAAGTAATTTAATACGTTCTGCAACCTCCAAAATCATATTAATAATGCTGTGTAAGATATATATTAAAAATTATCTTTGAATTACGTAGAAATTTTCACAAATAGAAAAAATTTGGCTTTTAAAGTTTGCTGGAAACTGCATACAACAACAAAAAATGACTTTGAATTGAGTTGAAAATTTAAAGAAAAATGAATTTAGATCAAACTTTTAACTTAGAAGGTAATTTTTGATTTTTTAAATAAAATATAATACAAAATATTGTAAATTTTTATAATAAGATTTTAAAAAGCAAAGATGGTCGATACTCCGATCACTCAATCTAATTCTTATTTTAGTAATGAAAAATCTTGCTACCGAGAATGCCTTTTCCGGTTCAATTGATGTGATTGGAGTCGTGTTTAATGCATTTAAGAGAAGACAAATATTATGTGTTTTTCACCTGTATCCTGAAAAATTTCTAGTTTGTTTTTGAGATTGTAGTACTTCTTTTGTTCCCTAGTATTCTTGATTTGTCTACCTCGACTGCTTTAATAAAAACATCATAGCCTGATAATTCGGCAGTTCGTCTGTCTTTAATAATCAGATTATGAAGAAAAACTTCATACTTGCTGACTTCGTACTCGTTTGTATCCTTGCCCAATTTGCACAACTTGGCGTTACGCAGTCATTGAAGCTACTGGGCATGGTTAAAAATTAAGACAGCATAAGCACAATTATTCCAGATATTACCGGTAAAGAATTTTGAGAGTCCTGCCACAAATAAGCTACGTATTGATTATTGACCATTTGTGATGTGCCATAACAAGCAAAAATTAAAAAAAAACTAATAAGTAGGTTTAAAATTAATAAATACAAATGTATTCTGACAGTTCATGAGTTAATGATACTTTCTATTTGCAAAATTTCCTCAACCTTAACGTAAAATAAGTAAAAAGTGAATTTTTAAGAAATTTGTGAGATTTCCCGGGATAAGAAAAATTTCCCAGGTTAAAAAGACAACTGGGATCCCGGAATTCCGTTTGAGAAACCCTACTTTACACCATTTTTAAACTATTAAAATTAAATGAACAGCTGGATTCCTTTATTAAGCTATTAATGCTAAATAATTACTAAGTAATTTGGGAGGATGTAGATGGTTAGGCTGCCATCTTATTAAATTTAATACTTACAAATAAATAAATTTAATTTTAAAATATTCTGGAAGAAAAGATTGGCCCAGAGTGGGATTCCAACCTGCAACTCCTGCTTACTGTACAGATGTATTGTCAGTTATGCTACCCAGATCTTTGCTTCCAGACTAAATAATTAATTTATTTAGATATAATACTATATTGGTCACTCATGGTATCAACCAATATGGTTATATCTAAATTAGTTATTTAATTAATTAATCTGGAAGTGATATCAAATGGAGGTTCAGGTAGCATAACTGACAATGTGTCTGCATGGTAAGTAGCAGTTGCAGATTTAAGTCATGCTCCAGGTCAATCTTTTCTTCTAGAATATTCTAAAATAAAATAAAATAAACTTATTTATAATTATTAAATTTAACAGGAGATGGCAGCTTAATCTTCTACCTCCTGCCAAATTACTTAGTAATTATTTAGAATTAACAGCCTAATAAAAAAAATCCAACTGTTCATTTGATATTCAAAATAATTATTGGGTTAGTTGTATTCCTTAGAACTAATATATTAAAATGAATATTTGAGAATGTTCAATGTTCTAGAACAGGGGTTCCCAACTTTTTTGTGTAGCGACCTCTTTTAAGAAAAATTTTTTTCAACAACTCCCTTCAATATTATAACAACACTTCATTGATGTTCTTACACATTGTCTGAAACTTACAACACGTTTGAAACAATTTTTAGTATATTATCAATCTCTCTCCCTAGCCCAGAGATTTTTACAGGTGTCACATTCCACTTTTCAACTACTGTGCCCATCCCACTAGTGTCACACCATGGAAAAAGTCCCAAGAGATTCGTTACAATACTATATGTATTATATACAGTAGAGCATCGATTATCCGACCCCCGATCAACCGTCACATCAGTTAACCAACCACATTCTAGTCGGCAAATTCAAATGTCCGCTAGTGATGTGGCGCTACAATATTTGGCTATGTCTTGGCTACTTTAATATTATTTTTGTTAAATTTTTGCGTGTTTTAGCTGGCAACACTGGCTCAACCATGAAAGGGAGGCCAGTATTTAAACGATTAAACGAGGCTTAATTTTATTTTTTTTTGTTTATATTTTTCAATATACAGTACAGTACTGTATTTATTTTGTGCAAAATAAAGAAATAATTTTTAACGATACAATAGCGACAATTATTATTTAGAAAAAATTTTGTTAGACTTAACATTGATGAAAATTCAATGCGAAGTAGGTTAATAGTGATATACTAATATACTAATTACATGGCATATACTAATATACTATACTAATAATGCACTTTTTCATACTTTTCGGTTATCCATTTTTTCAGTTATCCGACCAACCCCAGTCTCCAATCGAGTTGGATAATCAATGCTCTACTGTATATGCTGTAGCCTCTTATATAATTTTTAAAATCACCTTCCTACATTTATTTAAGAGCAAAAGATGTGCAAAATTTAATATTTTTAAATAAAGTTTTTATACTTGCAATCCAAGTTTTATACCAATCCTCTCAAATTTTCATCAATCATGTTGGGAACTGTGTTCTAGAATTTCTAGACTTGATTTATTCTGAAGATGATGATAAAATGAATAAAAAAAATATAATAAACAATACAATTTGACTTTGAAACTATATTAATTAAATTTTCATAAAATTAAAGCAAAATATTTTATCTTATTCTATGAAGTTATTAGTAACTAGACATCATCTAAAAATATAGAAAAAAGAATCCTGTATCTATAATTTCTTATATAGAAAAAAAATCATTTAATTTTCATTCAAAATATTAATCAATCTGCTGCAGTAATAAATTTATTAATTACTTATAAATTGAATTTGTGAAAAATTTATATTAACTGTTACAAAATTCAATTACACTACAATGCTCATAGTTTTAGATATTCCAAACTATAAGTATACAAGTTTGAATCATTATGTCAAGCAATACTTGATTAGCATCTTTCTTTAGCACATTTTCCCTAGATTACTACTAAAATGATCGACTCTAAACATAACTCTCAAATTATTTTAATTCTTAAGACTAAGAGTTTTAACAACCAAATATTGTCTTTAGTATAATCAAGATAGGATACAACAGCTGTAATAATTTACAAGCATGTTCATAGTTTTGTGTAAGAAAACACAAAGAAACTGTTGCAACAGGACTATGACACCAGGACCGATATAAACAACAGAAGAGAGATCTACTTTCCTGAAAAATATAAATCAAATAATTATCAATATAATTAAAATTCAAAAATATCAGTAATTATTGAAAAAGCTAATAGATAATATGAATAACACTAAATATTTCAAATAATAGTATAATTTATTTTATTTTAAAAATAAAAACAAAAATTCCCATTCACTAAAAGCTAAAAATTTTATTTCAGTTTAAGTTACTTAAACTAATCCTTTATCCAGCATATAGAATAAAATTATTTATATATTTTCTTCTACATTATTATATCTGAATTTTCAGATTTAAATTAAGAAATTTAAAAATAAACAATTAATGATAAGAAATAAAAAAATTAAAATAAAAACTATTATTATATTTTCACAATATTTAAAAAACAAAATTAATAAAAATTATATTCTAAATTTGATATGTTAATTAAACAAAGATAAATTATTTTCTCAAAATTTAGTATTATACTTCTTTTTAATACAAATGAATATTAACTAGGACATCACATGACTGTTATATCATAACAGAATTGAGGCAGAGCCAAAAAGAAAGAAGCAATCCCTGTGACAGGTGAACTTTGCACTTGTCGCCAAAAAAGAGGCTATCCTTGTACCTGCTGGCCATGGGAGAGACAATCCTTGTATTGACCAGGGACAGAGAAACAATCCTTGCATTTGCCAACATGGAGAGGTGATCCAAGAACAAAGCAAATCACCTTCAATTGCTTTCTTCTTGTTTTGTTCATTTTTCACATCTATTTTCTGTTAAGTGCACACAATGCTGTTTTTATTTTTAATCCCTAGGCCTAAATTCCATTAGGCATGTCAGTCGTGTCAGAGAGCATGGACATTGTCGCTTTAATACATCTATAGATCAAAAGTGAAGTCATGGATGGACTCCTATTTTTTACATTTAAATGGACCCTCATTACATTTTTTAATTCTTCATCGCAATTAATAGAAAATGGCAAAGTTTTATCAAAATTGGCACATTAAATTTTGAGAATGGACTCAAGTCTATAAGTACGTTAAAAACAGCTAGTGACTGTGGAACAAAGTTGCATGACAAAGTTGCACAATTTGTACAATATTGCATTGGTGCACATGCTTGTGTTATTGACCTTATATCTTGAAAACTAAGTTATGGACCACCCATTTTTTTATATTTTTGGATTCCTCATCACAATTAATGGAAATTGGCAAAGTTTAATCAAAATTGATCAAACATATTTTGAGAATGCATACAATTCTGTAAGCCACATAAAAGAGGCTTTGCAAATGTTCTGGCTCAAATATAATTATTCCAAACTTTTTTATGTAATATTTTAATAACTGACGTCAAAGTTGGATAAATTAAATTAAATTTGGTGAATTATATTTGGCCCAAAAATACTATTTTCTAGTTATTAAAATCATTTGCATATTTTTAAACCAACAACTGTAAATAGTGAATCAACACTTTTCTGGCAGTTTTGGTTTAAAACTATGCAAATGAAATATCCTTTGGCATTAAAATTCTTTAACAATGTTTAAATTAGCATTTCAACAATAATAAAATAACCACCTTAGGGATAATAAAAAGGTAAGGGAGTTTTATTTTGAAGGCCAAGTAGCCTACAGAGAAAGGTTGGTTGTCAAAAGTTTGTATTCCAGAACATTGAAAGTGAATAAATGGTGGTTCCTTTTTAAATAGACTTTATCTTCAATTTTATTTATTTATTACTTTTTATTGTTGTTGAAGTGCTAACTTTAATGCCAAAAGAGTTTTATTTATTTGATGAACAATTATTGATGTGAAGAGTACATTTTTATTTATTGAAACTATACAAATGATTTTAATAACTAAAAAAAATAGTATTTTTGGGCTGAATATATTTTCTAATAATTCACTTAATTGCAATTCAGAAAAAAATTGTGGAAAAAAGTTGGTAAAAAGCAGGTTGAATTGGCAATATCAAGTTTTCAACATGGTGCCTTACTCACTTGTCCAAGCTTACTTCTTACAATTTGTTTACAGAACTTGATATTCTGTATAGAGCACACAGAAAAGTTTAAACAATGATTTCTCATAAACTACTGCTCATTGACATGAGTTATATTGCTGTGCATTAGCAAAAGAGGTATACTAAAATGTATTAAAATTTCAGCAAAATCCAGGATGTAAAAGCTTGGATGTCACTCTTGTAAGCCTAAAGATGGGAAACAAAGAGAAGCTTAAAAGGGCATATTGGAGGATGACACAATGAATAATGCAACCATTTAAATCCAATGAAAGTTATTAACTAAAGTTTTCAAGTTAGCTTTATAGCATTGATTCAGGTTTAAACTCAAAAGATTTTTCATTAATGTGAAAAATGGGTAAAGAACAACATAAATTCTTTCAAGTGTAAAAAAAAGTACTTTGCATCTACTTGGCACGTACAGGTAACCCCCATATAACATGGGAGTTACGTTCCAAAAATTGCCGTGTTATACGAAACAAAGAACTAGTACAAAAAGAGGGGGGTTAGGTTCTAAAAATTAAAAAACATGCTATTATATTTTCATAATTAAGATAAATATCGTTATTAAAATTTTCTTAAGTGATACATATTAATATAAATTAAACAATGTTTTCTTCATCACCACTAAGCACTATTAACTGAGAGTATTTTATTTTTGGCAAGTTATCCTTATCTGAGCATTTTTCTGCATTATCTCCAGATCCATGCTTTACCTTTTGCAAAAAGTATGTAATTTTAAATTGCTTGCTTTTAGTTAAAAGATCTTTATAAATTTCCTTGTATGGTGCTAAGCACTTATGAAGAATAAAGCAAGTATGGAGTAAAAAAAAAATATCTGGCAACATCAAAAGCAGAAGCGTCGAGATCTGGCAACACTGAAACAAGTTCGAGAAGGACCGCGTGTATTGACAAAAGGCGGGAAAAGAAAATTTACATACTTAAGTACTAATAGTTCACGAAAATAATAATTTTCGTGAACTATTAGTACTTAAGTATGTAAAAATTTATTACATTTCATGTTGTACGAGGGTTTTACCCAATTCTCGAACCGTGTCAGAATGAATCCGTGCTATAAAAGTACCGTGTTATACGGTACTTTTATGGTGTTAACACGGGAGTTACAAAACGTAACTCCCGTGTTATACAGGGGTTACCTGTACGTGCCAAGTAGATGCAAAGTACTCCTTTTTACACTTGAAAGAATTTAGAGTGAATCCATGCTATAGAAGTGCCGTGTTATATGGGGGTTACCTGTAACTGCAGGCTACAGGCAGGCCTGTAACTGCATTAAGGCTTCCCATGGCAGACTTCTTGATCCTTGATTGGTTTAACCACCTAAATTATAAGGAGGCAGGTGAGGAAAGCTGATCAGAGAGACTTGCTGATCTAGGAGGAAGCAAGTTGAAGTGGACGGTTTATGGGACTAGAATATCAGTAATACTATTGGTACACAAGAGCATTAAGTTTGATAGAAGTTAAGAGGGACCCCAAGACCTTGTAGGAAGTCAGAAAGTGGAAAGATTTCCATGTCTTAAAGGTTGGCCATGTTTGACAGGAAAGTGACAACAGCTATACTCTAGCAGGCAGATAGGAAGGTAGCATTTATGAAGGTAAATATCCCTTCAGTTAGTTTAGTTGACCTGAAACTCCTTACTCAAGCTGCTGTGAGAATGGTCTTGTTTGAATCTATACAAGGGGAGGTCATGTCATGGTCATCACAGATTTAAATAATATTGTTTGTGTAGGAAAACCTTGGTACAAATCTTTATTGAGTAAAAGAGTAAAATGTACTTCTCAAACACTTTCAAGAATATTGAAGTAAAAAATCCAATAATCTAATTCCCATATCACATTGAATTGTTATATGTGACAATAAACAATCAGCATCACTTCTCTGGTTTCTCATTGTTTAATCATAAGCATACACACACACATATATATATATATTAAAAGGAAATATATATATATATATATATATATATATATATATATTTCCTTTTCATAGCTAATAAAACAAATAGACCATAAACATAAATTAAAGTTGTAACTAAAATAATAAAATCATAAACTATAAAATAATTAATTATTTGAGTTTTAAAAACAAACTTTAAATTTATTTTTAATGAACAGCTATGAGAACATTTTCAAAGAAAGAAATTGCACATTTTTAATATAAAATAAATAGTTAATGTATAAATCCATTTAATTTACAATTATTTTAAATAAAAATTGCATTGATTTGGAAAAAGTTCACTCATCAAAACATGAACCAGCAATCTTACAAAAATGAGTAAGGCACACACTCACTAAACCATGCAGACTGTGATATGTTCTGCAGAACTTAGTTATTGGAATTTCTTAACTTTGATTTTCTTAAAGACATTTCAGAAATGCACTCTTTGCTCAATAAAGGTTCGTGCCAAGGTTTATCCACACAAACAACATTGCTAAAATCTATGATGACCTTGTTGTGATCTCCCCTTGTATAGTGGTAACAAACCATTTTAATATTGTATATTGTGTAAATTTGTAAATAAACTAGTTTTAACTACAAGTAAGTTGAACTTGTGGTTTTTCTGGAAAGTCATCATCATTCAGTGGATGACAACTGAACATGTTACATCTTACATCCAGAAACCTACACTACTGACTTAATATAAATATATAATAAAAACTCTTCATATAAAAGCTTGGGATTTTTTGATATTTTGTTAATATTTTCTATCAATATAAAAATATGTTGAGCAAGAGCTGTGAGAGTTCTGTAACTAATTCTGTAAGTTTTGAAATTATTCATAAAAATTATTAGATATGGCAATTATATGACATCAAAACTATGAATTATTAAATTAAAATTATGCATACTATAATTAATTATAGTGAGATATAAACATACAATTTTAAATATTGAAAATTCATTACTTTCTCATCACAATATAAAAAATCATCTTATTGAAAAATCTTGTTGAAAGATATTAAAAATGACAAAGCAAATATTAAATCTTTATAGCACTTTCTACATTTACACTTTTTTTATACTTCAATGTCATCTATATGGAAATAGATATATTATTCAAAATTATTGAGATATCACTTATGCTAAACTGAATGTAATTACAAACCACACACAAACAGTTATTTTCTACTGTATATTGTTACTATTGCTTAAATAGTTACTGAATTATTATTATTATTTTTTTAATCAAATTTAACTTCAAACTTCAACAGAAGTCAATACAATCCATATTGAATATTTTATCACAAAAGCATTTTTTGTATAATACATAAATATAATTAGTGTATACACACATATGGCCCACCAGTGGCCTAGCGGTTCTGTCGCTAAACACTGGGAGTTTGGTCACGGGTTCGCACCATGCTTGGACGGGCTGGCCACGTGAAGTTTTCCAGGTTTTCTCCATGTTTGTAACACCTGAATACGGGCCAGTTTCCCTTACAAGACCTCCCGTAAGGCATTTTCCCTCGTGTAACATCACGTCCCAGAGAAGGCAACGGGAAACTACTCTGGACATAACTTTCCCTAGATACACTTCGGCACATTACTAACTACTTACTAACCTACGCCAGGTGTTGCCGACATCAGGAATCTGATATGGCGTACAAAGAAGAGAAGATACACACATATGCAAAACATTTCAAGTTCACGAATTTTTACAGTTACTTTTTCATCATTTGCTCTTGAAAGAAAAATATTTTTATTTATTATTATTTGATTACATCTGTGAAGCTTTTTGAATCAAATGTATATTGTGTTTTTATCTCCTATGATAATTATAAATAAATGCAGAAATTAGTTTAAAGATTATTTTCTTGTTGCTAATTTTTAAGCTTTACTGGGTCTTTGAGATATGTCAGTGCATGAAACTTCTGTACTGTGACTCAAGAACTATTATATATAAAATATTACAAGTCATTTATTTCTAAAATTGAGGTATCTTGTATTTTGAAAAAGTTTGATTAAAATTTCAATCTACACAAATATAAGCATTATGTAAAATGATAATTAAATAGAGATAATCAAAATATTTGTATGACTGTTACTAGCATGAATATTTATTAGGATATAAGATATATATATATATATATAAATTTCTATATATGATATTTTAAATTATTAAGAGTAACTAACAAAATTTCCAAATTTTAATGAGTTAAAAATTCTCAGTATCAAAATTTGTGGCATTTAGCAATGGAAATGAAACTCGTTTTTAACTCTTTCTGCAAGAAGAGTTTCAAAAATGTCAAGAAATTTTATAACATTTAAAATGATTTAAAAAATTAATTAAAAAAATACCTATAAAATAAATTTAGTAATTTTAATAGCAAATAAATAAAAAAAATGTAAAAATTTACAAATACTTTTCACTCATTTAAATTGAATTAAATTATATTATAGAAATTTTATATATTAAATATTATAGATTATATATATATATAATTTATAATATTTAAATATATACATTTAAAATTTCAGTAATAAATAAAATAACACTACCTCTGTCTGTAATTCTTTCAATTGAAATCTCAACTCAAACAATTCTGTTGATGTCAGTAAAATTGAATTTAATGTTTGAACCATATGACATGCAAATCGTAGATTACTATGACATTGCAAAATTTCTGAAAGTGTGCGATAAATATCTTCAGCATTCAATAACAAACATAACTGCCTGTAATGAATCAAATTAATAAACCAATCGTATCTATAAATTAGTTGTCTTTTCTTAAAGTTACTTTCATTAAAATAAATGTTTCTATAAATGAGCTTTTAAAGTTAATAGCAATTATATATTATTGACAAAAATATTATTTCTTTAAAATGCATAGCAATAAAACATTGTAATATAATTTGAGATTAACTAATGACTGGTCCTGAAGATAAACTTATAAAATGAACAATAACTTAATTTTAATATAATACCATTTAACATGAATGACATTTACCATTAATATCATGCATGTTAAAAATTTTTACAAGTAACAATGCCAATACATATTCAAGGTTTATTATTTTTATATATAATTTTTCAATTTTAGAAACATTTCATAACAACAAAGTTTATTTGGAAGCACAGTAATGCTCTAAAGTAAAATATTCCTTATGAAAATCTTTTATTTTGCCCTTAGACCAAAATTATATTTAATTGATATATTCATTGTTATACAGTGTATGCTAAGAATTCTAATATACTTCTTTAATAATGAATATGTTAAATCTTATTTTTAAAGTGTACATTTAAATATATGTATATATATATATATATATAACATCTTACCTTAACATCTTACCTTATTATAAATGACCCTCGATCTTCAAGCAGAGTATTATCAGTACTAAAAATATCTAGTAGTGATACCATGAATTTGGTAAAATAATTATTCATATTAGGAGTTTGCTTGACAATATCTTTTATTGGAGATGGAACAGTTACACTTCTTAATCTATCTTCTTTCAGTCCAGCAGATGATGATGATATTTCTGCAAGAACCTCTAAATCCAGCAAAATTACCTAATTAGATGGAGAATATATATACTGTAAATTTTAAAGTTTAAAAAAAATTCAAAATATGGATTATATTTGAATTAATTATACACAATCTAGCTAAATATGTAAAAAAACATAAAAATATATGCTATAAATCTAACTTATTATTAGAAACTTTATCAAATTAGAAACTTTATCAAATAAGTGCTTTTTATAGTATTTTACAATTATTGTTAAAATATCAAACTGTTGAACAAAGACTAGACAACTGCTAATCTGATTGGCTGTGTCAATGTAAAACAACATCTGAAAACAAAATATTAAATATCATTCTTCAATATTCCATGATTGATAAAAATCATATTAAATCAGAAAATTTTTAATATTTTTACAATATTCAGCATATTTAAATAGTGTATTGTGGTGGCCGCCATGTTTTTTTCCTCGTCTTCTCTGCCCACCCCAATTCATATGCACTTTCCACCCTTTGTCAGGCATTATGCCATTGTTTGTAATCATGTCCTGATCATCTCCATTGTTCGGTGTTGAAGTAAGGAGCTCCTCAAATATTTCCTTTCTGTTGTCCAGACCAGTTCCTGAGGGGACTGATCTGGACAACAGAAAGGAAATATTTGAAGGGCTTGAATGGATGAGAGCTCACTTTGGGTGAGGACAGTCTTGGATGAGGACAAAAGCGAGAACTTAGGAGAACTAAGGTAGAGGAACTGTGGAAGACATCCCCAAGATTGAGTGAGAGTAGCACCAGACCAAGAGAGATATTTTTACAAGAAACTACAACGCTGAGACTTCGTGAGAAGTGTTCGGCTACCTACCAGCAAGTCATATGTTTTGCATTAGTTCTTTCTTTTGTACAGCATGGATTCACATAACACAGAGCTTTTTTGGAACACATCTACCATGTTATATGAGGGATACTTGTATTTAAGCAACTTATACAAATATGTAATTTGTATAAGTTGCTTAAATATTTGATTATATGAAATATTTTAATGTTAATCTTAGAAAAAATTCAACAATTTTACAGATAATTTCAATGAATCAGGAATTGTTTACACACTACTGAATTTTCAATTTACAGACATAAATGAACTTTATTTTTACTTAGACTGTAACAAGTTGATTTATTTATTTTTATTTATTTATTTTTAATAGTTTAGCATATTAACTCAAATTCAAAGTTTGATTTTTTAAACAACTTAATCTGAAATCATAAAGAAGTTTAATTAAAAGAATTTTATATTTTATTTCAATCTGACTGTTACCAAATTTGTAAGATATTAGAAAGCATTTTTTTTTTTTTTGTAATGATCAAATAAGATTTATATATTGTTACATCAGGAATAAAGAATATAAAATATGTTTTAAAAAAATAAGTATAAATAGTTCAGCTATAAAATGAGACTAATCCAGTTTAACAAAATCTATATTATATTAAAAACTGCTTAATTATAAAATTTTTAAAGATAAAGTTTGTTTTATCTTATATAATTTTATTTTTGTTTTTTTATAGTTCTTCTAATTAAATATAATAATTGATTATCTTTTAAAAATAAAAATGTCTTCATACTTTCATCCTTCTTCACACCTTCAGGATCCAACAATAGTCTGATGAAGGCTTGAAGGATGAAAAGGATGAAGACAATTATTTTTAATTTAGTGTTTATTCTATTTGTATGATAATTGCCATCCTGTAATTTATTTATATCTGTAATAATAATTGAGCAAAGTTCAAATTTTTCTAATTATTAAAATAACTTTTATTATAATAGCAATAATATATAAATTGTTCCTACCTCATTAGACTGATCAGAAAGAGTTTGTAACAGTTTAGGAAATATAACGTCAACATGACAAAATATCTATAATGTTAAAAGATTTAAATTAATTTCAAATGCAAATAAGTTTATTATTTTTTTAAACATTAAATTTAAATATTCTTTAAATAAAAATAAAGAGTTATACTTAAAACTTATTATATGTATGTAGCAGCATAAATACTGGATGATCACATCACTCAACTCTGAAAGCTCTGACAGAAAGAAATCAGCACTGGCTGAGCACTACTGTTTAATAACTTATTATTAGTACTACTCCATGTAATAGGGGTACTATGTTGAAAGTCCCCATAATGTAAGGTTACCAAGCCCTGACCAATTGAGTTACAATGCAGTATGTTCCAGGGACAGCTATCTTAATTTTAAATTGCAAGTTTTTATCCTGAGGAAGGGCATTTAAAATGACCAAAAACTTTGAAAAAGTAAAATTGGCACTGTATTTAAAGGTTTGGTTGTGTTTTAGTAGTATGTATATTATATTGTATACATATATGGTGGGTGTTGAAGAGATCTAAGGGGCCTTTTTGGTCCAAGGCAAATTTAGGGGACACTGAAGACCAACTGCTGCCCCCTCGGCAATACTCGCAAGAATGCACTGAAAAGTTTGATCAATAATAAAAATCATCAAATACATGTTTCAACAAATAGTTCTAAATGTCATTTATCTTGCATCACATCATAAACATATCAGATATCTGGAGTTTATCATGAATGATATGGCTCTTAACATAATAATAAATATTCTATTTTCATAAAAATATTTATTGCTATTGCTCAAATGTTTTCATTTATTTTTGAAAGGACATCCCCTGGCTGATGTTCTAAAATTCAAATTACACGTTTTTTAATGGATCATGAACTTTACATAGTTGTTGATGATTGGAGGATAGTTGAGAGACACTGATTGGTGGAATGTTTGTATGTAGCAACCTGCATGGAATGTGCTTCTGTTGAATTTATATATATTTTTTCACAAGTTCGGGATTGTGCTATCCTCTTTATAGTTAATTGCTTTTGGCTTTTGGGCTGACCTGTAGATCTTAATTGACTCCAGATATCTGATATGTGATCCTCTGCTGTTCTTTGTATGATTTTGGCCCAGTTGTAATGGACCTCCATGTCAGGATCCCTAGCATATGTTGACAGGCCGGTGGTTAATAGGCCTTTTGATATGTCAGCTTGGTGTTCCTTTAGATGGGTGGTAATGTGCCAACTTGTGGCTCCTATGTATTCTAATTCTTCACTGGATCTTTTGTCCATAAATGAAATAGAATATACCCTCCAGATGAATATTGCCAAATTGGCAGTTCTTTGGCATTTCTAATTAGAATAAATATGGATGGGATCTTTTTGAGGGCCATATTGGTGTAGTTGCAAGCTATTTCTCTGTATGTAGAAGCTAATGATGTCTAAAGGATCACTGAGCTGACATATCAAAAGGCCTATTAACCACCGGCCTGTGAACATATGCTAGGGATCCTGACATGAAGGTCCATTACAACTGGGCCAAAATCATACAAAGAACAGCAGATAGATCACATATCAGATATCTGGAGTTAATTAAGATCTACAGGGCAGCCCAAAACCCAAAAGCAATTAACTATAAAGAGGATAGCACAATCCCGAACTTGTGAAAAAATATATATAAATTCAACAGAAGCACATTCCATGCAGGTTGCTACATACAAACATTCCACCAATCAGTGTCTCTCAACTATCCTCCAATCAACAACTATGTAAAATTCATGATCCATTACAAAAACGTGTAATTTGAATTTTAGAACATCAGCCAGAGGATGTCCTTTCAAAAATGGATGAAAACATTTGCTTCTCAATGTGAGTAGTTTTATTTTTATTGTTGCTTCATTGGTTTTGTGATGTAGTGGATCTCAGATTTATTAACATTAGTGTAACTATTCTACAATAAGTTATACAAAAGTGAAACAAATATCAGTCATTATTACTACTTTAACAACATACCTTATTAGGAATTTTAATGTGCAAATGATAAATCCATCGTAATACTGCCATTCTCGTATGCACAGATTCATGATCCAACGTCCTTGTTAAAACTTCTACTACAGGGCTTAAATCTAATTGGATATCTTCACATTCTTTATGCTTTTGAGTTTGAATAGTAATTTCAGGAGATGATAGATCCTCCTTCGATTCTGATCCATCAGGTTGTTCTCTATCATCTTCCAAAGTGATCAGTTGCATTAAACTATAATTGACAGCTTTAGCAGTTTCACATATATCTTATTAATGTATTGAGGAATACAACAATTTTAATGTAATATTTACTTTAAAATTAAAATTCAAGAAAATTAATATTAACTGCTTAAATTTGATAAATATTTCAATTGTCAGCAGAATCTTTTAAATCAGCAGAAAATTATTTTATTTGATTAGTTCTTTCAAATCTAAATACAGATTGTTATTATATCTACTTAATACAGTGGCGTGCCGTCATTGGAAGCGATGGAAGCGCCAATTCCACCTTCCAATGACCTTCCCTTGTATTTTATAAAATATAAATTTTCATATTTTAACGTACTTTGCATTAATTAAAATTAATATTTTATTATAACTGCATTATGTATCTTTTACAAATTTCTATACTACATGAGAAAAAAACGATAAGATTGCTATTGTATATTCGAATAATTCGGTGGCGGAAGGAGTGTCAAAACCGAGTCAGTTTCCAATCAGCCAGATTATATAGGCATTGATTGACACATGCGGTTCACAACATCAACCATCAACCAGGTGAGGTTGGTGCTCAGCACCAACCTCACCTGGTTTAGCTGGTAGAGCACCAACCTCACACGCATAAAGCATCTAATTTTATATCCCGAACCGGTTCTGAGCTATTAGCCGCCTGCCTGTCAACTTCCAAGCAGCCAGATTATAGGCATTGGTGCATGCGCTTTACAGAGCACCAACGTCACGGTTTAGCTGGTAGAAGCAACACACGCGTAAAGCATCCAATTTTATATCCCGGACCAGTTGTGGGCTGTTCAACGGTGGGCAACCCCGGCTCGCGGGCCAGCTATGGCTCGCGAAAAGTTTCTATCCAGCCCGCGAGATCTTTAATAGATTATTAAATTGGAAAAATAACTAATTAATAGTTATTTTTCCAATTCTTTGTAATTTTCAAAAACGATAAGAGAAATAAATGTAGTAATTAACTTTTTATTTATTTATTTCATATTTGCAGACTAAAAAAATTACGAGTCACAAGAAGGCGTCAATTAACTACTACGGCCCACGGAAATAACGTAAAATTTATTCTGGCCCATGTTATAAAAAAGGTTGCCCACCCTCAACTAGATTTATAACTTAACCCAACCGATAGGAATTTACTGGCATGTTTTTATGATAGTTCTGTATAGTTGACAGGAGTTTTAAAAAAATCCATTAAAATATTTGATATATTTATTCTGCGTTTATTCTGCTCTCCCATCTTATATTACTTACGGATTTCAATGTTAAACCGGTGATATTACGATTTAGTATGTCCCATCTGTAAGGGGATGCACAAAAAACGTGTACAGTTCTACTAGTGTTAAAAAATTAACTGTTACTTTGGCAGCATCATTTACAACCAAATTTAATGAATGAGACGTACAATGGTACAAAAAAAGCTCTAGAATTTATTTTCTTTAAATTTACGATTTATGTATCGGTTGTCACAAAAATTTCTTTCCACTTCTTTCCCAAGACTACAAATATTGAAGTACAAAGTAACCGGTTTCAACTTATTCCTACTTAAGTAGTAGTTAAATAATTAAGCGATTAGGGAATTAGAAACATAAATAAAACCCTGATGAAAGAGCCGAAATTTTACTTAAACAGAAGCTTAACCGAACCAATCTCTTGCCGAGTACAGTGGGGTCTGATCTCTTCGTAATATTAGATGTAATAAAGACAGAAATTTTTCCAGTTCAATGAGAGTGACCGAAAAGTTGTAAATTTTGGAAACTTCCGTGAACACTTGGTCCTAAAACGAATTAGTTAGAAAACGAACGACGGACAATCTGTTAAGTTTAACATATTTAGATTTTTACAGCTATGGTGAGAAACGTTTAAAATCTACAACTACCCTGTCGCGTCCTCTGATATATACTAGTGATGCGACAAAAGAGGCATTTGACATTGACCGGCATCGGCACCCTCGGGATTTGGCACGCACACACCTACCTGGACTGTCTCTGATTCCATTCATTAGCCACTCGTAGGGAGCTATTTCACTAAGTGGATTGTTTTAAGATTTAAAAAGTAAAGAATATTTTGTTATTTTTATGTACGTTTCTTCACAAAGTTATATTTAATTATAAGTTTCTTTAAAAGTATATTCATACAATTGAAGAATTTTTTGTACTAGGCATGTATATTCATCACACATTTTGTTTTATCAAGTAAGTTTTTCTGATAATTTTAATTTTAGCCCTTACATCGTGGCTAGTGATTCAAAAATTTATTTTAAAAAAGTTTTGGCTCAAGACCATATAATGAAAAAGAAAACATTATTAAAAGAGAAAGACCAATGCCTAAATTAAATATAAATACATCAACAAAAAAATTTCCACATTTTGACGATAAAATTTATGACGAATGACGATTCTTTCGTAAAATTGAAGCAATTTGGAAATCAAAGTGAAATAGAATTTAACATTGGTAGACAATATAAAATAAATATTGAAAATTATAAGAAGATAATTATGATTAATAGATATATCTAAATTGATAGATGTTATATGTTTTTTCTCAAAGCAAGAATTGACATTTAGGGACCATAGGGAATTTATTGAATCTAATAACGGAGTAACTATATTGAACTTTCTTATTTATGAAGTATGTCGGATAATCTATTAAAAATACATTTAAAGAAGTATACGGTTTTTACTGGCTTATCGAACAAATGAATACGAACAGGCCCCGACGCATTGATTGCCCCTGTAAGTCGGCTTCTTACAGAAACACAGCTTCCCTATCATCAAATGTCACGGCACGCCACTGACTTAATAACTAAAATGGAACAAACATTTGAATATGTTGAAACAAATTAAGAATTTAAATATCTAAAAGGATAGGAAAGTTTTTAAAAATTGAGAAGTAACAAATGTCATTAAATGTGAGGACTGGGTTTAACCTGGCCCCAAAATCTTTTTTTTTTGTTCAAACCCTCTCGTGGGAAATTATAGAAAAGGTCGAAATTCAAAGGATGTTCAGCCTTCCGCCGCTGGAAAGCACTTCCTTTCTCTTCGGATCCAAACTCTTAGTCACGGAGATCGAATCATCAGCGATTCACCAACTATCGCGATTGGTGATCAAAGATAACGTAACCTGTAGTATATAAGGGGGAAAAAGGCTGAGAACGAAGTCGCTGAAGGTCCGAATAAGACGCACATCCCGTCTGATCCGAATCGAGAATCGAGGGCCGAACCCCGAGGACTCCAAAGCCCGCCAAAGACGAGCTGCCACAACCGATTTTCCTGCCAACCTCAACAACCAGAGAACGACCGATCCTCCTGCTTAGTCATACGATTACTCCAGCCGATACATCCTAGGAAGAGGTATGACCCCAAAATTTGTAAACTCTCTCTCTTCCCCGCGATTAGGAACCGGACGCGTCAGAGTAGAGCTATTCTCTGTATTTTGTTTGTCTGTCTAAATAAATCGTTGTTTGTTTTCACCATGGTTCCATTTATTCGAATATCGCCTTAAACTTATCGACACACCCCCACATGCTTCCTCCACTCGACCTGACAATTAATTACCCAATCCCGACAAGTCGGGATATCATAAAAATTTAGCCATCCGCGACAGTGGGGTGGGGTCTTGCTGACCTGTTCGTCGGAAAAAAAGGAGGTACGACTTCGTTCTATCTCCCGGCATTCCCACATTAAATATATATTAATAAAATAAAGTAAATAAATAAGAAGTTTAACATTACCTTAACACCAGGGGTGAAATCAACACTATATCTGGAATCTATTACCGGTGTATTTCTTGAAAAGACAGTCTATCACAAACGTTTTCGAACTTTTGAATAGTTTGAAAACATTTATGATAGACTCCAGTGGATATTAAGGTTTCAAATACCCAAGAATAGCCAACATCCAACATTTTCATTTGTCATATGGAATGACATACAACCTCCTAGGTTTGTTGTAGTTGTAATCAAATATGGTCCAACCTTTGCACCTCCACCTCCTAAAGCAGGAACTAGGGATCTCATTCCAAACTTGGAATTCCTAATAAGAAGTCTGCCTGACATGCAAAAAGAGTACTATAGATGGTTAACCATGCAAAGAATCAAAAAAGCTAAAGAACAACCTGATGGTGCAGAGCTAAAAAGCAAACTAAGATGTGCTAGCAAATAGATGCAACATAATGAGATCACTCTCACCAGGGCAGATAAATCTAAATCGTTGGTCCTCATGAAACGCAGCACCTACCAACAAGGATTGAAAGAATATATCAGTATCACCAAAATGTGAGAGGGAGAACAAAGACCTTGTTGACAAGATACATAATAGGGTCAAACACTTTGCAAATTCCGAGTTAGCCAAACACCTGGCATTAGGTAACATAGTGGTCAATTCCCCAGATACACCTAGGCTTTTTGCACTTGCCAAAACGCACAAGACAGGCCAGGAACTACGTCCAATTGTGGATAAAGCCAAGGCTCCCACACGTAAGCTGAAGAAGGCCACCCACAACCTGCTATCTCCCCACCTGGAAAGCTATCCTTACACCATCAATAACCCGGTAGATCTCATCCACCTCTTGCAGGGTCTATCCTTGTCACAGTTTATTACAGTCTAGGACTTCAAATCTCTGTACCCTTCAGTGGAACTCCCTCCAGCCTTTTGCTCCCTTAGGGATTTTTTACTTATTTTTGTTCAAGATCAAACACTACACCAACAAGTGCTGGAGATGGCCCATCTAATCTGTTATAATTCTCTCTTTGTATTCGATGGAACTGTTTACAAGCAAAAAAGAGGAGTCCCCATGGGTAGCCTGGTGTCCAGTGACCTGTGCAAAATGGTCATTAGACAACTTGAATGCAAGATCCTTCCACCCTTCTTCCCAAACATCCTGCTCTATAAGAGATATATAGACATTTTCATCATGTGGAAGACAGTACCAGACATATCAGCTTTTGTGTAAGCCATTAATAACAATCCTTATGGCTTAACAGTAGGTGTTGAGTAATCTAGCAATGCTGAAGTCCACTTTCTGGACATAAGCATTAGAGTGGAAGGATCCATCATCCACACGTCAGTATACCGCAAACCGTGTGCGGCCTCTACATACCTGTGGGTTCATGTGACCCAGTCTCGTACAAGGCTGCAGCCTTTAATGCTCTGGTTAGAAGGGCATTTTTCCATTCATCCACCTCACAAGCCCTAGCCACCAAGTTAGCTAATGTTAAGAAGATAGCAACCAGGCACAAGTACTCTACTCTGACATACCATTTGATTGAGCAACATCACCACTCACAATGCACACCCACTGTGCATTGTGAGTGGTGATGGACCAGCACCGATCCAGACGATCAAACACATGTCCCAATCATGTTTAACCCGTATATTAAGGCAATGTACTCAGAGATCGCCAACAAAACACCAAATGCAGATAGCATACAGGAGATGTCCAACAAACTTTGACATCCTCAGAAATGGAAAAAACTCTCCAGATTGTAACAGACTTTCCCTTGTTTATTCCATCCCACTTAAAGACAGCAGATGGGACAAGAGCCTTGTATATATTGGTTCCACCAAGTGCTCCTTGGGTACTGGAATATGAGAGCTCCGAGCAATCCTACAGCATGGGTGACACACCTTGCCCTGGCCACATATGCATCTGATCCAGACATCAAAGCGGAAGTTGACAAAGCTGAAATCACTACACCCCATCTGGACCATCTAAAATGGTTGAAAGCCGTATCCATTTACAGAGCTAGCCATGTGACCACCTGTATCAACTGGAAAGAGGAGCTTAATCTATCCGTAGCCTGGCAGGCCCTAATAGACAACGACCATTAATTACTGCCATTCACAAAAGAACACGCATGTTCATCGCAACAAGTTTCATCAAACAGGCATTTGATTTGGTTTTGAATATCTACATTCTGTTTTGAAGCATTCCATTAGATTTTACCTGAAGAAAAACTATTCAAAAGTTCAAAAACATTTGTGATAGACTGTCTTTTCAAGAAATACACCAGTAACAAGTTTCAGATATAGTGTTGATCAAGTAAATAATTAAATACTTATAAATAAATGAAAATAACAAAAATAACTAAACGTTGTAAATGTCTCAAGTCAATTTTTATTAGTTTGGTTCAATAAAAAATCGTGTTTTTAAACACATCTTGCTACAGAGATCAAAAGTTGTGATTTAATTAGAGCTGTTATGATCACCAAGGACGATGCCAGCCAATGGGTAAGGGGGGAACAAGATGATGTAAATTGATAGAGGATATGAACTGTATGTAGGTAAAATAGAAACAATTCATAAAGTTTTAATCATTTACTATGTACCGGAAAAGAAATATCTCAAATAAAACATTTTCTTTAACTTACAAGAAGCCTAAGAAGATTATTTTAATTAAAACTTAGCATTTAAATAACTTTTTCGAATTTCTAGGGGAGGGCAACTGCCCCTCTGCCCCTCCCCCTGGCGACGCCCTTGATGATCACAGAATCTGTAGTTGTGATATTTAACACATTATTGCTAATTTGTGGTGATATATCATTAAACCTTTATTTTTCATTTTTTTAAACATGTTGTTTGGATAAAATCAAGATCAAATGTCAACAGATACAATGCATATGCATTTTTAGAAACCACCATTGCTCTATAAACAGTAAAAACAGTATTTTATGACAATGTTGTTAAAAAAAATGGTGGAAATGAAGAGAGTTTAAGTATCAATTTCCCTTGAAAAAATTTTCTTTTTTTTTCAAAAAAATTAATTGATTTAACTTCACAGTTAGTTTAAGCGTAGTTATTTCGTCTGTACTGCATTTCATCAGAGACAAAGACTATTGGGTTTTATTCATATCATTCTTTATTTCACTATGCATTTCGGGTGCAATCTTTTCTGTTTATTTTGCGCCCCTCATCAGGTGTTACATTTCTACAATTGGTAGAGAATACATTTGTTACATTGATTATTGTAGTTGGGTTTATATATATATATATATATATATATATACAAAGTTAAATCAAGTTAAATCAATGAAGTTAAATCAATTAATTTTTTTGAAAAAAAAAATTTTTTTTCAAGGGAAATTGATGCTTAAACAATATATAAAAAAACCACACCATTAATATCTAATACTTATAGAAGATAATTATAATAAGTGATATGGAAAAAGAGACAAAACTACAGTATTTAAGAAAACTTCTGTCAAGATGCAAAATAGACATACAATATTTCAAATGTTTTTTAAGAGAAGAGTCCACACCAAATACGCTAAGCCTACCCAAATCCATCTCAGCAAACATACAACGTAGAGACATATGGGAGATCGAGAGACAAATCATAAAAGCCACAATAAAATTCAAAATAAAAAAGATATTCATATTGAAACGACAAATAAGAAGACTGCAAAGAAACACAGAACCAGCCCAAGAATTTACTGATTGGAAATATAAAAAAAGAAAAAACCGGAAATTAAAAAAAATGTTCGGATACCCAATGCCAAGTGAAAAAAGAAGATGGGAAAGTAAGTTAATAGTCAATAAAACAACTAAAAGCATACCAAAGAAAATAACAAACATACTGAAACTAGGTCTAGAATACAACATGCCACTAAATGATAAAGCAATCAATATAGTGTCCGAAATCGATAAAGCAGTAAATCAGTTAAAAATAGGGGACAGGAGCAATCTAAAACACCAAATAAGAAATGACATAAAAAGACTAGAAAACAGCACTAAACTAGGTGAAAAAATGCTAAGTGATAGAGGAGGAAAAGATTACTCAAAAAAATGCATAATATTAAAAAATTATTTAAAGAAAAATAACTTAAACATAATCAAAGCTGATAAAACCAACCAAATTATCATTGTTAATAAAGAATGGGAAAAAAAGAAAAAATCAGAAATAGTCCAAACGGATGACTTTGTTGAACTAACCGAAGACCCAAAAGATGAAATTAAAAAATGGATAAAAAAAGAAATTACGAAACTATACAAACAACAAAAGATAACACCGGGGAAAAAAAAACAAATACTCAACTACAAAGACATTAGAAAACCACAACTTAAAATCCGTCTTAAAACACACAAACCAGACGAGATATGCAGACCACTAGTGGACTTTAAAAACACAATATTATCTAACCTAGAATTGTTCATAAAGAAAAAACTAAAAATAGTCCCATACTCAACCTACTCTATAAAAAACACCAATAAACTAATAAGGAAACTAATGACGGTTAAAATGAAACCAACATACAGGTTATTAAGTTTGGACATAATTTCTATGTACCCATCAATAAAATGGGAACTCATTGAGGAAAGCCTACACAAGATAGACATACATAACTGGCTACTAGAACTAATAAAATACAGTTTTTACAATAATTACTACCATATAGAGGAAAAAATATATAGACAAAAAAATGGCATTAGTATGGGAACAATAATCGGACCGAAACTCGCTGAAATATGCATGACAGAAATAGATAAAAAACTAGCAAACACAAATGGGATAACCTTTATGGCTAGATATGTAGATGATATAATAATAATATACGACAAAGCAATAACCAATGAAAATATAATATGCAACTATGCAAACACACTAAGCAATACAATAAAATTTAAAAGTGAAACTGAAAGTAAAAAAGCAATAAATTATCTAGACATAACTATAACCAGGGAAGGAAACATCATCAACATAAAACCATACAAAAAAAGCAGCAATGTGGACAAAATCCTTAACTATAAATCGTATTGCCCCATAACTATTAAAAGAAATAACTTTATAACAGCATTGTCTAAAATATGGAACAGAACATCTAAAGTTAAAGAGAGAGAAAAACAAAAAAATGACCTAATAAATACTTTTATTCTAAACGATTACCCAAACAGATTATTAAAAAAATGACAACTGAATTTATTAAAAACAGATTCAACGTCAAAAATAACAATGAGAATATTACATATACGTCTTTCCCCTATATTAAAGACACATATGAAAAATACAGAAAAGTCTTCAGAAAAAATGGTATTATAATAGCAGCCAAACTAAAAAATAAAATTAAAAACAGCATCAACATCAATGAAATCAAAAATGAAAACAAACTAGACGAAACAGGAGTGGGGTATGAAATAAAATGTACATGCAAAAAACCAGTAATATACATAGGAGAAACAGGAAGACAACTAAAGACCAGAATTAAAGAACATGAAGCAGCAATCAGACTCAAATATAACCAATCACCATGGACCAATCACTGCAGCAAATTCGGATGCACAATCAATAAAAAAAGTGTAAAAATAATCCACAGAGAGAAGGATAACTACTTACAAAAATTCAAAGAACACTTTGCAATAGTCAATAAAAGCAATACAATAAATCTAAACAACGGCATGGAGATAGACGTAGTGTGGGAGGAAATGGGAGGGGTTTAAGAAACACAAACTAAAAGAAGGACAGTTAGAAATGCCTCGGGGGACGGTGACATCAACACCTCATAACAGAATGGTCTTAAAAAAAGGTTAGTACCGAATAATATTAACAATAATACAATTTGAAATAATCTCTTGTAATATTTTGTGTTAAATTAATCTAAATAATGTAATAATTATAATAATTGTAATAACTCCTTATGACTAGTCCAAAAAAACTGTAATAATCTTTTATAACTTGTATATATATAAAAAACCCAACTACAATAATCAATGTAACAAATGTATTCTCTACCAATTGTAGAAATGTAACACCTGATGAGGGGCGCAAAATAAACGGAAAAGATTGCACCCGAAATGCATAGTGAAATAAAGAATGATGTGAATAAAACCCAATAGTCTTTGTCTCTGATGAAATGCGGTACAGACGAAATAACTACGCTTAAACTAACTGTGAAGTTAAATCAATTAATTTTTTTGAAAAAAAAAAATTTTTTCAAGGGAAATTGATACTTAAACAATATATAAAAAACCACACCATTAATATCTAATACTTATAGAAGAGAGTTTATGATTAAATGCCAAAAAGAATGGTGCATTCCATTTGTTTGATAGGATATGTGTCGGTATGACAATATTCACGCCAAACACCGTATAAACGTTGCTAAAAGTTCAGTAAGGTTCGTCGAAAGTACTTGCGACAAGCAAATGTGGATATAATGCTGAACTCAGTGAACTTTTAGCAATGTTGATAGGATATAAATAATATAACCTATTATGAGCTTTTAGAGCCTAATAAAACAATAAATTTTAATGTTTACTCTCAGCAATTAACTGAAGAAAACAATGCCTGAAAAAAAACTGAAAACTGGAAAGAATAAACAGGAAACTGTTTGGCTTTCCTATATCCCATTGTCCTTCACATAACACCATAACATATAAATTTCCAAACTTCATATCACTAATCACAAGAGTGTATATACAGTAGAGCATCATTTATCCGAATCAATTGGGGACTGGGGTTGTTCAGATAACTGATTTTTTGGATAACCGATTATGTACAAAAAAATATATTAACCTTATCCGATGTTGAAATTTTTCTCCATTGCGTGTCGCTTCGTGTTGAATTTTCATCGATTTTAAGCCTAATGAAAATTTTTATAATAATAATCGAGGCTATTGTATCTTCTAGACGTAGGCGTTTAGCTAGAGGTAAACAGGTAAATCTAGCAACTCTATTATGGAGTTAGTCTAAAAATCCTTCTTCAATTTTTTAGGAAATGCAACGATGCAGTCACCTGAGGTACCAAGGCTATTGTATCGTTAAAAATTATTTCTTTATTTTATACAAACAAAATAAATATATTGAAAAATATAAAAACAAAAAAATTATACTTTAGAAGTTAATCTAGTATCAAAAACGTTCGATTCAGCACGACACAGTCTGACTGGAAAGCTTTCGGTTGACCGGCTTTCGTATAAACGATGCTCTACTGTATATATATGTGTGTATTACCAGCCAAACCTGATTTCAGGCCAAACTAGTTTGTCCTACGCATGTCAGGATATACTAGTTTAGCCTAGGACAATCTAGTTTGGCCTAAATACTTTAGGTTTAACTAGTTTGACCTAGGCTGAACTGATTTATGTACTACAAATAGGTGCCAGTGTAAAAAAAAATAATTTTGTGTAATTCAAAATGCCACCACAGTACACCCTGTGTACCTAAGTAATCCCAATGGCAGTGCTTTGGTTAGGTTGGTTTGGTTAGGTTAACTCAGTGGCGTGCCGTGACATTTGATCATAGGGAAGCTGTGTTTCTGTAAGAAACCGACTTTCAGGGGCAATCAATTAATTGCACGTCAGGGCCCGTTCGTATTCGTTTGTTCGATAAGCCAGTAAAAACCGTATACTTCTTTAAATGTATTTTTAACAGATTATCTGACGTACTTAATAAATAAAAAAGTTCAATATAATTACCTCCGTTACTAGATTCAATAAATTTCCTACGCCCTCTAAATGCCAATTCTCACTTTGAGAAAAAACATAAAACATCTATTAATTTAGATATATCTATTAATAGTAATTATCTTCTTATAATTTTCAATATTTATTTTATATTGTCTACCAATGTTAAATTCTATTCCTCTTTGATTTCCAAATTGCTTCAATTTTAAGAAGGAATCGTCATTCGTCATAAATTTTATCGTCAAAATGTCGAAATTTTTTGTTGACGTATTTATATTTAATTTAGGCATTGGTCTTTCTCTTTTAATAATGTTTTTTTTTCCATTATATGGTCTCGAGCCAAAACTTTTTTAAAATAAATTTTTGAATCACTAGCCACGATGTAAGGGCTAAAATTAAAATTATCAGAAAAACTTACTTGATAAAAAAAATGCGTGACGAATATACATACCTAGTACAAAAAATTCTTCAATTGTATGAATATACTTTTAATGAAACTTATAATTAAATATAACTTTGTGAAGAAACATACATAAAAATAACAAAATATTCTTTACTTTTTAAATCTTAAAACAATCCACTTAGTGAAATAGCTCCCTACGAGTGGCTAATGAATGGAATCAGAGACAGTTCAGGTAGGTGTGTGCGTGCCAAATCCCGAGGGTGCCGATACCGGTCAATGTCAAATGCCTCTTTTGTCGCATCACTAGTATATATCAAAGGACGCGACGGGGTTGTTGTAGATTTTAAACGTTTCTCACCATAGCTGTAAAAATCTAAATATGTTAAACTTAACAGATTGTCCGTCGTTCGTTTTCTAACTAATTCGTTTTAGGACCAAGTGTTCACGGAAGTTTCCAAAATTTACAACTTTTCGGTCACTCTCATTGAACTGGAAAAATTTCTGTCTTTATTACATCTAATATTACGAAGAGATCAGACCCCACTGTACTCGGCAAGAGATTGGTTCGGTTAAGCTTCTGTTTAAGTAAAATTTCGGCTCTTTCATCAGGGTTTTATTTATGTTTCTAATTCCCTAATCGCTTAATTATTTAACTACTACTTAAGTAGGAATAAGTTGAAACCGGTTACTTTGTACTTCAATATTTGTAGTCTTGGGAAAGAAGTGGAAAGAAATTTTTGTGACAACCGATACATAAATCGTAAATTTAAAGAAAATAAATTCTAGAGCTTTTTTTGTACCATTGTACGTCTCATTCGTTAAATTTGGTTGTAAATGATGCAGCCAAAGTAACAGTTAATTTTTTATCACTGTACTAGAATTGTACACGTTTTTTCTGCATCCCCTTACAGATGGGACATACTAAATCGTAATATTGCCGGTTTAACATTGAAATCCGTAAGTAATATAAGATGGGAGAGCAGAATAAACGCAGGATAAATATATCAAATATTTTTATGGATTTTTTTAAAACTCCTGTCAACTATACAGAACTATCATAAAAACATGCCAGTAAATTCCTATCGGTTGGGTTAAGTTATAAATCTAGTCTACAGTGGGCAACCCTTTTTATAACGTGGGCCAGAATAAATTTTACGTTTTTTTCCGTGGGCCGTAGTAGTTAATTGACGCTTTCTTGTAACTCGTAATTTTTTTAGTCTGCAAATATGAAATAAATAAATAAAAAGTTAATTACTACATTTATTTCTCTTATCGTTTTCGAAAATTACAAAGAATTGGAAAAATAACTATTAATTAGTTATTTTTCCAATTTAATAATCTATTAAAGATCTTGCGAGCCAGATAAAAACTTTTCGCCAGCCGCAGCTGGCCCCGCCGTTGATGTAGTCTGCTCATGATTCACATAATCGGGCGAGGGCGGCTGAATATCTAGCAGGCGGGCGGCTAACAGCCCACAACCGGTCCGGGATATAAAGTCGGACTCTTTATGCGTGTGTCGCTTCTACTGGCTAAACCGGGTGAGGTTGGTGCTCTGTAAAGCGCATGCGCCAATGCCTATAATCTGGCTGCTTGGAAGTTGACAGGCAGGTGGCTAACAGCCCACAACCGCTCTGGGATATAAAGTAGGACTCTTTATGCACGTGTCGCTTCTACCAGCTAAACCGGGTGAGGTTGGTGCTCTGTAAACCGCATGTGACAATGCCTATATAATCTGGCTGATTGAAAACTGACTCGGTTTCGACACTCCTTCCGCCACCAAATCATTTGAATATACAATAGCAATCTTATCGTTTTTTTCACATGTAGTATAGAAGTTTGTAAAAGATACATAATGCAGTTATAATAAAATATTAATTTTAATTAATGCAAAGTACGTTAAAATATGAAAATTTATATTTTATAAAATACAAGGGAAGGTCATTGGAAGGTGGAATCGGCGCTTCCATCGCTTCCAATGATGGCACGCCACTGGGTTAACTACATTTTTAGTAGATGTTTCCTTTTTTTTTCTTTTGTTCAAGAACTACCGCGAATCAATAACTAGTGATGTTAAACACTGGGCAGTCTGCCGGCAGCTCCCCTCCAGGAGGAGTCTGTCTGAAGCACAAACGGGAGTGCCGCCATTGGGATTACCTAGGTACACTTTAACCCACCCTGTAAAAATAAATAAAAAATTAAATATTTTATATGTTACACTAAGAAACACAAATATGTTCATTTTCAATTTTTCAAGTTTGACTTTAAAAGTTATTATTATTATTTCATTTGAATTTTTGAAAAATATTTTCGAAAGTTAATTACCTTTAAAAGTGCATGGCTTAATAAAAAAAATACAAACTGATAAGTACTGATTAGCTTATTTTTATTTTATAGCTTTGTACAAGTGTTGTGTCACTTCTAATCAATACCGTTTTTTTTATAATTAAGTAGACTATGTTTGAATAAATATTGTTCATCTAATTAATTGCCTTTTAATTTTATTTTAACCATTAATATACTTGAATACTCTCGAGAGAGACAGTGCCTTAACATGGCGAGAGAGTTTGTGTACATCTGGGAAACTGAAAGCTATGCTGCCGGGAGCTATACACTCCCAGAAGGGTCACCCATGGCAGAAAGATTTCAGTGGAGACGTCAGACGAAACCTGTTTCAAAAGGTCCACAAATGACCTTTTCAACTAAATTGTGATCCAAGAAAGCAACGCGAAACTACTTGGATTATTCTTCCCTTGAAAACTTCATGATAGCAAGCAAAATAAACCACGACCCTGAGTCTCGGAATCCCTTAAATGGGACATGGGTGCTAAGAATCTCCAAGCTTGCGTCGAAGAATTCTCTAAAAGTAGCTACATGAAACGTCAGAAGCCTACTACAAACAAGAAAACTAGCCAACGTTTTACAAGAAATGGAGTGCATCAACATCAACATACTTGGTCTAAGTGAAACCAAATGGCCTGGAACAAAGTTTACATCAAATGACCTCCACGTCTTCTGTTCCGGAGGAGAAGAGAACATCAAGCAGACATACGGTGTCGCTTTCGCTGTCCACAAACAACTGGCCAACAAAGTCACCAGTTTCACCCCAATATCGGAACGAATCGCATTACTACAGTTGGCAGGTAATAAGATCAACCTGAACTTGCTCCAGGTCTACGCATCAACAGTGTACAAAGACGATCAAGAAATTGAATTGTTCTATGACCAGCTAAGCAACACTTTAAAGCCATTAAAGAAGCACGACATTACAGTCATCCTTGGTGACTTTAATGCCAAAGTCGGCCAAGAAAAACTACAAAACATAGTCAAAGAACATGGCTTGGGGACACTGAATAAGTGGGGCGACAGACTCATCCAGTTTTGCCAAGAAGCAAAATTTAGCATTGCCAACACTTGGTTCAAACTACCACTTCAACGACTATACACCTTGACCTCACCACAAGACTCTGACAACAATATCGTCAGGAACCAAATTGACATCATCTTAATCAACACCAGATATAAATCAAGTGTCCTCAAGGCAAAAACATACCCTGGAGCTGATATATCATCAGACCACAACCCAGTAACAGCAACACTACGCCTTAAACTACGATCAGCAAAACGCACAAGCACAACAAAAAGAATCGATCTGGAAAAGCTGAAGAACAACACCATCAGGCAACGATTACAGCTTCATCTCAACACTACAATCCAATCGATTGAAGCAGCAACAACAGACGTGCAAGCATTCGGGCGTTCACTTAAACAGTGCATCAATGAAACAGCAGAAACCCTGCTAGGACATCGGGCACCGAAAAAGAAACAATGGTGGATGACCCAGCACATTCTAGATCTAATAGATGAGCGGAGAACATTCAAAAGCAACAACAACCAGGAAAAATACAAAGAAATACATCAAAAGATCAAACAAGAAATCTGAAAGGCAAAGGAAAAATGGATGGAAGAGCAGTGTGCAGAAATCGAAGACCTAATGAAGAAAAATGATAACTTTAACTTGCACAAGAAGCTCAAAGAAGCTGGAAGCATCTACAAACTGGCTCCTATCCCAAGCTTATATGTGGACAACAATCAACCTATATTAAGCATACAAGTCAAACTCGACACCTGGAAGAACTATATATGCAATCTGTTCGGCACCAACAGAAAACCAGCAGAAACGCAACAACAAGTGCAGGAAGACAATCTCCACATACTAACGTCTGAAGTGGAACATGCCATCCGAAGAGCAAAGCCAGGCAAGGCCTGTGGACCTGACCAGATTCACGTGGAACTGCTGAAGCAACTAGACTACAACAACATCCAGCAACTAACGAAATGGTTCAATCAAATCTACAACAACAACGTTATACCATCCGACTGGCTTAATCAATCTTTGTGGCCCTACCAAAAAAGACTACCAGCTGAAAATGCGAAGACTACAGGCTGATCAGTCTAATGAACCAGGTGCTAAAAGTCTTCCTCAAGGTGATTCAGCAAAGAATACGATGCAAATGCGAAAACGCACTAAGAAACACACAGTTTGGCTTCTGCAGGGGACTAGGCACCAGAGAGGCAATTTTCTGCTTACAAATATTGCTACAGAGGTGCTATGAACACCAAAAAGAAATATACATATGTTTTATTGACTATGAGAAAGCCTTTGACTCAGTAGACCACGACCTCCTAATTGACCAACTGAGAAAACTTGGGCTCGAAAACAACGATATCAACTTTATCGCAACTCTCTACTGGAATCAAACAGCCCAGCTCCGCTATGACAACGACTTGACAGACCCAATACCAATACAAAAAGGCATCCAACAAAGCTG
Organism: Centruroides vittatus; assembly: GCF_030686945.1. Taxonomy (NCBI): domain Eukaryota; kingdom Metazoa; phylum Arthropoda; class Arachnida; order Scorpiones; family Buthidae; genus Centruroides; species Centruroides vittatus. The sequence continues at coordinate 1,472,707 of NW_027122345.1, forward strand.
CCCATTATCTCCCATTCTTTTCAACATCTATTTAAAAATGATTTTTGACCAAACACTGGCCGACAAGAACATCGGCATAAAAGTTAACGGACAATACATCAATAACTTAAGATATGTCAACGACACAGCACTAATAGCGGATTCCGAACAAGATTTACAGACCATCTCGAATGAAGTGGACACAGAAAGCCAAGCATGGGGGCTACGAATCAACAAAAAAAAAAAAAAAAAAAAAACAAAGGTGATGAAGGTCAGCAGGACTCCAAGCGAAATCACGATCAAACTAAAAAACGAAAAGTTGGAGCAAGTACACCGCTTCAAGTATCTCGGAGTACTCATTGATGACCAGCTGAACCACGAGGCCGAAATCAAGAGCAGAATCGAACAAGCCAGGCACGCATTCACCAAATGGAAAACACTCCTTACCAACAGAAGCTTGAACATCATGCTCAAATTACGGACATTGAAATGCTACATCTGGACAATCCTGCTCTATGGGTGTAGAAACATGGACTCTAACATCAGCCACTACAAAAAAGCTACAGGCCTTCGAAATGTGGCTCTACTGAAGAATGCTGAAAATCCTGTAGACGGCCAAAATAACCAGCGCACAGGTCCTGCAGAACATGCACATGGACCGGGACCTGATCAGAACCATCATCAGCAGGAAATGCAAATACCTAGGCCACATCACTAGGAACCACCAAAAATACCATCTACTGCCACTCATCTTGGAGGGCAGGATTGAAGGCATAAAATGTCAAGGCAGACCGAAAATGGCCTGGCTAGACAACATCAACACCTGGCTTCACATGACAACAGAACAAATTCTACACACAGTGCAAGACAGAGAACTATATCAATATGAAGTCGCAAACGCCATTTGGCAACATTAAAGAAGATGATACTTGAATAATAATTCTAAATCAGTTCGGCCTAGGCCAAACTAGATTGTCCTAGGCTAAACTAGTGTAACCTGACATGCGTAGAACAAACTAGTTTGGCCTGAAATCGGGTTTGGCCAGTAACATATATATATTGTTCTAATAAATAATACCCTGGAAGAATTGAAGATTATTCAAAAAATGGTACTGGGCTATGTGAATGTAACTAAAACTTAATTAAACAATTTAATTAAAAACACACAAACAATAAAACACCAAAACATAATGAGCAATTATTTATTGTGACATTGTCACAATGCTGGGCTGCAATTTTTAAGCATATTTTTAATAATTTTTTAATTTAAAATATATGCTCTCCACCTGAAATTAGTAGTGTCTTGCCCCTGTACATCATACTTTTCCATTAGCAATAGTCATGCTGGACATCTATCTAACCCCTTTCAGGGGAAAATTTTTGAATTGAAATCATCTGACTTTTGATCTAGACCAGAAGTTCATATACAGTTAATCAGGGCCTCCTGCCCTTAAAGTTTCCATATCTGGTCTCATCTTTCATCTATCTAACTCCATTCTTGATATATATGTTATGGACTAAGTGATTAATACAGGCTTTATGAATAATGACAAACAAAATTGGGCACTGTAATAAATTTCAGGTGTTTTAACGTAATTTATCAGATTGACTGGTCATTATGAATACTGCTATCACCTGGTTAGGCAAAGTGTAATAATAAGTCAAGGAGTGATCATACAACATACACTAGCCAATAAGCACTCTCATTTGAGTTATGCATTTGTAGTGCATTTAGTATTGAATTTTAAATTCATGTGACCATACTTAATCTTGTGTGACATTTAATTTTACTTTTGCCTCTTAAAATAGTGTTTTTTCTTCTTTGAAAAAAGTAATGATCATGGAGCAATCATTAAGTAATATGAATAATTGTTTCAACAACCAATTAAACAAGTTAATAGCAGGAAAAGGTCAGAACAGTGAAATTTTTACAAAACCAACATATTTGACAATGATACAAAAAGTGAAGAATCAAAAATGAAAGTGACTTCTAAGTTACGGGAAGAATATCAGTGTTTTCATAGATATGATGATGTTATCGATTGAAGAAATAGAAAAATTAATTGTGCCTGTAAAAGAAGGTAATGTGATTAAATATTACGTTCACACTGAAGAAATATTTCAAATATTGCATGACACCCATATTGCTATTAGCCAAAGCAGTAGAAACTGTATGGAAAAAGAATTAAATACAAAATATAAAAATATTACAAGGGAGATGATCATAATTTATTTGAACTTATGTGAAATCTGTCAGAAAAACATTATGTTCCTAAAAAAGGTTTGGTAGTTTAAACTAATTTAAAGTAATGAAATGAACTCAAGATGTCAGGTTGATCTTATAGATATGCAGTCACAAGACAATGAGCAATATAAATTTATACTCACATATCAAGACCATCTGACTAAATTTGTTTGACTATGACCATTAAAAGCTGAAAAGGCTGAAGATGTAGCCTATGTTCTTTTACACATTTTTACAATTTTCGGTGCACTGAGTATTCTATAAAGTGATAACGGCAGAGAATTCACCAATAATGTCATCAAAAACATATGTAGTATATGGCCTGAGTTACAAATGGTGCATGGAAAGCCCAAGCACTCACAAAGTCAAGGTTCAGTAAAAAGATGTAATCAAGGCATAGAAAATATGCTTCGTTCTTGATTGGAGACTAACAACACTAACAAACGGTCAGAAAGATTATGTCTTGTATAACTGATGAAAACTCGAGTCCATCATACTGGTATAAACTGCAATCCTTATGTGGCTATGTTTGGAGCAAAGTTAAAAATTAGACTAAAGAATTTTATACCCAATGAATCTTTGATCAATGTTAATATGGAGGAAGATCTAGAGACTCTCTTTAAAACTAACAACGAAGTAAGTCAAAGTTGCACAAACTTTGAAGGATCAAATATCATCCCAGAAAATATTATAAAAGATTATTTGATAATATCACCCTCACATAGCAATATAACTGATAAAGTTCAAAGATCCTGCATTGTCTTCGCATGAAAAAGATCTATCATGCTGATTTCCAAAAACCAGGTTGTTGTTAGTATTGGTGAATGACAAAGAAAAAAATCCAAACAGATGATCCAAAAATAAAAAGTGTGTCTAAAACAAGAGAAATGGCTTTGTCTAATCTTAAAAAGCTAGCAGAAAAAATGATTGCTACATTGAATTCCAAATACCCAGCAGCTAATGTTGGTGACAAAGTAAAGATTCATGTACCAGATGTAGATTGAGCACGCAGTGATGGAAAAAGCATTTTAGGTATTACTGTTGCGATTGAAGATAAAACCCTTTACAAACTGGGTACCAAACATAGCATATTAAATCTATTATATTCCATAAAGCAATTTACTGTTTGTAAAGAAAACTTGAGTGCAGAAATTTCGTTTAGAGAATGTGCAAGAATGTCATCAATTTCTGGACGCCAAGGCTATAGTCGATGCTGCTGATAAATTGATTGCAAATCTAATAGATGCAAATGCTACAAAGAAAAAAATTATGTAATTCCAAATGTCATCAAAACCTTAATTGCTCAAATAAATAAATTTAAAAAACATTTCATTTTTTATATAATTTATACCAAAAATAACATTCAAGAAGTTTGCTTTTAAGTTGATTTTTTGATTGAAGTATAAATTTATTAATAATACTTTTTGTTAACATTAGTTTAATTAATATAGTTAATAATACTTACTTTTAAAAGATTTCATGTTGTTATTAAAATTTTAATTGTTATTTAGTAGGTGACTTATAAGTCACCTACTAAATAACAATTAAAATTAATTATAATATTGTAAATATCTATTTTTGTGTTATTTTCAATTATTTATATATATTTAATTATTTACTTTTTATTTTATTAATATGCACTTAATATGTATTTACTTATTATCTCTCAATTCTTAAAAACAGTTCTATTCATTTAAATATTTAAATTCTTAATTTTTCAACATATTCATTCAAATGTTATGTTAAAACACCATAAGACTGGAATAAAGTATGCCAGAAAAAATGCCAACCAATGAACCTTATAAATATAAACCACACTTTATAAATGAAACACAACCTTATAAATGAAATTCCAGTATAGTTTAAAGCAGATAAAATACAAACATTTTAGATCTACATAAAGATCATCTTCAGGTTAATGTGTTCCAAAATGGAATGTGAGGAAAGGAACATTTTAAAATTATTTGAAAACACTCAAATACATAAATAATGCACAAGTGTACATAATGTGATAGAAAGTAACATAAATTCTGTAACACAAAATAAAATATAAGTATAAATAAGAATTTAAAAAAAAAAATTTTTTTTTTTATATTGACACTCATTTTTGGTATAAAGATTGCCATACATATCTTTCATCCTTGAAATTGATGCAAAAGCCCTTTTTTTCAAATTTAAATATATTAAGAGCTTCTAGTGTCCTGATTTGGTTGTCATGTTTAGATCATTGTATAATGTAAGCATTGTCCAGCTAGGCTTGAACTTCGTTGTCTGTGGCATACCTGGCTAGAGCAGTGTTGTATTTTCTTTTATCAATATCATATCTGTGTTCCACAAGCCTTATTTTGAGTGATTGCATAGTGGTGCCAATGTATTCAAGATCACATTCAAATCTGTTGTCTCTCAATGGAATCCTATAAACTGGTACCTAAAGATGTCAGTGCTGTCCTTTCCATTTCTGAGGATATTATATACAGGGTAGGCCAACGAAAACGAAACGGCAGAGTTTACAGATAACACATTATCAGCCTTAATTTTATGATCAATTTTTTTTCCTTGCATGATTTACCCCTCGAGAATAAAATCGACCTGTCCGAGCAATTTGCTTAAATACAAATCCAACTATCCAAAAACTCTGCCGTTTCATTTTTGTTGGCCCACCCTGTATAGTGGGAACACATTTATAAGTTAAACTATCACTTTTCACATAAGCAATTTCTTTATATAAGCTTATCATGTTGTGGTTATAATCTAGAATGATGCAGCACATGTTGCATGTGTTCCCAATCTGCGATGTATTGTTAGTGGGTGTAGAGTGAGTACCCATTTGAATATGCGTTCACTAAATTACAAATAAGTTGTTTTTGGTAACCATGCTTTATAGCTATATCATCTAGATATTTTAGTTCTTTTAATGCATCTTTTACTTTGTGCAGTGCATAAAAGCACATTTGGTTAGAGATCAAAATGCAGTTATTTATAAACTTATGGTTTGTAGGAATTTGCAGGTAAAATAATGGAAGGTGTGATGGTTTATTATAAATATTTGTATGGATAAATCCATTTATAACACTGATATTGAGATCTAAAAAGTGTGCCCTAGAATTGCTGGTTGGTCTAATTGTATGGAAAGCCTATATGGGTTGTTATTCATTTGTTCTATGAAGTCTTCTATATTTGATTTTGTTTTCCATATTATAAAAATATCATCGGTGTACCTTTTGTAGATGATAATGCTAGAAGGTAATGACAGTAAGACTGGTTTTTTCTAATAATCTAATGACCATCTCACAAAGGTCCCCCAATAGGGAAAGCCCACAGGTACTGTACATCTCTTTTTTATATATGCATTTTGTAATCATATTGAAAGAAAGAGAAATAGTGTAACATATGCACTAATTCTACAATATATTTGTGCTGGTTCATTGTCTATACATAATAAAAAAATCTATGTGCAAAACATGGTTTTAAGTAAATAGAGAGGTATAACGCAGTGGCGTGCCAGGACATTTGATGACAGGGAAGCTGTGTTTCTGTAAGAAGCCGACTTCCAGGGGCAATCAGTTAATTGCACGTTAGTGATGGTCTAGGGCAGGAATGGGCAACCTGCAGCCCTCAAGCCGTATTCATATATTTTGCAGCCCGTGATGCATAAAATATGAATAAATATATCAATTTCCCAGCTTAAGGTAGTATGCAGCAAAAATTCAAACATTATTTTTACAACTTATGTATGCGAATAGCTTTTCCTGAAATGAATTTAGTAAAAATTAAAACAAGAAACAGGCTAACAGACACATCAAAACTAATTTAAAACTAGCAGTGATGAATATTTAACCAAATATTTCCAATATATTATGTTTACATCAGTTCCAGAAGGTAAATTAAGTATACCTATGCTAATTTATAATTATATATGAATAAATAATTCTGATTTACCAACACTTTTTCTCTCGTATGCGGCTCGCATCAGTTCAAAAGTCTTAAAATGCGGCCCTTACATAGAAAAAGGTTGCCCATCCCTGGTTTAGGGTCCATTCGTATTCATTTGTTCGATAAGCCAGTAAAAACTGTAGACTTCTCTAAATGTATTTTTAATATCACAATTACATTCTGAATCGCTAGCCATGATATCAGAGCTAAAATTAAAAATAGATTATAAAAACTTATTTGGTAAAATAAAATGCGTGGTGGATACAATATATTGTATCCATCACGCATTTTATACCTGGTACAATATATTGTTCAATTGTATTAATATATTTTTAAAGAAAATTATAATTAAATGTAGCTTTGTAAAGACACATATATAAAAATAACATAAAATATTCTTTACTTTTTAAATTTTAAAACAATCCACTTAGTCAAATAGCTCGATACAAGTGGCTAATGATGGAATCAGAGACGGTCCAGGTAGGTGTGCAGTGTGTGCGTGCCAAATCCCGAAGGTGCCGATACTGGTCAATGTCAAATGCCTCTTGTCACACCACTAGTGTACCTCAAAGAATGCGACAGGGTTGTTGTAAATTTTAAATGTATCTCACCATAGCTGTAAAAATCTAAATATGTTAAACTTAATACTAAGTAGATTGTCTGTCATTTGTTTTCTAACTAATTCGTTTTAGGACCAGTGTCCACAAAAATTTCCAAAATTTACAACTGTTTAGTCAGTCTCCTTGAACTGGAAAAATTTGTCATTATTATCTAATATTACGAAGAAATCAGTCCGCACTGTACTCGGCTAGGGATTGGTTCAGTTAAGCTTTTGTTTAAGTAAAATTTTGGCTCTTTCGGCAGAGTTTTATTTATGTCCCCAATTCCCTAATCTCTTAATTATTTAACTACTTCTTAAGTAGGAATAAGTTGAAACCGGTTACTTTGTACTTGAATATTTGTAGTCTTGGGAAAAAGTGGAAAGACAAATTTTTATGACAACAGATACAAAAATCGTAAATTTAAAAAAAATAACTTCTAGAGCTTTTTTTGTACCTCATGCATCTTTCATTAAATTTAGTTGTAAATGATGTTGTCAAAGTAACAGTTAATTTTTTAACATTATACAAGAATTGCACGTTTTTTTCTACATACCCTTATAGATGGGACATACGAAATCGTAATATCACTGGTTTAACATTGAAATCCGTAAGTATTAATAATATAAGATGAGAGAGCAGAATAAAAATATCAAATATTTTAATGCATTTTTTTAAAACTTTTGTCAACTATACAGAACTATCATAAAAACATACCTGTAAATTCCTATTGGTTGGGTTAAGTTATAAATGTACTTATGATTCGCATAATTGGGAGAGGGCGGCTAACAGCCCAGAATCGGTCCAGGATAGAATCATTGAAAGCGTTATACGTGTGTAGCTTCCACCAGCCAAACTGTGTGAGGTTGGTGCTCTGTAAAGTGCATGCGCCAATGCCTATCATCTGACTGCTTGGAAGCTGACCCGGTTTCGACAATACAGCGCTTCCATTCCACCACTGATATTCAAATATACAATAGCGATCTTATCGTTTATTTCACATGTAATATAGAAATTTGTAATAAGATACATAATGCAATTATAATAAATATTAATTTTAATTAATTCAAAGTACGTTGAAATATGAAAATTTATATTTTAGAAAATACAAGGGAAGCGGCGCTTCCAATGATGGCACGCCCCTGGTATAACGATATAAAGTTTAATGTTGTAACATAAGCATTTTGTGTTACTTGGAACTGGCACAATTCATTAATAAGTTGCTCTGAATTACTAATAGAAAAGCTGTAGGTTTTTAAATGTTTTTTGAGTAAATTGTGTATCTGGTTTTCTAAAAGCCTAGTAAGTGATCTAGCCTTATCTTCAATGGGTTGTATAGTGTTGCCCGGTTTGTGGGTCTTTGCAAATGCAAATAGTTTAGGGGTATCAGTTGAAGTCATAACCATACTGTCAATGTTTAATTTTTTGGCACGTGCTGTATGTGTGAGTCTAATGATGCATCTAAGCAATTTGTCAACGTAATTATTTTTACTCTGTTTGCAGCAAGTATCTGTTATATTGGTTTAAAAGGACATCATATTTCTCTTCTTTCAACAATACCATCGATCCACTTTTATCAGCTTTTATCATGAAGATGTGATTGTCAGACATCCATTTCTTGTTCTCTCAAAGAAGTTTCCACGTGATTTCTTCCTGGCAATTCTCCTTAGATGATTTCATTCTGAAGGTTACTTTCAATCAATAAAGTTCCTTTTGGCATTCATCCATGTCAATGATGAACTTCTCAATGTTTGGCATGATGTCTTCATGGCAGCAATCCTGCAATCACGGGGCCATACTTGATGGTGTTGATGAGAAAAGATAAGAGCTATGTCGCCCACAATTAATTTACTGGGACAACGTATCTCTTACATCACCCACATATCTCCCACTTCACCCACAATTAATTTGCCTCAATTTCAAGCACGAAGAACAATTATCATACGCATGGCAATCTTTATACGAACAATGATAGTCGATACAAAAATATTTTTAATATATTTTTTTAAATTCTCGTTTATACTTATATTTTGTGTTACAGAATTTATGTTACTTTGTATCACATTATATACACTTGTGCATTATTTGTGTATTTGAGCATTTTCAAATAATTTTAAAATGTTCCTTTCCTCACATTCCATTTTGGAACACATTAACCTGATGATGATCTTCTATGTAGATCTAAAATGTTTGTATTTTATCTGCATTAAACTATACTGGAATTTCATTTATAAGGTTCATCAAATTGGCATTTTTTCTGACAAATGTTATGTTCCATTTTAGTTATTAAGTAGGCCTGATCATGATCAGCATTTAGACTGAAAGTACTAATAAAATAAAATAATTTTCTGCTGGTTTAAAAGATTGACTCTGTTATTATGAAATATTTATATAGTTATAAATTAAAACTTAATTTGAAGTACAGTATTGTAAAAACCTATTATATCAAGTTAGCGAGAGATCTAATTAAAATCACAAAAGAAGGATACTTCTTCTATCATCATCACTATGAGCTAAATTTGGTAATACAGCAGCCAAAATTCCAGAAGCAAATGGTAAAAGGATGCGTCCTGCTAAACTGACAAATTCTTTAACCCATGTAATTGCAGTAAATTGTACTAATTCTTCTACATAAAAAAAATTGTATAATTATTTATTATGATTCTTGAAACTAATTCTACAGTTTTTTTATGGATTAGTCTAAACATATATCATCAATAAATTTCTAAATCTAATTTTATTTTGAAAGAAATTTATCTGTTCACATAATGTTTTCTATACCAGACAGAAAGTTTTCACAAGTGTTATTATATTGATAGAGTAGACACATTATAATTGTTTTTCATTAATAGACAATATGGTAAAGTTATAAAATAAAATTCAAAAGTTCAGAAAAAAACACTAAAATAAGGAAAAAGTGTCTTCAAAATGTTTTTTAAACCTTGGGATCAGATAATGTAATTTGATATAATACAACCAACACTAAAAAATCTGGATAATTATAAATGTGAAGGTGTCTTTGGAAGCTGCCAGGATGTATATAGAACAGCATAAAGGTTTTTTATAGTAGCCTTTAGAACCCTTGTTAGAAGAACCTTTACCCACATTTCAAACAATGAAGACATGGCACAGGGACTCAAACATTATTACCATTGAAGAATAATCAAATGTGTTATCAAGTTCTATTCCTCACATACCACCAACTTCAGCAAGGAGGACAAACCATACAAGTCCATAAGGTATAACCAGCATCTCAAACAAACTTAGAAATAGCAAGAGCTAAAAATATATATATGGCTTTTAAACATAACCCCACAGTATACTCATTATTGAGGAACTCCAAGGACTGGTACAAACACCTTCCACTGATAAAAGTTTATACTATCCCAACACATCTAACTAACAATTAGAATACATTGATGCCACTATCTGTCCTCTTGGCCAATGTTTGAAGGAACATCTTATTTCTATAAATAAAGGGCATAACACCATTGCCTTAGCTCTCCTAGCCACAGAACACCAGAACCAAACACACATACATGAGGCTTGACTTCTACATCTATCCATAGAGCTTCCATTCCTCAAACAACTCGAAATATCAGAAATATACGAAGGCTATTTTTTAAATAAGGTCCGTTTTTTAATAAGAAGAAAAATACTGTAAATATCGTTAAAATATATTTTTTCCCATATTCTACATACTTTTATCTACTTTTCTACATAATTTCCATTTTGTTTAAACATTTGTCATACTGCTCAATTTTTTGAATTCTGACTCCAAAGAAATCTGCCACCTGTCAAGAAGCCCAATCCATGACTGCAGTTTTCACTTCTTTGTCGTTGAAATGTTGACCACCAAGGAACTCCTTTAAGTATCGAAACAAGTGAAAATCACTGGGTGCAAGGTCTGGACTGTGTGGATGATCGTATCGAGTAAAAACGATAAAGCACTGTTTAATCTTTTTGTTTTGTGATCGTCAGAAAGCAGTCTTGGAACACACCGAGAAAACAATTTTCGATGATTCAGTTTCTCCGAAACAATGGTATACAAAACTGATCTTGAAATCTGTGGAAATTCAATTGATAACATTGAAATCGTGAATCATCGGTCCTCTCAAATTTTGTTATCCACATTACGAATCAAATCTTCAGAAATCAGAGAAGGTCGGCCAGGGTGTGGCTCATCATGCACATTAACTTGCCCATTCTTGAACATTCTTACCCATTTTCGAACTTTACTGTCACTCATAGCATTATCACCGTAAACTTCACAAATCTGACGGTGAATTTCCGCTGCTGCCAAGTTTCTTGCATTCAAGAATTGAATAACAGATCGTATCTCACAGTCAGTGGGAGACTCAATTTTCTTAAATATTTTTAAACTTCTACAGCTCAGCATACAGACAGACGATATGGCTGCAAATGGCGTCAAAACGCGCGCCAAGCTTGCTCGGAGCAGAAGCGCATGCATACTGCCATGATTGCGCATTATTCCAACTTTCATTCACAAACAAACCTTATTTAAAAAATAGCCCTCGTATAAAGCTTATATGAAAAATGTTGCAATTAATTTTAAAGTTATTAACACCCTACGTCAGGCCTGGAGATCTCTGAGGTCCCATTTTAATTTCTCTACATCACTACAGTAATAACCAATCAGACAGCATTTCACCATCATTTAAAGATTGATGTTTAATGTTACATTCTAGTTTTGAACACTGGTGCTTAATCTGATGATGATAGCTGAAAGCTATTAAAATGTTTGTTTATTGGTAAATCTTACTCTTAATCATAAGATGAAGATTTTTTTCTTTTTTAAAATTGTAAAATTCAAACATTTGAAGAAGGTCGATTAAAAAGACCAATAATATTAGAATAATAAATATTTACTGCATAATAAGTGGTTGTGTTTTGTGGTACATCTTACATGTTTCTTACTGAAGTTTGTTTAATTTATTTTAATGTAATTTTATGTAGTCTGATGTGAACTGTGATAGTCAACCTCTATTTGGAGGATCTCAACATCTCAATATGAAAAAGACATGATAAAAATCCCTGTTTGTAGTTCTGTTGCACACATGTTATGTACAGCATCTTCATGATGCTTCACAAGACTGAGGTGAAGCATTCTAGCAGTTGTCCCAATATATAATAGCTTTGACCCAGTTAGCAGATTTTGTAAGGGTACATACTCTATATAGCACATACTCTATATTTAGCACATACTCATAGCACATACTCTAAATTTTTCAAAAAGTACATCATCATCTCTATTGTTGGAAAGGGTCCTATGCAATGTGGACTGGGGCAATAGTGTTAATATATAACCATACTTCTTGAAAACCCAGAAAATATGTAATGAGCTTTGGATAACACTATTTAAGCTTCTGAACTCATAAGCTGCATATTTTGCAATAAAACATTTTGCTTCATTGATGGCACTGCTATGTATTTATTTATTTCTCTATTTTAATTTGGTAACTTTTATTAGTATTATTCCTTGTATACCCTGTTTTTTTTGGTAATGTATAATTTTGTAATTTTATATGTCTTTTACGTTCATGCTCGTGCCTGAGAAACAATTTTGAAAAAATGTTTGTTGCTGTTTGTATTCTATTTTTCAAATTGAAATGTTCTGTTCTCTATGAATGATATTGACTGAAGAGGACAGTTATGTACAGTCGAAAGTACTTGCAAAATAAATCTTTTCTGTAATGCTGACTGACAACTGTGTGGCTAAATTTTTTGTAATTAAATTTCTGTATATCCAGAAAGCATATGTCCAAAGTGGATTCAAATACACTAAACACCAATGTATGTAAGATAAATGGGATGAAAGTACTATAAACATTTGTTTTTTTCATTAAAATCTTACTCTTTGCTGATTTTTTGGTGATATTGGTGTCATTTATAGTAGGATTCAAATCTATTACAGCAATTATAAGTCAAACAATTATATTGTTCTAAAAAAAGATATAATCATGGTCTATTAAATTTTTCTGCAATTTCAAATCTTATAAATTATTTAAATCAGGTTGCTTTGTTAAATCATACTCATCAGGAGATTTTTAAATTCTTTAAATTATATTTAAATTTTTATTTTAATTAAATCCTTTTGCTTAAATACATTTTGTTTTTAACAACAATTTTATTGTTGAGTTCAGAAAACCAAATTATTTTTTTTTTATTCAAAACCATTTTCATTCTTTTTCAAGATAATCTTTTATTTTAATTTTATGAAATATAACATAATAAACAAAGCAGAACATAATTTTTATTATGTAGTGTCTACATACAGAATGTTTGAAAATTAACATAATATTTGTTTGGTTTTGTTATTATTGGCATAAGAGCAAACACAACATAATTATTTTAATTTAAAAAATAGTTTCCATCCTTATTATAGTAATAATAAAATATTAACTTAAAACATCATCTCTTACCAGAAGATTGTGAATGAATTATCAAGATATTCACCATCGCAGCAAAGTCTACTTTCTGAGGATTTCTTATTATGTTTCGTAAAAACTCTCCTAAAACAGTTTCACACCTTCAAAAAATTTTAAATTTGATTTATGAATATAAAATAACAATAACAATAATTACACCAATATTAATATCAGCATAATTAATAATTTCTTTCTAATAATAATTAATAATAATTGCAATATATTTTAATATTTTTATCTAATTGATTAATTACATTACAAAGAATACATATCTGCACCGCACACCAGGATGAATATAAAATTAGACTCACTTCAACCATTAATTGGTGTGAATTATGATTAACTCTTGAATATCAAACGTTTTCGTAACTCCTTCTGGGTTCTTCTTCAGGCTTCTTTCAATTCTAAACCAGCCAGATCTTCTAAAATGAACATGAATATAAAATTGAACATAATCGAATGGTGTGACAAAGATTTCAAATGATATGTCCTTCTGTGCATGTGTTCTCGTGTTTCCATAAATAAGATTGAATGTTAAATATCGATGTCAAGTATAGTTTGTCACACTATTGAAAGAAACGTCTCCTCCCAAAAATTAATGCATGTGGATCTGCAGCAAGCTTTAAAAATCTCAATCACCTCCAACCATTTCAGGTGTTCTTGGTGTGGGGTGGTTAATGGTTAAGTGAGTCTAATTTTATACATCACAAAATTTTAAACATACATATAATTATGTAAATATTAAAGTTCAAATATCAGACTATCAAAACAGTGAAATCAAATTCAAAATAAAGTCAAACTAATAAATTATTTATGAACAAACCAAAATCACCTATTTCATATCAAGGATGTATCAGATGCATCAAGGATTTTTCTAGATATTTATCCCAATGCAGTTGTACATACAAATCAGTTTCCAATATTGTTGAGACTGGAGAGTAATACTAATAAAAACCTCATTCAACTTAGAGCAGTTTTTGTTTCCAGTACTGTTTAATGGTAAACCAATGTTTAAAAACAAACGGCCCTTTCGGTCTAGGCGAGATCTTCCTTGTACTTTTCCTGTAGTCATGTTAATACTGCACAATTTTTTGCATTTTATGTATTCGAAAGTTTTTTTTTTCAAAATTTGCTAACATTCCAAAACACATTCCATTTTATATAGACCTGAGGAAGATCATGCCTAGATCAAAAACATTTGTCTTTAAACAGTACTGAAAATGAAAAAAAGCTCTAAGTTGAATGATGTTTTTTATTACATTTGGTTATAAGATATAATTCTTTTCAGCTTCAAAATAAATATTCTAATATTGTAGATATAGGTAATGAATGTAACGTTGAAATTATGCTAAACTAAAATTTAAGGATATATATACACAGCAGTGCCGTTACATTGGAACATTTGGAGCATGTGCCCCCCTTTGTTGTCAAGTTGCCCTTTTCTTAATCCCCAAGGATACTTACTCTAAAGTTTCATTTCATTTTTAAATTAGTTACTCATTTTTATCATAAAAAACATTTTTACTGATGACAAAATTAAAATAAAACAAGCAATTATTTATTATGACATTGTCATAATGTCAGGCTGCAATTTTTAATCATGTTTTTAATTTATTCAATTTAACATGCTCTCCACCTCAAATTAGTAGTCTTGCCCTGTACTGTACATCATACTTTTCCTGTTAGCAATAGAGTCATGCTTTCATCTATCTAATTCCTTACAGGGAAAAATTTTTGAATTGAAATAACATGACTTCTGATTCTTGGAAGTTCATATATACTATAGTTAATCAAGGTCTCCTGCACCTAAGATTTCTATATCTGGTCTCGGCTTTCATCTATCTAACTCTGCTCTCAAGATTAAGGAAGGACAACAGTGGAAAATTATAGATCTACAATTTTTTTAAATTGCAGCCCAAATATTTGTTATTAACCAAAAATTATAAATGAATATTCATTTAACAATAAATTTTTAAACACTTTTTAGCCTGAAGAGGGATGTATAGCATCTGAAATGTATAGCATTAAAGGTTTATAAAGTTAATTTTAGGGTCTTAGTCTTTGATAAAAAATAGTTATAGTAGGCATAACATAAAATTACGTGTTATTAGCCAACATAATGTTTTTAAATTTTTTAAAAAAAGGCACAAAGTTTAATATAGAAAGAAACCATTCCATAAGTACAATAATTTTAGAAATCAATAAAATTTAATCTAATAATAGTTTTAAAAATATTTCTAAAATATTTAACTATCATTCAAACAAGATTTTTAAACAAAGTCAAACTAATATTTACATTATAAAATGATGAAATATCTTACTTAAAAAATTTAGTTAAGATTTTTAAAATTTAAAAATAACACAAACAGAAATTTTTACTTATTAAAACTTATAAAAAGTAGTAATAATTCAAAGACCATTGTAAAATTGAGCTACAATACATCATTGCATTTATACTGTAAATATTTTTATAATTTCGGAATTTATGAACATTTATTTAAGTAATATAGAATTAATCTTTAAATAAAAATTACAACAATATTTATTGATTTCATATAAAGTATTTTCAATAAATTCTAATAATACAGGTATCCCTCGTACAACATGGCATTTCTACAACACAGTTTTGCTCTAACGTGGTTTAAGAATTAAAGACATCCCCATGCAAAATATCACAATTTTTAAGTGAAAACATAGTCATTCAATATTTTTTTTATTCAAGTAAGCATATTTGTCTATGAATTTTAGAATATTGAAATTTTCAATGTTGTTTCATGCCTTTCACCTAGTTTTCTTCAATGAGAACTGATTGTACAATTTTTTCTTCCTAGCTTTTTATTCTAATTTTCCAGTAAACCAGGTGTCACTGTCATTAATGAGAGTACTCTAAATCAGTGGTGTGCAAACTATTTTCATTTCCGAGCCCCCATTCTGCGTAAAATTTTGTCACGACCCTTGGATAGACAGTAATGTTTTATTAATCAATGTAATTAAAATGAAATTCATTTTGAGATTTGCACTTATGTTTCTGCCTTATTAGAGGTCTGAATAAAACATAATTTTATGAAACAATAGTTTTATTTATGCATATACTTGTTGAAAAAAAGCCTTATATTTTTTATTGTCAAATAAATTTCTTTGAATTTAGCAACTCCAAAAAATTTTGTCATGACCCACCCTTATGAGGGTTGCGATCCACGGTTTGCACACCACTGCTCTAAATGAACCCAAAAGACTATCACTGTGTTTTGTTTTTGTAGATTAAATTAAAAGTTACTGCATAAAAAGATAGTTTTTAAAGATCTCAGATAAATGTAAGCAAATGAAAATATCAAGTTTACAAAAAAATAGAGAAAAATCAAGACGTTGCTGATACTTCAGATTGAGGTCAACAGGAAAGTTCAAAAGGCGATGATATTTTGTCAAAGAGAAAACGTTTTCATTTAACAGTGTTTAGAAGTGTAGAAGAAATTAATTTTAACATGTAATATTTTTATATTGTTAATTAATTATTGATTACTTCAATAAACACATTTCTCTTAATATTAAAAAAAAAAATAGTACATGTATGAAAGAAATTATTTTGTCATGCCAGATTTTTATCAGATAAAAGTTTAAGATTACTGTCTTTTGGTGTTAGTACTGGTACATGTCAAAAGTGCTTGTGAGATATTTTGTGTTTATTTTTGTGCTTTACTTGTCAAAACTTTATTAATGCCAAAAGACAGCGATCTTAAACTTTTATCTAAGAATAGTACACTTTTGCTAACTTTTGGAATTTAATCTTATGTTTTGTATAGCACAGATTTGCATAACATGGCACTTTTACAGAACCTAACTACAGTACTGTGTTATATAGAGGATATCTGTATTTCAATTTCTAACATTACATACACATTGGCAACTATGACTGCCTTTTGATGTTCAATTAAATAAATAAGAAACTTTAATTGCTAACATCAAATAAATGAAAAGAAATTCGGAAAAAGTTTCACTTTTAGCATTCACAAGAAATTAAAAGTCATTATACAGGGTGCATAGGAAAGTCCCTTTAACCGGAAAATTCTTGCAAACGGAGAGAGCTACAGCTATGCAAGTGAGATAACGGTATAGTAAAGTGACTATGCCTGACCTAATACAAACGACAGCAGCACCCCTACGGCGAAATTTGGAAGATAGGCAGTGCAAATTGAAAACGAAAACAGATAGAGCAAGCTTCCCAATTAGAAAGTTTTAGAGCATCAATTAATTAGTACAAAACAACATGTGGTTCACACCGATAAGATAAATTGTCGCCTGTATACCCAAAAGTGTCCGAAAGCGATGAACCCCATTTTGCGTGACGTTTGAAAGGAATAGCCATAGGTATGAAGAAATACGCACAATTATTGCATAAAATCATACTTATGTCAATACAGTTTGATAACATCACACAAAAAACAATGGAAAGGCAAACTGTCACACAGTGATAACAAGTTAATGTCGAGTATGTTCAAAAACTTGTTATCACTGTGTGACAGTTTGCCTTTCCATTGTTTTTTGTGTGATGTTATCAAACTGTATTGACATAAGTATGTATTTTATGCAATAAATTGTGCGTATTTCTTCATACCTATGGCTATTCCTTTCAAACGTCACGCAAAATGGGGTTCATCGCTTTCGGACACTTTTGGGTATACAGGCGACAATTTATCTTATCGGTGTGAACCACATGTTGTTTTGTACTAATTAATTGATGCTCTAAAACTTTCTAATTGGGAAGCTTGCTCTATCTGTTTCATTTTCAATTTGCACTGTCTATCTTCCAAATTTCGCCATAGGGGTGCTGCTGTCGTTTACATTAGGTCAGGCATAGTCACTTTACTATACCGTTACCTCACTTGCATAGCTGGTGCTCTCTCCATTCGCAAAAATTTTCCAGTTAAAGGAACTTTCCTATGCACCCTGTATATTTACGTTGTAATAAGTTATGATTCCATTAAAAAAATACAGATACTAACATTTTTCTTATTTCCATAGTTGGATCACCTAATATTCGAAACAATCCATCAAGGATTTCAGGCAGAAAGATTAGCATATCAATATCAGGAACTGCATCTAAAACAGAAATCTGTAAAAATTATAAATAGTATTAAAATACATACTACTACATTGAATATGTTATATATGTATGTATATATGAGTACATTAGTTGAAACATAAGTCAGTCATGATTAATGAGTATATTTCATTCCTAAAAAGTGCAAGTACATATATTAAAATGTTTACATTAAGTAAAATTAATTATTTCAAAAAAATTTTTAAAAAATTAAAAAAGGAGCCATATTCTGTGAACACAAACAGTCATCAATGTAGTAATTTTCATGTTTATTTTATCATATAAATTAAGATAACTTTTTATAATTAATATAAATAATATAAACCTATTATAATTTTTCATAAAATTTGCATTAGAAAAAGTTTTTAAAAAATTAAAAATAATTGTAAATATCACTCATTGAATATTTTAACTCTGAGTGAATATACTGTATAATGCATTATTGTAAGTTTTATAGACAATATGAATACTATTCATTTAATTACTATCATCACTTATAACAAAGAATTGTTTTTGTATGTGTAATTATTACATATAAGGGTGCAATATTTCAAAATCCTGAAAAATAAGACAACATAAATCATGGCCATGCTACGTATTCCAATAAATTAGTAAAATTATGAGCCAACCTCTAATAACTAATTTTATTTAATTAATACATATTTCTCTTAAAATTTTTAAGAATATCACAAATTTTTTCCACTATTTAATTGTTATAAATCCTAAATTTTTTTCAATACCATATTTATATTCTTCATTCAATTTTACAATAATCTTCAATTTTTCTTTAAGATAATTACTTTATAATGACGACTAAATATTAAGAAAATATATATGCAAATTAATTTTATTCTAACAAGGAATTATTAGTAAACTAAAGTAGTGGCTTTTCAAAATATTCAATACTTTATTAATATATCTTAAAAATTTAATATGAATTAACCAATAGTTAAAAGCAAGAATAATCATCAGATACTGTATTTACTCAAATATAAGATACCATCGAATCTAAGACATATCATAATTTCTATACGCTCACTCAGATTTTTTTTTCAAATAGACAACTTTATGTCAACAGAAATATTCAGTATTTATTGCAAGTAAAGTAAGTTATATATCATTGTTTTCTGTGGTATTGAAATTGGAACTCTTGGTCCTCTTGGACTCAATTTTCACATGCAATTATACTCAGTGCTATTTAAAGCATTTCTTAAAAGAGCACAATGTTTTTTTTGGGATTTTCATCCATGTACTTGCCATGTTACTATAATACACTAATGATTTTAAACTGACATGACCTTTTAAGTATTTTCTATTACAAATATTGGTCTAATAAAATCATTAGAGATGATGTCATAAAATTAACAACAAAGAAATAAGACACATGGTACTAGAAGTTTCTACATATGACATATTATATTAAATGTAATATGTACCCTATTTTCAAAGACACTAAAACCTGAAAAAGTGTTGATTTAAGTAAATATGGTAATAATGATTTGTATGTATGACAATACTTTTGATTTTAATGCTGTAACAATGTATTCTATTTAGTAACATGTCCACTTCTCCATTGTCTCCACCTTGTTTTGTGGGAGCTTAGTATCTGTGCTACAATGTAATGGTGAGGTTTTTTCATGTGCCTTTGCCAGGTCCAACTAAGAGGGATGCCTGCCAATGCCAAAATGGAAGGCATTGTGCTGAAAGCTGGAAGGTATCCATATGATATAATGGGTGCTGTAAACAATTACCTTGGGTTATCAGCTGACACCCCATTGTATTCAACCTTGCATTTGCATTGGGGGCTCTACAGACATTGACCATATATTTTCCCTATGTTACAATCCATGCATAGAATCATATACAATCCATGCATTTAGAATCATTAAACCATGCTGGATGCATGGTTTAATGATTCTAAAAGTATCTGTGAGATATCTATTGGATGTTTTCCAATAGGACAGCTGGCTGCTTCTGGGCCTAATAGTAAGCTGACTGCTGCTGACTCACAGGAAGCTCTATCACATCATGTGATACTCCCACTAGTCCCAGGGGTAAATTATTATATTAAGATTTATCCAATCTCCAATACTACAGGGTGGCTTCTGCAGTGCTGAGCCACTGTGTAATGACAGAGGGCATAGACATAATCCTGGATCTCCAGAGACCAAGTTAGAAGCTTGTCCAACTTAGGTGGTACACTTTAAGTGGTATTACCACTCATTTGATAAAGATCCATGTACTTGCATTTTTGTTAGTAAACAATTCAAATATTCCCAACTCAGATTACAATAACAACCCTCCTGACATGATACAACCGGTCCCTAGCGCACTCGACGAGGTACAACGGATCCCTATCACATTCAATCCATACCTAAAAACACTCTATTCCGAGATAGCCAAAAAAAGACGTATTAAGATCGCATACAGGAGTTGTCCTACCATCTTTGACATCCTTCGCAATGGAAAGGACCCCCCTAAACAGAACAGCCTCCCTGGAATATATAGCATCCCCATTAGGGATAATCGGTTTGATAGGGACCTCGTTTACATCAGATCCACAAAACGCTCCTTGGAAGTCAGACTCCAGGAGCATATAGCAGACATATGTCATCAGAGAAATACCTCCACCCTCGCCGCATAGGCCGCCGACCCAGACATTGTGGTGGCCTTCCACCAGGCAAAACTCATTCGCACTATGTCACACAACAAACACCTTAAGTGGCTGGGGGCCATTCAAATCTACAAATCGTCCCTCAATGAGAACTGCATCAATTTTAAGGATGAATTGATTCTGTCGACAGCATGGCAGACGTTGATAGACTCTGACCTTTACGGTCATGTTGAGTCAACTAGACAAACACACACGTATCTCATGTAACACCTTATTATTGTTTCTCGAATTTCCTTTAACGGTTTGCTCTGTCCCATCAGTAATTCAGTCTCACACCTGAAGAAGAACTCCCAGCAGTTCGAAAACGTTTGTGGTGATAAGCATCCTTTGTTTTTATATCACACCAGTTATAGGTTCTAAGAATGAAGTATAATGCTTATTATTTACAAAAAATGAATTAAATTACATTTCTTCCTTAATAGTGAATACCAAGAATTGAATGAAAGTTCATTTGAATGGACATAACAAATAGTGATGAATATCTATTGTTTTAACACTTAAAATAATTCTATTTTTATGTTAGATTATTTAAACAATATTATATGTGGATAAAATTGAATAATCATGTGAAAAACAGCAAAATGAATGTTTGAACATTTGGATGATAGATAATTAATTAAAAAAAAACCAAATATATTTTTTCTTATATCTTAGAGCCATGGTATCCAAACATTTTAATTGATAGGCCAAATTGAACATAAGTCACAGGTAGGCAGACCACAAATACCTTGCATATTCCATATACACAAAAAGTAGGTCTATTTCTATTATTTATAAATGATGTGTCAAACATGTTCATAGGATGAATTAACATGTGCTATGGGAGAGATTTGGCTTAAGTTATAGTTTGGTTACCACTGTCTTAGAGTAAAAATAAATAATTGTTTTTATCTATGGAAGATATGAGATCTCCAATTTTTGTTAAATGTATTAATAATAATATCTTATTTGTTAAGTGCAATAAACAGTTCATATATTAAAACTAAGAATTAAATTTTTAAAAATAAATTTAACAAAATAAACTTTCACATAAGTAGAATTCACATTTATTAAGATTTATTTTACAGAAACTTTCATGTCAGATAAGATTTAGTTATTTAGATAAAAATTATAAAATAAAAAAAGTAATATTTAAAAGCCATATCATTATTAGCATAATTATCACATAAAATGAGAACTATATGCAGAAATTTCAAACAATAAAATTACTCAGAGTGATTCAATTGTGCAAAATGTGCAAATTGTGCAAATGTGCAGATTCAATTGAAGCTACTGAAAAATATCAAAATTAAAGATGATGGTAAACGGTAGAAAATGTAACATTTTTTAATTATTATAATGTATGGTATAAATGATAAAAATAAATAGAGTAAAACTTTGCTAATCAATATTAATTAAAATGGCTAAATATATTGATAGATTGAAGAATAATTGGAATTAATAAAGTAAAATAATCATTTGCATATTTAACCATTTCATTTGTTAATCTAGATTGATCTTATTTTTCATAGCTTTATTAGCTAGACTAACTGAATATTGTTTGTGATATAAAAATGACTAATGAATACTGAATGTTAATATTTACAAAACAACACAAAAAATAGTAGGCGGTTAAAATTTGTTATTCGCTGAATTGTATTATTGTTTAATATATTAAAAAAATTTTAATTTAGAATAATATTGAAATATTTTTGTGTTCATACTAATTAGAAATAAAAAATAAAATAAATAAATATGCTAAATAAATAAATAAAAGCTTTTATGTCTAAAATACATTTAGCATACAAAAAAAAATTACTTACCCATGAAACTAAAAACTGTCTGGCAAAAGGGTTTTTTGTATAAATCCTCTCTCTTAAAAGAGGCATAAATGCAACTAAATCAAATGAAGAACTTTCAGTTACAATATCCTGTAAATATTTCAAAAATATTTTAAGAATGTTTCTTTGTGTTCTTTCTAAAAATTTTCCTACACTTAATGCTTTTTAATACAAAATTAAGTATATTATTAGAGGTAATTTTTATATTTTCTTGAGATATTTTATGCTAAATATGTTTAATTAATTTTGATAAAGATCAAAAAATCTAAGCATTAGAATGGGAATAAATCATTAAGACTTTCATATTTCATATAAATTTTTCATACAATAAAGTATAAACAGAATTTTTAAACTCAGTTAATTTTCATAAATATTGTTAGTAAATTTTTGAATATCTTTGAAAGATAAAAATGTATATATTGAAAGTAACTTCAAACATATATTCAAAAACAAAACCTTTTTTACATTACCAACGTTTTTAAAATAAATATACAAAAATAAAATAAATACATAACTGAAATTTTAACAATATTTTTATAATGTTTATTATATTTTATTAATCTTTCTAGATATTATACAGAGTGAGTTTAACAATAGTTTTTTTAACAATTTAACAATAGTTTTTTTAACAAAAAAAATTATATTAAATTAGAGAGTTTTATTAAGTCTTATTACATTATATTGTGTAATTAGTAATTCTAAGGGAAACTGAAAGAGTATATGATACATCTGGTATGTGAAGAAATAACTTTTAATTTATAGATACAAATTCTGTTAAATTTAATTATAAAGATGTAGAATTAAACTGTATGTGTAGAAATTGGTCATTTAGCCTAATCTTATTAAACTGAGAAAAACAGACCTATATTTTCTGTAATAATAAAATCACATACACAATAATATGCAATCTCAATGCAGCAGTCATTGCCCAGAATTACATCATATCATAGAATATACAATCATACTATACAATATCATACAATATGCAATAATAATATTCTCAAGTTCTTATGAGATGATCATTCACAATATGATTGGATATCATTGCAGTATGTTTCAATAACTGCATTAATTCAAAAAACATTGGTCTATTTGGCTCAATTTGATGAATGATGATAGCATTTATTTCAATACAGTAATTATAGAAAAGTATTTATTTACTCAGCAAATGCTGTATTACAAAGCACAATAAAATAACAAATATTATTAGCAAATTCAATTAGTTGTGTAATTACAGGGCCATTAAAATATTAAATTCAGTTATTGAATCTAAGTAGCCACAAATACTGCACGATAGAAATCTGTTAAAACTTAATACATGAAGGGACTATTCAAAAATACATGAATGAGTGAATGCATGGAAACTAGAAATATGACACACTTAATTTTTTGGCATTCATTCATTTTTCAAAACATTCATTACCTGAAAAATGACTTTATTCTTATATTCAGGTGATAGAAATGTGCTGTTTATTATGCAATTTTGAAAGTTGTAGAATAACAAGTTTATTTCATCAAATTTTAATTATTTTTTTTAATTATCATAAAGCATTCAAGAAATTTTATAACAATAGTAAAATTTATGCTAATTTTTGTTACTGGTAAGGAAATTTTTCTCACAGAAAATTTAATTAATTTCAGTTTTAAAAGAACACAGATGTATTTTTAAATGAATCTAATCTCATTTTATTCATATATCAAACTCTAAATCATGTTTATAAAAATATAATTAGCAAATATACAACATACCTTTAATAATCTATCAAGCAATTCACACCCATTTTTCACATTTTGATCAGGATCAGCTGCTAGCTGTAATAAAGATAAAATATTTAATTTAAAATTTAATTTATTTACAACATAATGAAAACCAATTATTGCTAATAGTAACACTTTATAACAAATAATAAATTTTTCTTTTGTATTACTAAATATTAAGAAACTTTTGAGTAAAATGGAAAGTTTTCATCATTACTTCATGTAAAGTCATTTAGAACCACAGAGGTAGATTTAGTGTCATTAGACTATCAAAGTTTGTGTGTTATTATTCCTGCGCTAGAAACAATTAGCAGCATCATGTTAACTTGTTGCATATGCCATTTCTGTTACACTTCCATACATAGTTTGTGTATTTATATATACTTTCATGTCAGACTAATTCTAAATTGTTAGTGTTAAGTACAGGTATCCCTTGACTAATGCAATTAATTAATCTCTCAATGCATATATCAAAATGGTGTTAATCAAATACAGTTGTATCCCAGTACTCGACAGAACAATCACCACTCACTAGAACAAACTTTTTGGTTAATAACAAATATTTTTATTTTAATTTTGTCATCCATAAGAAAAGTTTTCTATGATAAAAATGTCTGACTAATTTAAAAATAAAATAAAACCTTAGCTGTCTACCTTTGTTAGACAAAATTATACTCAATCCAGTTTGTTTTTTTACTTAATGCATATGAAACACAATTATCATATTGGTTACACGCTAAGATTTGTTGCAAGTTTACAAGTTGTTATTCATTGATTTTTAACAATTTCAACCTAAAATTTCTCTTCTTCAACAGTTTTTGGGCACCCTATACATTTTGTATCCTTTAGTTCAAAATTTCCTAAATGAAACTTCCAAAACTACATTTGACATGTCTGACATTAAGGAACATTTTCCTCATACACTACGAGTACTTTTTACTGTTTGTATAGTGTTATATCCTTTATGAAACTTAAATAACACATAATATGCCTGATGTGCATATTATCTGTAGACATTTTGATTTGAATTTATGCAAACAAAATGTAAAGTAAAATAAGCTTCTAAACAAAAAATACAGTATCACATTAGCAGTAATGTGTTAAATTTCATAACTATTATAATTAAACTATAAATCTATATTGGAAATCACCCTCAGCACAAAAATAGCAAATTCACCAACACCTTATTTGCTGAGAAAAACTTATCTACGTTAAGTAAAAATTTAATTCAAAAAACATTGGTCTATTTGGCTCAATTTGATGAATGATAATAGCATTTATTTCAATACAGTAATTATAGAAAAATATTTATTTACTCAGCAAAATGCTGTATTACAAAGCACAATAAAATAACAAATATTATCAGCAAATTCAATTAGTTGTGTAATTACAGAGCCATTAAAATATTAAATTCAGATATTTTTTTAGTAATTAAATTAAGATTAAAAATTATTTGTAATCTTAATTTAATTTACTCAACAAATTTTTATAATAAATATAATTTTAAATAATAATTTGTAATCTTACTTGAAAAATTAATTTTGTGATCAAAGTGTGTCAAACCACTACTACTTGTGTTAATCTACTTCATGATATTTAAGAATAAGTTAAAACTGGAATTATGTAAATGTTGATGGATGTAAAACTGTTATGTACATTAAAATGGGTTTTGAATAAGAGTTTTAACCTACAGAGGAATCTTTTCCCTATTGCAGTTCTCATCATTACAAGGTTTATAGTTCCTGCTTATTCAATTCCTAGATATTTATACCAATCTTCATCTATTGCATGTATTAATTTTGTAATTTCTAAATAATTTCCTCCAGCTTTTATATTTTCTTTTTGAATGTGAAGTAGTTATTTAATTATTCAAGTTAAAATTTCCTATTGATATCTTTGGAGAACCACTCACTTATTTGGATAAGTTGATAAAATTCTGTGTATATAAATGACCTTTGAGGTCTTTGTAAAATAGGGCTGGCAGAAATACAGTATTAAACGTAAAAACACATAAACAGATAATAAAAATATCTTCTTTACTCGCCATGTCCAATCACCAGGAACAAACTATTCTCCACAGCAGAGACGACCTTTCTTTGGACAGGACGAAGAAAGGTCGTCTCTGCTGTGGAGAATAGTTTGTTCCTGGTGATTAGACATGGCAAGTAAAGAAGATATTTTTATTATCTGTTTACGTGTTTTTACGTTAATACTGATCTTTGAGGTCATTTATAAACAAATTTGTACAAATAATTTGATCAATTTTCAGGAGGCTCCCAGCAAATCTGAGATTTATAGCTGGGAGCCTCCTGGAAATTGACAAAAATGTTGAAATTCTTCCAACTTCTCATTCGAGATCTACTTCACCAACTTACTCAAAAGGTGATTGTCTTATGAATTATTATTAAATTGGGGATTAGATCAAGTTGATGTTCTTGAAAACCACAATACTAAGGAAAGAATACAGAAGAGTTTCTGAATGATCTTCAGAACAATCTTTTATCAAGATGATAAAAGATTGTTCTGAGGATCATTCAGAAACCTCTTCCATATGCCATATTCTGTATCCATTCTGTTTTGTAATATTCATGATAACTATATGGAACATATATCAAAAGTGGATTATTTTTTTGTGTGTATGTATTGTAAATTGTTTTGCTTGATATTTTTTTAGTAATTAAGTGTTCATAGATACATATGCATTTTCTTATTAAATACTTTTATATAAGTCACTCTGTCATATATATGAAAATATGTTTCCTCCAAATCGCCTCAATGTAATTTGATGAATGAAGCTCAATAAGCTTAATTTTTTGCATCATCTCATCTCAAGTAGCAAATCAAGATTTTATTTAAAGAAGTGGAAACATTAAGAGAACAGAAAGTAATAAACTTTGTTTCTTAAAAAAATGAAAATGTGTGATGTTCTGTATATCTGATACCTAAAATCCATATACTATATCAATTGTAAAGCTGAAACTTTGCATACAACTCCTTTTGTAGTACAATTTAAAGGTATCATATTTACACCAGTGTCAAAGAACAAACTTTTGTTTATTTAAAGTAAATGAAAGAAGCCAAAGTACAAGCAAAACTGATACAAAAAAAACTGGAATATGAGAGGGTAAAACAATTTTTATAGATCCACAATAAAAATGGGTATGAAAAAGTCATCATTAGTTTTTTCTATTATATGTTCTGCTGAAGTTTACAATGTCAGTAATTATTCTAAGAAAATCAAATTAATGCACAACTTTCATCTAAACATAGTTCAAAAATATATTTAAGTTTCTTAGATTACCATGTTCTCAAATATCTACAATTCTGTTAGGAAATTCATGTTAAATCATTCAAGGTCTGGTATTTATAGG
The DNA here is from genome assembly GCF_030686945.1 of Centruroides vittatus. Lineage (NCBI taxonomy): Eukaryota > Metazoa > Arthropoda > Arachnida > Scorpiones > Buthidae > Centruroides > Centruroides vittatus. Next base: position 1,500,633 of record NW_027122345.1, read on the forward strand.
TTTAGCTAGTGTTTTTGTTGTTCAATGAAGATTAAATTGTTGATTTGTGCTTTTTCAGTAATAAGAATATGTTCCAAAGTTATCTTATGTGGTAATTTTGCTTTTAAGATTATCTCTCAGAATTTACTACTTATGGAATGGTCATCTACTGAAATCAACACCTCAGAAGTGGGCAATCCTAATTATGAGACATTGTATAATGTTTCTATGATATTCATTCTTTTTGCTGGAAGATAATGAAATCAATGATCAGCCACTCCTTACAACTTCTGCTATTTCTTCAGCCCTTTCTATCTATCCTTCTCTAGCTTTCTATCCCTGTTAGAACATGAAAGTGTGGGGTGTTAAATATTATTATAAGACAGAACTAAATTTATTTTGATGAACATGTGATTTGCACAAAATTCAAAATATTCTTTTGATGATAATTTTTCAGATTATTAACATGATACCAACTATTAAATACAGGGTGGACCATTTTAATCAATCTAGTGAAATAACTCAGAAAATACACATCCTACAAAAAAATCATTAACAACAAGTGTTAGACTTCAAGGGAGCCACAAGGTAGGGTTTTTGGTTTCATCATAGATGGCAGTAGAATCAGTGAAAATGGGGTCAATTTCATTTTCTTAAATGAAAACCCTATTTTTTTAATTGCATATTCTGATTCTACATAAAAAATTAACAAATTTTTATCTAAAACATTTTTTCAAAAGTTATACTAAATAGAAGTTGTGAGTGCTTGAAGATTAATGCAGCTGCAACATTGTGCATATGTGAATCTGTGAATGTCTGTGAATTTCACTGGAAAAAGAATGCTGGAAAAGTTTAGAAAACTGTTATTTGTTGGAATTAAGATCAATGTCCTCTCTTTATCACAAGCTTGATTGCTGTGGCACTAGTTTTGTATGAGTTCATTATTTCAACAAAGAGAATAATTCCATCAGGTAATAATTGCTTCCTAATGACTTTTTAAGTTCTATGCACAGTAAGCTAGAACTTATGTATAATAAGTTTTTAAGCATTTTTCTTTCTTTTTTCAGTGAAATTCACAGACATCCACAGATTCATGTGTGCATGATATGGTGGCCATGTAAAATGTCAAATGTCCATAACTTCTGATTAGTGCAACTTTCGAAAAAATGCACTAATCAGAAGATAAAAAGATTAAAAAATTTTAGATAAAAATTCATTTATTTTTTATATAGAATCAAAATATGCAATAAAATATGAGGGTTCCCATTTAAGAAAATGAAGCTGACCCCATTTTCACCGATTCAAGCAATCTATGATGAAACTGATAGCCCATCTTGTGGTCCCTTTAATTCTAACATTTATTGTTAATGGTTTTGTTGTAGGATATGTATTTTTCAAGTTATTCCACTGGATCGATTAAAATAGTCTACCCTATATGTTAGTATCTTTATTAAAAATGGATTATTTAACTCAAATTTCAGCAATAATTAAAACTATTTATATAGTTTGATATTAAGATTAGTTCATTTTACAAATTATCTAATCTATAACTATTGATATAGCTAACAATAATTAACAATGATTAGACATGTCTAAATGATTAAGATAATTTAAACTATATTTTAAATTTTAATGATTTGTGTAAAATAAATTAAATAATAGAAGTATTATGTAAGCTATTACACATACGTAAAATTATTATTATTATTAATTATTGTTAGTTATATCAATATTATAAATTAGTTTAAAAAAATATATTTTATTATGATTATAAATAATTTTTAAAATTTTCTTCCTTTTATTTGAGTTTATATATATAGTGTTTAAATTTAACTGTGTTAAAAATTTAACTTTTTAAGAAACATCATAATATTTGAATGACTATTTTTCAAGTTTAAGGAGAAGTTACAGAATCTTATACACAATACAACTACAATTGATTAAAAACTGTCAAAATAAGTAGCTTTACAATAGATTTGTTATTAATTTCATAACCTAATTGTCATATTTCGTTATTTTATTGTTAAGTTTTACGAGTTTATAAAAGTTTTGGTTTTGAAATCAACTAAAAGCTTTCAACATACAAGCTAAAGCTTTTCTGTATATTATGGTCAATTTTCATATTTCACAAAAATCAATTATTTTTTTAGAAGTTTCAATGAAAACTATTTCTGATTTTAGTATTAACTTTAAAAAATTACCTTGCTCAATGCATCAAATATATCATTGAAAAAAGGTAAAACAGATCCACGGGCAACTTTCACAACATTGTATAATGCTTCACATGCATAATAACGCACTCTACTGTCCTGGTCAGAAAAGCAAGACATAATAGGGCATACTAAATCATCAATGTAGAAAGACGTATCCTGAAAATTTAAAAATTCTTTTGTTAAACTGTACATATAAATATAAAAATATACTTTTAAATTTAATACTATTTATAGGATAACATTCTCCTTAATTATTAAAATCCATTTTATCAATGAATACAGAAAATAAGCTTATATAAACAAGGTTACTAAAAAAATGTTATATTACAGCATCAAAAAATTTGTTAATAATATACCTATAACAGCTGTAATTTTAATGTATATTTATTTTCATAATTATATTTTCATCTGGTGCATATTTTTAAAATATTTATTATTTATTCAGTTTAAATTAGTCATATTACATTTCACAGATTGTAAAATAAATAATCTTTAAGATCCAAAAAGAATTTCTTAGATTAACTAATAAATTTTGCTGGGATTTCAAAATTAATTTATTCAATATTTTGGCCTTAATTTCTATTGAATTAAATTCAATAAATATAGCTACATTCTCAACAGGTACAGAAATCTTGATTGTTAAATTTTAATTTTTTCTTCTTCTTACATAAATATTTCTCATAGAAGAATAACTCAAAAATAATATGATTATACTATGATGGCAAAGCAGTAAAGTAAACAAAACAAGCAATTATTTATTATGACATTGTCACAATGCCAAGCTGGAATTTTTAATCATATTTTTAATTAGAAAACAATCCTCATACCGGTACATATAACATCACAAAATATCTTCCTAAGCCTTTACGTTTCCGGTACCCAAGACGAAAAATTAATAACGAACTAACGTTTTCGAATCTCCTCTGAGATCTTCGTCAGGTTCTTTGACGGTTTTGAAAATGGAATGCGATGACAATCGAATGCTTTTGAGATTCAAATGATAGAACATTTCCCGCGTGCAATAACTGAGAACGTTTCAACATGCATTTAATATATATGTGAGATTATCGTAAAAATGACGCTGTCTATCCATATAGGAATACTACACGGCTACCACTGCGGGTGCGCCTCGGATATATATCGCCACGCATACGATAACACGTTGCCATCCTTGAAATTAATACATTTCCCCAATTTTGATGCTTTGTAAATCTCAAGGGTCTCCAAGGCCCTGATGTGGTCCGTATCGAATGACCTTTTAATGAGGCTGGTGTTGTCAAAATCTGCTGTGGCAGTAACCACCATGATGTATTTATTTTGTGAATGTTTACATGTAATGTTTCTCTTATGAATAATAATAATTTTAGTACGTTTATTATTAATGTGCTGTCTGTGTAAATAATTGTGGTTGTTATAATATTTCTCTATATTTTTGTTTTTCTAAATTGTGCATTTAAATGTAACACAAGGAGGCGCTACAGGGGATGTATATATAGGGGATGTAAAGGAGCATGGGATATCTTTTTCCTGTGTGAGAGGTGAAGAAAGGACCTGCTTGAGGAAGAGAGACCAAGTAAGAAAGGAAAGGATAGACCAGGTTTGAAATTCCTAAAGATTTATCTCTACAAAGGCAAAGTTGGACTGGACACCACTAGTTATATGTATTGTGAATATCACCAATGCTCCCTTGCTGGCTGTATACCTAAGTTTTGTATAATTAAATGTTTTCTTTGTCCTTAGTGTTGACTGTTTCATTGTGCTCAAAACTCAACACTCCACACTGCCTTTACATCGGGGTCCGTGGCGTACGTCAACAGGGCGGTGGTGTGTCTTTTTTTGGCAACGTTGTACTTGTGTTCCGAGATCCTTCTTTGAACGGACCTCTTGGTAGATCTGATATATACAAGGTTCCTTTGGAACCTGTGATCTCTTATCAGGATGCTATATACCCCCGGCGCTCTTAGAAAATCCGGTCTGTCTTTGGCATTCCTGAGTAGCGAATAGATCGATTGTGTTCTTGAGTACGCCAACTTGGTGCCCTTCTTCCGCGCTATTTCTTTGTACAGGGCATGCAGACCTCTGTTGTACTGTACCACCATGCGCTGGGTCAGACCCAAATTGGACCCATCCCACTCCACTGAGGTGTGATGTGCTGTGTTTGTATTAAGGAAGTTACGCGCTAATCTACAGACAAGGCCACGTCTGTATCCATGACTAGCAGCTATATCTTCTATGTGTCCCAGCTCTGTGACCGTGTCCTCCCATTTATAATTATGAGTGTACGCCCTCCTAACCAACGCCCTGAAAGCCGCAATCTTATATGGATACGGATCCTCAGATCCAGCGGGTATGTACATAGGTAGGTAGTCGGGTTTGTAATACACCCGCGTTTCAATACTGTTTACCCTAAGCTGAATAGCGACGTCTAAAAAGCATTCGATTGTCATCGCATTCCATTTTCAAAACCATCAAAGAACCTGACGAAGATCTCGGAGGAGATTCGAAAACGTTAGTTCGTTATTAATTTTTCGTCTTGGGTACTGGAAACATAAAGGCTTAGGAAGATATTTTGTGATATTTTTAATTAATTTAATATAATATATATGTTCTCCACCTCAAATTAGTAGTGTCTTGCCCCTGTACATCATATTTTTCTGTTAGCAATGGAGTTGTGCCAGTCATCTATCTAAATCCTTTTAGGAGAAAAGTTTTGAATTGAAATAATGTGACTTCCAGTTTGCATTGGAAGTTCATATATACTTAGTCGGGGCCTCCTGCCTCTAAGCTTTCTATATCTGGTCTTGTCTTTCATGTATTTAACTCCATTCTTGAGATTAAGGAAGGGACAACAGTGGAAATTTATAGGTTTTCAATAATTCACTTGACAGAAAATAATAGCTTTAAAAAAACTCTTCTTCCAATACAATATGTTATTTCTACTATATACTTATTATTAAAATACAGATTTAAACTTCTTTTTTTTGTTTTTTTTATAAGATAAAAGCATTATTGATGATACCCTTGACAGCATTCTAAAAATGAGTGAGTCAGATTATGATGTCCCCAGATTATAATAGTTCATTTTTGTTTTGAGATAGTCAGAAATACAGTGTGATGCTGATTTACACATACTCAATACAGAAAGAAACAAATCTTTCACCATTACATACTTTAATAAATTGACAGGATTGAACTTTCTTGAAAACTTAAAAAAACCAATACAAAAATTAAAAAATAAGAATATAAAAAAAAAACCTAAAAAATTTAATATTGAAAAGTAAGATTGGGGTAACTCCATGATGAATTAACAACTCTCCACACCATTTCCTTTCCCTGTATAATTACTCTTGTGTACATACATTCTTGGATCAAGCACAGCAGTAATTTCTCTTTACCAAAACAGGTCCAGTTAAATACTACAGAACTATTCCTGCACATCACCCTATCCCTCCTAAAATGGGAACAGTTAATATTGACCAAATATGCATCTCATTGCTCTGACTATATGAAATAAAGAAGTCCACCATGGCAAACATCGCCTCACATATGGGGTGTCTTGTACTCTGCTTTGTCAACATAAAAGTTTCCAATAAATAAATACTTAATTGTTAATATCGTAATTTTTAAAATTTTTAATCTTTGAAACAATTAATGAATTTTCTTATTAAATGTGGAAGAATCATTTTAAGAATCAGAAATTGTGATGAAATATTTTTCCAATTCCCAATTCTGATTAATTGTCCTATCACTAGCAAACAGCTTGGTAATAAGGATTGAACCATAATGGCAAGATTCAGTAGCAAGACAGTCCATCACCTGTAACAAAACACAACCACTTGGACAATCAACAGAAAGTACGCCTAACCAGTAATGATATTCGAAATATTTAACAAGGGGTTCACTAGCAGAAAATTTTTCCCTGACAATCACCAACAAATGAAATGGAAGTTTTGAATAGAAATAAATACAATACGTTTTCTTGCAACCGTATATCTAACAACCAGTGGCATACTTGGAACGTAACGAGCCATGGGTGAAGGGCAGGTAACGATAATATTTTAGGGCTGTCAACCTTTTTTTTTTTTTAGGCAGGGGTAATCTTTACCGCGAAATGGCGCTTCTGGAAATACACACGTGTCATCATCTCTCGAGATACATTATACTTTTTCTTTCGCTGTCCATAGCCTGACACGTGTTCGACAGCCATCTTGTATTATCTCACGCGCGTGGCATTCTGGGATTTCTCTTATGACTAGATCAAGAACTCTCTTGAATCGATCGCGATTAAACCTCGATTGAAACGGTCGAGAGAGATCGCACCAAGACATACTCCTTAACCTTGCTTACAATCTAGATTGAAATGCTCGGTGCAAACGGGGTATAAGGCTCTAGTTTAGTAGTATTACAGAGTATAATATGCATATTTTAATATATTTTAAAAAAAAAAAACAAACCCACTGAGAAATGTTTCGTTTGTTTAACAAAGTTCGGGAAACTGAAAATTTTAACAACGAGTTCGGCCGAACCTGTGCGAACCCGCCGAATATCACCACTGCGCCTAACCAACCTAACTAGAAATGTACAAACTGATAGATAGACAGTCTATAACATTAATTTCTATTTAATCTCAATTAAATTTACACATTAGTGTGCATGTGCTCATCTGTAAAAGCACACGTCATCAAAAATATATGGTATATAATCCCATAAGACAAGAAATATTTTTAATAGATGTTCACTGAGCATTCAATAAGTGTGGACTCTGAGCCAACTAATCTGTTCAGAAAGTGAACACACAGTTTGCAATAAAACTCATTTCCAACTTTACCCTTTGATTCAATGAAAGATTCAATAAGATTACTTGGAAAACTCCTATGCATTACACACGAATGAAACTTTGCACATCTACAGCATCAATTAATCAATTATTGATATTTTGGATAAAAGTATGTACCATTAACACAGGACAGCAATTTCCATAAAAATTCCATGACATTCTCTCTATTTTCCAAATCCATGAAAATGCTATGTTTTTTAGGTTTTCCATAATTGTTATGAACCCTGTACCTGTAGATTTACATAAGTAGTTAGCATTTAAAGTGATTTCTAGGAATTCCCCAAAATTTTTCATTCCTCTAATTAGAGGATGGCCAGAGTTAACTTTTCAGGAGTTTTCAGTCAATTGGAAACCCCTATTGTAAAGCAACGATAAAATAGATTTCTGACGTTCACTCAATATAATTCATAGTTTTGCCATATAATAAAGTTTAATTACTATATTACTTTAAAGATTCAAGTATAATTTACTCAATACAAATATAAATATACAACTTTCAGTAAAAAAAATTAAAATAACAAACTACTTCCAACAACCTTTACTCTGCAGTTAAATTATTTCTTCAATCTAACGTTTTTGGTTAGCTTTACTAACCCTCTTCAGGATCGACCAAAATCGTTATTTCAAACTGATAGGTAGAGAGCGGCCGATATGCAGCTGGGAATGATCTGAGATCACGCAGCCGGAAAGTTTAAAAGCATTCTAAATTGTAAAGATTTTTTCAAAAGCATTTTTTGAAATAATTTAACTGCAGAGTAAAGGTTGTTGGAAATAATTTGTTGTGATAATAATGCAGTTTATATAGTAAAAAATTAAAATTTAAGATAAAAACATATATACTTACTTTACCCAATGCTATTGCCATTGCTGCCAGTCCAATTAAACCTCCTTTCCTACTGTTTGCATTATGAGAAAGAGTAAAGTCTTGACCTAATACACGAAGCAATTTTTTAATCTGCACTGTGTTGTTTACAGCTTCAAAATCTTTAACCATCCTATATAGAAATTTCATAAAAATAAATTGAGGAAAAATTATTATAAACAATTTTTTTCAGAATGTTTATATCAAATTAATTTTATTTGAATTTTTGATTAAGTCTGTTTAAAACTAATCTACAGCTGACTACCACTTCATGCTACAAACCAAATGTTAGGATATTTGGTTGTTTGACATATTATTTTAAAATTATTATAGGTTATTTAGATGCATGTGTATAAAATTTTCTCAAAATAATTATTCATGTTATTTATATGAAAATAAATTATAAATTATGTTCTATAAAAATACATTCTATATAATATTTATTAACCCTAAAACAGATGCATTGTGTTGTGTCAAAATTTTAGGTAAGTCGATTACTATAGTAGACCAATTTGTATACATTACATTTTTTCTGTGATGATCTGCTAAAATTTGTTTTTTTGACCACTTAAAGCAAAAACTTAAAGTTATAGTAGAGTTAACAGCTTTAAGTCAGTTGTTCTCAAAAACTGATCCAAAGGTCACTAATGATCTACAGAACTACAGGTCTACCTGATGGTTTGTAGCAAAAATATTTATATTTAATGTAGATTTGCTGAAGGCATACCAGATTAATTTATACTCTAATTACTGTTAAAATAAAAACAATATCAGAAATTATTTTAATTTCTGTAAATGCTGTTTTTGGCATACTTCAAATTCATCACACTTATATACTGATCTCAAATTAAAAGATAATCTACAATGAGCAATTATTTATTGTGACATCATCACAATGCTGAACTGTAATTTTAATTTAATTTAAAATATATGCTCTCCACCTCAAATTAATAGTGGCTTGCCCCTGTACATCATACTTTTCCTTTAACAATAGAGTCATGCTGGTCATGTAAGTCCTTATAGGGGAAAAGTTTTAAATTGAAACAACCTGACTTCCAGTTTACATCAAAAGTTCATATATAGTTAATTGGAGCCTCCTAAGGTTTCCATATCTGGTATCAATTTCATCTAACTCCATTCTCAAGATTAAAGAAAGACAGATGGACAGACAACAGTAGGAATTTATAGGTCTACAATTTTTTCAAATTGTAGCCCAACAATGTACATAATTTGCAGTGTAAATAAATGCAACAAAAGGTAGTAAACATGTAAATATGATAACAAAAAGAAAATAATCTTTATATTTATATAGAAAGGTTTAAGATAGATAATTTTAAGAATTAAAACTGGAAATTAAAGATATTTAACATACAAATATAAATATTTATTAACCCAATTTTTGATTTAGGTCTAATACAATCTGGAAGATTGTTTGGCATAACATGTTCACTACAGGTATAAAAACAGATTTCCCTACCAATATGCTAAAATTTTTATTTTTAAAACTACCAAACAGTGACTCTAAGGATATGAAACAGACAAAATGTCAATCCTTCATCAAAAAATCAGCTTAATTTAATCACCAAAACATTTTCAGGAAGAATTTCTTTCCATCATCAGCAATACACAACAAATGCAACTTTTTGAACATATTTTTGGAACAACACAGCCAATGTTCCTTTCTACATTCTTTCCATCATATTAAAATTGAAAATCATCAAACACCAACCATTTGTTCTATTTTCTATTCATCAATTTAATTTTAATTTAAATTCCTGGCCAACCACAATACCCCACTTTTTACTTTCCTGGCAGTTATATATAACAGAGGGAAAGTATGGCAATCAGTCAAAAAAAAATAACTTCCAAGATTTTTATATTTTTGGACTCAGGGGGCCTTGAAACATAGAGAAATGCAAAAGAAGTTGTGCCTTTTGTCAAAAATTTCTGAAATTTTGTAAGGAGGTTTTTGTATTGGGAATTGATGCTATTAAATTTTAGTGGTTAGAGGTCAAGGAGGTGGGAAGATAAAGAGGGTCATAAGTCATATCTCAAGTGAGGTTGGACTTGAAGATTTCACTCATTATTTGCATTTACAATTTTTTTATAAAACTCATCTCAACTCTCAAAATTAAGCTTTTTGCCATTTTATAATAATTAATAATGTAAAAAGCTTTTTAATAAAATCTCATAACAGATGGTATACATACAATTTTAACTATTTTGCCAGGAAAGTTATGCAACTCATTGCTGGATTTTTATCATCATAACATACTCACAAACTATCTACCATTTAACTACAACTTTTTTCAAAAATTTTACAGCTTTCCTCCCTCACCTCTTAACTCCTATCTTTCCTTTAAACTTTAATTCTTCCTTCATCATTGCTCTCTTCTTATCAATCCCTGATTTCCAAATTTCTGATAACATATCAGCATCATTTCTGTTTATCATCTGATTTCCCAAACATAATAGATAAATACACATCTGTTTGACTGTTCTTATATTCATACATATCCTCTTTGTACAGTATTCTCATTTCATCTCACAACAAGAGGAGGAGGTTAAAAGAAGTAAATTATCTGAATTTTAGCACAATAAGCACTGAGGTTTGTAGGAAAAAAATAGCCAAAGAACCTTTGATACATTTGGAGGTCTAGAGAACCAATTAGGTACAAGTTATCTGTAGTTTGAAATTTGTGAATTGGAATCCAGAAAAGTATTTTATAAGTACTGTAGTAGAGAGGTTGATTTGATAATAGTAGTAGGCTGAGATGACAGTTTATTTTTAAAGGTATTTTTAGAAAGAGGGGAGACTCCAGGTATTACTCAAGGGTACGACCTGGAGGTTGGAGGGGAGAAAGATAATGAAATAAGAAGTAAGGTGAAGAATAGGAGGTGAAAGTGGGTCAGAGTGGGAGGGGTTAAAGTTGGGAGCTCATGGCGCCTGCATCACATTTATTGACAACGTAGAGATGACAGTTTAAGAATTTTATGATTTTAAGTGAGATGGTTGAAAGAATTAGGAGTAGAGTAAAACAGGAAGCATGAATGGTGTAAGAATGAGGTGTGGGGGATGAAGAGAGGAATGTGGAGAATAAAATTACTGTTTTTGTTGATATAAAGATGAATAAAATGTTGAATAAGGAGATATGAAGGAAGGATAGTTTTCTTGAAGTGCAAAACAGTTTTTGATATGTTGAGGAATGAAAAAGATTTGAGTGTGTATAGCAATCTGGAGTGTATTTAATAAGAAAGGAGAAAGGTACAAAAGAGGAGAAATTTTACATAGGGTCCAGAAGAATAAATTTAGGAGAGTGAATAAGTGAGCACAAGAGAGATGTAGTAAAAGGTAGTTTAAACACAAATCTAGTGTAAGGGGGCTTATGATGAAATGTGAGAGTATTTTAGAAAAGACAGAAGTTAAAGGAGGTGAGGGAGGAAAGCTGTAAAATTTTTTAAAAAGTGGAATGGTAGTTAGATGATAGGTAGTTTATGAGTCTGATATCATAAGAAAGGAGGGGTATAATGGTTGGCAAGAATTTAAATTAAATTGATGAAAAGAAAATAGAACAAATGGTTGGTGTTTGGTGATTTTGAATCTGAATGTGATGGAATGAATAACTTGGATGTATTTCACTAGACATGGCATACCTCATGTTACCTAGTCACACCTATCACTACATCTACACAAAAGCCAAAATTTTGTGAAAAAGAACATTGGTTGTATCATTCCAAAAAGAATGTTCAAAAAGATGTATTCATTGTGTACTGCTGATGATGGGAAGAAATTTTCCCTAAAAATATTTTGGAGATTAAATTAAGCTGATTCCTTGATGAAGGTTGACTTTTTATGTTTTGTGTATTTTGTTTATTTTAGTTTTTGTTTAATTAATATACAGAATACTAATACAAAACCAACAGATGAAATATATTCTTTGAAGTGTGCAATAAACAATAAAAATAAATTTTCTTTCTTGTAAACAAAGGATTAAATTTTCTCCAAGTGATAATATAAACAAAACTTGAGGATATACAGGGTGGGCCAGCGAAAACGAAACGGCAGAGTGTTCGTGTTCGTCCAAGCAAAGCGCTCGGACAGGTCGATTTTACTCTCGAGGGGACATCTTTTGCAATAAAGTTTTTGCGATTCTGAATATTAACTAAACAAACATTTTTTTCGAAATAAATGTTTGTTTAGTTAATACAAAATAAATGAGTTTTTAAAATTTTTTGTTGTCTTTTGTATTCAGAATTGCAAAAACTTTATTGCAAAAGATGTTCCCTCGAGCAAAAGATCGACCTGTCCGAGCGCTTTGCTTGAACGAACACGAACACTCTGCCGTTTCGTTTTCGCTGGCCCACCCTGTATATGAGCATCCCTGGCATATTGGATCAGGCAGTGTAGAATGTTCCAAGGCAATTTTGGCACTGAAATGTTAAAGAACCAATTTTGGGAAATTACTGACTAGATGTAATTTTTGAAAATCAGTTATGGAATCGTGACAAGAAGTCAATCTAAAAATGTTGATTTTCATTCATAATGTTATTTCCTAAATTTCTTTAATACATCATTTTCTTTTTTCATTTCAATCCACACTTATTAGAAATGAATAAATATTGTAAAATTCTATCTGTTTAGATGTCTATTAGTAATGTCTCTTTTAAAAAAATTAAGAAAAAATGTGCAATGTAGCAATTGTAAACTTTTACCCTTATTTTATAAAAAAGTGCTTAGAACATATTAGACAAACATTATAATTAGATATATTATATCAATATATGTGTTTTCTTCAATATTTTTATGTTTTGTTAAATTTTAAATTGCCTACATCAATTTGGCTTTAATTTAAACTATCAAAATCAATACTGAATTTATTATAATCATTTATAAGTCAATAAAGTAAATAATAAATTAAAGCCAGACAATGTGCTGAATCACCAGAATTAGCTTTTAGCTTTATTATAACCCAATAATTCAGCACATTATCTGGCTTTAATTAAAATGAATTGGGTTTATGGAATTGTTTATATGTGTAAATAATACATTAATCCAAATGAAAAGTGTGGCTATTATAAAGAGATTAACTCTAATACTATAAGTTATCGAATTACTGTCGTCTTCCTTCTCTTAATTCATTGATACCTATGATAAAAATCTCTATATATAATACAAAATTATATAAAAGATAAATATAAAAAATATCAAAGAACTTGAGCATTTTCAAAAATTTTTTAAAGGCAAAACGAAATCAAAATAAATAAATAAATTTATAAATATATTAATACAATATAACAACTTGTGACAAACACAATCTATAATAAAAGTAGTTGTTGTTATAAAAATTTAGAATTAACTTTTCAATCAAGAAGTTATACTAGTAATAATGATGTTAATCTTTTTCTTGTAGGTCTCAAACAGTATAAAAGTATAGATTGACTTATAATTTGAGCTAAGAATACATACATGTGTAATAGAAGGTATTGTACATTGTACACATGTGAACATACAAATAAATGGATTAAAATATCTTATAAATTAATCTATACTGTTTTCATATACTTTAAAACATTTTTAATATATCATTTACATTGCAGAATACTTTAATAGATCCTTCGTAGCATCAAACGAATTGTTGGTATTGTACATCAGAGCAGTTAGTCTCAAATTTTCCTACAAAACATCGATTAAAGGATATTATACTTTGATATTTTTATAATTCAAACGTTTGTCAATATAGTAGAATATTTTATTTCCATTAAATAAAAAGATTTTTTTTCCTTGAAGTTTATTACTCGAAAACTTCTTTTTCAAACTTACTTCTCTATTTCCAAGGCAGCAGCTTTCCTTTTATCGTACATTTTATCGTTCAAAGCACGAACACAAGCTGCACTTAGAGGAGCAAAATCTTTCTCGGACATCTCAAATGTTTATTCCTAGAACAATTCCCAAAACAGAAGATCCTCTTTCCGTGTTCACGCGCTGCTGTCACACCTCCTGCTAACACGAGCTAATTCGCAAACAAGATACAGAAACATCGATTAAAACATTAATTTAATCGAATTAATATTTCAAATTCAAATATAAATTTCATTTATATGTTAAAGTCAAACTTATTAAAATATAACTTTTATTTATTTGTAAATTAATATATAATTTTATTTTCGATAATAATTATCTATTTTTAGTATTATCGTAAGTATTTTTAATATTTTAAAATAATATATATATATATTTACGATATTTTTATTGCATTTAAAAAAATTAACAAACGAAAAATTTTGCATTATGCTTCCGTGACGTCATTTCCTCCGTGTTGACAGTTCTGTGATATTGACTTATTCGTGCCAATTGTGGGTAGTTGTCAAAATAGTATGCAATATTTACGATATTTTGTAAATAGAGAAAGAAAAAAGAAAAGTATTCAATGAAACGTGTGTTTTGCTCGGAAAAAATGAATTAATTTTTAGGAGAAAACTTGTTTTATTATTTTTAATGTTGTACTATGGAAGACGATAAGCAAGAAAGACCTTGCTTGACCAAGTCGAATTGTGTATCAGTTTATTCCGAAAGAGAAAAGAAGAATCGAAGCGAGTATGGTAAACATTTCGTTGAAGAACTCTCTCTCAGAAATGTCGCTCTGGATGAAGATGTCGGTGATGCCGGGATTGATGGACATGTTTGTGGTAATAAAATAGTTAGGTCGACCAAATATGTGAATAATTCGAATGAGGATGTGATAATGTTGCATTGGGATTGGAGTTACTTTAGAAGACCACAAGGACTATTAAGAGTTTCTTTACTGGTAAGTGGAAAAACAAAATTATGACAGATTAGATGTTTGTTACTTAATTGAGGATCAATCTTAATCAGTGGTGATAATTTTTCTTTTGGATTTTAGTTAATTTGATGAAAAAATGACAAATATTATTATGTGTGGTGTGTATTCGATTAACTGTTGCAAAAAGATTGTATAGTTTAAAAAATAAATATACTGCTCGAATGTATACTGTAGATAATGAACAAAAAGAATATTAAACTATAACCCGAAAGAAGGAAGTCGGAATGGGATATCTACAAAGATGGATTGAGTCCGGAACGGGTTACTTAGCCTAAAAACCTTGAAAGGATGAAAAAGCAGCAGCAGCATTCTAAATTCTTGAAATTCAGATTATTGGAAACCTCATTTATCATAAGGATTATAGACTTCAATAAATCTATTCAAAATACAGACATTAAACAGATATTTTTTGTATTATTTTACTTTATTTATGCATATTTAAAATTGTGAATGAAAAAAATTAATATAAATAATAGACTGTGTTAAGTATTAAGGTTTTATAATGCTTTATGTAGAATTCATTACAAAACCTTTTTGTTAGCCAAGAGAAATGCAAATTCATAATTTAAAATGACATACGAAATCAATTATCCAAATCCAGTAATGACTTCCTGATGATCTTGATCCAATTTCCAATGCTTTCCATGCAGAACATCCAGAAATAGTTCTTTTTATTCAGTTGAATAAGTATGTAGGAAGTAATGTAGGCACTTTTTAACTTTAACCTTATACACACTATTAAAGTTTACAAGTTTACTTAACTGAGATGTAATTCTGGATAAAGTTAGAAGCAAATAGTATTTTCATTTGTTCATAGGCTTACTTCTTGATGTTTGGACAAGATAGTTTTATAGTAAGCAATGTCAATATCTGGAATTTCTTGCTGCACAAAATGGTTCAACTCCTCAGGTGGTTCTATAAATTGTACAAGATATGTACTGTACATAGTGGATCTAACTGCTGTACCTGTATCCAAAAGTTATAGAAATCCTGAAAATTGGTTATATACCCTGGAAAAATATAAAATATGTAAAATTGATATGGAAATTTAAATTCTATGATGGTGGTATGAGGATGCAATGTCCTGGCCATTATTTTTTTTCGCTCCATGACAATGCAAGTGCGAGTTTTGAAAGTACTCGTTACCGTTTAATCGGCATCCAGTCGGGAAACTGGCCCTCTGCGTCGAAGGATGGCTTTCTATGAGACTAGATCGTGTAATCTTGTCTTCCGACACCACAGTCAAAATATTGCAGACTATCACGCATAAACTATTATTATTAAGGAGGGCTTTAGCAAGTAGGAAATGCATGGATAAGTTGATAGGATGTCTTATCAATAACAAAACTAACGACATTCAGTTAACAAGGAAATAAACAACAAATTTTAATAATATACAGTCAACTCCGCATAAGTTGCCACCCGGATAACTCGACACTGTAGGTTAATTAGTCAGCTTTCTGTGGTCCTGGCCGACTTACGTAGGCAATAATGTTATTAATGTTAAAAAACTCAGTTTACTCAACATCGTTTAACTCATCACCACTGGATAAATCAACATACTTTTTCTGTTTCACACTTTTTTGACATCTGATAAGTCAATTCTCCTCCTGAAAAAATGAGTTCACACCATACAATAAGCTGTGTGG
This sequence comes from Centruroides vittatus, assembly GCF_030686945.1. Taxonomy (NCBI): domain Eukaryota; kingdom Metazoa; phylum Arthropoda; class Arachnida; order Scorpiones; family Buthidae; genus Centruroides; species Centruroides vittatus. Next base: position 1,517,015 of record NW_027122345.1, read on the forward strand.
TGTGAACTCATTTTTCAGGGAGGGGAGTCAACTTATCAGAATTTTAAAAAGTGTGAAACAGAAAAAGTATGTTGATTTATCCAGTGGTGACGAGTTAAACGATGTCGAGTAAACAGAGTCTTTTAAGGTTAATAACATTAATGTCTATGTAAGTCGGCTGGGACCACAAAAAATTGACTACGTAACGACGAGTGTCGAGTTATCCGGGTGTCAACTTATGCGGAGTCGACTATATATATAAAAGAAGTTACAAATAAAATGACTAAATATCCAGCTAACTTAGAGAGTGCAACAGATAAGATAGAGAGCTTACAGATCTAAGTATATTACCTCATTTATAATGTGATTGATAACTTTTCTGTATTTTGGGTGGAAGTTCAATCTGAGGAAGTATGGCACTAGTCTTTCATCATGGAGGTGCAGAAGTGTTGAAGAATTGAAGTGCCTGGAGTTTGGCGTGCGTCTTGATTTTATTCTAGTTTTCTTTTTCAATAGAGATTAAGAATTATCATCATCTGACTGCATGTCATGATGAGTCTTTTGGGTTTTAGTCAGCCTTTTAGTCATAGGAGATAATGATCTCTCTCAGTAACTAACTGTTAACACAGGAAACCTTTGTACCTTGTTCTCTTTGATGTGTAACTTTGAGAAAAATTTTGAATTATTGTATTAAAATTTAACAGATTTTCTATTAATTTTCAAGAATAATTTCTCTAAAAATTCCAAAATCTCACACAAGCTAGTAGAGAGCATTTTTTAAGGTGATCATTTAAATTCGGCTTTATTTATTAGAATGTTTTAACAGATTTATAATAAATTACCATAATGTGAATATACGTAAAATTATTAAGCACCACCTTCAAAAGAACCTTAAAATTTATCCAGCAGAAAATTTAATAAACTACAATATACAAATGTTTTCAATCTATGAATAACGTTGCATCAGGTCTCAGGTGTGTTCCAAATTGGAATGCTAGCATAAACATAATGTATTTTGAATATTATTGAGTATGCTTAAATATATACAAATATATCAAGATATACAATTACAAAATAATATAAATTGGAGTTAGGCAACTGCAAAAGCAATATTTAAAAACAAAAGTACATGTACTTTTACAACATATGCAGATACGAAACATGTGATCAACTATCAAGAAATCAAGGCTCAGTGATCAGGAACATATACAGATGTGCCTGATCACTGATGTTCCACACATGTGCACTAAATCCCATAAGGATTTAGTGCACATGTGTGGAATCTGATTGTTGTAGAGAACTTGTCATGTACACTACATAAAACCTTTACTTCATTCTTAAAATTGATGCAAACCTCTTTTTTTCAGCTTTGAAAATCTCAAGGATCTCAAGAGCCCAAATGTAGTCAGGATGTTGGGAGCTTCAGATGAGGGCAACTTCTTGTAGATTGGCTAGCATATCCTCCTCTGAGGCATATACAGCCAAGGCAGTGGTGTGCTTCTTATTAGCTATTTCATATCTATGTAAGGACAGACTCTTGTGCAGGGAGCATTTGGTAGAACTAATATACTCAAGATCTTTCTGGAATTTACTATCTCTAAATGGAACCTTATATACACCGGGTATTCTACAAGTGTTCATTGCATCCTTGTTGCAGCAAAGCAATCCATAAAACTAGGGTTGTGTTTGTAAGCCAACCTAACCACTTTAATACTAGCAATTTCTTTTATATAAAAGAAATTGCTAGTGTTAAAGGGGAGTAACTGCATAGTAGTGGATTATGCAACCTTTATATAAAGGTTGCATAATCTACTACTATGCAGTTACTGCTATGTTCTATTTCTTATTATAGATCTTTGTCTTATTGGAGGTGATATGAGCACATGCTAAACTTTGAATTAGTCATTTTTGATATCCATACCTGTTGGAATGGACTCTACAGGTCTCAGTTCTTTCAGTGTGTCAGTATAGTTGGTACAATAATTAAAGGCTCTTTTGCTCAGGATTGCTTTGCAAACTGAAGTAAACCTAAACGAAAGAAACTGAAGAAAACTTATTTTCAGACTACATTGTTATAAGAAATGAAGCATAGATGTCTTATAATTGGATGGAATCTCCTAAAGCCAAATTTATTGTATTGAAATATATTTCCATCCCAAAAAATAAATATAAATGTTTATTTCCTTTATTGCAATGTTTGAGATATCTGTAAGTACAAACTAAATATCTAATCATCAAATATCAAATAACAAATATAATCAAGTATAACTACAACTCCAAAATGAACCTGTCACCGGTGTTCCTTGCGAAAATCGTCTCATGATCGTCTCACTAACGTTTTCGAACTTATAAAGTTCTTCTTCAGGTGAAGATGGAAGATTTGAAAAAATAGAATAGAAGGTTTCAAACCGAACCGCTTCGTCTAATTCCGTCGTGGCTGACATGCGCTGTAGTGTCCGGGTGTTGGTTATCGTCTATGCGCGTCTAAAAGGACTTGCCAGGCCGATGAAATGTTGATCTCTTCTTTTTGGTTGATGCAGATATTATTAAAGCTCATTTTATATATAGCGATAGCTTCTAACCACTTTATATGTTCCGGATGGGGCGTCGTTACGATGATTTTTGCCTTATCTAGTTCTGCCTTGATATCTTGATCGGATGCGTATATACTTAGCACCGTGTTGAGTTTCCGGTGCTGTAGGTCGGCTTGGTGTTCTTTTAATCTGGTCTTTAAGGAGCGCTTAGTGGAACCGATGTAAACGAGTTCTCTTTGCCATCTGTTGTCCATTAGAGGGATAGAGTACACTCCGTACATTCTGTTGGGATCCGGAGGGTCTTTGCAATTTTTTAGGATTTCGGCTATTGTGGGGCCTCTTCGATACGCTATCTGCATCTGCTGTTTTTTGGCTATCTCTCCATATACTCCTCTAACGTGCGGGTTGTATGTGATAGGAAGCCTTGCTAAGTCTTTTTTGTTAGCGCTACCATTTGCTTGTCCAGTGGATGCGTTTCCTTGGTGTTGTCTGGTTATACGCTGTATAAGGGAAGGGTATCCGTGGTCTGTTGCGACCTTTTTAAGATAAGCTAGTTCTTTGTCCAGAGCTTTCTTAGTGGAGGAGTATGAGATTGCTCTTCTTACCAAGGTTTTGAAAGCGGCTGCTTTATATGAGAACGGGTCGCAGGATCCCTTAGGTATGTATATTGGTGTTGCCGTCGGTTTTCGGAAGACGGACGTTTGGATCGTAGATGCTTCTATCTTGATGGCGATGTCCAGAAAGTGGGCTTCCGTGGTGCTTATCTGCTCCACATCTATGACCAAGCCATACGGGTTGTTGTTGACAGTTTGTATAAAGGCCGCTATATCAGGCTCCGTCTTCCATAGAATGAGTACGTCGTCAACGTATCTTCTATAGAGCGAAAAATCCGTAAGATATCGTGGGATGACTTCACTTTCCATCTGCCTCACCACCATCTCACATAGGTCCCCTGATACCGGGCTACCCATGGGGACGCCTTTTGTCTGTTTATAAATTGTACCTTCAAAAGCGAAGATCGAGTTGTAACAGACCAGATGGGCCATTTCTAGTATATGTTGGTGGAATGCTTGATCCTGAACGTATGTTATTAAGAAATCCCTGAGGGAGCAAAAAACTGCTGGGAGCTTCACCGATGGGTATAGTGATTTAAAATCAAGGACTGTGATAAGTTTCGGACACTCAGGTAGGTTCTTCAGTAGGCTTGTGAGGTTTTCTGGGTTTGCAATGGTGTAAGGGTAATCCTCCAAGCTTGGTGAAAGAAGTTGGTGGGTAGCCTTCTCTAGTTTTCTTGTAGGTGCTCGTGCTTTGTCTACTATTGGACGAAGTTGCTGGCCCTCTTTATGAGTTTTAGCGTATGCAAAGAGCTTAGGCGTGTCCGGTGAGTCGTAACGATGGTGGACTGCATGCCAATCTCTTTCATAAGCAAGAAATGAGAAAAGTCACATCCAGGCGTTAAGTGTTAATTTCCGTTACGATGCCCATGTCTTTTTATCGTATACGCCTTCCACCGGGCAGTGAACCGCTCGTCAGGAAAGTAAGGCTTTTATGCCTCAATAGGGCCATCAGGTCGACTAGGAAGCACCTATTCTCAGTACTTAGCAATCTCATTCAGGCCGAGGATTCGTTGTTCAATGTAGATCCAGCTACGCTGGCTGAAGAAAATGCCAAGTTAGTTCCCATCCAAGAAAGATTAAAAGCCAAACTAGCAGAGCGCTACCACAAAATGCTGCAATGGATCTTAAGATTCCAAACACCAGTAGGCCACCGCCATTCAACCTTCCCTTACACCGTATGGGATGATATACAGTTGCCCAAGTATGTGGAAGATGTACTCAGGTATGGTCCAACTTTTGCATTACCGCCTCCAAAAACAGGATCCAGAAACCTAATTCCTGACCTAGAGCTCCTAATAAAAAACCTACCCGATAAACAAAAGGAGTATTATAGATGGGTAACCACACTAAAAATCATAAGAGCCAAAGAAAACCCAGAAATGATGGCGTTAAGAACAAAACTACGGCTAGCCAGCAAATGGATGAAAAGAAAAGATATTGTCCTCACCATAGCCGATAAATCGAAATCTTTGGTTATTATGAAACGAAGCACATACCAGCGAGGACTGCATGACTACATCAATATCACCCAATGTGAACAAGAAAACGATGACGTTGTAGATAAACTGCAGAATAGGGTGAAACGCTTTGCGGGCTCAAAGTTAGCGAAACGTCTAGCCTTACAGGACTTAATAATAGACTCACCGGACACACCTAAGCTCTTTGCATACGCTAAAACTCATAAAGAGGGCCAGCAACTTCGTCCAATAGTAGACAAAGCACGAGCACCTACAAGAAAACTAGAGAAGGCTACCCACCAACTTCTTTCACCAAGCTTGGAGGATTACCCTTACACCATTGCAAACCCAGAAAACCTCACAAGCCTACTGAAGAACCTACCTGAGTGTCCGAAACTTATCACAGTCCTTGATTTTAAATCACTATACCCATCGGTGAAGCTCCCAGCAGTTTTTTGCTCCCTCAGGGATTTCTTAATAACATACGTTCAGGATCAAGCATTCCACCAACATATACTAGAAATGGCCCATCTGGTCTGTTACAACTCGATCTTCGCTTTTGAAGGTACAATTTATAAACAGACAAAAGGCGTCCCCATGGGTAGCCCGGTATCAGGGGACCTATGTGAGATGGTGGTGAGGCAGATGGAAAGTGAAGTCATCCCACGATATCTTACGGATTTTTCGCTCTATAGAAGATACGTTGACGACGTACTCATTCTATGGAAGACGGAGCCTGATATAGCGGCCTTTATACAAACTGTCAACAACAACCCGTATGGCTTGGTCATAGATGTGGAGCAGATAAGCACCACGGAAGCCCACTTTCTGGACATCGCCATCAAGATAGAAGCATCTACGATCCAAACGTCCGTCTTCCGAAAACCGACGGCAACACCAATATACATACCTAAGGGATCCTGCGACCCGTTCTCATATAAAGCAGCCGCTTTCAAAACCTTGGTAAGAAGAGCAACCTCATACTCCTCCACTAAGAAAGCTCTGGACAAAGAACTAGCTTATCTTAAAAAGGTCGCAACAGACCACGGATACCCTTCCCTTATACAGCGTATAACCAGACAACACCAAGGAAACGCATCCACTGTACAAGCAAATGGTAGCGCTAACAAAAAAGACTTAGCAAGGCTTCCTATCACATACAACCCGCACGTTAGAGGAGTACATGGAGAGATAGCCAAAAAACAGCAGATGCAGATAGCGTATCGAAGAGGCCCCACAATAGCCGAAATCCTAAAAAATTGCAAAGACCCTCCGGATCCCAACAGAATGTACGGAGTGTACTCTATCCCTCTAATGGACAACAGATGGCAAAGAGAACTCGTTTACATCGGTTCCACTAAGCGCTCCTTAAAGACCAGATTAAAAGAACACCAAGCCGACCTACAGCACTGGAAACTCAACACGGTGCTAAGTATATACGCATCCGATCAAGATATCAAGGCAGAACTAGATAAGGCAAAAATCATCGTAACGACGCCCCATCCGGAACATATAAAGTGGTTAGAAGCTATCGCTATATATAAAATGAGCTTTAATAATATCTGCATCAACCAAAAAGAAGAGATCAACATTTCATCGGCCTGGCAAGTCTTTTTAGACGCGCATAGACGATAACCAACACCCGGACACTACAGCGCATGTCAGCCACGACGGAATTAGACGAAGCGGTTCGGTTTGAAACCTTCTATTCTATTTTTTCAAATCTTCCATCTTCACCTGAAGAAGAACTTTATAAGTTCGAAAACGTTAGTGAGACGATCATGAGACGATTTTCGCAAGGAACACCGGTAACAGGTTCGTTTTGGAGTTGTAGTTATAAATCCCGGTGTCAGTAGAGGGTAAAGCAGTACTATAATCAAGTATATTGACTGAAAAATATCTTTTATCATAGGCAATCAGATTTTAACAGAAAATGCTACTTTTATATGAAGCTCAAAACTTGTATTTGATTGCTGCAAAGAAAGTTTTCATTTTTTTGTAAGATACTTTTTTTATGTATAATGCTTACAGCATAAACTTAGCTTTGTTGTCTTTTAATTGAATAGTAATATGATGATAAGACAATCTTCAACAAAATTCTAAAGATTTTTAAAATTATAATGAGCAATTATTTATTGTGACATTGTCACAATGCTGGGCTGCAATTTTTAAGCATATTTTTACTAATTTTTTCATTTAAAATATATGCTCTTTACCTGAAATTAGTAGTGTCTTGCCCCTGTGCATCATACTTTTCCATTAGCAATAGAGTCATGCTGGACATCTATCTAACCTCTTTCAGGGGAAAATTTTTGAATTGAAATAATATGACTCTTGGTTTGCATCAGAAGTTCTTATATAGTTAATTGGGGCCTCCTGTGTCTAAGCTTTCCATGTCTTGTCTTTTATCTATCTAACTATGTTTTAGAGATTAAGGAAAGACAGATGACAGTGGAAATTTATAGGTCTACAATTTTTTCAAATTGCAGCCCAACAATATATGTGATTATAATAATCAGATTCAATTACCTCCTCCATTGACCTAGAAGTTCATGCATGAATAAAAGGAAATTTTGTTAAGCATTTACATCTACAAGTTATTCATGTTTGGAAAATAACTGATAAAATATAAAAGAAAAACATTCTTTTATTTCCAGTTTGTAGAAAACAAAGTTTGACCATAATTGTAAAAAAAAAAAAAGCCACGACCTGGGGTGAAAACTCGCTGTCTTTGAAGTTCGCATAGGACAGTTCTTGATTCTTTCCTAACTTCCTTTCCTTTTGCTGAATACAAGTCTCTAACGCTATAGGGCATAATTGGCATGAGGCACTGGCAATGGAAACTTGCTATTTGATATAGCTTTTCTTTAGGCTGTTGTTTTGTCATTTTGTTGATCCTGTGTCCATATTTCTGTACAAGACCTTAAAAAGTGATTTTCCAGACCATATTATTCAATGCCAATCTTGATCTGTCTAATGCAGATGATACTTAGCCCATTGATACTGTATCTTCTCTTGGGCCTTTATTAGTAAGAGCTTATGTTTGGCTTTGTACAATCTGTATCATTCTCTTTTAGCTTTTTAGTATGGTAATAGCTATTTAGATTGGTATGGTAATTTTGATCAAAATTACCGTACCAATCTTTTCTTCCCATAGTGCTGCAAGCTCTGTATATGTTCCTGATCACTGAGCCTTGATTTCTTGGATACACATGTGATCTCTCTCCCCAACATAGTCTTTTGTCTTCCATATTTTCTCTTTGGCACAATGGATTCAATGGAATCATGGTGCTTAATGAATAGCAGAAGTGAAGTTTTGAGAGAGTAGAGGTTTCTCCCAATTTCTCTTATTCGGCTACCTGCTAAATGTTTTTTGACAATCTTCCCCTGCTTTTGAGAGATAGTGTCAGCTTTCTCTTGTTTGGCAGTACAAAAGACTGATGTTTGGACCTGTTAGATGTTGGTGCACTCATTTGCCAGTTTATGCTGATAGAAAATTACAGGGATTGACATGATGGCCATTGTTGCCAGTACTCCGTGAACTTCAAGGCTAGTGATTGTACTACATGCAAAATCTTTTCATGTGACCTATGCAATAATTCTTGAATTTCATCTAACTTTTTTTTGTAAAACCAATAACATAAAACCTTTCTCTGTTTGATTTGCATTGCCTCCACATCCTCAATAACAAATTTATTTCATAAATGAACCAAACATTTTCTGAAACAGGGTGCACAAACTTCTAGGTTGGAAAAGGTATATATTCAAATTTTAAATTTAGAGAAATAAAATAGAGAATTTATTTCTGTTTGCATTTCCTGAATATTTTACAATGGTTAAGAATTCTGATTTCCTTGTAGAGTACATTCTTGATATTTCTCAGTTACTTATCAAATCTTGGCATAATTATGAGAAAATTTTTAAGAAAGAAAATTTTAAGCTTATATTTTTTTAATATAATTTTTATTATATAAACATAGATTTTTAACTGTTACATCAAATCTGTTATTAATTTCAGAATTTAAAAATTATTTTTTACATATGTTACATATATGTTTTTAAAGAAGTCAAAAAATAATTTTTTTCCTCTACTTCTTGAAGAAATGACTCCATCAAATATATTACAGAAAATAGTCATCATTATTCTTTAAAACTTGCAATTAGAATAATTGTACAAAAATAGCCAAGAAAAGTCCTTTTTCACTCAAATCTGTCTTGTTCTGATTTGTTACTTATGTGTAAAATTACATACTTCCAATGAGCAAATTCCTCAGTAAATTTGTCAAATTGTTAATTTTTAGGGAAAAGGCAGTTGAACTACATCGATTACCATATATTAAGCAGAGCTTGAAATTTCACCAAGAATTTTCTTTTTATTATTATTATTTTTTTTTTAAACAAATGCTAAACTTTAAAGAACAGTTTCTTTCAGATATAATAGATACAGAAATAGATCTAATATCCTAACACTGGTACAAAATGTAATTGTGTAAATATATAAACATCAACTCACAAACAGTTATAATTTGTCGCAATTAGTTAGTATTTAATTAATTACATAGCCTGATACTTTAGCAGTCACTTGTCTATAATTGTGTGAAAATCAAATAATCTAAGTACATAATCATATCTATTTTGGAAGCAATTTAAAAAGAAAATTTCTTTATCAAATTCACTTTATGTATTTTTAACTTTTTTATGAATAATTTTATAAGTTAAATTGTGAATTATGTATAACCAAGCCTGATACATGGTAATAAAAAAACTATACTATTAATTAGCAATATTATGTGATTAGAATCTGGTGGTATCATTTTTAATATAATTCACCATTTATCACTAAATGGTGAATTATATTAAAAATAGTATTTTGTCAAGAAGTTTATTTCTTTTTATTATAATCAGAATGAATTGAATACACACTAAGGAAAATGCTTAATGTCATTTACTTGCAACAATCTGATATTTCCTAGTAAAAAATATCATTTGCTTGGAATTAAATCACAATTTTCAAAATAATTTCTTTTCTTTTAATTTTATAAATTTACTAGTAGATGATTTGACAACCACTTATCAGAAAAAAAAATTTATCACCACTATTTTGATTTGCAGGCAGTTTTACTTTCTTCCTGAAAAAATGACTTGAAGATATCTAATTTAATATTTAAGCAATTTTTAATAAAAATTAGTGATGAGATGATTAATCGGAATTGAGAAAATCTTGTCATAATTTCTGATTCTTAAAAACAATTCTTCCATATTTTATAAGAAAATTAATTATTTGTTTTACTTGAAGATTAAAAATTTTTTAAATTTTGATATTAACAATTAAATATTACTTTATTGGAAACTTTATTGTGTCGACAAAGCAGAGAACATGTGATACCCCCATACATGAGGTAACATCTGTCACAGCAGACTCTAACCACGGTTACTATATAATCTAGTATTACTATTATAGTCTAGTAACCATCTTCTAACTGTTCCCATTTTAGGGGATAGGATGACTTTGGGTTGCCATCCGGCTGGCTTGACTGGCAATCTATATTCTATATTTGTTTATACAGGGTGTAACCAAAGTGTGTAAAAGATTTGAGGGGTTAAGCTTGATGCATGGTTTGGGGCTGGTGTGACATTCCGCAAAATGGGCTGGCATGTAGTGTTTCCCAGGATACTGCCACACCCATCCACAGTTGTCATTCCTCCACAGACAGAAGAGGGATTTATCCATAAACAATACTCAATGACATTCACTGATCCAGTTGTGATGACAATGACACCACACCAGGTGTGGAGCCCTGTATTGAACAGTTAATGGCACCCTCATTGCTGGTTTGCTAGTTGCCTTGTCTGCAGTCTGACTTCATGCAACCTGCTGCAAATGATTTGAGTGGACACAGATGCACCTGTTGACAGAGACAGGTAGCTCTGGATGTTATGCCCATGGCAAATGGGTCCCAATAGGTATTCAGCAAAACTGCCAGTCTGTGTTCTCTGTTAAGTGCCAGTGCAATCCACTCCCTCTTCAGTGTGTTCAGAAATGTTCCTGTGTCCACATTGCTGGATGGTACTCATGTCATGCCCCACACACGTAGCAACTACATGCATCAACAAACTGAGGTTGCATAGCTTCAGGATAAGGACTTGTTCCCCAGTCATTAACTAGTGGTATTCAGCTCACTATCACAAACCGTCACTGATAGCATATACAACCTGAGTTGAATGCTGGTTTTTATAGCCAAAAACTGGGTTCCACATGACCCGATGCATACACAAACTTAATCATTTGCATATCTCTGTCACATCTACTGGTCCTGAAATTTTAATGTAGCTACATGCATTCCTTTGTGATATTGCAATTTCACTTTTAAGGAGTGTATAACTATTGAGGATTGATGATAATGTTTTCTTATCTATAACAATTAAAGATATTTGTTGTTGAAGAACATATATAGTAAACAAAATGTATCAACTACAGAAAGAGAAAGTAAGATTATAGCAACTTCAAAAGAAATTGAATTTCACAGTTGTCAAGTGATTTATTTTACTTAAATTTCATGGAAAAATGTATAACAAAATCAGATATTTTCAATTTGCCTGAAATTTGAATAACTTGAAACTAAAATAAATGAAGTTTCTAAAAAATTTTCAATATAATACAAACAAATAACAATTGACATTATTAAAATAAAAGAAAATATTTTACAAAAATACAGTAGAGCATCGATTATCCGACTTAATTGGGGACTGGGGTTGGTCGGATAACCGAAAAGTATGAAAAAATACATTATTAGTATAGTGTATTAGGCCTGGTTTAAATACTAGCCTCCCTTTCACAATCAAGCCAGTGCTGCCAGCTAAAACATGCAAAAATTTAACAAAAATAATATTAAAGTAGCCAAGACATAACCAAATATTGTAGCACCACATCACTAGCAGACATTTGAATTTGCCGACTAGAACGCGGTCAGTTAACCGATAAGTTGGTTAATCGGGGGTCGGATAATCGATGCTCTACTGTATTTTGTTTTATAAATTACAAAATATTTATCCTAGAATTCTAGTGTAATTTTTATGTGAGACACTTTTTGGAACATCAAAAAAAATTTTTTAACTTGTGTTTTTCAGAAATTTGAATAAGTACCTCATGATAACTGAATAATTACATGTGTAAAACAGGAAATGGTTATAGTTTCCCAAAGTGCAATAATTGATTTTTTTAAGTTCCTGAAGTTTTGTCTATGAGATATCTAGATAATATAAACAGATTTTGAAATACTTGATTGCTTCTTGTTCTTTCTATGTTCATTCGGGAAAATGCACAAAATTGCTGTGTCAAACTTATCATACAAGAACATGCATTTGGCAAAGAGAATAGACTTTATTATTTAAAACATTATTTCTGTACAAAATGATAGAAATGCATTTCTATTTGTCCTCTCTTCAGTCCTTTTTTTATACAATTATAAATTCTGCATAATAAAATGCATTAAACTTAATGTTTATTTATATCACATATGTGCAAAACCTTGAGAAAAAATAAAGGTTTCCTGAAACAATATTTGCTTTTCACTCCTGGATAAAAGATTTTGATGAGTAAAACACAAAATAAACACAAAATATTTCACAAGCACTTTTGACATGTATAGAATGTCGTCTTCAGGCAAAAGGAAAACAAATTTTAGAACGTTGATATGAATTTTAACAATAATGTTAAAAGGTGTAGAATTAAAGTGAAAACAAGTGAAACTAAAATGAATTAAGAATAAAAAATTAAGTAAATTAAAATAAATGCTATTAAAATAGGGTGAAGTTAGAGATAAAACTTGCTAACATTGTAGAAATATTATGAAAAATACTAAACTGTGAAATGAATAAAACAGACAAAAAGGTTTACACCTCTTAGCTGGCCCTATCTTACCTTACAGTTTTACATTACATTCACAGCATATGTAATATTTTTGAATTTGAAATGTTTTGAAATGCTTATTTGTTAGATTTGTAAAAGGAAATGTATATGTAACAGGTCTTGTGTATGTTGAATTTTTCTATATTGATTTTTAGTTTGAGTTTTAATATTAAAGGAAAAAATTATAAAATGTAAAATTATAATATGTTTTAAGATTAAAGTATTATTTTAAAATACAAAAATTTAGAAAAACATATTGGCTTCTTATAAATGTAAGAATTACTGTATTTTTAAAAAAGTAATTTAATCATTTTATAGGGAACTTAGTATACCAAAACATTAAAATCAAAACAAAAGAAAGTACAAGATTTTAAAAAATATACACGGATTTTATCAGTTATAGTCTGATATCATTCAGTTGATCAGACTAAAACAGGATGAGTGAAATCTCCTTTTCAAATCTTTCTATGTGACCAATGGCTTCAAGATAGCTCAGAAAATTAGAAAATTAATAAAATTATATTTTTATTACTAAACATGAGATAAATCCAAAGAATTAGACAGAAATTGATAGCTTGTGACTATTAATTTGGAAACCAAGTCATGAAAGATTCTCTCAAGATTTGCTGGATTGATAAGTATAATAATTCATTAATAATAATATATTCATCTTTGTACTTGAAATATAGTCTTTGTTGAAAATATGGCAAATACAACAGAAATAGAATAGTAGTTTTCCTAAAGAAATTTAAATTTAGATATATTTGATAAACTTAATTGTTGCTTTAATAGACTCAAAAAAATTCTAATTCAGCCATCATTCACATTCATCAAGAGAAATGAGATTAAAATAAATTGAGATTTTTGTATCTATAGCAAGTTTCAATTTGTTACAATTTAGATTCAACAAGAATTAATGAATGTTTGTGATTAAATATTAATTTAAACATAAAGGTATAAAATTCTATTTAAATTATTAAATTTATTGCAATTATATATATATATGTTGTATGTGTATTAATGATAATGAAAGTTAGAATAGTTTAATTTTGAAACACCATTAAAACTAGAATTGATTAAGAATATGATCTTATTAAATTTAATAGAAACTAATTATTTTTATCATTTATAGGCTTGCTGTACAATAAGTCTTGCTTGTATTGTAACTGCAGGAACAAATAATCGAGATGTCCTTCATCTGCCACTTGCTGAACGCATCCGTTTTCATATATTTACGTGTGTTTTTGCATTTCTTCTAAGTGGATCATTCCTGTTTTTAGATTTTTCATCTCTTATATTAGCTCTTCCACTTAATTGGAATATCATTGTACGTATATTATTTTAAAATGTTTTAATATATTAAATATACGAAGTAAATATATTGAATACTATAAAAAATAAAATATCTTTTAAAATTAAAAGTCAAAATAAAAAAAGTAATAATAATAATATAACACACCTCAAAAAACCTCTGGGTGCCCAGCAACAAAATTCACAGGTAAATGTAAACAAACATTTTCGGGTTCCTTCTGAGCTCTGCTTCATGTTTTCCACTCGCCTTTAAATGAAATGTGAATCAAAGCTAATGTTTGGACTTAAATTTAGGTTAAAACTCTGTGGTTCAAAAGACATATGAAGTTGCATCCTCCTAATAAATGTAACTTTTCCCATAAAATATTAAAATTGATTCTATTGAAAGCTTTTTCCAAATCCACAAATATCGAATAGATTTTACATCTTTTTCTTGACAGGACATACTGTATTGAACCATTAAGTATATCATGATGTATTTTGGTGGTCCCCATTGATTGGATGGATTTCTGTAGATTGTGCCAGATTGTACATTTCTTTCTAAGCATATGAAGTTTGTTTTTCTTCTTTATAATTAATTCATGTCTCCTTCCTTTCAGCTTTAAAAATTTCAAGGACCTCAATATTCTGGATGCCTTCATCTTCATGGGCTGTGCATATCAGCAATGCTTGATGGAACAAAGTCTTTGTGTCTATGTGGCCAGAGCAGTGGAGAGTTTTCTCTTATCCAAGTCATATTGGTGTTCCCTTAACCTCTGTTTTAAAGGTTTAGTGGTAGATCCCATGTATACTAGGTCATGCACTGATCCTGTGATGCTTTAGGGGTACCCTGGAGCTTCCTGTGTATATGTGTCTTTCCCATTTCTAAATATTGTATATACAGTTGAGTTCTGTTTGTATATAATGCTTGTTACCTTGCATGCTGCTATTCATCTATAAATTGCATCTAAGTGTCACTCATATCTTACTGCTATTCAGTTAGCATACATTTGTTTTGTTCTGTTTCATTTATGTTTCAGTTACTAGCAGTGGTGGTTGTAGGTTCAAGCACTGCCCAGGCCAGTTCTTTTCTTTCAGATGATTCTAAATTATTTAAGTTATAGTTATTAACTTAGATAAGAGATGTTACCTCTAGTAGCAAAGTACTTAGTATTAATTATTAAAAAATAGCAGATTTATAGCCCGAGTATTTAAGGCAATCATTTGGCTCTATAAATATATATATATATATATTGGGCTTAGGGTTGTTTAATATACTTAAATTTTTTATTTTCCAGTGAAAGAATTACCGTATTTTACGGACTATAAGACACACCTTAATTTTTAAACAATTTTTTAAAAAAATACCTATAAGACGCTACGGACTATAAGATGCACCTGAATTTTGGAGGCAATTTTGCGAAGAAAAAAGTGCGTCTTATAGTCCGTAAAATACGATATATATCTATCTGAAATTCATATTACTTGTACTTTAAAATTATGAACAATTTTTTTAATCACATTTTTAAAATAATTTCTGTAGCACAGAATATATTATTTTAATAACATATTGAAATGCATTAACTGAAAAAGTCTTATGATATCAACAAGATTTCCTATGATGAGATTTTTTTTATTGAAGGCGTGTTTATGTATAGTTATTCATAAATAACTTATTGAAATAATCATAATTATTTCAATAATGTAATCTCTACATATTAAATTACCATTGGGTATTTTTTCTTCACACTTTATAAATACATTGGAATGAAATTAGTTGCATTCTTTAATTCAAATTCATGAATTAGATATGTCTAAATTTGTTTTGAGATCATTTTTCTATTAAGAGCAAAGAAAACTAAAAATATTCATATAACATGGTAAAAAAGGATGTCCGTTGTCCAGAATTCATCTTAAAAGTTAATAAAGCTTTGGAACAAGACCAACGATGGAACTGAGCAAGAAGAAATTTAAACATGCGCGCGTGGTGACGTAGCGCATGCGCTATAAAATACTGAGACGTGGAGCTAGAGGTGTTGCCTTAATCTGTTATATAAGTTGACCCACATAACAGGCAAATCAAGCATGGGTGTGAAATCAAAAGTTAATATCAATTAACTTTTAAGATGAATATTCATATAAGCACTTTAAAGAGGTTTTTTGCTTTTGCATAAAAAATCATTATCAGATTAATACAATAATTATTTATACAAAATTATTTACTTAGAATGTGATGTATAACTGCAAGTCTTCATAAGTAATTTTTACAAAATTTTTTTTAACCTGATATATTCATCATCATTGTCATTTTCTTATTGTTATCAAAACTTTTTTCAGGATGGAGTCTTTAGTTGTGTATTGGGAATTATGTATACAGCTTCCTCATCTCTCTTACTTCATGCAGAACATCTTTATCAAAGATATTATCTACTTGTTGCAGACTGGTCAAGATTACAAGTTGCTTTATCAGCAGTAAGTTTCTTCCTTGAGATTATTAGAATATATTATTGTTTACAATAGCTATATGTAAAATATTTTATTGATGAATTTTAAGGTATTTGGATTTATGTGCACATTGGTTTGTATGTTTCTGAGTGTTCTTCGATGTTGTGGGCAAGCAGATAACAAAGTTCTTTGTGGAGAAAATAAACCACCTGAAAACATAATGATGTCAACAATTGAAAGCAGGTATTAGTTTCCAATTTTAGTTTTTCAGAAATTTCAAAAATTTTATATTTGAACAAATTTTGGGAAAAAAAATTAATTATATATTTTAGCATAAAAAAATAGTCAGTTTAGATTTTTTTGTCATTATCTATGTATATATAGTTATAAATCATATTTGAGCTTTTAAGATTATAAATTTATTTTTATTGTTTATGTGAGAATACAGGCAAGGGTTAGCCCTCTAATCGTCAAGTTGGTAAAACCCACTCACTTTGTCACTGAACAGCTTAATAGGAGGGTCTTAAAATAATCAAGTGGATCTTAAATTAATTGAGTGGACAGTGCGATGGGTAAGTAAATAGGGTGTCCAGGATTCCGAGAAAGACAGGTTAACAAATAATAAAATTTTAATATAAATCCTAGCTTACAAGATACTATGAACAGTTTCCCTAGAACTTCGCGAGCGACATAATTACTCTTCATAGTTAGATATGTCGCTCGCAAGGTTCTAGGGAAACTGTTCTTACGTTTCTATCTACTATGGCTATGTAGACCGAGAAAGAGAGTTTACAATTCTCTAGGTATATTACCTCTAGGGTGTAACCGATCAGTCGACCTCTTGTAGTATCGGTCTTCGTATGGAGTACGCATGCTGGAACCGATGGAAGCTGGGCCTATTGCTTCTTGGCGAGTGTCCGTTGAGTATTTCCGTGGGCTATGTCTGCCTTGGAATATGTCGAGGCTATGGCAAGACTTGGGTTACCATCTATGGTGGAGTTTGCTCTGTATGCTGCCTTGGGATATGTCCGCTTTGTATAGTGCTGGGGATGTCTGCCCTGTCTGTCATATGGAGAAGTCCACTCAGTATGGCTCTGGGGATGTCCACCCTGAGATCTAAGTTCCAGCTCCTTTTATCCTTCTTAGGTCTGGGAAAATAATCAGGTGATCGGCTGTTTGGTGACAAAATTGCAGGTGTAAGGTCATAGGTGAGCCATTGATGACGTTAAGATATCGTTTAAATGGAGCTGATAACCCCATATTTGGTTCGAGACCTGTAAGATTCATCCTGTTTACTTGTTCCAAAGTTGACTTCCCCTCTTTTGACATTAGATTGTGATAATTCTTTAACAGTTGTTGATGAAAAGGGTGATATTCAATTTATTTTCTGTGCAATATTTTCTTAATGATTGCAATGGAGAAATAGGAAAAAAATTTCCTTAAATTAGTGCAAAATCAGGTCCTCCATCTCATATCTATAATTTTAATTTGTTTAATATCTCTACAGTATTAAACTTTTAAAAATTTTCAAAAATTGGTTATAATGAAACTGAACATAATCATCATCAGTGGCCATTAGCAATGTTAAAATATAATTATAGAAACCATGTAAGTTTTTATCTCAAAATGTTTTTGATAGTGATGGGACAATTAATTGGAATCAGAAAATTAGGCATTTTCCAGGAATTTGAACCGAACAAATCTCATCATAATTTCCAATTCTTATTAAATCTGAAAGAATCATTTTAAGAAAATTAATTATTTGTTTCACTTGAAGATTAAAAAATTTTTAAAATTATGATGTTAACAATTACCGTATTTTACGGACTATAAGACGCACTTTAATTTTTAAGCAATTTTTTTAAAAAATACCTATAAGACGCTACGGACTATTAGACGCACCTGAATTTTGGAGGCAATTTTTCGAAGAAAAAAGTGCGTCTTATAGTCCGTAAAATACGGTAAGTATTAGTTTATTTGAACACTTTCATGTTAACAAAGCAGAGAGTATGTAATGCCCCATACAGGAGGAGATGTCTGTCATGGCAGACTTTTCTTTTGTGTAGTCAGAGCAATGAGAGATTGCACTTGATCAGTACTAATTATCCCCATTTTAGGGAAATAGAATGACATTAGGGTTGCCACTCAGGTGGTATTGTGTTGGCTTGACCAACAATTTCAAATCAAGGCTGGCATTTGACAAAAATATTTAAGTGTCGACAGTTTAATATATAAACAAAATTATATTTTATTAGTTATTGATACAAGTACAAGACATATACGAGAATAATTCTTGTCCAAGATGTTGTGCGTCCTTTTCCAAATTTCATCTGATTTGTAAATGTGAGAAAAGCCTTGAGTTAAGGCAAAAATACAATCTTATCAGTCTACATGAATGTGATTCGGTAGAAGCGATGTATAAAATATTTCATCGGCAACATATCGTTTTGTCTGCAATTTATATAATTATGTTTTAAAGTTTTTTGATACTTAATTGTTTTTGTATTATTCGTTATGTTGCTTGTAAGCTGCATAACTCCCTTTGTAACAGGCTGAGGCCTTAACTAATAAAATTGATTTGATTTGATTTGATACAAGTACAAGTACTCCCATACAAGGGGAAAAATGAAACAAAATTTATAAAATAAGCAGCCACATAATGATCTTTTAATTGTACTTAAACAATACAATTAACACAAATAATACAAAGATTTAACAAAAAAAGTAAACAATTTATATAACATTGTCTTCAACATATTCCTCTCATTTAATTAATTCTTTAAAAAATTGTCAGAGAATCTCCCTCTTTAGCAAATGTAAGACTGGACACAATGCAAAAATATGTGTTAATATACAATCCTGATCAGTAACACAATATGGGCAAGAATGCCCCTTAGAAATATCTATATACTGACCACTCAACATAATCCAGTATTTATTAATTGCATTAACATATTTTAATAATTTCATTAACAAACTTTTCATAGGAAATCCAATGTTATAATTTAAGTAATTGGCAGTCTGCCAACCTGTACTTCTTTCATAAATATTATGTCACTGAACTGAAGTATAAATTATATCTTGATTCCATAATTGATCACATCTAGTCTGTATTAAATCACACAAATAAGTTCTCAATTGTAACTGTGAATGATTTGAAAAAACAAAAGAAATGGCCTAAATTATCAAAAATATTTTTAACTGAAAAAACCGAACTTCTCTTACTTGAATTTCCTTTTTCCAATAAAGAAGAATCATAAACACAATAACAAAGATCAATAATCTTAGACCAAAACAACAAAATGTTTTTTAAAATATTAATTTCAAGTGGGGATCTCTCCAATTTTGATCTTACAACAGAACCAGGCACTGAATATTCAAGCTTAAATAATCTTTTGAAATATGTTAATTACGCTTTCTCAATTTTCTTAATAAAATCCAAACCCCAAACTGGAATCAGGTATGTCAATTTAGATTTTAACATAGTATCAAAAAGTTAAACATTACTTTAATAGAGTTCATCCTCACTTTTATCTGTAGTGCCAAAAGACAACCTGTCTTCTGCAGTATATCTTATTCTATTTTATCCAAATGATAGTTACAGAGGAGGAAAAATTCAGTCCTAAATATTTAAAATGAGAAACAAGATTCATTTCTACATTCTTAATAAAAATTTTATCAGTTTTATGAGGTCTAACTCCATTAGGAAACACAGAAATGATCTTTCTATTAATTTTCAGAAAACAATCCCTTTGTTTTCTGAAAATTAATAGAAAGATCATTTCTCATCATGTAATCATATAATAAAATCAGTTTCTTATGTAAAGATGACTTTGAGTTTACTAGTAATAATGCATCATCTGCATATAGAAGACAGTGCAACTCATCTGTCACATTTAGGTAAAAACCCCAAAGATCAGAATGATGAAATATTATTGGAAGGTCATTTATAAACAAAATAAAAAACAAAGAGCTTGGTGATTCTCCCTAGGGTAAACCTCTAGTAGATATTATGCAAGTAGAATTAACAGTATTTCTTTTTATTTATTTGGTAACTAGTAATAGAAAATAAATTCCTAAGCAAAATAATGAAGGATCTGGAGAGTCTCACATTATAAAGTTTTCTCCAGCATAAATTAAAGTTAACATTATCAAATGCCTTTACTAAATCAATAAAAAGTGAATAAATTTTTCTCCCTTTCTTCAATAACACATATTGAATTAAACCATTAAGAATGAAAGTATTATAAATTGTCCCCCATCTTGAACAAAGGTACTTGAAATATTGAGATAACATTATACTCATTTAGCCATTTTGTTAACCAATTCGATAATAAACTAGTAAACAATTTTATAAACATGTTCAGCAGTGCTATTGGACAATAATTACGTGGATTAGTTCTTTCACCTTTCTTGTAAATCATTTTTAGTAAAACTTTCATATCTCTGGTGACGAAATTGCAAGTGTAAGGTCATAAGTGAGCCATTGATATTTAAAAGCCGCTGACTCTTTAATTTTATTAAACGAACTAAGAATTTCCAAACAGACCATTCTCAGCAATGATTGAATAAATTCATTTTTCACTTCATCCATACCAGGAGATGAATCCCTTTTCAGTCCTTGAATTGTGATTTTTAGTTCATCAAATGAGAAAGGATCATCCAAAAGAGAAGAAAAATTATCATAATTCATAGCCTGCAAGACACTGAGACCACTATTATTAAAATTTATTTTCAAAAAATTTATCCATTCATCAGCAGAAATCTGACTCTCTGCAGTCTACATAATACATACACTTTATATATAATTATCCAAAAGTCTTTTGATAACCTAGTAGTTTGCAACTGTTTACTTATATTAGTCAAATATTTTTTCTTATTAGCTCTACATAATGAATGAAAACTAGTTTTATAATAATTAATATATTCAACCAAATTCTCATTTGAGTGAAATTTGCAAAACTCCCACAACATCCCGTTTTTCTCTTTTTTCTGCAATTTTAGTCTTCATCAAACCAACCAAAACCAACTCTGCCTCTTAACCAAAATTTTGTCACTAATCCGCATTGCCTAGCAGATTTCCAAATTAAAATAATAATCAATGAATAAGTTAATTCTATATTGTCAATAGGCTCTACAGTTATATACAAGTTGTTAACTGTTTAAGTAAACAAGTTTGCTTTTCCTTTTTTCCAAGTTAACCTTTCCTGTTGTTCTTTTTGAATAGCATCATCTTTTCTTGTGTTATCAAATGATAATTCTAGTACTACCAAAAGATGATCTGACATATAGTACATTCTCAGAAACGTGAAAATCCTCAAGATGCTTGGTCAGTCCTTCACTCAATACTAATAAATCTATCACTAATGCTCTCAACTTGGATATGTATGTAAATTAGCTGGGGAATCATGAGGGTGATGATCATTTATTATATATAAATTATAATCTTTAACCATTTTAACCAATATCAAAATGAATTTATTACCAAAAGTTAGGTACAAATATGGTTACGTTTCAACATAATCACCGTGAAGATTGAGGAATGTGTCATATCTGTGGACGAGCTTTTCCAACCCCTTGTCATAGAATGTTGCTGCCAGTGAATTGAGATGGCCTGGCCTTAATTAACAACATTGCTTTGAAGATCGTCATTGGTCTCAAACCTCTGTCCTGCTAGCCACGTTTTCAGTTCAGGAAAGAGATAGAAGTCTTCACCACCTTTAAACATCCAGCGTATAGCCCGAGTGACTTCCACCTCTTTCCTGAATAGGAAAAGTGGCTAGGAGGGCAGCGGTTTGAGGCCAATGACGATCTTCAAAGCAACGTTGTTGATTAAGGCCAGGCCATCTCAATTCACTGGCAGCATCATTCTATGAGAAAGGGATGGAAAAGCTCGTCCACAGATATGACAAATGCCTCAATCTTCACAGTGATTATGTCGAAAAGTAATCATGTTTGTACCTAACTTTTGGTAATAAATTCATTTTGTTATTTACACTTGTCTTTTTTTTATAGATCATCGGAGCATGAAAAAAACAGCCTACGTAAATTAGTAATTTCTTGTGCATATTTAGAAAAATGTTTTTGTCACTATTAAATTTATGTAATTTTGGAAGATAGATTGTAGTTTTTGATTTTAACTGACTTTCATAAAGTTTGAGTTTTGCTTTGAGTGCATTTATATTTTGATAACAGTCTGTGATCAATTTGTTTTCACCTTGAAGCTACTTATTAAGTTTGTTTAATTTCATTGTGCTCTTTGTAAGAAAACATAAATCCAAAAGCCACTGTCCATCATATAATTCAGGAACATTCTGGTCATTTTCATTCATACATTTTAAACTTTGTTTAAAAGTATTTAATAACTGTTTTAATTTCTGAGTATACGTGATAAGGTGTTATACATCATATTAATGTATTTAACTATTTCATTGTAATAAAAATCTGTACAAGATAATTACTTTAGACTGTTTTTAAAAGGGCTGCACAAAAACATTGAGTTGGCCACACGTGGGCTGCAGGTTGGACATGGCAGATTTAAATGACAGTCAAATTTTTTTGGGGGGAGTTTCTTTGGTAAAGATAAGCTTGGCACTTTAAAGCAAAATGTAGAAAACAATAATACAGGTAAAAACCTTGTGGGTACTGCTTCAAAGTGTAAAACTTATTTTTACGAAAGAAAAACTCCTAAGAAGAGAAATTTGACTGCAATCCGAATTGTCGTAATTTTTTACTTGGTGCAATTTTTTTACATTTTCTTTTTTGTTTGGTACTTATTATTACTGTTATAACATTAATATGTAATTATTATTAAGATTTTATATATTTATAAATATTTACATTGTTTTGTAAGATTAATATTAATAAAATATGTATATATGTACAGTACATACAGTACATATGAGAAATTATTATATTTTATAGTTATAAATAACTATTTTATATCTAATTTACAGGGCGTGAACATTCAACTGTTTGATATCATCAGGTTACATCAGATGGAGAATATTATTTTATGTTATGAAGAATCTTAATAATATATAAATATAACAATTTATGCCCTAGAAATTTATTTAAAAAATTAACATAATTCAATAATATAAAAAGTTAAATTATTTTTTATTTCATTAAATGTATTATTTATTATTTATTTGTTTAGTATTTTGTAAAATATGTGAGAGTTTTTGTAGTTTTTTTAATATTTATGTATAATGTAATATGTAGAATAATGTATTGTATCCTTAAATATTATGCAAATTCAACTTCCCTGTATTAAAACATATGTTTTGTATGAAAATATAAAAAAAAGTGGTTTAATAGTCAAATTAATTATCATTATATTTTAAAAATTATAAGTAATATTTAATAAATGATTATGAACACATTTACAACGTTTTAGAGAAAAATAAAATGTGAATTTTGAAATTAAATATTCTATGATATTTAACTGGAAAAACTAGTATAATCAATTTTATTTACTTTTCATTCACGAATTCTAAAAATCTTAATTTCCCATAATAAAATATATTAAAAGAATTAGAAAGGTATAAATTAGTATTAAATGGAGAGCCAGATGGCCAATATAGTTAAGGTGTTAGCCTATTGCTCTAGAGATTCTGGGATCAAATCTGGCAAACAATTCCCCAAGAATTTTTTATGAGCGGTCCCAAATGAGTTCGGCCCCATCCCTCCATTGTGAAACTGGCCGAACTCACAATGGGATGATTAAAAAGGCGTTCTTAGTACTCAGAGTGAAAAGAGCCAAAAGCAAAGAAGAAACAAGAAAGTTATATATAAAAACAAGTAATATAAAAAAAAAGTTTTTTAAAGTCAATTCCTACTTAGGTCAACAAAGAAAATTTTATTCTAGTTACTTTTTATTAAATAATTACAATTAATATAAATATGTATATACATATGCTAAATATCTTATATAAGATAATTTTTTTCTCCCATATAAAACTAAAGTTAATTAATTAAATAATGAATTAATATTTGAAAAAACTTTTTTAACATCAAGTGTCATCCACTACCAGTTTTAAAAAATGTATTTGAACTTGAGTGGATGAATAAAAAGTATTTTATTAACGATTGAAAATTTGAACAAGATATATATATATAGGGAGAGTGTGAACTAATAGTAGGAATTTAACAATTTTTTAAGCATTTTTGGAGTGTGTCACACTGGGTCCTCTAGACCCAGTAGCGCCTTTGTAAGAAAATCTTAAAAATGAAAATTTAAAAAATCTGAAAAATCAGTACTTTCCTAATATCTCAACCTGATCGACATGCGTTAGACACTTTTTTCACTAGCGCACTAGTTTTTGACATAAAAATAGGTCTGGGTCTTGCAGACCCAACGTTATGGAACTGCATTTAGTGAAAATTACAAACGCCGCGCCGTCGAGGTTGATGCTGCGCTGGATTAGTCTCAATGAATTTTTTTACTTTTGTTTCTTTACTGGAATCTCTAAGTAACTTATTGTGAGTAGTTTGGATGTTAATTTCTCTAGGGAGAGAAGGAAAGTAAAATGTCATATGTTTGGAGCAGTGATCCTCAACCACTGCCGCGAGATTTTTGAAGTGTGCTGCCATTGCGAATAGCCATACATAAGCGACGTCAGACAAATATTTCAATCAGTTCTACCTTCCTAGAGTGTTTGGAAATTGTAACCGGTGTTACCAGTAACTAAATAACCAACTGCGTTTTAAAATCACTGTTATGACGTCGCCGGTTGTCGTGTGGTACTTACCGAAGTAACTGCGTATGCCGCCAAATTTTTAAATTATTAAAAGTGTACTGTGACGAAAAAAGATTGAGAATCACTGGTTTAGAGAAATAATAGGCCTAATTATATTCTATGCATTGCATTGTCACTTTTGATGTTTATCTTCAATAATTTAATTGAAGAATTGCATTTTTTATATACAGTATTTTGTAATTATTATAATATATATTGCCTTTTTCTCAGGAATAAATTCATTTTTAATTTTTTATTATGCGGACCGAGCTTAAAGAAAATGCAGTTCAGAGTTTGGCTCGTGTTGTTTTCCTCCTACAGGAGCTACAGAAAAACTACATAGAAATTATCAACCGGCAACAGCAGATTATCGACGCCCAAATCAAAAATACAAATTCCAGGACTTTAATCGTGCCATTTCTTGCAGACTAGCGGGGGATCGGGGCCCAGTCGGCGATACCCCCTTAAGAACAAGCGTAGGCGAGGGGCCTATTTCGGGACGACCTAATTTGCATAATCTCGCGCAGCTGTATATGTGGTCGAAACTTTTACTTTGGAAGGGATTTGACTCGGTGGAGTAATCAGGAATTAGGACACAGCACTTCCAGGACTAGAGCAGAAAACATCATCACGCATCTTCCTGGTCCTGTGGGCGATGCGAAGAATGCCCACTCCATTTTAGAATGCTGGGGGTTGTTTAGTACTGTAAAGATTCTAGAAATTGTGAAATTTACAAACGATCAAATTAGAAGAGTGCAACTCAATTATGGTAGAGAAAGAGATGCAAATTTAACAGATATCATTGAAATCAAGATACTCCTCGGAATTCTCTTTGTCGGGAGTGAAAAAGCTGAACAGATGTAATGCACACAAAATATTGGACATCAGACAGGATGGGGTTGGATGTAGCAAGGACTGTGATGTCAAGAGGAGGTTTCGATTTTTAGTAAGCAATCTTCGCTTTAACAACAAAGAAACGAAATGAGAGTTCAAACGGATAAGTTAGCCGCCATTCGGGAAGTTATTGACGGGTTCGTAATAAATTGCAAACAAAATTGTTTGTTTATCCCAGTATTGTACGATGGACGAAAAATTACATGGATTCAGAGGTATATGCAGATTTTAACAATATATACCTAGTAAACCCAAAAAGTATCGTATAAAAATATTTATGTTGGTTGACGCCCGTACATTCTACTCACACAATTTTGAAATTTATTGTGAAAAGCAACCGGATGATCCTTATTCCGTTTTGAACTTTGGCAACAAGCTAGTGAAACGTCTAACATCCCCTATACTTGTCGTGTTATGTGATCGACTTAGATCTAACACGCGACTATATCGCATAAAAAATTAAAAATAAAATGAATGTAATAAAATATAACAATATCAGTTGTTAAATCTGAATCAACATTTGCCTGAATAAAATGAAACAGTCATATTGTCATTTCACCGAATTACAAGCAAGAAGAGTTTCCGTAAACAGAAAACAATTAGCACCTCATTGACATTCTCAGTGGGAGGTAGTCGCGGGGTGCTAAAAATCTACCCATTCGTACAATTAACTTTCCCCGACCTAAGCTTGAGAGAGAACATGTTTTTCTCGGGCAACAAACAAACCCGATATCAATCCGTGAAATGTGAGATAATTTATAGCGAGTTGAAAGTTGATATGTTCATTTTTTTGCGTTTCCGGATTAAATTACATAATAATAAATATAAAAATATATATATATTTGTCAACCAGGAGTATTTTACATGGTCAGAAAGCAAACAAAATGCAAAAATTCACAACACAATTGTAGTTTTTGATATGCTTTCTATAATTTAAATTTATTAAGTCCATTACACCTGACGCGATATAAGTAAAATATTCCTACATTGCGAAACGTGAAAGGTTAATGTTATATTATAAAAAATGGTTCCATTTTCAAAAATTAATCTTAAAATAGCAACAAATTGATATATGTGGTCATGCATGAATACATCTTAGATTAATGCTTTTATATTAAAACATTTACATTACAGATTAGAATTGAAATATTTCAGAAATCGTAACACTCAACATTAACTGAATATGAAATATGATCTGTAAAATAGAACTTTTTCGAAAAATGAGCATTTATTTATTATGACATCATCACAATGCCAAGCTGAAATTTTTAATCGTCTTTTAATTTTAAAAAATTACGTTACTTTCGGTTCAGACCAGAAGTTTGTATATAGTTAATCGGGGTCTCCAACCCCGAAGCTTTCTATATCTGATCTGAATTTTAGTGGTCTTTTCCCCTGTACATCATACTTCTCCTGATAACAATTGAGTCATGTCAATCATTTATCTAACTTTATTCTTAATAAAATTTTGAATCGAAAATCATATGAGTTCTGGTCCAGACTGAAAGTTCGTGTATAGTTAATCAGGGCCTCTGGTACCAAAGATTTTCATATATGATCTTAATTTTCATCTATCTAACTCGAGAATAACAAAGGAGGAAGGACAGGCAGGTGACAGTGGAAATATATACGTCTGAAATTTGAAAATTTCAACCCAATTAAATACTACCAATGAAATTTAAATATATATCAGTAGAATTGTCAGAGGAATTACAGAATTTTAAAATGCTTATAATGCAAAGGTAAAATGTTAATTGAAATAGGCCTAATACTTTTTATTCAAATGAATACTAAGAATTCTGGAATACTTGACACCAATAATTATGAAAAACACAACCTGTCTAATATTTTAATAACATATTAAAAACAAAGCAGATATTTCAGATAATACAATGTCGTTTTCTTCAAGCTAACTGATTTCAAAAATTTGATTTTTATTGTAAATTATATTTGTGAATTCTGAATACTATTTAGAATTCTGTTAGCTTGAAGTTGATGACATTGCATTGTCTAAGTACTTACTTTGTTTATATGTTATTAAAAGATTAACGCCAGCACAGTTTGAATTTTTGTATTCTTCAAATAAATAAACTATGTGAGTTACTTGTAAATCAGGTCTAAATAATTTTTAAGTATTTTTTTATAATCATTGGAATTACTTAAATATCTCACTTGAATAAAATTTATCTGGATTTGTTACATAATTATACATATTATCTAATTACATAATTTATTTAATTGTGGTCTGAAGACCACATGTTCTGTCGCGTAACCAGCTCATAACCAGTCCCTTGGGTGGTTCACGGAATAAAGAAGGGATGGGCCCTCATCGTGTAAAAGTTTTCTGTTTGTTGTTGTAAAAGTTAATGGGAGGAGGGAAGATATGTGGTCTGAAGATCACGTGTTCTATTGAGTAACCAGCTCCTTGGGTGGGCCACAGGGTAAAGAAGGAATGGGTATTCTCGATGACAACCGAAAAACCCGGATCGAGGAGGAAGAGAGGGAAATCGCGCATGCTCAACGGAAGAAACGGAATTTTTTTAAGAAAGAAAAAAAAAGAGACGTGTAGACGAGACAGTCGCAAGTTTGTCTTTTTTGTGTGTTGTTTCCTTTGTTTTAGTGTCTGATATAGCGAAAGGACAGAGAAGTGATCGGAAGGACTAAAATAAACTTTAAATTCATTGCATTGGAGTCATAATGTGTGTTTTATTTCTTTGAAGTTTTTTTTCTTTTTTTTGTTCCTGCACGGGGAATACTCTAAAGATCGAGTACTTCCCCACATATTCTTTTTGTAGTATGAGTTTTTGATTACTTGTACAAATCCAAAATTCTGCCTTTAATTTTGGTGATCGAGAATCATGGCAGTGACACTGTACCAAGTGTAAAAGTCACTGAAGCTATACAGGAATCAGAGTTGCTGATTTCTCCGTCCCCAAAGGCCTATAGTAATTCTTAATATCTCGTTCAAAAGATACTTGTTTTCGTGGGTAGTGTGCAAAATTTCAGAATTTTCTGTAAATAGGTTGCCAAAATATAAGAAGTTGAAAGTGCAAAAATTGCCAAGAAAGCTGTATTTTCTACATCCAGCACGGAAGATGCTCCTAGAGAAAAATTACTGGGTTTAGAAAGCTCAAATTTTAAACTTAATCTTTTCTCGCTATCAGTGAGATGCTCATGAAATTTCCGGATTGATAGGTCAAAGTTAACGAGATTCTCCATAGGCTATTTTACTTTTAACATGTAATTTCATGCTTATAAGGATAAAATTGCATCAAAGCAAATGATTTTCATTCAAAATGTTATCCAAAATAACAAAAGATCAAATTTATGTAAATTAAAACTTTTTATAACCATTTTGCTAATAGCATATTGAAAGCATTCGGTCTGAAGCCATCAAAGTTTTTCTTACGGATTTTTCTTTCGGTAAAAATAAGCCTGATGTTTTGCAGCGGTACCCACAAGATTTTTGCCTGTATTAATGTTTTTTGTTTCATTTCGAAATACCAAGCTTATCTTTACCAAAGAAAAATTCCTACAAAAAAATTTGATTGTCATCCAAATTTCTCATGATTTTTTACTTGGCACAATTTGTTTTACATCTCAGATGTTTTTGTTTCGTAAAATATTAGTCCTACCATCAATCTTTAAAATGGAAATGACTTTCATTTGTCCAAAAAGTTACAAGGCTATCTGTCATCCATTTCCACTACTACAGTTCACATGATTTTCATTAAACGAATTGACACAGATGCTATACATGGATAATTCTTTGAGGAAGATATGATGTTTGTTCCAAAATTTCCAGATTGTGCCTTTTTCTTGGGAATCATTTCATGTAGCATGCTTGTATAGACCATACCATATTTTACAAGGCTTCATGGACAGTTGAGGAAGATTGGTGCAAATCTCAACATCATCTTCTGAAAACTGCCCTATATCATTACAGTAGATGGAACCTGGCATTACCAATACAACACACAAACCAAATCGGTGGCATAGCTTGGGTGTCAGCTGCCCGGGGCAAAGGAAAATTTCGCCGACCAGGGCGGGCCGCCCCATTATGCTATGCCACTGAACTAAATGACAAAGTGCAAGTCATAGATCTTGGATCACAGCCATTAAAGACAGTGCTGATTACATTTTATGATTTTTTCTGAATTTGTTTTCTGAGCCCCAACTGTTAATCAACAAATCCACACATGTTTACAGTGATTACT
Source organism: Centruroides vittatus (assembly GCF_030686945.1). Classification (NCBI taxonomy): domain Eukaryota; kingdom Metazoa; phylum Arthropoda; class Arachnida; order Scorpiones; family Buthidae; genus Centruroides; species Centruroides vittatus. Next base: position 1,547,098 of record NW_027122345.1, read on the forward strand.
GCAGAATGTCTTTTGCCATTGCCTTGAACTTTATCGGTCCTGCCAGTGGTACCTTCTACATGATAATGTAAGACCTTATACTGCCCTTTTTGTGCAACAGTTCTTGGCTGGAAAGGTCACAATGCTTTCTCGTCTCCTACTTGCCTGATATATCCCTGTGACTTTTTACTTCCCTGTCTAAAACAGTCCATGAAAGATAGACATTTCAATATATATGACAATGGGTTGTGTACACACAGCTTAAAACCATTACAGAAAATTTGCAGGGCTGCTTTGAGAACCTTCCAACACTTGTATCCATGGCATCACTATGCAAGGAGACTATTTCAAAGGCACAATCTATTAGGTTTCATTTATGATGTACATTCCTGAAAGACTCACTTGTCAGACATACTGGAAAAATCTATGATGATATCCATATGCTTTGGCCAAATGTTGAGATAAAGATCTCTCTGTAGCAGAAAGTTATGTGAATAAAGAAATGTAATTTTTTCTTTTTTATTGTATTCTCATCCACACAGTCAAAAGTCTCAGTTTGACTGTGTGGATAACCCTCATACATTTGATGATTATACAAATGTGTTTATTATATACAATTATTTGATCATCCAATTAGTTCAAATGTTTTATTTCATACCATTTTAAAAAACATTGCTTTTTGCATATTATTATTCATATTAAGCTAATTCATAATCATATTTGTGAATGATAAAATGGTCAAATGTATTAAGTAAAATCTTGTCAATTTTATGGGATGTTATAAACTTATTAATTGCAGCAATATTTTACTGACAAAGATTTAATTATGAAACACATTGTTTTTAATTATTTGTCTTAAAGTTTAGAATAATTCTTGTTAGTATGATTTTAATAATGGGTACATTCCAGTATGCATCTGTTTCAGCCACAACCAATGCATCAGTGAATGGTTTAATAGGCTTTTAATGTAATGTCTGGCAACCTAACAAAATGGCAGAAGCAGTGCTATATTGGCATTTGCAAATTTATTTTTCCAAAATAACTTTGGGTTAATACAGATTAGTAGTAAAAATGGTGTTAATAATATACCGAGGAGGCATTTTACTTCATCAGAGTTTACCATATCCACAGCTCAGTGAGCACATTGTATGTCAGTCACTGCACCGATGAACTCATTGGTGAATACTGGAACACATTTTAGTACATTATGGTTCACCAATGCACTATTTGATGCATACTGGAATGTACCGGTACTTAATTAAAATTTTTATATCTTCCTAAATATGAATTTTCTTAAAAAAACAATGCTAACTTAAAAATTTGCAATTTCCATGCACAGATATTATTATTAAATTAAATTTTAATAGGTATCAGTTATGAATTAGTTCCATATTAAAATTTTTTCTTTTGTATATTTTTGTGGCAAGGAAAAAATTTGATTTCATATTTATTATGAGGAGAATAAGAGCATGTTTCAATCATATAATGTAATCTTAAAATGGTATTTAAATTGAATTAAATAATAAATTGACTAATCTTCAATTTTCATTATACAATACAAGCACATAACACACAAATAAAGTTAAACTTTTTTATATAACATGCATCTCTTAATAACATACAAAATCCCTCTAAGGATGCAATGGTTTAATACTTACCAAATGACTCATCTTTTAACAAACAATTTTATATACAAGACGTGCATATATAATATATGTATTCACAATTATTTTGTATCCCTGTCATATGCAAACTTTGCAGAATTTGGCAAAAATGTACAACGATTTATCTTCGGAGGCAGTCTTGTAAAAGTATAAAGGGGATGATTGCATATGTCAAGGAACATATTTTTTTTATTTGCGAACAAAATAAGACTATAAACAAAACAAAAGGAAATAGTTCTTTATACAAAACAATATATTTTATGCATAATTTCATTAACTCAACAAACATTAACAACTTTACTTTTACGTACAAAAAATAATAAACATAAAAAAAACAATGATTGATGATTTTCTTCAAATGATAAGACAATACATTCTTGGCACAAATTATATATTACATAAATTCTCTTATGGGACCAAAATGATATTTTACAATTTTATTTATGCTTTATATATATATTAAAAAAGAATAGCATGAAGGAAGGGCTTGTGCATTGTATCAGGAGAGTGGTTATTCAATGTACATAGTACATACTGTACAAATGAAAGCTTGTATTTGTAGATTGCAATTGGAATTATTTTTGTCAGCTCATGTGACTGAATTTGAATGGAAAACTGGTTCCCAAATTACCACTTTGAGTTATCTATATCTGTTAAGTCCAACAAAACTGATCTCATCCACTTTCAGGTGATAACCAAAATGAATCTTTATCGGTCGGTGGTAGCATTATTGTTCCATGTGTTGCATGCCGCATTGTCCACAAACGAGCTGTTCGATCAAACGTATTGCGATCATCTACATATAACCTGCCAATTTCTGGTTCCATGCACACATGGCAATATGGATCAGTCAATAAAGATTGAATACTAATAAGTACCTAAGGAATAAATAAAACATATAAATATAGTTTACACAATACACATAAATATACAACAAATATAAATACTTTAATTAAAATTTTAAATAATTGAGTAAATATTTTTAAAATTTAAGAGTTTTATATCAATCTGTTTAGAGGAACATGTACAAATTAATAATAATAAGTTGAAAAGTATATACATACATACATACATTTTTCAACTCATACATTTTTCAACTATTAAAAGTATTTAAAAATAATTTTAAAAAATAAATATTTTTCTTTTGGATAAAATGAAGAAGGTAGTATCCTTCCATTTTTATTAAATAGAAATAAAAAGATATTTTTCATTTTTGAAAGAAGAGTTATTAAATATTTGAGTATATATCAATGCATACTTTATTCTAAACATTAAAAATTTGTATTAAATTAAATCATTGCAATTATAAATTATTATTTATTTGTTTAAAAATGTATAAATTATTTCCATTTTAAAATTTTAAAAAAGTTTCATTTTTTATATAGAAAGTGAAAATAATTTTTAATATAGCTATTTTTAAATTTTCAGATGTATAAAGTTTACAAAATTACAGCATTATTTACTATTATTATTCTTAACAAAATAACAATTATCCTAAATTTTTCCATTATAATTCTAACTCCACTGTAGCTTTTTTAATTATTAATTAAAAAAGCTGCAGTGCTAAAAATTTTTAAAATACTTATTTGATTATAAGTTTCAACTGAAAAATAACAACTGAAATTAAATATAATTCATGGTTTGTTAAATTATACTAATTTTATATTGTGTAATCTAGGAGAATATGAGATTATTTCATGCAAGAGATAATTCAAAGATCAGTCTCCATTGAACTTTATACATTAGAAATAGAAATCAAAGTAACAGACAATTTACGGAATAAAATTCTTTATTGTGCAATACCTTTGTAACCAATGAATGGATTTCAATAAAATTTTCAGAGCAGATTGTGTATATACAATCTGTTCAGTTGCATGGCACTTATTATGACACACTTGGAATTAACCCATTCGGGGTTAAATCAAGCATAGAGATGTGCAAAACAGACCCCTCCCAAATCATCTCCTTAATTAATCTCTCTCGTCAACTGTCTTAATTATATAAGAAACCTTGTTTTCTTTTAGAACAATATCTAAAATTAATGGTGACAACTATGCTGTTTATGTAATAATGTGCAAAGACAACATTTGTGTTTTGTGGCTGGAATTACACTATAATTTAATAATGTGCCTAGTATAAACATTCTTTATAAAATGCTGTCTTTTACTAACAAGGTTTGATTATTTTATAAAAAATCTTTCCTTACACTTACTCTATATTATAAGAATAAATTACAATACACTCAAAAAATGTATTATTCTTATAAAATACTAAATTTATTCATAATTAAACAATCCATCCAAAGTTTTGATTGGTATCTTCTGAAAACAGCAATCTTTGTAGAATAATCCCTTCATGAATAAAAACTTCAAATGACTATCTATCTAATATTAAAGCCAAGCAATTACTGAATTATATTGGGATATATTACTATTATTATTATTATTAATCATATCTAATACAGTGGGATCTTGCTTAACGAGCACCTCGCATAATAAGCATTTCACCTAATGAGCAAAAACAAATTGTAAAAAAATGACTCGCTTAACGAGTGATGTTTCACATAATGAGTGACCAGGAGAGAGAAAGTTCCAGATTGTGCGCATGCTCCATCAGTCAGTGTTTAGCACTCATTCTGCTAGCATCTTAGTGTCACTTGTGATCATACATTTCTCCAAACTTGTGTTCACACATGAGCCGCTCAGTGCACACATCGATTAACTCCATAAAACGAAAAGTTGAGAAACGCGATGATGTAATGTATATTGTTTTTTAAAATTCCTCTGATAATATGAATTCAAATATATAATGTAGAATGCATAATTGCAGATATAGCTTTCATCTAACGGTATATAAAATTAATAAGAAAGAATAGCCAACAAACAATCGTCAGTAATGTTACAGTTTTTATGTGACTGGTGGAGTTAATCGATTTGGCAACTGAAAAAAGTAATAAAGTTAAATTTAGTCTTTACATTTTTAAGTTTTTTATTACAGAAAAAGTTAGTTATTATACATTTTTATCACAGCTTTTCCATAAAAATGAATGTTGGCAGTTCGGTTATAATATAATTTTTGTAATTAATTCATAGCAGCTTTATGTTAGCGGCATTATTCTTTGGGATGATTCAGCAATATTATAAATAATGTCTTCTTCATCAGCTGTATGCGAGGATTCGTCATTTCGATTTGTTGACAAGTTCTTATAGTAATCGTGTTTAACAGGAGGAATGAATTTTAGCAGGTCCATCATGTCTCTCCATTTTTCCTTTGTCACAGTTCTACCTTTAGGATATAATAAAGGCTGATCTATATTTTTCAAACTTTGCGGTCTACCCACTAAAGATTTTCTGATATTAATGGCTTGAAATTCTGTATCTTCATTATAGTCACATTTGAATTGTATGAGATAGGGTTTGGACCTTTCTAACTTTATCCAGCGTATTTTAAGCCAATTTACTGGAAGCCCTGTGACGGTTACTTTTCTGTTAATGATAGACTGTTCTAAAGGTTTTGTTGACAAAAAATCTTGGTGAGTCATTTGGATTAGATGAAATGGCGCTTTCTTTTTACATGTTTTGATTATATGGTACCAATCATCTGGTGAAAAAATGTTTTGATTTTTTTTTTCGCACATGACTCAATAATGGCAAAATCTGAGTCATTGGGCAAATAGCTGTGTCCACTTACCAAAAATTTCATGTCAATTGATTCAGCTTTGATTTCCGTGCTTTGAACAAGTTTCAATAAACTTAAGACGGTTTTAATATTTCTGTTTTGCCCGGTACACGAATCCGAATATGTTATTATTTTTTCGAAGTTTGCAGCGTAAGTCTTTATGTACTTTATTAGACAAGATGAAATTTCTTGAGACCCACGAGATCCTTCAGTTTCTGGCCAAACAAACATGTGGCTTATATTTTTATTGAATTCATGACATCCAAAATTATAAACATATAAATTTCGCTTATAATAAGCTACGGATGTGGTCAACTTGGGAAAGGCTAAAGCTTTTTCCAAGTCAAAAGAAAATACGAACAATTTTTCCGATGTTGCCATTCGATCGGCAGCCATTTGACTGCGAGCCCGTTCAGCCTCTTCTAAGTGAGTTTCCTTTTCAATTTTCGCCATCTTAATTCCCTCATCGTCTGAAGATTGAATTTTTATTTGAAAAGCATCACAAGTTTGACACGTATCCTTTGATGGCTGTTTAAAATGTAAATTAAATTTTGTAGAGAACACATTATAGTAATATTTTTCTTTCACTGGTGCTACGTTTTCCTTTTCACATTCTGTGACGTATAGTTCATACATCTTCTTAATATTTAAGTCAGGATTTAAATATTGTCGTCTTGGATTATGAGCTCTGGTGTAGTGACTACTGTAGGCTGGAAATGACTTTATATGCTTTATAACATTTGTATCATCTATTTTATTGCTTGCAGCGCGGCCTTTGCGCTTATCAATCAAAGATGTAACTTGTTCTTTAGAACAACAATCGTATATCCGCCCGTCACTCACCTGATAAGTGTCTCTAAAATATTTTTTACAAACGGGAATATCAAGTCTCTCTTTTCGAAAGTAATATGTAAACGAATGTGATCTTCGTTCTTAGTTTCATTCGTAGGGCGCCTTCTTTTTATTTCGTTAACTTTGATACAACCTCTTAAGAAAATATTTTGGTCAAGTTGACTATGTAAACTATAAAATTCTTTCATGGCAGCCTCTCTCTCATCCGAAAGAATTTTTTGATTGCAATTTTGACGGCATCTGCATTGTATATCGACAAATGTTTTTGCAGGTATTAATTTTCCTCCCCTATTCCTGTATGCCAAACCCTTTATCCTGTTATGCTTTTGTAAATTTCGTATTCATTTAACAGGATTACGACTTCTTTTCCTCCTAATCAATGTGTTTGTTGTGTTTGTACTGTTGCAATCCGATGAATCCGAGGAAAACGATAAACGTCTTCTTGGACCAGACTTTCTGTTGATAAATCGTATTGAAGAATCATCACTGCTTTCCTCACTCACATTATTAGTCTCACTCATCTTGATTATAACGGTATAATACAGTCAAACCTGTTTTTATGCGGTCAATAGGGACCGCATAAAAGAAGTCTCACATAGAAAATAACTCAAAACCGTACGAAATAAAATTTATTGACAACAGATGTCAGCACTTGACTGCATTGTCTGGTCTATCGTCTGTTTTACATATTTTTGTCCAGGTGGTGTTTTGTTGACTTTAAAAGTAAATTATTTCATTTTTCGCATATTCATGCAATAATGTTACTATAATAAGTTCATTTATGCTATAATAAGTTTATTTAGCTATAATAAGTCAACGTGAGACATGACGAATCGCACGAGACTAGTCGCCAACTATACCGCACAAATAAAAAATCGCACAAAAAAAGAGCGCATAAAAACAGGTTTGACTGTATTTATTTCTTTAAAAACAATCTGGGAGTAATGTTGAAAAGACTAAGAAGTACACAGTAACATTCAGCGTGCGAGATCACTGCTATACTAACTACCGTTTGCATTGTGCTTCTTTTTATCTGTTTACCGATGCGATTTTGTTACGAATATTATTGAGAGGGAGAGAGCATCTTCGGCTGTTTAAAAACAAATAAGCGTCGATGCACGGCCAGAACAGATACAGCGTTACTGAAACGATTTACATTAGAGTATGGAGTTAATCGAAATGGCTTCTGAAATAAATTACTTATTATTCAATGGCCAAAAAAATTTGCCATTTAACGGTGCTAATCTTTATTATTCAGGAAAGTTATTATAAATATAAAAAGTTATGACTATACCAAGGACTTTGACAGTTAAATTTAAGATTTTTCAAAAAGTGGAGTTAATCGATGTGTGCACTGAGCGGCTCACATATTACTTATAAACATCAACAACCATAGCCTGTTATATAATAAACATGCCAAACAATATGTCAAATTCTTGGGCTATGTAAAAACTATAATTAAATATTAGAAATAAATTAATTTGACTAGAGGTAGGCAGTTATGCTGCCATCTTGTATTAAATTTAATGACCAATTCTAAATTAAATTTTAGAAATGTCTAAATTAAAAATTATTTATTTATAATTATTACATTAAATATGAGATGGAAAGAATAACTGCCTACTTCTAGTCAAATTAATTAATTTATAATATTTAATTATAGCGTTTACATAGCCCAAGAATTTGGCATATCACTTGGCGTGTTTATCTGACATTATCTGTGACTTTTTTTCTTTTCTACAAATCGAATTCGCATTCCAGGTTGGTTCATCCATGCTAGAAAAAAAGATGATGATGATTCACGCTCCTTAACAATGTATATTGTATAATTTTCTTTGAATAAATGTTATACATAAAATATTTGAGTATTTTTTTTGGCATGGAACTCATTATTGTATTTTACATTAATTTATATGGGAAAAATTGTTTCATTTAACCCTTTCCCGGCCAGGGTACCGATCTGTCGTAACCCCAATTCTTAAGCAAATCGGCCAGGGTACCGATTCATCGTTACTCTGGTCAAGTATCGATAAATTTTACAAAAATCGATAACAGATGTCAGCACTTGACGGCATCGTCTTGTCTATCGTCTGTTTCACATATTTTTGTCCAGATGGTGTCTTGTTGACTTAAAAAATTTTAATTAATGGTTTTTTTTTCTTAATTTTTCCATTTCCTGGTAATTTTTTATTTCATTTTTAGCATATTTATGCAATAATATTACTATAATAAGTTCATTAATGCTATATTAAGTTTACTCAGTTATAATACGTCAACGTGTTATAAATATTTAAGTTGTGACCTTCAGTTGTGATATTTTATATATTTTTTTAATTTTTAATTTTTATTTTAATTGAAAATATCAGCAAATGTTACATGTATTGCTACTGGTAATAATATATTTATTACAAAAATATATAATCCCATTTAATATGAAGTGAATAAAGTATATTAGTTAATTATATTAGTTGATAGCAGAATAAGGTTTTGATTTCAAACGAATGTTTGATATAATGTGCGATAATTTCACAACAAATGAACATACATGCATAAGTGTTATATCGAATTGTAGAAAACAATATTCTACATCATTCTGGCTCAGTGCCTATAAGAATGAAGTAACCAGACAATGTTAAATCTGACAAAAAGTAACAAATTTTCAAGTTTGAATGTCAGTTATGACATATTATTATTTTTTTTCTCAAATTTTTCAAATAAAATTTATTGAAAAATGTCTCATTTAAAACTAATTATATTGATAAATATATTTGATTTTTTTCATATGAATAAAATTATAATTTAATTTTTGGTGAATTTTTAAAGTAATATTACCTGATTCACCTATTTTGCCCTTGGCCGTTTTATGAAATAAACGTGAACAAGGGGGCATGGCAAACGGCAGGCTAAGGGTTATGAGTGTTTTGCATTACGAGTACAATTCTGGAACGAATTATGCTCATTAAGCGAGGTTCCATTGTATACAAATTTCAAAGTGTTTTACAATTAATTAAAAAATGTTTATCACACTAAAATCATACTTAAACAAGTCTCAATTTTATATTTTCTGTTTATTTTTGTAATAAAATTACATTCAAATAATAAAACATACCTTTGAAATTGTAAGTGCAAGTGTCCAATTATGATGAATTGAATCAATTCCAATATCACCATGTCTACTTATATTTGGATGAAATATTTTTGTAATAAATCGTACTACTGGTGGTTTCATTGGATAACTAAAATATAAATAATTATCATTTTAAAATTTAAATAAAACACAATGAATTGAAAATACTGTGTACAGTTGATATTGTATTTTAAAAATCAAACTTTAAATAGAATTAACTAGTTAATTATGATACCATTGAATTAATTAAGATTTCTAATGTTACAAAAAATAATGGTATTTTTACAACATTAGCGAGGTTATGGCTGAAGAATTCAACATATAAACGTGAATGTCGGACGTTCAGCAGTGCCTTCCTGTAAGCCCAGAAGTTTGACAATGGCATTTGGAATGTCAATGGAATCATGCTCAACATTCCAAATGCCATTGTCAAACTTCTAGGCTTACAGAAGGCAGCGCTGAATGTTTGACGTTCACATTTTCGCAAAAAAATCTTTGGCTGCAACCTCACTATTAAGTGAATATCTTGACAGACAAAACAATAAAATATATGTGATTGTGAATTCATAACCATTAACTGCATAAAAAAAAAAAGTTAGTTTTTTTAATGTTGACCTCAAAAATGTAATACTAACGTTTATGAAGTTTTCAAGACAAATTTGTGATAATCATTAAACCACTACACGCTAAATAAAACTATGAATTTGCCTTTTTTTAGATATTACATAAATATTTTTAAGCAAGTCCCAAAAAATAAGGACAAATTAGTGTCCATCCCACAGTGCTACCAGACACACTCAAAAGACAGACATCTGGCCATCCTGAATACAATGTATTAACATTTCTATAAAATTTTGAGTTCTCAGAGTACAGTATACTCTTGCTAATCTAGTCCCTAATAATTCAGCTTCTCAATTATTTGGCATACAACCCAGTGGGATTGCCAAAGAGCTTCCATTTCCATGAAAATGTTATCGTGTCACACACCTTGTTTATCTGTTTACTCAAGTTTCATTTCTGTGAACTGTATTGTATGTCAGAATGTCTTATTTGCTCTCCTGCCTCCAAAAAAAGAATCAGTACCAAAGGATAACAGGTTACATCATTTATTGCCTTTAGGGAAGCTTTAGGTCTAGTCACAAGTCTCCAAAGAAGGTTCATGCATTTTCTCGTACTGTAACACCACCGTTGCACTACCAGTAAGATACTGCAAGAACTGCAAAACTGCAGAACTATGACTAGTTAATTAACTAGTCAATTGAGAACATAATTTATTTTGAAACTACTAAATAGAAATTTGTTCATAATGTCCACTTTGTTAGTAACTGTAAGGATTTTTATATTTTAAATTATAAAAAGAGTATTTTCATTTATTTTTACACAAGTTTACATTTTTTCTAACAGGGAAAAAAGCTTACTACATGCACTGTGGGAAAATATCTTTTAAAACTGATAAAAATTTAAAATAAAATTAAGAAAAAAAAAACACAAAAAGATTTAGGTTTTTTTTTCTAGAAAATAATTGGCAAAATTGGCTTCTGTAATTTTACTAATATTCCACTGTTATTATCTATCGGAAAATATTTATATCGCCCATTTAATTCATAAAGTAGTCCAAAATATTTACAGAATATCATAGAATTAAGTCCAATGCAAAATTTTTGAATTTTGCATAGTTTCTTCTACAAATTTGTATTTTCCCATTTATTTTCATCAATTAGTACTATAAAATTGTGGAATAATGACATGACAGAATGGCCACCTTTGGAATATCCAGCTATATTTGAATATCTTATTAAAAGTAGTCTATGATTACCTAGTAAGAAATACTTAATTATAGAAGTCTTGTCTCTTATAATTATTTTTCAAGTGGTAAAGTAACTGAAATTTTAATTACTGAATTGTCACAAAACATTTGTGTCCTTAAGATAAATGTACAGCCATCAGAAACCTTATCTGCAAGTAATCATCTTGTATGGACTTGTGTCTAATGATGGTAAAGTTATTTATCTAGATGGATGTACTGTATATGCATGGCTGGTTACCCATTCTCTTCTTAAATTTTCATCACATGAAAATGAATGTAACTGGAATGGTCAAATACATGGACAATCTTGATGCATCATGTTTTCATGTGTTTCGCATACAGCTTTAAACCACTTATAAAGAATTCTCTGGCTATTATGCCAGCCAACCACTGCACAATATCTACCTGAACTAGTTTTATAAGGCATGAAGCCATTAAAAAACTAAAAATTACAGACCTACACTAATGACTAGCAGTATCTTAATAGCTGCAAAGACATAGCCTTGTGTGGCAGAATTCAAAACATGTTCTGGAATCTTGTGGATATACTCTCAGTCATCTGGCATTCCTCTGTGTAAGGAATGCCCAGATTAGCAAGTATCTAATGTATTTGAATGGAAAAATTAGGAAAACATGACATGTTTTCAAAGAATTCACAGAACTTTCTACAGACAAATTTTGTAATAAATATAATATTATGCAATCTTTAATCATTTCAAATATCTTACCTATTTGCTTAAGATTTTAGTGCAAAAATAATTGGATATGTTACATAATTACATAAAACATGTCCATGAAGTTACATAATTAAAATTTTTCCCAAAGCAAATTTCAATTCCCTAACAGAAAGTTTATTTTTACTTAACAATGCTATTTTTTATAAACTGATATTAAAAGTATTGTCTATGAAATTAAATAGAGAATTATTATATATGCATTTTTTTTAATTTACTAAAAATTTTTAGTCAATTTAAAATTTATCAAATTAAAATAGTTATTTTAGTTTGTAAAATTTCGTCGGATGATAATTTATAAGTTAATGTAAAAAACACGTAGTCTGTCCAAAATATTTTTTGAAAACCACCATTTATTCTAATCACGTATTCTAGAACACCTTGGTGACCAGACTTTTTTTTTTTTAAGGCTACTGGGCCGTCAGGTTAAAACATTCCTTAAAAAGTATCCAATTAAAACAATAAAGTAAAAAATTGGAACTGGTGGGTCTTACAGACATCTTGAGTTCGTCCTGTTCAGATAGGGAATTTCAACATTTTAACAGCACACTCCTTCAGTGGATATAAAATGTTGAAATTCCCTATCTGAACAGGATGAACTCAAGATGTCTGTAAGACCCACCAGTTCCAATTTTTTACTTTATTGTTTTAATTGGATACTTTTTAAGGAATGTTTTAACCTGACGGCCCAGTAGCCTCTAAAAAAAAAAAAGTCTGGTCACCAAGGTGTTCTAGAACACGTGATTAGAATAAATGGTGGTTTTCAAAAAAATATTTTGGACAGACTACATCTTTTTTACATTAACTTAGTTATTTTAGTTTTAAAAAAATTATTATTATTTGTTGTTGCATTTCTTTTATTTTTATTATATGCAAAGACACATTAAATTGATTGTAACTACAGAAAAGATTAAAAGTTAATATGAAAAAATTTGAGGAGAGAGAAAAATGTATTTCCAGAAACATTTTGAAAAAATAGTCATAGAATGAAATTATGATTTGCAATATTTAATTTTTTTATACCAAGTATCAAGAATTACTCTTACTATTTTCAAAATTTATTACTATTACTTTTTGACTAAAAATATTTATAGTAGTGTAAATTCATTATTTTTCTTCTAAAAAAATAATAATTTTATATTAAAAGATAAAGATTCATTTTAAAAATTAAAAAGTACACTCATGACAAAAATATGAAAAAACATCCTAAGTTTAGAAACATTGCCTGTGTAGAGAACTGCCAACCATCCTCCACTAAACTATATTGTCATCTCACCTTCTCTTTATTGGGCTGCAATTTGAAAAAATTGTAGCCCAATAAATTCCCACTGTGTTCCTTAATCTCAATAACAGAGTTAGATAGATGAAAGACAAGACATGGAAAGCTTAGACACAGGAGGCCCCAATTAACTATACATACAAACTTTCAATGCAAACTGGAAGTCACACTATTTTAATTCAAAACTTTTTCCCCGAAAGGAGTTAATAGATGACCGGCATGACACTATTGTTAAAGGAAAAGTATGATGTACAGGGTCAAGCCACTACTAATTTAAGTTAGAGAGCATATATTTTAAATTAAATAAATTTAAAAAATATGATTCAAAATTGCAGCCTGGCATTGTGATGATGTCACAATAAATAATTGCTCATCAATAATAGCTTCCTTTTTTAAATATGATAAATATTAACAACATAAAATCATGATCAAGCAAGTTATATAATTAAATTTTATATTAAAAAAAATTTTCTAAGTTAAATAATAGAATAATACAATCAAACTATCTTACCTTTGAGGAATTTGTAAATATAAAAAGAACTGTCCACCTTCATATGGACTATCAATAGGTCCTGTTATGCTTGCTTGCCAATGGCAACAAGTTTTGTCCAATGGTTTTGCATCAATCCCTTCTGGAGGATCCGACTGCAAAGATTTGAGTTCATTTTTTAACCTAACAGTACGCCAAGAATTATCAATTGGAGGTGGCTGTGTCTGAAATAAAATTTATACAATAAGTTGTAAATATAACTTTAATTAATATTTCATTTCTTTCCTGGAATTCTATTCTTAGTTTTTAAATGAAGAACAAATATATTTTCAAATAAATTGATTTAGCATCTAATCAATATTTGTTAATTAGTCTTCACAGTTATGTCAAACTGTGCATATCAAAATCAAAATGATTTTTAATCTTCTGAATGGCATAATTTAATATGAAATCTAAATGTTTTGCATATAAAACATTAAATTTAAAATGGTTCTAGTAATCTCGTTACTATATAGCAGGGGTGGGCAAGCAAGAGTTCAGTGGGAGCCGAAATGTAGGTTTTGCAAAATGCATGGGAGCCACAGTTCTGTACTGTCGTGGCGGATAGTATGGTAAGGTGCGCAATTTTATTATATAATATAAATATAATATAAAACAAATGTTGAAATTTTTTTAATAAACATATTTTCACAAAATTATAAAAATAAAATTGTAAAAATAATAATAAAAAACAGAAATTAACACTTTCAGCAAGAGCCGCATGTAACTCAAAAAGAGCCGCATTTGCCCATGCCTGCTATATAGTCTAAATAGTAATTATGTTCTTATAAATGTTTTAGTATATAGCTTTAATATTTAAGATTTTCTGCTGTACATCCTTTTGGTTTAAATTTAGCAATTTGAAGATAGATAGAAATAGTCAATAAAGGATTCTGATAATATTTATCTAATTTCTCACTCTTTTATACCACCTGAGACCTCTTCATACTTTGGTAAATTCTAATACAGTAGAGAGTCGTTTATCCGAATCAATTGGGGACTGGGGTTGTTCGGATAACTGATTATGTACAAAAAAATATATTAACCCGTCAAATGTTGAAATTTTTCTCCATTGCGTGTCGCTTTGTGTTGAATTTTCATCGATTTTAAGCCTAACGAAAATTTTTATAATAATAATCGAGGCTATTGTATCGTTAAAAATTATTTCTTTATTTTGTACAAACAAAATAAATATATTGAAAAATATAAAAACATAAAAATTATACTTTAGAAGTAAATCTAGTATCAAAAATGTTTGATTCAGCATGACACAGTCCGACTGGAAAGCGTTCAGATAACCGACGTTTCGGATAACTGGTGTTCGAATAACGACACTCTACTGTATTTATTTTTAAAAAATTCATAAAATATTCTGTTCCTACATTCCCACCCTCAAATTAAAAGATGAATTTAATAGCTAGGTAGAAATCAAAGTACAGTAAAACCTTAATTTAATGGATCTTGACTAACAGACTTAAGATTTGATGGACAAAATTTCTGGTCTTTATGACACATGTTAAAATTCACACCCTGTTAACTGCATATAAAGAGAATTTTAAAATGAAATTAACATGTTATTTTTTCAAATTCAAAAGTCACTGTTCCTAACTTCATGCCACAACAGGAGTCTCAATATATCATCATCCAAAAACAAATAGACAAATAGGACATTTTTTTGTTTTTGTCAAATTTAAATTTTGTTTACTTTTTAAAAACATTTATTTATTTCTTTAGTTAAATACAATTAAAGTGTTTGTTTATTTTAATGTAGACTGGATACGTGTTTATTACAGTCTCATAATTACATGGAGTACGTAACCATTATTACATATAGAAGACTTTTCTGTGAAATTAAACTTCTCACACACACTTATTTTAATTATACAAACATATCTACATAAGTAAAAACACATTAACTAATTTGTCAACTTTTTTTTAACAAGTGCATTTGGAAACCTACTTTATTATATAATGGACTTTTGGCTTTAATGAACACCCTCTTGCCCAAATTAGTCTGTTAAATCGAGGTTTTACTGCATAATTTTTATCTAGCTATTATATACATAAATTTCTGCATTATATTCAGGAAAGTAAAAAAGCATTTAAATTTATATTATATAAAATAGGAAAATTATAAATGATATTAGAAAAATTCTATAATGTCACCTGTTCAGACATTTGATGAAGGCACAACAAACATGGTGCACTTTCTACACTGTAAAAATAAAACAAATTAGAATCTAATAGAAAATGTATCTAAGTTATCTATTTTAATATTTAGTTCACTATTTTATATTATTTAATATTAGAAATGAAATACAGTATAATTTTTATAATATAGTAATCAGAGATGATAGAGTTAAAAAAATTATGTTATTTCAATTATAACTTTTTTAATATTTTAGCTTTCAAATATTTTTGTATTGCAGAAAATGCTAAAATAACTTCTTAAAATTAAAACATATAGCAATATATTTTAAATATTGATTCAGCACAGTATGCCAAAGTTAATACAGTTTTGCAGAAAGATACTAACTCATATTTAATTTTTCTAAAGAAAATCACAAAAGTTAAAAAAATAATAATAAATAAAACATAACTTATTGATCTGAACATTATAAAATTCTCAATTTAAATATCCTTGTTAAATTACAAAATAAATTTTCTGATATTTATACTCTATGGTTAACATTTTTCTGAAAAACTGCCAAATTAACTTATAAGGTATTAATTCAAAGTTATAGTAAATATTAAGAGGTTGTATTTTTAGGCTTTATTTTTCTAAAAATACAAAATGCATTTTGATCTGCAATTGTGTCAGATCCTTTTGACAGTTTATATAAATGATAGTGATGTTCTCTTCTCTATTAAATGCTTTTATTTTCGAGCAATTTTTTTAATGGGATTGTATATACCTGAACATGAAAAATTATTCTATGTTGGTTTTAATAGATACTGAAAAAAATATCTTTATACTTTTTCCAAATCAGGTATCATATTGTATTGTTTCTTTAATGAAAATAGAAAGAAAATTTCTGTTTGAAAGATAAAAAAATCTTGAAATTTGTTTTAATGTAATAAATGTCATAATAATACAAACTAAATGCTTTTGGACATTTTTTTAATGTTCAATTTCACAGTCCACCCCTAAAGAAAGCAAGTACACACAATTCTTAGCATTCAAAATACAGTCTATGTCTATTAATATGATGTTTATTCCATTCAAATAAAAAATTTAATGTCAGAATCTTGATATTATGAAATGTACTTTTGAACTTTTAACATCATCATCTTAACACCTGGCCAATTATGACAGAGACTTAGTTGATAATAGAGGACTTTAATGGATGAGAAAATGGATTCAATTTCCAAAAGGTAGATATAAGTTATTGATAATGTTAAACTGCTCAAGCACCAAAAGATCAATGAAAATGATTACAAGTTAATAGCAGTTAAGAGAAATAATTATATATTTTAAATGAAAGGATATCAGATTTACCAGTGAGACATATTTTTCTTCCCCCAATTGGGAAATGTGTATCAGATTTTATAATTTGTTTGAAATCCTTGTTAAATATCAATGTGAGATTACTAGTTCTAAGTATTGATGCATCTGATCATTTTCTAATAGTTATTTGGCTTGATTTTTCTCTGAGTTGTAAAAATCTATTTCAACTTCCTGGGTCATCAAATAATAATATGATGACCCAGGAACGTATTTATTTTATTGAATTTTTACACCAATAGTATTGTGGTGATTGTATTGATATGGCTACGCCGGCCAAATCCTGTAGAAAAGCTGTTCTGAAGTTATGCAGGACTTCTTCCAAACTGGACTTTCTTGTTAATTGCTGTTCACTGGGGTTATTCCCTGCTTCGATTTATAGAATATGTTTGTCTCCTGACTGCTCTACATTACTACCAGTAGTCAGACGCTTGTGTTTGAAAAAAGCGATAAGATTTGCTAAGAGAAAAAGGTATGCATTGGTGGACAACACTAACCGATTGAAAAATTATTTCTATGAGCTTAACCCTGACATCCTGACCAGGATCAATGCAAGCGTCATCCCATTGGCAGACTCTGTTACTAGGAGACTCAGGAAACATCATAATAAGAAAATAGAATGGCTTTCAATGTTCCAACACCGGAATCAATACCAAATACAGGGTTCCCTTGTATGTTGGGATGACATACGACCTCCGCTTATGTTGGTTAACTTAGTCAGGTTAGGCCCTTCGTTTGCTCCTTCTCTTCCAGAAGATTTAAGTAAGATTATACTGGATGTTGAAAGGATGGTTGAGGGTCTTAGCAACATGCAAAAGAAATACTTCTGATGGAAAGCTTTCTTCTCTATTCGTAACAACACAGTCAAGGCACAACATGAAGTAAGCTATTGGAAGGTCATACATAACTCTAGACAATGGATGGATTGTAACAGTATAGTTGCCATAAGAGCAGACAAATCCAGAAGCATAGTACTAATGAAAAGGGACACACATAGAAACAGCTTACTCGAATACATCCGCAACGCTGAATGCACTAAGGCCCCAGCGGATTTTTGGAGAAGACTCAAACAAGGATTGCACGCATAGCTAATTCCCCACTGGGGGAATACTCAAAGTGATTAAGGCAACTGTTTCAGCACCAATTTCCTCACGCTTATTTGCTTTTACCAAACTCCATAAAATCAATAAACAACTGCACCCACTCATCGACAAATCGAGATCTCCAGCTATTCTTATGGAGCACATGCTTAACTCTTTTATAACCAACAAACATGGAGGAATATCCTTACACTGTGTCCAATCTGGTGGAGTTGATTCACAGATTGAACAACCTTGGCTGCTTGGATGGCGTCTACTTCACCGTATGTGATTTCAAGTCCATGTTCCCTTCCATTCGCATTGAACCGTGCTTTTGTGAATTAAGGGACTTCCTCATTCGAAACATCGACAACTCTTCTAGGCTTATTTCCAACATCTTGAAGTTGGCACATCTTATGTGTCACTCATCTTTTTTGTATTTGAAAGAGATACTTTCCTGCAGTCTAGAGGGGTACCTATGGGTAGTTCCATATCAGAAACCTTATGTGAATTGGTAGTCGGGCACCTGAAACGACACATCTTACCTAGCATAAGTGATGACATTAAGTTATATGCTAGATACATTGATGATGTGTTGATTATTTGGAAGAGGAAACCGGACTTGGCAGTGTTCGTCAAAGTTTTTAATGATAATGCTCATGGCCTCTCGTTGTGGGCAGAACAACAGTGTACCATCAACGTGCATTTTCTCAACATTGACATCGAGTTACAACAGGGTCAGTTAAGAACTAAGGTATTCCGTAAGAACTCATATGCTCTGCTTTTCATACATGCGAAATCACATGATCCTTTTAGTTACAAGATCTCTGCTTTTAAGACCCTAGTAAGAAGGGCTTACACCCATTGTTTGATGGCTGAGGATAGGAGAATTGAACTGGAATATATTTCAAGTGTAGCTAGGCAGCACGGTTACTCTACATGCCTAATTAATGAACTGGTAGCATGTCATGAACAACCTACAGATGCGGCACTTCCAGAAAACCTGTCCTTTCTACCTATTACTTACAACAAGATCCTTACCAACACCTACAAACAAATAGCCCACTATATGAGTAAAAGAATCGCTTACAGGAGATCACCGACTATTTTCTCTTGTTTAAGAAACGATAAGGACAGATTTGATCAAAAATAGTATCCCAGGAATATATTCTATATCTTATTTCTGATCACAGGGTGAACCATCTGTGCAAATATATTGGTGCTACCACATGCTGCCTAAAAACAAGGATCAAGGAGCACAAATACTCCATTCAAAAATGCCTTTCCACTACAGCTTTGGCTTCTTTTGCCCTTGATGATGACGTCAGGGTGGATTTTGATAATGCACGTTTAATACAACAGTGTGAGCACCAGGCCAGCCTAAAATACCTAGAACAGCTGAAGATATTTAAAGCGTTCAAGAAAGGAACAGCCATCAATTTCAAAGAAACGGACTCATTGGCGACTGCGTAGAGGGTGTATTTTGACATATAATTGATCTACATCAAGTTTGTCTGCGGATTTTTTATATACATTGAAATTTCTTAAAACAGGAAACCAGTTACATGACTAGTTTGTTAGTGTGCTACTTCGGGCTGCGCATAACCTCAAGATGCATTTTTCAAATTTTTGGAGTCAAACCTGATGATGACCGTTGAAGATGGTAGAAAATGTTCGTTTTGAAGTGAATTTTTGCTGGTTTTTCGGTAATTACATATTTATTTTATTGAAAATATGTAGTTTCTATTTGTAGAAAAACTGAAGTCCATGTTTGAAATTAATGAAAAGCTTTTAAGGCTGCTAATTTCCATCCTTGGGAAAATACTAATTAGTGTTTTCAATGGCATCAACTTGTCAGAACCTATTAGCCAGTTCATTAGTATCTTCCAAAAAAACTTTCTCGGCCATTATAAAGTAGGCCATATACCTTCTGGATGGAATGGGATGTTTCCATGCTTCATAAAAAGGACAATGAGGAACTTCTCAGAACTGCATGACAATTGCTCTACTTTCTGATTTTAGGAAAATTTTTACATCAATTATACTGAGAAGGTCCAACTTCTGGGTGAAAAAAAACGTTAGTACAAAATTGGTCCTTTTTGCCTTGATATCTATTGTTCAGTTACAACTGATAAAAATGCAATCTTTGCATCGTTTTTAAATGTGGAAAAAAATTACAATTCTGTCCTAATATCCAAATTACGGCATAAAAGGTCTGTCTATCAAGCTGATGCATTATAAGATCTCTTTTTAATACATGTAGATAATTTTCTTGTTTCATAAAGACTGAGTATCCATGTTTTAAAATAACTAGAGGACTACTACAAGACAATTTTTTATTACCTTACCTTTTTAATTTTTACATTTTTTGAGATGATTAAATATTATAATTAAGAGAAGGATGGCTTTGTAATTAATTCTCAAATTATATATTCTATAACTTATGCAGATGATATAGTCATTTTGGCACAAGCAGCTTCAACTTTATGGCAAAAAATTAATTACATACTTTTGTATTAATTGGGATTTGTCTAATAATCCTTCTAAACCTTCAGCTATGATTTCTCATAATAAAAGTAAACCTGCTAAAGGGGTGTTCTCATGGTTCAACTGTTGTTGAACAACAACAGTTGAAAGACTATTGAAATGGTAAGTTGACCAACAAGCTATTCCCATGTTTCAACCCAAAATTGAAAAACTGGAATTTGCAATTTAAAATGACAAATTATTGAATTATTTGAATTTCAATCTGCTGGAAATGACTCATCGGTTGACATATAGTTGTACAACAAAAGTTAAACTCATCCAACTGTCATTGCTTCAACTAAGTTGAAATCAGATTCTCCATGCTTCAATGTACATTCAACTGATTTTCAACTTCTAATTATTCAATGATAGTTGAAATATGAGAACATCCCTTAAAGACTCAAGTAGATCTTTATATTAATAAGATAAAATTAAACATTTAGATGTTATGTTGACCACTTTTAAACCTTTTTTTAAATATTATAAGGATTGTTTAAGAAAATCTACTAGATTGATTGTTAATTTAATTATTTTCTGTAAAATACTAAAATTAAGAATATTTTTAATATTTTAAAATTGTTTAACACAGCAATTTATTCAATATCATTCAAAGTCAAAGAATTTTGAACTAAACCATGAACCAAGAATACATTCTAGTTGATCTTGTTTTAAATTTTTACAAATGCTTATCAGATAATGAAATAAAATATAAGATTGTTGTTCTTGTTTTTATTATTAAAATTGGCTAGTTTGCTGATTGTGTTGCAGATTCAAGAAGAAAAAAAAATCAATGTAATAGATATAGAAAACTGTTAGGTAAAATGTACAAAAACTTAGTATTAATAAAGTACATAATAATAAATTTTTTATGACAACATTTTTAATATTAAAAAAATAACAAAAGATTATAATCAGCAAATTCTGATAAAATTAGTGAACAAATCTAAATAATGCATAACCATTCTTACACTTGTTCTATATCAAGTGTCAAACATTTTATTCAGATTGGACTGATTTATTATGTCCAGGCCACAAATATCTTTGCATAATCTTAATATTTATAATTCTAATTTTTATATAATAAAATAATATATACAGTTTAATCCAATTTAACGTCATTAGATGTAACGACAACCCTAATATAACATCAAATTTTTATTGGTCCCACGATTTTACTATACTAGATAATATTAAAAACCCACTTGTGACGACATAAAACCCTGTTTTAACATCATATTGAAGCACTCCCAAATTTACAAAATTAGATTACAAATTTCATTTAACAAAAAAAATACTACATGTTCAGTCATAGGGTCAGAGTCCACTTCCTAAAATGACTGTGGGCGGTACTCTCACCACCTCACTTTGGTGGGGTGAGATTTGCCACACTTTTAAACAACATGACAATTGGTTATTATGATATTATGTACTCATAATGACTGGTTATCATCAGTTATTATGTACTCATTTTTAAATTACTTTATGCTAAATTGTTAAATATTCTATTATTTTTAATATAACATATTATATCAAATACTTTATAAAGAAATAATTGTACCATTTTTAATTGGCATACATCGGTATGTATTCAAAACCAGAAGTTCCGCCATTATTGAAACTTAGAACAAATAGAAATTTCTTATAAAAGGTAATTTTTGAAATTTTTAATTACATCAATGTATACTTAGACATAATAATGTAAATAAAGTTGATTTAAACATGTAGTTTGCATTTTTATACATATGGCAATAAATTATCATAATACTGTATTACCATTAAGAAATAATTTTACGGTAATATATACGATGTTAAATTAGAATGGATTTTATAATAGATTCTTGAACACACTTGGTATTTTTTATGGGACTGAAATTATGATTTTGCAGATAACAACACTCTATTATAACGTCAAAAAATTGCTGGTCCCATGGACAACATTATAATCGGGTTAAACCATTTATATTTTTAATATTAACTTATTTATTATTTTTGTCAATATTAACTTTATTGAGAGTTCCCATATCTTTAGAACCCAGATTAGCACCTTATGCAACTATAAAGCCCTAAACTGATGCAGGATATAACAAATACAAATTTCATTTGTTTCTATTTTTAATTTATTTATTTTATAAAAATTTAAAATAACTTCATTAAAAAGGTCCATCTCTTATGGAATATTAAAAAAACAACATTTTTTTAAATATTTCAATAATAACTTAAGCAACTAATAATGTCCTCCTTTCATCATCATCAAATTTTAATTGTATACACACACATATTCTTATAATTATATAAGAATGCTAGAGCATTTGTGTATGTAATTATTTTAAACAATAGAAGTATTGTTTACCATAAAAAAGAAATAATGATGATGCTTACAGTTTAGTATACAATGTCCTCCAACATGGACTCAATGAATATGGTTTGAAAAGTGGCCACTGTCTTTGGACATAACATTTCCATTGTTCTTGAGTTGTTTCTACTTCCATAACTTGTCTCCATCGTTTACATACTTGACCACAACACCATAATGATAGATCATCAAGGTATGAAAATATAACAGCAAGAACTAGAAAGAAATATTAATGTTAATTTTTAATATTCTAATTCAAGTTGGTATTTAAGTAAATATTATAATTATAAAGCAATAAAAATAATACAGTAGAACATCACCAATTCAGACTAATTAGGAGAAAGCTTAGTCAGAATTAGTGAAAGTCAACTTAACAAGATTTTTACTCAAATGCATATTGTATGGTATTGTGAAATCGGGGGATGCCGAATAAGTCGGAACCCCTCTCGATTGTCACCAATGTGTGAGATCCCGGGGAGGTAAGAGTTTGTCGTACCTCTTTTTCCGGCGACTCACGTGTCCAGGATGGCTGTTACGTCGACGGCGCGTTACGCGTTACGCGAGTGGAGGAGGAGGAAGATTGGGGTCGACGATAAGGCGAAGCCGACAGTCAAGAAAGACACCATTTTATAACAAAACAAGATTTATTAAACTCGAAACGAACAAAACTACACGTCTACACATCTACCCTCATAAACAAAAAGGGGGTCCGGAGAGAGAGAGTTTACAAATATATGCTCATACCTCTTAACGAGTCCGTACTAGACAGAGTCCGGTGAAAGTCCCGGTAGGTTGATATTCACTCCGAAGTGACGATAAAGTTTGGCTGATGGAGAGTCAGTTAATGGGCCGATGGCACGTAGAGCTTTAGAATTCGTAGACAGGGCAATGGCACTTAAAGAACTTAGAAACCTTTTGAGAGTCCGGCGGATGGCGTAGTGCACGTCGTAAAAGCGAGACGAAGGAGAGCCCTTTAGGGGGGGAAGGAAGCGTCTTTTATAAGTTTTGGATGGGAAAACTTGTCACATGATCGAAAACGAATCACTATTAGGGCCATAGGTGTTCCCGGGATATTAAATAAACGACTAGTTCGGACGCTAACTATAAACCATCGTGCAAGATGATCTACCTGCTCCGAAGGAATAACGGTTTGTTGATAGTTAGGGGACAATCGTTGCCATTCGAGGGTCAATAATTTCCCGGGTATGGAATGTTGTTGATTAAGTTGTTTATAACTGGAGTGAACAAATTCAGAAATTTCTAGGTTTTTAACTTCCAGATTTCACAGTATGGTCCAAAGAGTATACTTTAAAGTCAAATTTTATTGTGCACTTTAAATGAATAAATATAGTGGTTTGACAATGTAGTAGTAGTAGTAGTAGTAGCATGATTCTTATCATTGCCAATGTTTACTAATTTGGGATTAAAAAAAAGCTAATTGGGCTGCAATTTGAAAAAATTATAGACCTATAATTCCTCACTGTCGTCTGTCTGTCTTTCCTTAATCTCGAGAACAGAGTTAAACAGATGAAATACAAGATGTGGAAAGATTAGGGGCAGGAGGCACCAATTAACTATATATATAAACTTCCAATGCAAACTGGAAGTTATGTTATTTCAATTAAAAAATTTTCCCCTGAAAGGAGTTAATAGATGGCATAACTCTACTGTTAAAGGAAAAGTATGATTTACAGAGACAAGCCACTATTAATGAGGAGGAAAGCATATATTTTAAATGAAATAAATTTTAAAAAATATGATTCAAAATTGCAGCTCAACATTGTAACAATGTCACAATAAATAATTACTTGTTTTTATTTGAGATTCATCTTCTAACCATTTCTTGATCACATTTGGACACACATGTGTAGAGTACATAAATGCTATATTATTATGCATAAAATTAGTAAAAACATAATTACAATAAATATTTTATTTTTCAGTTTCTCATATTAAAATTGATCTGAATATACAATCAATATAAAAATTATACAACTAAGAAAATTTACTATGTTTATAGAATTAAAAAAAAACCCAAAGAATTTCATGATAGTTTATTTCCTATATGCCAGAAAAAGCATACAAAAATTGCACATTAAATTTTTTCCAAATTAAATATTTCTATTGTAAAAAAGAATTGAAGTTAAAAAAAGTGTATGTAAAAAATATACACTGCCCATCTAAAGTTAAGTATGAATCACAAACATGACAATATTTTCAAAACCACTTAAACAAATTCCTAAAATTTTCATAGATGTATACATACTTTAGGTATACACTGTATGTATTTGGGGAAAAAATGAGTGAATGTTAAAAGAAAAAATAACAGATGAATGCAAGTAAAAATAAATGTGAATACAAAAAAGAAGGTTTGAATACAAATGCTAAGGTCAATATAGAATGTGACCTCCTCATTAATGCAAGGTTGACAGTGCCAACTCATACTTCAATAAGAAATTGCAAAAAATGAGAAGGCAATGATTGTCGTTCACACAAAAGAGTGGTTTGGAGGTCATCAAGGGTTTGTGGAGGAGGTATGACAGCTGAAACACATCTTCCTAGAGTATCCCATAAATGTTCTATGGGACTGAGATCTGGAGAATATGCAGGCCAATCCATTCATTTTATTTCCTCTTCATAAAATATTCCTCTCCATATTGGTCAACCAATCTTACTTGATTGGACAAGCATTCTTGTCCATTAAAATGAAATCTTCTCCAATTGCAGCAGCATAAGGTTTGACATAGTGGTCCAGTATCTCATCATGATACCTGTGAGAAGTAATGGTACCTCCATCAAACACAAGGAGGTCAATGCAACCATCTAATGAAACCGAGCCGTCTTTCCACCACTGCTAAAAGCATGTCTTTCCATTATGTTCTGTGGTTTGTAATGGGTTCTAATCTCCTTCCAGATTGATATACAGCTGCTGATAGATTCCAGGGAGAACCTAGACTCATCTGTGAACAGGACATGAGTCCACTGTTCTAAAGTCCAGTCTATGTACTCCTGACATCACTTCAGATGGGCCTGTATGTCTGGAAGCTGAAGGCACACAGAGCCGATTGATGAGCATAGAGTCCAGCCTTGTGAAGCCTTCTGGTAACAATTGAGACAGATACCTGCCTTCCTGTGGATGACACATGACTAGCATGCAGAGATGAGGCAGACACTCTACTGTTTCTTTTGGCTAGAACCTGTATATAACAATCATCCTGAGATGTCACCCATGGACATCTTGAAAAAGGTCTTGTGACAATGGTTCCTGTTGTTTGGAATTGTCTCCAAAGCTTCAAAATAGCAGAATGATGGATATTAAAGAATCTTTCCACTTCAGTAATTGACTGGCCTCCAATCTTCCAACAGCTCTCCATCTTTCTGAATCCTACAAATGTTTTCTTTGGGACATGATTATGTACTGTTTGCACCATATCAATTCTGTTTTCTGTTCTTTATTGTCTACAGCAGTGTTCCACACCTTTCACCTTGTAACTGCACACTGGTGTGCCATTACAAGGTGAAAGGTGTGGTTTTACATATTCTTTTAATTTCAAGTTTCATTTATGTATTTTATCACAGTTGCTGTGTTTCTTATGCTTGTATTTTATTTTCTGTGCATCACTGATGAAATAAGATGATGTTTGTTTATTCTTTATTACAAGCTATGCATTTTTATGTATTCTAAGAAATTAAATGTAAAATAAATTTGCTCACAGGTGTTGATGTCTGTTTAATACTAATACTACTACTACTAATAATAATAGGTTAGTGACATTATGTAATTCTATTAATAGTATCATATCATATGTTTTTGAGGGGATTGACATTTTGGTGTGCCGTGTTGAGTCATGTCGAGTCATGGGTGTGCCACAAGTAGAAAAAGGTTGCAGAACACTGGTCTACGGGTACTGTAGACCAGTGTTCCGCAACCTTTTTCTACAAAAATAGTGCTTTCTAGAAAGACACCAGTAGTTTCTCAGTGTTCATTTGCATATTTACATACATTTTGCTTAATTTTAATGGGTAAATGTTAGTTTTCATACTAAATTATATCTGTACACTAATTTTCATTAAGCTTTCATGCTACTTAGTCCTTTATTTAGCTTTTTGTGATCTGTGCTTAACTTTTGATGAGCAGTGTAAGTCTGTTTATGATAAAAAACAACTTAAGATAAAAGCATTTTGATATTAATAGAGTACAACTGCATTGTGTCTTAATTATGGCATTGAGTTTACCAAAGACAAGACGGTTTTCTTGAAAAATTTGTTCACATTAAAAAGTGTGTGAAATTCTTGTAGACTTCTCTGGTAATTATGACAGTAAGTTCTCCATGGAATTTAAATCAATCAGAACTCAAGGTTGACCAGGCTATTATAGTTACAGTAGAGTCCTGCTAGTCCAAACTAATTGGGACAGAGCCCTGTTTGGATTAGCAGATTTTCAGATTAGCTGAATAACTGAAATAATGCAGAAGCAAGCAGTAAAATAGGTCTGGTTTATACAGATCCAACACCATCAATGATGTCAGTACTCCCACCCTTTATTTCATCTGACTTGCACATAATAAAGGCTGAAAACAGTTAACAAAAACAAGTTTTGTAATTTTGAAACCTGCCTTCATTGTTTATCTTAAAATTATTTTAACTGTAAAAAACGTTTTTAATACACAGTCCAGGATGTTCACATTCCAATCAGTTGACTGATGCTACTCTGTGAGTTAGCACACTTAATTGTGGATGTTGAATGTCCTCTTTGCTCTACATTATTTTAGTTTAGTTTAGTCTGCTGCTACAATGACTATGAAATGGAAACACACAATGTGTACATTGAAAAATAAGTTGGATGTTTTTGAAAAGGCTAGACAAGGGTGAAAATGCAACAAAATTGGCAGTAGTTTGGAGTGGGCAAGGCCATAATAACCAACTGGAAAAAAAACCGCACAAAGATTGAGCAGTTTTGTGCCTCTACTTTAGAAAAATCAGTTGAAAATCAACAAACAGCAAGGCCCTCAACATTTGACAAGCTTGATGAAGCCTTATTCACATGGTTCATTCAGGAAAAAGAAATGAGAACATCCCTAAGTGGAACTCTTGTTACAGAAAATTTCCTCTCTGCTAACCAAAACATGTTCGGATTAGTGGTGTTTGGACTAGCGAAACTCTACTGTACTTGCTTTTTCTCTAATGAGCTTAAATTACTTCATAAAATATGGCAACAGAGTCACATCTTCACATCATCTACACTTCAATTCTCAACTAATCGCTATCAAACAAAACTGCTTTATTTGGAAATACTTCCACACATCATTTCAATACAATACATGAACTGAGTGCTTTCAGAGCTGTGCTCCATCTTCAGAGTTTTATATTCTTTAAAATTTTAAGGACTATACATCATGAAAGTATTTCTTTATATTTGAATACTCTCAATTTTTACATGTTATTCAAAAAACTTACCATTAGGTGAAACTAATTTATTTTTTTCTTTGTCTCAAATATAGAATGTATACTATATAGTACATCAATATATTGCATTATTTCTAATAGTTTAATTATACATTAATACAGTTTACCCCTATTGATGCTATTCATTTCAACTTAAGCCTAATTATTTTCAGATTATAATAAAAATGGTTAATCTAATGAATTTCAGTCTAAAAGGTAGACAATTAGGCTATGATCTTGTAATAATCAAATAAATCTAGCAATGAGTCGCGTAACTTTCCTGGCTGCTACGAGATTTTATTTTAAAAATCACTTTTTAATTATTAATCATAAATAAATAAATAAAATTATATGTGATGCCATCTATTATGAGATTTTGTTATAAAAACTTTTCTATTTTATAATAATTAAAAATATATAAAGGACTTAATTTTGAAAGCAGAGAAGAGTTTTACAAACATCTGTAAATGTTAACAACAAGTAAAATCAAGTAACAAAAAGTAAGTCCAACCCCATGGGAGATATGACAAGTGACCACCTTCTACCCCCCCTTCTCAACCTTTCATCACCAAAATTTAATAGCATCAATGCCCCTTAAATACAAGCTACCGTGCCAAATTTCGTTTCTTAATCTTCACCCCATCCTGAGATATTAAACAAAATAAACACCAACACACACATGTGAAATTTTTTGCCGGTTTTTTGACTTTTTTGGGTTCAGAAGGTCCCTTGTTATGTATACATAACAGCTAAGAAAGTAAAATGAAATAATTTAAAAATTGTAAAAAAAAAATAAACTTTGGAATGGAACTGAAATTGCAACTTTTGCTTATATCTATATGCATCTTTTCTAATTTAAATTTATAAATACAACTATATAAACTGTATAATTTCTTTATACCTTCTGCTGGTAAATTTTCACCAAGACCATCGGGAAAGATGCTATCCATTTTCCGTGGACAACTAAGGGCTGAAATACATTCAGTCAGTTTATCAATTTTCAATGTTGTAATCACAATTCTTCGAGGTCTATCTTGTCTCCTTGGCAATGTTTCATAAAAATCTGAAGGTTCTTCATTACCAGAATCTTCAGAATCACTTTTCTACATAAATGTATGCATTAAAAAATATTAATGTAAGTATATAAATTTTAAATTAACACACTTATTTTCCAATGAAACAAAAATATAATATATATAGTTTTCATGACAGTTTTGCTTTAAAATAAAGAAAAACTCTATATATATATTGATATTATTAAATTAAATTTCTGAAACTAATTTTAAGTATAAATATGAAAATAAATTAATATATATTAAAATTAAATTAATTTGATTAATTTATTCATAAATAAATACTGTTTGGTTGCATGAAGAATGCATTAGAAAGGAATGTGATATAGCCAAACATATCTAAAAGACAAAGATAGCTTGAAAATAATCTATGCCAAATGTTGTTAATTAAATAAATTACAAAAAATAGCTTGTAGGTAAACTGCCTAAGCAACTATCTTGTGATTGTTAGATGTTCGTGTTTAACAACTCCTCAGCGATAGTGCTCATGAGAAGAGCGCGAAACCTCGTCCCATTTTTTAAAATTAAAATCCCCATTTTTTTTATAGTAGTTCTTTTTTCTCTCTCTCTGTGCAGTCTGTAAAGTTCATGACTGCTTTGTGATTTGTGTAAATAACTTCAATAAAGTTTTTTTTTGAAGACATTGCTGGTATGTATAATTTGTCATCCTATCCTGCGCTGTGAATAAACAAATTATCATTAGCATATCGAAACTGAAGTTAATGATAAAAAATCTTGACCCTAACAGTGATGTCAAATGGGAGAAACCTATTTCTGAAAGTAATTATTCAAAATTTAAAAAAAGCTTACAGTACTACTTTTAATATTATTTCACTTATTCATTTTGAATTTGATTTAAAAATAATAATAATAATTAAATAATGACAACTTGATCTGTGTTTAAAAGTAAGTCTTCCTAGTAAAGATATATTGCTAATTGATTAAAACATACGAAACAATCTTCAAGCCAAGGAACTAATTTATTATGTAACATGTTTTTGGCTTTCTTTAGTAACATCAACAGGCATTTTAGAACAAACAATGCAATTCCATTGGTTTGAAATGCATTGTTCTAAAATGCTTACATTTTGCATTGGAATGCCTGATGATGCCAGCAAAGAAAGCCAAAAACATTTTTACAGAATAAATTAGTTGCTTGGGTCAAAAATTGTTTTGTATGTCATTTTACTAATTATCCAGTTCTTAT
Source organism: Centruroides vittatus (assembly GCF_030686945.1). Classification (NCBI taxonomy): domain Eukaryota; kingdom Metazoa; phylum Arthropoda; class Arachnida; order Scorpiones; family Buthidae; genus Centruroides; species Centruroides vittatus. Next base: position 1,577,935 of record NW_027122345.1, read on the forward strand.
ACAGTCAAACCTTGGGTTTCAAATGCCTTGCTTTTCAAACAATTTGGCTCACAAACAAAAATTTTAAACTCATATTTTCCCCACTTGCTGTATGATAACTCCGTTGACAAAGAAGCTACTTGGAAAAAGCCGGCCACAAATGGTCAACTCCCTCTACTTCCTATGTTGAAGAAAGTCAACAGCTCAATCAATCAAAGGCAAGACTACCAATTCAGAAGTTAGTGGTGCAGAGATTTGCATCATGTCATGAAATGTCACAACACAAATCATTGATGACGTTGCTATTTAAATTATATTTCAATACATATGTGGGAAAAATACTATTTCCATTTTTCAGCATGTGCCGCAGTTGAATCAAAATCAAATTAATTAATAAAAGCCACATTAATTGACATTCATGTAATATAAATGGAATCTAAGAATTCATGTTTAAATATGCTTATGTTAAATTAAATATATAATATTACAGTAATAAATTTTTGCTATAATATTAATATTTATTAATATTATGTAGCCAGTTAATTAAAACTAAAAATAATAATTAAAACTATGGCCTTTACACCAAAACTGAAACTAAAACTAAAATTAAAAATAAAATGAAAATTAATTAATTTAAATTAAAATGGAAATCAAATCAATTGAAATATATTGCAGAAAGTATGGATAAAGTACTTGTTGTCTGTCTTGATTGATTTGATTGTATTTCATCCAGGCAGAGTCGAGTCTATTTATAGCACTTTTTTTGTTAAGTGATGGTTTCGATTTCACTTGGCAGTGATGGAATATTTTGCTTTTAATATATATATAGAATAAATATAGATAACATTATATTCCATTTTTTGGCATTTTTATGCATGAAATACTGCTAAAAAGGTTGGGAATGGATTAATCCATTTTATATTGTTTATGGAAAAATTTGTTTTGGTTTTAGAACAATTTGGTTTTTGAACAACTTTTAGGAACAAATTAAGTTTGAAATTCAAAGTTTGACTGAAATATCATTACTGCTAACTGATTTATTATGTGACATAAATTTTGTTATATCAAACTAAATGTAAACATTAATAAAATATTAATGATCTACTTAAATATTTTTAAAACTTTAAAACTAAAAAATATTTATTTTGTTTTTACCCCTTTATCTGCTTTAAAAATACACTCATGGTTGTTAAATTTAATAAAATTTTGTTTTAATAATAATTTTTTCATTGCAGAAAAAAATATATAAACAATAAAATGGAATAAGTACGGGCACAGTGATTGGTCCAAAATTAGCAGATAGGCCTATCTGCATGATTGAATTAGATAAAAAAAAACTAGCAACATTAAATGGAACAGTTTTTATGGTAAGATATGTCAACGATATAATAATTATATATGATACTTCAGTGACAAATGTTAATATAATCTTAAATTATGCAAATATTGTGCATTAAATTTGTCTTTAAAATTTAAATGTGAATTTAAAAAAAATTATTTAAGCATAAAAATAACCCAATATAGTATTTCACTTAACATAACAATCATGTAAAATTATTGTAATGTAAATAAAGTCACAAACCATAAATCCTATTGTCCCTTAGCAACAAAATACTACTACTTTATGACAGCCTTATCCAAGATTTGGCCTAGAACAACTAAATTAGAAGAAAGGATTACAGAATAGCATGAGTTATTACATAAATTTTTATTAAATGACTGCCCCCCACAGATTATTACAAAAAAGGTATCAGAATACAATAAAGGTAAGTTTAATGTTAAACATAGGATAAAAATGAGATAAGGAAAATATATATATATCTTTTCCTTACAATAAGGGTCTTTTTGAAAAGTATAAAAATAAATTTAAAGATTATGGGATTATATTAGTGGCTAACTTAAAAAATTAAATTAAAATAAGTAAAACAAAAAAGAAAGAAAATTTGGAGGAGGGTGAGGTAGTCTATAAACTTAACTGTACATGTGTAAATCTAATTATACAGGGGAAACAAAAAGATAGCTGCAAATTAGAATTTGAGAACACAAAGCAGTTATTAGACTAAAATGTAACCAATCTCCAAGGTTCAAGCATTGTGAGAAATCTGGACGTGTTATTGATGAAAATAATTTTAAAATTCTTCTCTCTACACCATAAATTTAAATAATGGAGTGGAGATAGAGGGCATGTGAATGGATATTGTGTGGAATAAAAGCTCATGACAAAATGAATGCTGGTTAATTGATAATGTACAACTACTAGAAAGTTCATAAATTATTTTATTTGCTTTGTACCAAAGAAAAAGATCAGGTTTTAAGTAATGATGGGACGATACTAAAATTTCTCCCAATTCCGCTGAAAACTCCTGATTCCAAATCTTTCGAATATTTTCTAAAGTTTATTTTAGTTTAAAACAATTAGATTTACATTACAAGCATAATCCATTCATTAATTAATAAACATCAAGCTTAGAATGGAAAATGATTGGGAAATTCAAAATCATCTTTCAAAAGAAACCCAACATTTCTCCATTTAAATGTGAATATGCATACTTTTATTGTATACTACAAAATAACTTTGTAATCTTATTTCAGATAAAGTTAATTAATATTGCAACACTACCCTCAAAGAAATTACAGTTAATTCTGTTTTACTCAAAGAATTATCCCAGCATGTCATCTAGGGTCGCCATCTTTGAAAACTGCTTCATTGGCCAATGCCATGACTAGGGAAGGGGGAAGGCAAATGAGAAGATGCACTTCTTTTTTAATATTTCTCGCAATTGGTATGTCTCGTAAATGCAGTATTTCATTGTATTTAACACTAAATAAGGTTTCACAAATGATGCAACAAGCCAAACAAATGTCATCACCACGAGTTAATCAAGTTTTGAATTCATTCACTCAAGCCAGATTTTCCTAAATTTATGTACAATTATGTGAACTTTTTTCATGGAAAAGAAGAATCAAATGAATGCCTAGACTGATTCATCTTGAAAAAAATCCAGTAACAAGTTGCTTAACTTTTCCAGCAACATTTGGTGGCACCATCTTTTATTATATCTTATTAAAAAAACAATGCAAAAAGCTTAATTTTGAGGGTAGGGATTTTGGAATTTATAAAAAAAATTGTAAATGCTAACAAATAATATCTTCATTAAATCCTACCCTACTGGAAATACACACAACCCCATTATCTCCCCACCCCTTAGCCTTTAATTACTAAAATTTAATAGCATCAATTCCCCTAATAAACAAACCTCTCTGTAAAATTTCAGAAATTTTTAAAAAGCATACGAGTTAAGCATCAAAGAGAGTGAACAAAATCATGCCTCCCCCCCCACACACAAATTACCCCAAATTTTTTTGCATTTCTCAAAGTTTTGAAGTTCTGAGTCCAAAATGTAAAAATCTTGGGGAGTCATTTTTTGACTGATCGCCATACTTTCTCTCTGGTATATAACAAGAGCTGGGAAAGTAAAATAAATTTTTAAACTCAACTCAAATAAATTTACTCAACTCAATAAATTTAGCGTGAACAATTATTTTTACTTACAATCATGCAAATCATGTTTGAGAATTTAACATATTACAGCATTATCTGTGAATCATAACAAAAACATTCATAGTTCTAATGGAAAAGTTGTTTTATCATTAAAAAATGTCTTAAATACTTTTTTCAGCAACACTTTGTTTAAACGAGCATTTTCAACCCCTTTTCATAGGTCTACGTCAGGTTTAACAAGAAGATTTGAACCATTTAAGAAGACAGTTTGAATATTCTTGTTAACTGATGTAGACCTATGAAAAGGAGTTGAAAATGCTCATTTAAACAAATTAAAGTGTTGCTGAAAAATATTTAAGGTATTGTTCAAGTGTTTTATTATAAGTAAACATACTAAATATTAGAAACAATTTAATATAATATTTTTTCAATTAAACTATAAGTTTGTTTATATTTTAAACCATTTTTTGAACACTTAAATATTTTTGTCGACTGCCAGCCTCAATTTGAAATTGCCGGTCAAGCCAACCCAATACCATCCAGGTAGTAAACTAATGTCACCCTATCTCCCCTAAAATGGGGGGTAGTTAGTACTGACCAAGTGCGATCTCTAGTTGCTCTGACTACATGAAAAAAAAGTTCGATGTGCCAGACATCACCTCATATATGGGCATTACGTACTCTATACTTTGGCAACATGAAAGTTTTCAATAAACTAATACTTAATTGTTAATATAATAATTTAAAAATTTTTTTAAATCTTTGACTAAAACAAATAATTTTCTTGTTAAATGTGAAAGAACCATTTTAAAAATTGGAAATCATGACAAAATTTACTCGATTCCTGGAAAATGTCCAATTTTTCCAATTTTGATTAATGGTCCCATCACTAGTTTTAGATTTGTTTTTTATATTATTTGTAAGAACTAAGTCATGTTTTTTATTTTTAATCTGAAGAGGGGTGAATTAATGTATAAAAAACCATTCACCCAAAATTCATTGCTTGATTTAAAAATTCTAATGTAACTGGATGATCTATGTTCTTGCTGAGTTCTATGTTCAAATTTGGGTTGTAGAAATTCTATAAAGTAGGAAAGTGTTTTCTTAATGTTTGATTAAAATAAAACTGTGTTTTGTCTTTAACTTGAATGTGGAAGTGCATCTTTGAAATGGACCTGATCTCAGTTTTACATTACAGAGTCCCCATTCAGAACATGCATTGGTAGTAGTAAAGAATAGTGGGTTAGGGTGACAAATTTTACTTAACTAGTCTATACAAGATTACAACAAGTGAATGTCCAGCTGAATTTCAAAGAATAATTTATGAAGGTGGATACATTTCTGACTTTGTTTTTAATGAGGATATGACAGCCTTGTACTGAAAAAAGTTGTTTACTAGGACATATATAGCTTGTAATGAGTAGTCTCATCCTGCTTTTAAAGCTGCAAAAGATTGACTAATAATTGCTGCTGGTGGCAATGCATCAGTCACAATCAAACTAAAATCACTTATAGTATGCCCTGCACAGACAACATCTGTTACGAAAGGCATTGATAAGACTTATTTGCCTGTTGTATGGAGTTTTAAAACAAGAAAAGCATCAGACAATTTTTACTGAATGATACTCTTCCTACTTTTGTCTAGAGGTAGAAAAAATTAGTGCTGCAGATAAATTGCTTAATTAATAAAGTTGTTTTAGTCTTTGACAATGTCTCTGGGCATCTAACAAATCTTAAAAATTACATATTGATGCCTGGGATTTTAAGGTAATTTATTTACTATCCAAAACTATATGTATCATAGATAATTTAGTTAAAATGTAATAATTTATAAAAGAAAAATTCAAAATTTTTTTGATCCCTTTGGCAGCTGATGGATCAGGATATTACTGTAGTCTTCAAAGTATATTACTTATGCACAATCTTCAGGATTGTTATGGCAATGTAGGCATCTGATTTGTTGTCTGTGACTGACTATTGAAAGTCCTTTAATATTCTTAAGAACATAAACATTTCAGCAGCCTGGGAAGAAGTGTCACAATAATGTATGAATGGTGTCTGATGGAAATTGTAGCCTGATGCAATTTTTAACTTTTCTGGATTTGAGTTTCTCAGATATAACTGCTGCGTGTGGAATGGTCAAGAATATTAGTATTAATGATATCAATGAGTTGCTACAAAGACACGGAGAGTCACTTTCAAAAAATGATTTGGAAAAGCTGGCAACACACCTTGCTAAAGAGAACAATGAAGAAAACAAAAGTTCAGGAAATGGCACCACTCAGAACTCTTACTACAAAAGTTTCCATACAGATACAAACTGCCTGTGAATCTCTGTTATAATTATCTGACTGGGAATGAAGCTCATCCATCTAAATGCTCTCACACCACATAACTTGGAGGAGAGAAGAAAAAAGTTTAATAGACATCCATACTGCAGTTCTTACCAGGAAAACTAGGAACCCTGTTTATCTAAATGACCCTTAATCAGGTCCATCTCATTTTATCACTATTTTCAAAGATGTCTTAATTTTTAATTTATAACTTTTGTCTTATTTTATTTATGTAAGATAATAATAAAATAACCAAAACTGTTTATTAAAATTAAAAATTTATTAACTTTTACTAGTCAATTTTCATTAAACAGTAAATTTGTTTAATGAAAATTCTGTTTAATTTGAATATAATTAGTGCAATTCAACACCATATCAATGTAAAATAAATGTATCTTTACAAAAATACTATTCCTTGTATTCTTTGCTCTTCCTTAATAACTAGACCAATTTCAACTCATTTCAAATGGACCAATGCATTTATTTATTTTTGAGAATATGATTTTTCTCTTTGCTTTGTCATGAATAAAACATGAAAACAATTTAATAATTCCAAGTTTGTAACAATTCCATTTATTATGTAACAGTATCATTCAGTTATTTGGTATTATTATTAGGATTTTTTAAGTTATAAAGCTTTTAATTTACAAATTCAACTTGTCAAATTGTCATTTTTTATAAAATTTTTGATGGTCCATGCACTATTTCTTCAGTTGTTTCATTTCTCCTATAGAAAATAATCTTGGTTAAACAATGAGCAATTATTTATTGTGACATCGTTTATGGCTGAAATTTTTTATCATATTTTTAATTTATTTAATTTAAAATATATGCTATCCACCTCAAATTAGTAGTGTCTTGCCCCTGTACATCATACTTTTCTATTAGAACAGAGTTGTGCTGGTCATCTATCTAACTTGTTTCAGGGGAAAATTTTTGAACTGAAATAACATGACTTCCAGCTTGCATTGGAAGTTTGCATATAAATAACCAGGTCCTCCTGCCCCTAAGGTTTCCATATCTGGTCTTGGATTTCATATATCTAACTTAGTTCTTGAGATTAAGGAAAGACAGATGGACAGACGACAGTGGGAATTTATAGGTCTAGAATTTTTTCAAATTGCAGCCCAATTAGCAAAAAATGTTAATGTTTTCTGTAAAATTTTGAGTGATATAAATTTTGGTAAATCAATTTTGGACAACTGAGTGACTATATCACATTAAAAAAAATAAAGTTAAAGTAATCAGATCTAACAAAACTGGTTGTTAGATGTTAAAGACAACATTTTTCTGAATGCAATGAAACAACAACATTGTAATTTGATCCGCTTCTAATCAGGAAGGAACTTTTATTTACAGGGCAATAAAACAATTAGTTTGTTGACATTAGTAGTGGGGATTGTGCCAAGTCTATTCACTCTCTCCAGTTAAAGTAATAAATTTTTCCTACCCTGACCTGGAAAGACAACACATTTATCACCAATTACAAACAAACCTGATATCAATTGGTAAAACCTGAAATAAATTATAGCGAATTGAAATTGATACATTTAGTTTTTTGCATTTTTGAATCAAATTACAAAAAAGAAGGAAAAAAAAAGAGCACAAGAAATGCTTTGTTTCAAACCACAAGTATTTTATACAGTTAGAAAGAAAACAAAATGAATTTAAGATATAATTGCAGTTTTTGATGAGATGCCTGTATAATTTCACAATTTTAGAATAAAAACTGGCATCTGTGAGACACCACATGTCCCAACTCATATGTCTGATCCACACACCCTCTTTAGGTTAAAATTATAATCATTATTTACTTCACTTTCACTCTGATAATGCAATTGGTTTCACTGACATGCCAATCATCTATATCCTTTACACTTTCAGTTTTCAATTTCATCTTCAGATAAAACGGCTTTCAGTTGAAATGGCTGACTATTTCAACTTTCCAATACAAAATAAGACACACTCTGTACTTATATAAATTTTAACAAGTATATATGTTCAGACTTGCAGATTCTCATATAAGACTGGTTTATATATGTCCAATGTGATGAGTCCATGTGCCCTGATAAGTATATAATGTTATTACTTTTTTTTTACATAAAATTCACTTGTTTATAGTACATTTAAAATGTGGATGTATGTATAATAAATCATGAAGCTGAAAAATCACAAATGTTTATGCTGGAGTGACATGTATTTCATAAAATGTTTTAAATTTACATATTGGATCAAATAGACCTAACTAAAGATTAATGTATGCAAATTTATGTTTTGAATTCTTATTTGAATATTTTTCCCTCTAAATTTTTACAAATATATACTTATCATATTTTGTCAAAGTCTAGAATCTGCTTCTATATTATAAATATTTAAATTACCTCTTGAAATAAAGTACCATCAGGATGATTGATATCCTCAGGAAATAGAAAGGCATGACAGGTGCTACATACAGGTTGACCAAAACAAGGCCCATAAAATCCACAGCATGTATAACACACAGTGTTCTGAAATAATTTATATTATAAATATTAAATTCATAACTTATTTGAATACTCTAATAAAAAGTTTATTAAAATATTTTTATATTTCCTTTATAAAAAGTTATAAAATTAACCATTCAAATCCATCCTTTCGTTCAAAATTGATAAATTCTCAAATTATATTTTTTCAATAATAATATGCTATTTTTGAATGCTAAACAGAAAATAGTCAATAATAATTTTTATTCTGTTCATTAAACAATTAACAATTGAGACTAATGAAAAATGATTTAAATAATTTTATTTAATATCAAAACACAAAGGAAAACAAGCCCATTCTGCTTTTCTTCTGAATCTTTAATTTCAATTACTAATCATATTAGTAAATTACTATATGCATTATAATTCTGGACCATTTATGTGAATTCATATTACCCATAATTTTGAGGGGATAACCTGCAGTTTGTGTTTGAAAGATAATTTGAAAAGGGGTGTGGGTTATGTAATTAGACAGATTATATGCCAATTTTAAATTCTTATCACAAGTTAAAGTTAAATTACACTATATAACTAGATTGTGACAGGCAATTGACCTACTGGATTGACAACTATGTATTCATACATTCACATGAAATAACACTGTGTTTAACTACAATATACTTCCCCACTGTTTTTACAACTTTTACCTATTTTGATGGATTATGATTTAATTTTTTAATAAATACTTGCAGTTAAGATTAATCTATTTTCAGTTTAATACAAAATACAATTTTATTTTATTATTGTTACTGGACAAAGGAAATTAGTCATAAAATAAAAACAATAAATTGTATTTATTTATTTTTTTACTTACATAATTTGGACAGTTCATAAAATTTATTAGTTTTGATATGACAACTATGAAATAAGTATCTGTTTGATCTTCAAATTTCTTGCAGGAAGCAAAAAGATGAACTAATACAGACTCACTATAAACCTTACAATAAGAACAAATAGCTAACAAAGATATCTTTACATGGTGAGGTCAGAACAGAAGTCAGAATCTAATAATGCTTAAATGAAACATAAGAGACTTAATAGTGAAATTTAAGTTCATTAATAAATATGATACATGCCATGCAAATTCAGAATGTTTAACCACACAACACCGGAAAGTAAATAAAACTTACAACTCACGAACCAATTACTGGGTGTGAATAACGTTTAAGTGACAAACGTTTTCGTTACCCCTTCTGGGCACTTCAGGTCAATTCTTATTTCAACTAGGCTGGCCGTTGACATTTGAAAATAAATCGAATGGTATGGATTTTGAATACGGTATGCGCATGAGTTCTCCATAAGATGATTAAAAAAGGTCGAACATAAGTTGAGTTGGAACATAGAGAACTACTGCACATGTTTTCAGTTCAAAGTATGATTGAAAATTAAATGTCTTTGTCAAGTATAGCCTGCCATGTCATCGACAGACACATCTCCTCCTTAAAATTAATGCAAACTTATCAACATACAAGAAAGACTGACCTGTAACATGAAGAACCATTACAACAAGAAACTACAGTGGATTATGCAATTTCAACTGCTCAAGAAATGCAGACGCCACGATTATCCATTTGTGGTGTGGGATGACTTACAAATACCAGAGTTTGTCAGCCAAGTCCTGAGATTTGGACCAGCGTTTGCTTCTCCACCTTCCATAAATGATGCCATGAAATCTTAAATCCCGGATTTGGAGATCCTGTTAAAAGGCCTTACTCATAGGCAAAAAGAATATTATAGATGGATGGCATCAATCAAAGTTAAAAAGACTAGGGAATCGGCAAATGTTCAGGAACTTAGAGAAAAGATAAGGCACACGAGTAGATGGATATGACAGAACAGAGTTACATTGGTCAGAGCAGACAAGGCCAAAGTTTTAGTTCTTATGAAACATGAGACATATGAGAGGCACCTACAAGAATACCTCAACATGACCCAATGTACAGAGGTGGAAGAGGGATGGATAAATAAGTTGCATTCTAAGATTAAATGTTTTGCCAACACGAAGCTTGCCAGCAAATTAGATATGAGAAACATTATCGTGGATGCTCCTGATGTCCCTAAATTATTTGCCTTCGCCAAGATACACAAGCAAAAACAGCAACTATGTCCGGTTGTTGACAAGGCTAGAGCTCCAACTCGTAAGTTAGAAAGAGTTCTTAGGAATTCTGTTTGCAAGAGTGGAAAATATAACTATGCATCAACACATACTTGAATTGGCCCACTTGGTGTGTTATAGCTCTATATTTCAATTTAATGGGATTATGTATATACAGAGTAGAGGAGGTCCCCATGGGCAGTCTGGTTTCTGAGGACCTCTGCAAATTAGTCATCAGACAATGGAATTTGTATTAAAGTAGCTATGCGAAAAGATGGAAACATTCTGAAAGATGCGGTGGAGGCAATCCCTGAAGTGACAAGCAAAGTGAAAGCAAAAGTAGCGGAGGGGAGACGCCCCAAAATAATTTTAATAAATGTCCCAAACTACATAGAAGAAAACAAGCTAACTAAAATTTTGTATGAACAAAACCAACTATGGCGAGGAATGGGCCTTGAGGAGTTTCAGCAGAAATGTTGTATAACCACGACCCTTAATAAAGGCAACGTTAAAGAAGGGTGCCGGCATGTGGTACTGGGTGTGGCCCCAGAAGTAAGAAAAATTTTGATAGCAAGCAAACACGTAGCGCTCGCCTGGAGCAATGTTAAGGTGGATGACTTTGTATACTTACTCAGGTGCTTCAGGTGTTGTGGCTACAACCACTTTGCCCAGGACTGTAAGAACCGGCTAAGGTGTAGCCACTGTGCAGAAGACCACCGTTTTTCAGATTGTCCAAATAGAGACAAAAAGCCAACGTGCGTTAATTGTCAGGAAGCTATTAATAATAAAAATTTACTAGAGAGTAAGAGATATGCCCCTGATCATAATGCTTTCTTAACAAAATGTCCGATATCACAAAAGACAAAGACAGCAGTTATAATGCAGACAAATTATGGGGAGTAAACCCAACAGTAACACAAATTCTGTCAACTCATTTCAACCAAAAGCTGTAACTTTAAGAACGATAAAAATACTTCAAATTAACGCACAAAAGAGCAAGTCGGCCTGCTCCCTGTTGGTTAAGACAGCGAACGATCTGGAGGTGGATCTCATAGTAATACAGGAACCATACGTAATTGGCAATAATATAGTCAGATTTGGGAGCTGGCAAATTCTGCAGAATCAGAGCGACAAACGGCCAAAGTGTGGCATAATTGTTCGAAACGAAAAATTAGAATTAGCAATGATCCCACAACTCTCAAATGAGAAATTCACTACCAGTATAATATACCAAGACCCACAAATTTACTTAATAAATGTCTATGTTTCCCCAGCAGAAGATGACGAAGCTTGTGTTAGCGAACTGGAAGATATTATAAGAAAACTGAATAGCCGGAATATAATTGTAATGGGCGACATTAACGCAAAATCTCCCATATGGTTTAATCCTCTGGAAGACAGAAGAGGAAGAAAAATTTCAGATATGATGGATGAAAACAGGATGACCTCAGCAAATATGAGCACAGCTCCCACTTTCTACACTGCAACAGCAGAGGGTTGGGACGATGTAGTCTTAGTCACTGAAGAACTAGACCACAGAATAGAAAATTGTGAGACTTTACTTATACCTTCAGGGAGCGATCACAGATACATTATCACAGAAATTAACAATTTTCAAATAGGCGAATACATCACTGGGAGAAGAATATGCAGACTGACCAACTGGGACCTATTTAGAGAGGTGTTTGCTAGGAAATGGAGAAACTATGACTTCCGAAAACTTACTACAAACTCGGACATTGATCAATATGTAACACATATAACTGAAGCAATGCAAACGGCTGGACAGCAAGCAACCAAAATAAAAAATACTGTTCGGAAAAAAACACCTTGGTGGACAAGCAAACTAGAGAGGCAGAAAAAGCAGGTCCAGAAACTTAGAAGAAAAATGACCAGAAACACCGCCGAAGAAAGAGAACGACTAAAAGAAGACTACAAGCAGGCACTTAAAAACTTCAAAAAAGAAATAAATAAGACAAGGTCTGAGGCATGGAAAAAATTTTGTGGAGAAAATCACAAGAAAGACCCATGGGATACTCCGTACCAACTTATTCCGAAATAGGAAGAAAACACACATGCCAGACATCACGAACGAAACCTATAGCCAGAACAATCTAGACATCATCCAGAACATAGAAAAAATTCTACAATTCCATTCCCCGAGTGACAATCCCGATTTAGACATTGAAATACACAAGTTAATCAGAACTGAGCATGGCCAATGTAAAACTCTCAACAATGATACCCCATTCTCCTTTAAGGAGGTCCAAAAGGCTATTCATACTCTTAAAAATGGGAAATCACCGGGACTAGACAGCATTACGGCGGAAATGGTAAAAGCCAGCATTTAACGAGATACCAATAGCCTTTGTCTATCTATATAATGAATGTCTGAGAAAGGGATACTTTCCAGACAGTTGGAAAAAAGCAAATGTGAAATTCATTCCAAAAACCAAAAACGCACGTGACCCAGAGGAGTTTAGGCCAATAAGCCTACTCCCGGTATTAGGGAAAATCTTAGATGGCTTAATAATCAACAGAGTCTATCATCATCTACAAAAGAATAACAAACTAAGTGACCTTCAATTTGGATTCAAAAAAGGGCGTTCTACAATCCAAGCAGCCCTCAGAGTCAAGAATTTCATCAAGAATGCTTGGGAAATGGGTCAACATTCCATGCTCATCTCAATAGACTTTAAAAAAGCTTTTGATTTTCTATGGTGGCCGAGCATCTTCAAACGCTTGAACGAGACTGAATGCCCTGCCAATATTCAAATGATTCTAAGAAACTATTTACACAACAGGACAGCAGGATACTACTCCAACAACATTACAATTGAAAGAAAGGTTACCAGAGGTTGCCCGCAAGGCTCGAGAAGTGGGCCAGGCCTCTGGAATCTGGGCTTTGACAGCCTGCTAGAAGAATTCAATGAAAGGGAAGATACAAAAATACAGGCTTTTGCCGATGATGTTATATTGATGATTTCGGATAAAAACTGTGACAAACTAGCAGAAAAAGGCAATAAAGCAACAGGGAAAATAGCTGAGTGGAGCCAAAAACATAATCTTCAGATTAACTATAAGAAATGTGAAATACTAGTTAGTACAAAAAAGATAGGGAAAGGACAATTAAAGAGACAAATCGGAATATACATAAATGGGAATAAGATAAAAAATGTCAATGAGATGCGATATCTAGGAATTTACTTTGACAGGGCCCTTACCTGGAAAAGTCACGTAAACCAAATTCATCAAAAAATGCTCCAAAAAATAAATATACTTTTGCAAATATCTCGTAATGTTTGGGGTCTCAACTACAAATCCACAAAGTTAATATATAAAGCGGCAATCGAGCCGACAATTCTATACGGGATACAAGTGTGGGGAGAAGCCATTAACAAAATAGAAATAAAGAGGAAACTACGAACGATCCAACGAAAATTTATGATAAATATCTGTAAAGCGTATAGAACGGCACCAACTGATGGTCTGTTAGTACTGGCAAACATCCTACCGGTTGACCTTAAAGCAAAACAACTTAACTGGGAATGGACATTAATAAAAGAAGACATCAGCAGCCTTAATGCTAAGGATATTGAAAACAAAATTAAGAATGGGCTACTACCCCCGAATAGCAATAACCTCATACAAGAAATAAAAGATAATCAAATTGAGAGGGTAAGGAACAACGGAGACATGGATAAACATCCAGCACAAGATGTCAACTATGAAACAAACATGGACAACAAGAATGTCAACAGAGAAGACTGCTGGAGAGTATTTACGGACGGTTCGAGGAGGGCAGAAGGAGTTGGTTGTGGGATTGTAATCTTTGACCCAAAGAACATTAAGACTTATCAGGCTAGCCTTAAAATGGCAAATTATTGCACAATCACCCAAGCAGAGCTTTGGGGTGTTTTCAAAGCCTTACAACATATTGACAAAAAATCCCAATGGTACAAGGGACCTACAATAATATACACCGACAGCAGGGTAGTTATTCACACCCTTAAAAACCAAACTAGAAGTACTTTACTTGCACACGAAACAATTGAATTGGCTCATAGAATTGGCGGCAACAAAATACTCAAATTCCATTGGATTCCTGGCCATAAAGGGTACGAGGGAAACGAGACTGCCAACATGCTGGCTAAGAAAGCAGCAAAAAGCAACCTACCAATAACATATAGTAGAATACCAATCAAAGTAGTTAAGCAAAAAATTAAAGAAATAATAGATCAAAGATGGCAAGAAGAATGGGAACACTCGAACACAGGTAGAACTTTGTTTAGCTTCATACCGACGACCGCCGTCAGAAGAGCATGTAGACATCTTAAACCTACCTACGAAATTACTCAATGTTTACTAGGACACGGTAACTTTAATGAATATCTCTTTCGATTTGGAAAGAGAAATACTGATAAGTGCGATATAGACAGTGACAGCATTGACAACGTGACACATTACTTATTCCAATGCAGCAAATACGAACATCCTCGTGAAACCTTTATGAGACAATGTGTTTTGGCCGGCTCAAATTGGCCACCAAAGCGCATAGCACTTGTGCAAAGTAAAATGTTATTCGATAACCTCTGTAAATTTATAAAAGCAACGAAAAAACTGTCTGCAAGAAAACAGTCAGAATATCCACCAGAAGACAATGAAAGAACTACTACAAGTGAAGAAATTGATTAAATTGTCGACAAACAACTGATCATCTTGTACATATTGTATATAATTGTATATATGTTACAACTGTTTACATTGTAAGTCTCAATGTAGGCAAAGTAGCCTAAATTGTATTTTTTTTCCTAAAGTTTGTTCTGTTAATGTATGCCGAAGCAAGACGACTCTGCAGACCCCTTTCCCTTCATATCCTAATCTTCCATCTAATCTATCACTATTACTTCTTCTTTCCTTTCATTTCTTTCAGGGCTAAGTCGGTCAACAAGATAGACAGCCCTCTTAATCTTTACTCGTAGTAGTAGTAGTAGTAATCAGACAAATGGAGAGCAAGACCCTCCCCCACTTCCTCCACAACATTCTCCTGTACAAAAGATACATAGACATTATTATTTTCTGGAGGACAACACCGAATCTAACACAGTTTGTTGACGCAATGAACAACAATCCGTATGGGCTATTCCTTGAGGTGGAACAACATAGCCTCACCAACATCCACTTCTTGGACATAGACATCAAAATTAAAGGGTCGGACATATCCATGTCTGTTTATCGTAAACCATGTGCTATCTCCACTTATATTTCGATTGGATCATGTGATCCTTTTCCATACAAGATAGCAGCATTCAGGCCTTGGTTAGAAGAGCCTATATACATTCTTCCACTCCACAAGCACTAGCACAGGAATTAAAACTTATAGAAGAGATAGCCAGAGTGCATGGTTACATCCACTTTGTACAAAAATTATGTGAGCACCACAGACGTATACAAGAAGCATCCACCAGTTCCACAGAAATACCAAGATAAACAGGAAGAGGATAAGGAGAGGATCCCCATCACTTTTAACCCCCATTTAAAATCGTTGTACAGCACAATTGCCAAGAGATGTCGGGTTAGTATTACCTACAGGAGGTGCCCATCCATTTTCAACATACTGCGCAATGGAAAAGACCCTCCTAACCTCGACAGACTACTGGGCATTTATAACGTCAGAGACAACAGGTGCAATAGGGAAATGGCTTATGTTGGCTCCACTAAACATTCAATGGGGGTCAGATTATGAGAACATAAATCTGGCATACAGCATAGTAGAAATATGACTGTTCTCTCCACTTACATGACAGACCCGGATATTACGGCGGACTTCTCCGGAGCCAGAATTATCCTTACCACCCTGCACCTGGAACCCCTCAAATGGTTAGAGACCATCAAAATCTTTAAAGTCTGCAGCAGAACCACAAGTGTTAATTTTGAGGAGCAGCTGTGTCTATCTATGGCATGGCAGGATATACTTAACAAAGACATTTAATTTTCAATTGTATTTTGAAACAAATGCATGTGCAGTAGTTCTCTGCATTCCAACTCAACTTAATGTTCAACTTTTTTTAATCATCTTATGGAAAACTCATGCGCATACCGTATTCGAAATCCATACCATTTCATTCATTTTCAAACGTCAACAGCCAGCCTAGTTGAAATAAGAATTGACCTGAAGAAGTGCCCAGAAGGGGTAATGAAAACGTTCATTATTCACACCGGGTAACTGGTTTGTGAGTCGTAAGTTTTATAAACCCAGAATTTTAGTATATTAAAGAACTTCATTCTACATTGGTTCTATCTTGATTCCAAAGTAAATCTGTTTTAAAGAATATCTCTATAAAATGTTCTAAGCATTGATGAGGATTCTTCATAAAAAATAAAAGAGAAACCCAATTCATCTACTATCCTTTTAAGATGAGATGGCCAATTTCTAGTACAGTTGACTCACACTGATAAAACAAAACAATGGTCACAGCATTAATTTTCACATGATAAAGCAAACAAAAATCTTACCAGAATTTGTTAAACTAAGGTGACCAGATGTCCCACATTGTCCTGTTTGTCCTACCAGGATGCCTAAATGTCCCACTTTCAGACTGGAGAATAAAAATAAAAGTCAACAAGCTCAACAAGTAAGACCTCATTACCATCTGATGGACCATCTGTAATTTATGCTTACATTTATGGCAGACTATGCATCATAGTGGAAGTACATGCTGACATTGCCGTGCCATGAGGAAATGAGCTGCTGTTGGTAGATTTCCAGAAATAGTTTATTTTCATGCTGGGTGAATAGTCTCTGGATGAGAAACTTGAAACTAAAGATGTGTCCAGAAAACAGTATGCAAGGACATTTTAAATTTAACACATGGGCAAACCTGGCATTTGCTTTGGGCCCCAAAATTGACATTATACAGGAAAACCCAGCTAAGATGTTACCACATGAGATGTTTTCTGCCTAAGTTGTTCAAATTCTACAGTAATGCCTGCTATTTTGCCCATAAGACACATTAAAAATTCCCTCATAATATGCACATGAGTTGTTACAAAATATTGCTTCCGTGAAGCAATTTTTACCTCTTAAAATGATCAATTCAGTGACCAATAGTGTTCTCAAGCAGCATCATGAACAGAGATCTTGTAGTTTTGAAAGAATGGCAATGTAATGTTCGATATTACTAAAATAGAGAATTAATACTAAAATTTATGAAGTTAATTAGTTTAACATCCCAATGCTAATGAAATTAAAAATTGAAATTTTGAAAATTTACAAGATTGCAAATGAAATTTGTTAAATTTGATTCCAGTATCAACAGTTAAACAATTTCTAACCAATTTTCCACACCTATTTAATAGTTATTCAACTACTGAATACATCGGGTTGTATATATAGAAAACCTTCTTCCTATTTAATAGTTCAAACATTGAAATTATGCATTTGATTGGCTGACAAATTTCAACTGTAAACAGTTTTGAATTTAAACTCAACAATTAGTCCTTCGCAAAATATTAAATTTATTGCTGTGATTGGTTAGAAAAAAAAATAGCCAGTTGACTAGCAGTGGTTTTAAAAACAGTATAAATAGGCAGTCACTATTTGGTATCTCTACTTTCCAAAGAAATTCTGTACCATCTTATCACATTTTAAGTATATATGTATACATACTTTTTTATGTACTGTATTAGTTTGAATATTATGTGATGTTTTTTCCTAGAATCTTACATGTTAAAAGCTTGCACTAAAAACAAGAAGCAGGCTACTCTAGATCAGTACTTTAAAAAAACATAGCTATTACATTTCATTGTATCTCTTCAACCACCAAATTTGGCTCCTTTTTTTACTCTTTTGACACAAAAAAAGTATTTTCTGCTTTTTCAAAAAACCTTTAACAGAAAATCATGGATTTCTTTTAGCTTTGTTTTGTTTAACCACTCTGATATACTTCTTCATACTTAAGCAGTGAATATCATCATCTCATTTTGTTTGGTTTAAAAATCATTTAGAACATTTGCTTTTATAAATAAATTTTATTTAACTTTATTTAGTAAATTTATTCAAAATATTATAATTTAGAGATTTCAATTGCCTATTAAGTCTTAATTCCTAAATCCTTGACAGTGACCCTAAAAATCATAAACATGAATTTTCAATAAAATGAACTAACTACAGTTCCCCTAGAAATTCATATTAAAACAAATTGATTTTATTGCCTTTATACGTGGGGGGACCCAAAAATAATAGGAATAGTTTTGGGGAGGGTGGGAGGTTTGTAGTATGCATATCCACCGCTAGATGTCAGTAGACAGAATCTTCTAGAATCAGTATGTGAAGCAGCATCAGCATGTCAAGACTTGTTAGCCCATAGCAATTTCTTTTTTGTGAGAGCTGTTTTTTCATCAAAAACACGATGTCAAATTTTAAAGAGAAATGCACTGCTGTGAAATTTTGTTTCTTGTTAGGAAAAGTAGATCGGAAACAGTTGAAATGATTCAATGTGCTTACAAACAAGGTGTCATGAATGAGACAAGGGTTTATGAATAGTTTTCCTGCTTTCAAAACAAAAAAAAACCTAGGTCTGATTTTCCATTCGATGTTTGAACTGATGAGAATATTAAAAAAATTCACAATCTCATTAACAAAGATTGCTGTCAAACCATTGATGAACTCATCGATTTGTTTGGGATTTCATGGAGTTCGGTTTGGCGAATTTTGTCACAAGAACTTGGCATGAGAAGAGTGTCAGCGAAGTTTGTTCTGAACTTGTTGACCGTTGATCAAAAAAACAATTGCTTGGAAGTTTGTCAGGCTTTGAAAGAACATTTGGAAAATGATCCAGAATTGTTTTCTGAGGTGATAACTGGTTATGTGGTGCTATGGTTATGATCAGGAAACCAAACATCAATCCAGACATTGGAAAACATCAGAATTTTCCAAAAAAGCAAGACAAGTGAAGTCAAATGTGAAAACCATGTTAATCTGTTTTTTTGATGTGAAAGGAATTGTTCATTCTGAATTTGTCCATCCATATTGTTATCTGGAAGTCCTCAAAAGACTTTGTGATGCTGTGAGAAGGAAAAGAGACTTGTGACAAACAGGGGATTGGTTTTCCATCACAACAATGTACCCGCTCACAGGGTGCTTTTCATGCAGCAGTTTTTGACAAGAAATGGCATGACCCTCCTCCCCCACCCTCTATTTGCCTGATCTCACACCCTGCAATTTTTTTAGTTCCTCAGGATAAAGAGGGAACTCAAAGGGAAGCGATTTCAGATAGTAGATAAGGTGAAAACAAATAATAGAGGCCCTAAGAGGCATTTTGGAACAGGAATTTTCTAGGTAACAATGGAAAAAACATTTGGAGAAGTGTATTGAATTCATTACTTAAAGCAATAGCACAGTTACTTTAATAAAACTTATAACAGAATTCTTAGTCTAATTATTTGAAATTGTTACTATGGCAACAAATAGAATTATAAATAATAAACAGAAAACTTAATGTCTTTTGAATTTTACTAATTTCTATCAGTACAGAATTAAATAAATAAAGAAGTATTGGATTATAAACAGGTGGTAAATATTTAATAAATTCATTCCTAATATCATCTTAACCTGTAAATTTGCCACATTTCATCCGTAAGATCACTTGTCTCAATTCATCTAATGAGAATGGGTTATCTAAAATAGAAATAGTAGAATCATGTAATATAGGAAATCGGACTAGATTCCAAACTTGTAAGAAATAAATTTAAAATAATTCACCCATTTCTCATATGAAATCTTATCTACTCTACTAGCTCTTCCAGCGAATCTGTTAACCATCTGCAAAAGTTCTTTACAATTTTCAGGAATGTAAACTAGAAATTTCTGAGTGTGGATTACCTGTATCACCAATAGCTTGTACAAATATTAAATTTTATTCTTCTTTACCTCATGACTGATTGAGTAGCCTAGTATTTGAGCCTGATGTGCCTGTTTTCTGTTTCATCCAGTGGTCAACTTCTTTATGACTTTTTAACATGTTTACTTTTAATCTTGTATGGGGCAGAAGTAAAGGTTGGCAATGGAAGCTGGCAGAGAATGAGGGGTGGAAGCACATTAGTGTGCAAAATGCCATCCCTTGCCACCCTATGTGGCTACATCTTTGAATATTTTATATGTAACTTTCTTTTACCATATAAAGCAAAAACAAACTAAACATTTTTTTTTATTATAATATATAATATTATAATTGAATTTTCAAAATTGTCTTAACATCAAAATTTTTTGTCTATTAAATAATCTACAATCCCCATTGAACCAAGTTAATGCAGATAAATTGATATTAAGTTCTTGTATGTGAACATCTCTTTATATTACATATTACATTAACCATATTACAGTGATATTAAAAGGTTGTTTCATATTACATCTTTCTGCTGAGAACCAAATAACATTAATCAAATTCTGATAAGTATTTAAATGGTCCACCTCATCCTTGATTTCCTCCAATAAATTCAGTGCAATTGCCAAGCATTCATTTTCTACGGTCTCCAATACAACCCACTTGCATTAATAGTTGAATAGTTGTTCCAATGTGTATAGTTTCCCAAAGACAATATCATTATCACTGGCAAATGATCAAAACCAAAGTCATCATAAATAAAAAAAATTTTAGGTAACCTAAAGTGAATTCAATACTATATCTATAACACAAGTGGCATTTAGATTAATATTTCTTTTACATGGAAATTTGAAGAAACAAAGTTGTGACAAATTTTAATGGACACCCAATATATACTATATAATATTTCTAAGAAAAAACTAGTTAAGATATGGCTAACAAGAGGACTCAGGATTGCCCCCCCCACTCAGATTTCAATGAATTTGATATGTGTTATAATACTTACCCTATTATAAAATCAATAATAAAGCCACTCAATGCAACTCTCAAGCAGTCATCAGAAAAATGAGTGCTTGAGAGTACAATCTATGATATAGAATACAGTAAACTTAAGTTTACCGTATTCATTATAACTGAGTCTCAAAAGCATTTTTTCACCAAGTGACCATAGTCTAGGGCAGGGGTCACCAAACTTTTTTCACAGTGGGCGACATTACTGAGAGAATGATGAGCATGGGCCACATAACCATTTTGTTCAATACAGTATACTGAATACGCAAAAAATAAAGACAACCAACATATTTATTTACCAATACACAAACATGATTGCTGCAGCAAGCTTGTAATAGCTTTTCTTAGAAACTTCATTGCAGGTACTTATACAAAAAGCACTCTGATATCCAAAGTCAAAAAAAAAACACCAAATTTTTTATTTCACTAATTTTCCTAAAAATTATATTATTGTCAGATGCAAAAATCAGATTAGACCACTTCTGGAATTTTTACTTACACTTACAATGTAGAAAAAATTAAAACAGGTTTATCTACAATCTATGGTATTTTCATATAAATAATTATATTTTAGCTCATTTGTGCACAGTGTGACGGAGGGCTGGATGAGCTGACCTCACGGGCCATAGTTTGGTGACCCCTGGTCTAGGGCATAAGGTCACTGACTACTAATCTCAGGATGTCACAGCACTGATTCAAATCTTACTTTTCTTAAATTTTTTCATTCTTTTTAAATTTATATTCAAATGAAACATATTTTTAACAAGAAAAGTTTGTATTTAAAGAATTTTATATAATTTTTTGATTGTACAAAAACTTTTATTTCTATATTGTAATTGTTGAAAATGTATGCATAAAAATAAAGAAATAACTTGATTATATACATCTTTCCTTTCAACCTTTATTAATCTAAGTCTTTTTGTATTCAAATTCAACAAACTAAAAAGAACAATAGAAATGATTAGATCATCATGCCAAAATATTATCTATTAAAACAAGAAAAAACTATTGTCTATCGAAGTTAAACAGTTTTTATTATCAACATAAGCACTTTTGACATTTTTATCAATGTCATCTTCAGGCAAAGAACATAACTTTGGAACTACGGTTTCTCAAACGGGATTCCAGGATCCCGGTCGTTTTTTTAACCCGGGAAATTTTTCTTATCCCGGAAAATCCCGCAAATCTTTTAAAAATTCACTTTTTTCTTATTTTATGTTAAGGTTGAGGAAATTTTGCAAATAGAAAGTATCATTAACTCATGAACTGTCAGAATACATTTGTATTTATTAATTTTAAACCTACTTATTAGTTTTTTTTAACTTTTGTTCGTTATGGACAGGTCACAAATGGTCAATAATCAATACATAGCTTATTTGTGGCAGGACTCTCAAAATTCTTTACCAGTAATATCTGGAATAAGTGTGCTTATGCTGTCTTAATTTTTAACCATGCTTAGTAGCTTCAATAACTGCATAACGCCAAGTTGTGCAAATTGGGCAAGGATACAAACGAGTACGAAGTCAGCAAGTATGAAGTTTTTCTTCATAATCTGATTATTAAAGACAGACGAACTGCCGAATTATTGGGCTATGATCTTTCTATTAATGCAGCCGAGGTAGACAAATCAAGAATACTAGAGAACAAAAGAAGTACTACAATCTCAAAAACGAACTAGAAATCTTTCAGGATACAGGTGAAAAACACACAATATTTGTCTTCTCTTAAATGCATTAAACACGATTCCAATCACATCAACGTGCCAAAACGTCTATTCTTTTAAGCTAACCACTACATCATAGCATGGCAATGGTGAACAAAATTTCAAAAAAAAAAAAAAAAAAAAAAAAAAAACCTGAGAATTTCAAAATATGGCAGAAAAAGCTACAAAATCCCCAAAAAATTACAAAAGACAATGTTATACCATATTTTAGTTTAAAAAAAACCTATCCCAAAATTTCAACCAAAATGACTTTATAAGACCTATAAAAGTCTCATTTATATTCAACATGACCCAAAACACATCTCTGTAAAGTCAGGAGTTCAATTGTACTAAGAGAAAAAAAAAAATTTCCTTAAAATCTGACGCCTAGTTAGGCTATAATAAATACAGAAAACTTTAAACTCGCTTTTCTTGTGAGTGGTTGAGAGTTATGTCAAATGGCGTTATTATTAATTTATAGTAAGGTAATATTACAATACAGTATATAATGAAACTTGATGAAATCCAAAGAGACCATCCTGAGCCTCCCCTTGTAATTTTACTATACATATATGCAGTATATAAATATTAGTTTTTCAATCATCAACATAATCCGGCTCAAAATTAACTATAAAACTTTTTAAACTTATACTTTGTTTTAAATTCAATCTTAAGCTTTTTGTATTTATTCAAATAATCATAATGTTGTCTACATACCATTTTTAAGTAATTCATAAAAAATTGATATTTTCTACCATTATACGGAATATCTGCGAGCTCAGCACAAACCAGGAATTGTATATACCACACTAGGCAAAGTTCTTTATTGACATACAACACTGAAAAATTTAAAAACTGGTTGTCATATATATTATTTATATTATTCTTATAACAACAACAACAAGCAATTATTTATTGTGACATTGTCACAATGCCAGGTTGCAATTTTTAATCATATGTAATTAATTTAACTTAAAATATATGATTGCCACCTTCAAATTAGTAGTGTCTTGCCCCTGTACATCATACTTTTCCTGTTAGCAATGGAGTTGTGCCAATCATGAAAACTCAAAAAATTTTTAAATTGAAATAACGTGACTTCTGGTGCAAACTGGAAGTTTGTATATACTTAACTGGGACCTCACGCCCTTAAGCCTTCTAAATCTGGTCGCTGCTTTCATCTATCTAATTCTGTTCTCGAGATTAAAAAAGACAGATGGACGACAGTGAAAATTTATAAGTCTAGAATTTTTTCAAATTGCAGCCCAATTAGAAGAAGGCAAACATTTTCATCCATGCTTAACTAATGGATCCTCCCTCCTCCTCTCACGTCACCCCTCTTTTAACATGTGATCAGCAATCACTTATTCCTAGTAACTTTTTGGTTCAAGCTGTTTGTTTTAACAGCTGCATTCAAACCACAAAGGAGAGTTAGCCTGATGATGCCTGTTAAACACAGGTTCAAAAAGTTCACTTTCTTCTAATTTCTTGCTGAATTTTGTTATATGTGCAGTGTTTATTAATGTATACCCAGTTTTGAATAGTTTTACTTATTACTGATATGAGAAATAACAAAAATTAATTTCTAAGAGCAATAAATAATGCACAATTTACACAGCAGACTGATTCCATATAAAACTGAAACATATAATCAAAACTAACATTCATATGTGAAATGGAATCTTGAAACATATTGTTCATTTTTTTTATTTCTGTTATTTATAAAAAAAATGAAAACAAAATTTTATTCTGTATTTTCTTTGATCATTGATAAAAGAAACAATTTACCTTCTCCTCTATTTTATTTAAAAATCTCATGTCATTTCCATTACTAACTTTTTCAATCTCAGTTTTTTTTCTAATTAGTTTACCAAAGATGTTGATAGTCTTGTCTCAATAAAATCTGTTTCAAGCTTTATTTTTTTTATTTTCATTTAATTTTTTTTAAGACAGAGTGAAGTCATGGCATAATATTTAAATGAACAATCCTATCCCATCGTAACTGACTCTTAATATGGCTTTTTAGGAGATCAAAACATTTTTTTTTAAAGCTTTAGCTTCTGTCTTCAGAAAATTTTAACTGATTTATAAACTAGTTGAACAACTGATTTTTAAACATTTATAAACTCACTATCTTTAATAAGAATGAACTAGCCATTGTAATTACTCAGCTGAATTAATCAATGAACCCTTAACTGCCACCATTGTAGTCTCCTCTCCAGCTTGTTCTCTATTGATGTCTCACCTACCTTCCTTCCGACACTGATATTCTGCTTTCAACTGTTCATGTCTGATATGGCCCATTAATGTATCAAAAACATTAGTATTATTTAAATTTCACACACTATTAAAAAGGCACTGTAAATATATTAACTCATCATCTTTATTTATAATAACTGATTAAGTGCCTTGTTTCTTTTCTTAAATACTTTATAATTTTTTAAAATAAAATCTTTTAAAAAAGATCATTTTTAAACAATCCTTTAAATTAAATATTTTAAAGTCTCAGGAGACTTTTAGGGATAGAACTACTTGTAGTTTTATTTACCAATCAGGTATAACTTATATGCAATGCCTGTATACCACTTGCTTGATAATACCAGTCGTCTACTTGATGAAGCAAATTCTAAACAGTTGATAAAATGATTTTAGAGCACAAAAGAAGACATCAATCAGAACAGGGGAGAAAAAGCTTGCAAAAGCAGTTGTACACATACATATGTACTATGGCATGATGTAAAAGTTTTATAAAATAATCCCTAACTCAAAACTTTGTTTATTTGGAAGACTGCTTTAATTATAAAACTAATAAACCCTACAATATTAGAATTACCAGATTACTGACAATTACAGATTACACAACTACACAATTGTAGTTTTGGTTTCATTCATGCAAGAACATTTCTTTATTTTAATAGGTATTAATGATCCTTATGTACGGTACATTTTTATATTTATATATAAATTTACAGAAGGCTAAATTTAAATAGTTAGAAAGCTAAAAAAAAGTAGTTTTGAAAATATATAAATTTAGCCTTCTGTAAATTTATATATTTTCAAAATTATTATTTTTTTCTTATATATTACCTTCAAATTTTTGTGCAAATTTCCAAATTTTAAATGCATTCTGATTTACATATAGTTTGACTGCACTGTGCCTGGAGATGATATTTTGGAATATCAAAAATATTTGACTTATTAAAAATGATGTTTATTTAGACACTAGAAACCTGAATTTCTCTTTGCTTTGAAACTATACTTATTGTAATGACAGATATTGCTATCAGTTATTTAATTATCATCATCAAAATTAGCACATTCCAATCACACAACTGAAAATATACTTTAAACACTTTGCTTATAATAATTCAGTTATCATCATCTTTGGGTACATAAGTCTTTTCAACTGTCTTTTTGAACTATCAACTTTGGCATGTGGCTGATAACATACAATCATTATCAATGATTGTTTTTGGTCTTAACTAGAACTTAAATGTTAATCATCATTTCAACTGTAATTTGCTTATGTTACAACAGTTCAAAGTGCAGATATTGTTATACTTCAATTATATACCAAGTATTATTAAATATTGCACTGCAAAATCAGTAAGCAAACAACATTGAATGAATTATATATTAAATCCATCCAATGAACAAAGTGATAAGAAATACAAATACGTCGCACTAACCTTGTATAGCTTTGCAGATAACATTTAGAACATAACACTAACATTTTCAACCCATTTCTAGGGTCTTCTTCAAATGTTCTATAAATTTTTCTGGTGTGATATGAGTTCAATTCCAATTTTTAAATGTTTCAGTCTCCAATGCTTCTATCTTCAAAATTTCTTTTTTAAAATTTCAAAATTTAAATCTTCAAAAGACGTGCACCTGCGCCGGCTGTTATAGTGTTGCGTCATAAATAGCCTGCCATGCTCTCGATAGTTGTTTCTCGTTATAATTGTTATTAATTATATATTAATTAATAACAATTATACAGTGGAATCTCATTTATCCAGAACCCATTAATCTGATCTCCAGTTTATCCAGAATAAGACAGACAGACATACAAAAAACCTATATATGCAAAAAAAAATCAAAAGAACTAACTTGTAAGTAGTATATTCTTGCTTGAGTATAATGTTGCAGCTGTAAGAATACTGTTTGCTCTTGGCTCAATGCCAATTTTGAATACTTGTGACTTTATAGAGGATCTGGCAACAAATATAAATACAGTACAGTATATCACAATTACTTCAGTTCAAATTAATCCTTTAGTTTCCCTACAGAGTGCTAAGCCTAATTACCAGTTAACCTTGAAAAAGGTCATTAAAAGTTCTACCCCACACAAATGGTCAGGAAACTTATGTACAGTACATGTACTGTACTGTACCAGCTGATAGAATACAACAAACTGATACTGTATGTAGATATGTCTTTTGCTTTATACTGTTAATATTGTTGTAAAAGTATATATAATGTACAGTACATCTAAACTGTGTTATTTATGTCATTAACAAATTTTCTGGATTATCTGAATTTTTGGTCATCTGGATTGGGCCTGGTCCTGTTTGGGCCAGATAAACTGAATTCCACTGTAATTAAAAATCTGATTTATATATTTTTTAAACTGTTTTAAATAAAACTATAATTTTCACTAAATGTAATTTTACATACCCCACTTAATACTATCAGCATAGCAAAGTCCAAATTTGATTATAAAAGTCCATATATACTACTGTATTATATATTAAATGAAGTTAATACAGTTTTCACATTTTGTATATACTGTATTTACTCAGATATAAGACAAGGTATTTATTCATTTTTCATGACTTCAAAAACCTAGGTTGTCCTGTATATGCAAGCGAAGGATTCTTTGCATTTTTGCAATAATTTTGTATAGTCAGATAATAAACTACTTACCGATACTTATTGTCAAGTGCGAGTATTAGTAAATGAAAACTATCATACATTTTCTCAATTTTTAATTTAATGTTTTTAATTTTACATTTGTCTGAATGTCAATCAGGTTGCCGCTTTTCTTACGTTTATCATTACATTAACGTAAATTGTTTTATCATACAGTATATTTACTATAACATTTTATTAATTAATTAAATTAAATGACAATTATTAATATAAACTAGATATTTTACATACAACACATTTAAAATAATAATAAATAAACGAACGTAAGGCATACGTTCGTAGATCTCAGGGGAATATAAGTTCAAATGTGTATTTTCCGATTAGCAAGTGTAAGTGGAAAGATACTGTTGATTTTTGACAACGGAAAAAGTATGGAGAACATAGAACATGGCTTCTTTTAAGAGAAAAGTAATTTTTCATGCAGAAAAGACAAATAACTGTCGCAGGCAGTGAGTTTAGTGTATGCAGAAGTGGCGTAATCAGAGAAATTCATTGTTTAATTGTGAAAGTACAAGAAAATCATTTTGTGGATTAAAAACTGGTAAATATCCAAAGTTAGAAGAACTACAAAATTTTGTGAAACACATGCGCAATAGGTGTATGCACGTAACTGTGGAAATTCTCCAAGCAAAAGCCAGAGATCTCACAAAAGAATGTGGAATTCCATGACAAGAATTCAAAGCAAGTCGCAGTTGGGCATCCCTCCTCATGAAAAGAGCAGGATTCTCCATAAGATGCCAGACCTCCAGAAATTACCTGCCAATTACGAAACCAAGTTGGTCCAGTTTCAGAGGCACGTCATTAATTTAAGAAAACAGACTAAATTCCTAATAAGTCAAATTGGCAATGCAGATAAGACACTAATTTATTTTGATATGCTCAGCAATACAACTATCCATGAAAAAGGAGAAAAACAAGTATTCATTAGGTCAGGGAGGAATAAAAAGCAAAGAATCACAGTCATGCTAGCATGCACAGCAGTCATAAGTTGCCACCATACATTATACTGAAGTGGAAAACAATCCCTAAAAATGATCTTTTCCAAGAGATGTTATTCGATGTCATGAGAAAGGCTGGATGAACAACAAGCTTATGGTTGACTGGTTAAAAATAGTATGGCTCCGTCGACCAGGAGCATGCTAAAACTACCATCAATTTTAGTGATGATGCATTCAAGGGACACCTCACAGATGACATTAAAAATCTTCTAGGAAAAAACAAGAGCACTCTCGTAACAATTCCTGGGGGAATGACATCACAATTTCAGCCCTTAGATGTGTGCATCAACAAACCATTTAAAGACTGCATGAGGAAACTGTACACTGACTGGTTTACCTCTGAAAATTGTGAAGTGTGTAACTGGCCGCATCAAACGGGCTAAAGCTTCACAGATTGCTATGTGAATATCAGTTGCATGAAAAAGCATTCCTCACAAGCTGATAATGAAATCATTCAGGAAATGCTGCATTTCAAACTCACTCGACAGATCAGAGGATGATGCTTTGTGGAATGAGAGTGAAAAAGATGAGAGTTCTAACGAAGCTTTGGAGGGTGAGTCCGAGTAGACAAAAAGTGATAGCATCATGGTTGTTTGCCTTAATACGTACATTTGAAATTTTTTTGTGATTAAACGAAATAAAATTAAAATTGTATGAATAAATCTAATTTCCTTTATTTTGATCTTTAAAGTCACACCTCGTCCTATATGCAAGATCGTCTTATATCCGAGTAAATACAGTAAGTTGTTAATGCAGCTTATCCATGTTTATATATTATGCATGTTCACAACACTAGGTACAGTACAAATCAATTTTAACAGATATATAAAAGTAAGTATATAAATCATCTTAGATCTTATATTATAGGTTTATAAATTAAATTTATTTAGTCATAACATGCCCAGGGCTAATATACACATTTATCCTTTTTTTTAAAATACTCTCTCTTAGAAGCTTAACTATAAACACAAATAATTCACATTCAACCTTTTAAAAACCAGTAATAAAAATTTGAAAACAAACGTTTTCGACCGTTAACTCGGTCTTCATCAGGTTCTAACTATTGAGATTCAAAACTGTTCCAGAACGTATTCAAATTTTCGAATAGAACCGTTGCGCATTCGTGTTACGTGTTGGCATGCGTAATACGTGTGGCGCAAAACACAACGAAATTACAATCCATATACAAACGAATTAAATGGAGCTATGGGGAACATCACCTTCGTAACAAAACTTCCAAGCTTGAGAAATGTTACACGCATCTTTAGAATTGATGCAGGTTGTGTGCAGTCCAGCCTTGTATATTTCCAGACTTTCCAGGGATCGCAGATGGTCCAATCGGTGGGATATTTTAATCAATTCCGCGTTTTGCAGATCAGCACTTATGCCCGGGGTCGAGGCATAAGCAGAGAGGGTAGTGGTGCCTCTGTTGCGGTCGATATCATATTTATGCTCGCGTAGATGCTTGTCGAGCGACCGTTTCATTGAACCGATGTATACAAGCTCTCTTTGGAATCTGCTATCCCATAATGGAACAGAGTATACCCCCGGTGCCATTCTTTTATCTACGATGTCCTTGGAATTGCGCATGAGGTCATATATAGTGTTACGTCTCTTGTAAGCGATCTTTTTGTTGGTGTATGCGGCAATTTCCCTGTAAATGGAGTCTAGGTGTTTATTATATTCAACTACTACAAGTGCTTGAGTGGTATTGGAGTCGTTAGTGCGTGTGTTGGTGTTGTCAGTACGATGCAAATGTGCAGACGCAAGGTTATGAACTAATGTACGGCTATAGCCGTGTCTTGTGGCTATGATCTGGATGCGGTCTAATTCAGATATGGTGTCCTCGATTCTGGAGTGGTTTTGTTACGAAGGTGATGTTCCCCATAGCTCCATTTAATTCGTTTGTATATGGATTGTAATTTCGTTGTGTTTTGCGCCACACGTATTACGCATGCCAACACGTAACACGAATGCGCAACGGTTCTATTCGAAAATTTGAATACGTTCTGGAACAGTTTTGAATCTCAATAGTTAGAACCTGATGAAGACCGAGTTAACGGTCGAAAACGTTTGTTTTCAAATTTTTATTACTGGTTTTTAAAAGGTTGAATGTGAATTATTTGCTCACACCAGTACAGAAGTCGAACCTTTATAAACACAAATTTATCAGATAGAATAGTTCTTATATTTGAAATCAAATGAACAAATTCAGCATCCTAACTAGGGATTAATAATTTACCAACTTTTTTATTACTGGTTTATTATCATTAATTTTAAAATTTTCACTTTAAGTGCAAAAATTAAAGCATTGGTGATTGCTTAGTTGCCAACTTATTGGTGATTCAGCAACTAAACAATCACTAGTGCAATATGTCCAATTGAATTCCTTTTCTTCTATTTTGAATAGCAACAATTTCATTGACTAAAAATAGAACATTTTATAATTTTTTAACTGCCTGGATTAAAAAGTCAAATTCAAATACATGCATCCCCAATTAGAAGTTCAGACTATTTACAAAAATATAATTTTCGAGTCTATCCATTAATCCTTTAACACAATCACAGAAGTACCCGTTACATTGGTTTGAAGAAAAACTTCAATAAAAAAACAAATAATAATAGGTAAAAACTCACAATATTAAAAACGATCAAACGTCAGCCTTTTATTTGAGGGTCTGACGTTTATACGTTAAAACTGACAAGTAAATCTTCTCACCATACTATCAAGTTTTTATCCAATTTATATCAGGTTCTAGCCCTCTGGTGGTTGATACAAGTTATCCCTTCATTTGCATTTCCAATGTAACGGGTACTTCTGTGGCTGTGTTAAAGGATTAATGGATAGACTCAAAATTATATTTTTGTAAATAGTCTGAACTTCTAATTGGAAGAAAATATCCTGAGTTCACCATGAAAATTGTAACTAAATGCAACCCATTTTGCCAACTAAAATCATTATTGCACTCTCAGTGTTATGAGTAGAACTTGAAATTTACAAGGCCCATATTGACAAGGGATGCATCAACCATAGAGATGTGGAAAGTTTATCCTCCACATGGAAATCTTTTTACCACAGCGATTCATTTTCTTAATACTTTATTTTAATTTATTTTTTGTTTTTTACTTTCATTTT
Source organism: Centruroides vittatus (assembly GCF_030686945.1). Taxonomy (NCBI): domain Eukaryota; kingdom Metazoa; phylum Arthropoda; class Arachnida; order Scorpiones; family Buthidae; genus Centruroides; species Centruroides vittatus. Next base: position 1,610,029 of record NW_027122345.1, read on the forward strand.
TATTTATTCTGTCTTTATTTTTCTTATGTAAACCACGTGCACTATATGTTGGAATTATTTTCAAATTTTTTAAACCGTTGTATGGCTTGCGTTCCATTTTACATTCTTTTTGTTTTAAAGTTGTTTAACTGAAGAAGACTATTAAAAATAGTCAAAAACGTTTTTATTTTATTAAATATATTGTTGCTGGAAATTCTAAGGTGTTGGTTATTTTAAGTACAGTAGAGCATCGATTATCTGACGTAATTGGGGACTGGGGTTGGTCGGATAATTGAAAAGTATGAAAAAATACATTATTAGTATAGTGTATTAGGCCTGGTTTAAATACTAGCCTCCCTTTCATGGTCGAGTCAGTGCTGCCAGCTAAAACATGCAAAAATTTAACAAAAATAATATTAAAGTAGCCAAGACATAACCAAATATTGTAGCGCCACATCACTAGCAGACATTTGAATTTGCCGACTAAAACGTGGTTGGTTAACCGATAAGTCCGTTAATTGGGAGTCGGATAATCGATGCTCTACTGTATTTATATTCCAGTAAAGTTGTTTGTTTTGTTATGAGTAAAGAAACAAATTGCCAAAATGTCCAGCTTAGTGCTGTAATATACTTTAAAAATTGTAAAAAACTGTACAGTAATAATGATTTATCCTTCTGCTTCTATTCCTTTTTTTTTTAAATTTTAAGATGTAGCCAGTTCAGATGCCCACCAAGGAAAAAAATATTGTAATTTCCGAAATACATCTGGGTAAAATAAAATTGTTGATTGATTAGTATTTTTGGAGTTTGTGGATGTGAAAAGACACCATTATTTTCCTAGAAATATCAAATATTTATTTAAACTGTAAATGCAGTTTGTCATTTTTCTTTTAAACTATTGCTTTATGTTTCAATATGTGATCAGTAGAAAATAATGGTGTCTGGACCAATGAGAAAAATGAACAAAAAAGAAAAATGACAAACTACATTTACAGTTTAAATAAATATTTGATGCTCCTATGTTTAAAGGGAGGTGTTAGGCATCATCTCGTATTAACATTAATAATTATAATTTTTAATTAATTAATTTAAATAATTTAGAACCGCTGGGAGAAAAAAATCGGCCCAGAGCAGGACTCGAACCCACAACTCTTACTTACTGTGCAGATGTGTTGCCAGTTACGCTATCCGAACCTCCAGCCCAATCTCCTCTTCCAGCATACATAAGATAACTATATAACCATTGACGGTTATTACAATGCCAGCTGGGGACACATTCAGTGCCCACATCCTCTACGGCATTCAACCAGCCATCATAAGCCCCAGCGAGGCATAATATATATAAACAACATTTCTAAACCCGATATATTAAAACTAAACACCAACCAAATGCCGAAATTCTATCGGGCTAGTTTAAGGCAAATTACTAAATAAATTACGTAAGCAATTTGACTTTAGAGGGAGGCGTTAGGCACCATCTTGTATTAACATTAATAATTATAATTTTTAAATTATTTAAATTAGTAATTTGCTCCTATGTTTAATATATAAATAGATGTAAAAGTGTGTACAAATAAATATTTGACTAAAAAATTACTACATATCTATTTTTATCAAATTTACAGTAAAAAATATCAGATCACCAATATATTTACCAATGCACTTTTTAACTAATTACTGGTAATGCAATCCCTAACCTAACTAACATTCAAAAGTTAGTTGCAATCAATTCATTAATTTATATCTCTTAAAATTTCAGGATCTTATTTATTGCGAGACTGAGAATGGTTTTTAGTAATTAAGTTATTTAAGTATTTTTCAAATTTGCTTTTCTATCAGAACATTGAACAATGTTCTATTATGTCATGGATCTGACTGATCAGTCTTGTTTATATATTTTAATAAAAAACAAGTAATTTAAATAGGAAAATCATGCCAGATACTTCTTAATAAAAAGAACTTTTAATAGTCAAGAACATGTAGCTAAAAAAGTTTATATATGATCCTGACTCATCTACTAAGTCAACATTCAGAAGTTGATCAGCTGATTCTAATAAAATTCTCAATGAGTAAATCACAACTCTTATCTAAAAAATACACAAAGATATTAAGTTACTTATTTTTGCTATTTGCATTTGTCATACAAGCATAAACATTGATAAATATCGACGAAATTATTCTCTATACATCTAATCAGTGTGTAAATTTTAACATATTTTCGTAATAATAGTGAAAGTGTGTATGTTCATATTAACATATTAAATTTTCTAGCACTATTCCTTCTTTAATCTAAATAGAAATGATTAATCAATTTGAAATACTTCTTTATAATTTAATACTTAATACATTACAATGCAATCAGATTATTTTACTTTTGAGTGCATCTACACTAAAATTTTTTGTTAAAAAAGAAAAAAAATTAATATAATAATCGTCCTAACTTATAATTATTCCAGTAAGATTATTATTTGCAGATTTTAAACTTTACAATTACAATCTTAAATTAATTAAAACACTTAATTCCATAGGTTATTAAGAATTATAAAACACATTTTAGCTATAAATAAGTAAAAAAATATAAATCTAATTTAATTGTAATTATGTAAATTATAATCTCTGTTAAACAAAATTTTATCGTTTTATCTATCATTTCTGTAGTTAAAACAATTTGATAAATCCACTTCACATAATTCTACTTTTAAATACAGTTTCAATTACCTCTCATTTTATTTAAACAACAACAAATACTATATCATAGTAACGATTTAATGTACTTTAAACCATTGTATATAGATGCAAAATAAAAAAGACACTAAATCTTACTTTATAATTCAAATGTCTCAACATATTTTTTAAGTTTTCTTCATTTGCAAAATTTCCTTTCCACTGTAAAGGTACATTCCTCATCCTGACAGCTGCCATCTTGGATTTTGATAACGTAATCTGGCATATATGTAAAATTAATTCCCTATTTTCAATGTAACGACAAGAAATTTGATAATTTGTTTTAATACAATTTTAAATTAACTCAAAACATAATTTTTTCATTATATTCAGAAAATTTTAATTCAAATTGTAATTCCATTTCAATGTACAGTGGAACCTCGCTCAACGAGCATAATTCGTTCTAGAGTCTTACTCGTAACGCGAAACACTCGTTAAGCAAAACAATTTTTCCCATAGAAATGAATGCAAAATACGATAATGCATTTCAAGCCGAAAAAATGCTCAAATGTTTTATTATAACGTTTATTCAAAAAAATTGTACAATATACACTGTTAAGGAGCGTGAATCATCATCATCATCATCTTTTCTTCTAGTGCGGATGAACCAACCTGGAATGAGAATTCGATTTGCAGAAACAAAAAAAAAAAATTACAGCTAATATGTTTGATAAACACTCCAAACGATATGCCAAATTCTTGGGTTATGTAAATACTATAATTAAATATTAGAAGTTAATTAATTTGACTAGAGGTAGGCAGTTATGTTTCCATCTCGTATTAAATTTAATATTGTAATTATAAATAGTTAATTTTTAATTCGGACATTTCTAAAATTTAATTTGGAATCGGTCATTAAATTTAATGACCCAAGAATCTGGCATATCGTTTGGCGTGTTTATTATATAACAGGCTATGATTGTTGATGTTTATACGTAATATGTGTGAATGCAAGTTTGGAAAAATATGTGATCACAAGCGACACTAAGATGCTAGCAGAACGAGTGCTAAACACAGACTGATGGAGCATGCTGCATGCGCACAATTCGGGACTTCCCCTCCCCTCATCACTCGTTATGTGAAATATCGCTCGTTAAACGAGGCAAATTTTTACAAATTATTTTGCTCGTTAAGCGAGGTTCCACTACATTTTTTTAAATCCTAATTTTCAAACAAATTTTTTCGCTCGATCGGAATTGACAGATTCTGTAATTTTATATCAAATATTTAAAAATAATAAGGTTTTTAATGTTTATTTTATAAATACAATGTGTAAGCGTTTCTAAAAAACCTTAATGACATATTTATTATTATATTATATACTTATTGATGTAGATTCAGCGTTTGTCTTTTTACATTTTCATTTTAAATTTAGGATATTTGTAGCTCGCTTCAAACTAATGTATGTGCTCTTGCAAAAATATAAAAAAAAATAATAATAATAATAATTTATAATAATTTATAAATATTATATTTATAAAAGTTCAAAAGACATTCTCGGTTTTTTGGCTAGTTTTAAATTTACCTTTAGTAACGGAGGAAAACGAAGCACATTGGTTTATGGTTTCAGACTTCGGGCACGTCTGCGAGTTGTCATAAGTATTAAATAAAGTTTTATAGGATTTATATAATCAGTATATTTTTGTTTTTTTGTCAAAAAATTAGAAAAATGACAGCCTTTGAAGGTTTGTTTTTTTTTATTTAATGTAATGCAGTTATTTTTAAAAGGAGGTTTAGTTTTTAGAGTTAATATAATTTATAAGGATTTTCAATTTAAATGTTCTGTTTTATGTCTTAATTAACGTTGTTTTTATGGTAATCGTTAGATAACAATTACCGTTTGTATAAATTTATATTGAGAGTTAATTATATAAAAGTCAAAAGCAAACTAATTATAATTGTCATTTGGTATTTAATGTGATCACTTGTCAAAAACCGGAATAACCACCTTTCGTAGCACGGACCACTGCTAGACGTGCAAGAAGAGAGTCAATGAGGTTCTGGAAGGTACTTGCAGGGATGTGAAGCCTCAGACCGTAATGCTTCCTCCTCCAGCTTGGACCCTAGTGGCAATTGTTGTAGGGTGTTTGCTTTCAGATGCCTTACGCTGTATATGCCAATGTCCAGCTGTCCGATAGCGCATAAAACGTGATTCATCAGAAAAAGCCACCTGTCACCACTCAGTGGACGTCCAGTTGCCATACTGGTGTGCAAATTCCAGTCTTTGTTGCCGATGAACAAAAGTCAGCATAAGTGCTTTAACCAGGTGTCTGCTGCGGAGGCCCATACGCAGCAACGTTCACTGAACTGTCATTGAGGAGACACTTTTGGTAGCTCCTTGGTTCGTCTGGGCAGTCAGTTGGTCAACGGTTGCACGTCTATTTGCCCAAACACTTTGTTGTCTATGGCCCATGGTGCACCACATTTGTCTCATCACTGATTTTGGATAGTGCCATTTTGCATGCACGGTATACTTTTACCACGGCGGCATGCGAACAGTTTACAAAATTAGCTGTTTTGGAAATGCTTCCACCCTTGGCCCGGAAGTCAATGATCATGCCCTTTTGGATGTTGGATAAATTGCGTCGTACATCCATTATGCCAATGATTGCAATGTGTTTCGCTTACCTCAGATACCCTTTATATACCCTCCACTACAATGTGTTTCTACCTGCCACTTGTGATTAGTTATTTCACATTGATGTTGACAGTAAAGGGTGGTCACATTAATGTGACTGGACTGTGTATTTGCAAAGTGAAAAAGCCCAAACCTTTCTAGTGTGTGGCTAAAGATGTTAATTTTAACATCTAAGCCCTCAAAAAAGAAAAAGATCTGGAAATGGAGTGAAGAATTTTTTAAAGAACATATTGCTTCTGGGTAACTGCAAAAAATGGAAGCTTTGACTGACTCTAGCTTCTGGCTTCTTGTTGCCTACAGAGCAAAAAAGTCAAAAAACAAAATCTTTTAAGTGTGATAGTAACCTCATGCAATCTCCAGCAGATGGTATTAAAAATTTAATATTTTTCTTTGGGAAAATTCTTGAAAACAGAAGCAGACAGAACCAAACAGTTTTTTACATTCAAATCCAATTTAGTTCTTCTATTAATGTACAGTTCAGAATTTTGAAAATCAAATTTATTAATTTTCTATAAAATTTTTAAGTCAGAAAATTTGTAGAAAATAAATGAATTTGATTTTCAAAATTCTGAAACATGTTCATAGAAGAATTAAATAGAATTTTTACACAAAAAAATTGTTTAGTTCTATCTGCTTCCATTTTTGAGAATTTTTGGAAGAGGATTTTCCCATAGAAAAAAAAACATTATTTTTTAATGCCATCTGCTGAAGATTGTATGCATAACTAAAGTGGTCACAGTCGGCCTTAAATATCAAAATGCTGTTGATATTCTTCAGTCTGTTTTAAAATATATTTAAAGTTGATTGTCTTGTTGAGTAAATATGGGAGGAATAAAATTCAGAATTCTGAAAATTTAAAATTTTTGCCAAATTCTGGGAGTCTCCTATGAATCCTGGAAAGCTGACTTTTGTTTACAAGGTTTGAAACATTTGCTTTACTTATGTTTTGGAATATTTTTAAATCAATTACATAAATATACATTTGCAACCAAATTGTATTTTTCTCTAGAATTTGAAAACTACTGTTCAATCAATAAAAGGAATCAAGCATAGTAAAATATTCAAAGAAATAGAAAATTCTTTTTAAATTACTACTGTATGCAATGAAGTATGTAATGAAAATTGCATATAACTAATCTTGTTCATTTTCCCGAAATGATTTGAAGGATGTCTGTTCATTCTTGGATAATCTGTATTAAACATTAAGAACACATCTTTATATAAGTGTTATAAAAGTTTTAAAATACTTCAGCTAAATATTTGAAAACTCTTGTTATTTTGAAATTTATTACATTAGAATGAGCAATTATTTATTGTGACATCGTCAGGATGCAATTTTTAATCATATTTTAAATAACTTTTTAATTTAAAATATATGTTCTCCACCTCAAATTAGTAGTGTTTTGCCCCTGTACATTATACTTTTCCATTAGCAACAGAGTCGTGTTGGTCATCTAACTCAGTGTTCCACAATCTTTTTCTACTTGTGGCACACCAAAATGTTATTCCCCTCAAAAACGTATGATATGATACTATTAATAATAGAATTATGTAATGCTAACCTATTATTATTCTTATTATTAAACAGACACCGATACCTGTGAGCAAATTTATTTTACATATAATTTCTTAGAATACATAAAAATGCATGGCTTGTAATAAAGAATAAACAAACATCGGTTATTTTATCAGTGCTGTGGCAGAGAATGAAATACAAGCATAAGAAACACAACAACTGTGATAAAAATATATAAATAAAACTTGAAGTTAACAGAATATGTGAAAGTTCATGTCACACCTTTCACCATGTGATGGCACACCGGTTGCAGAACACTGATCTAACTAACTCCTTTTAGAAGAAAATTTTTGGATTGAAATAATGATTTCCAGTTTTCATCAGAAGTTTGTATATAGTTAATCAGGGTCTCCTGCCCCTAAGGTTTCCGTATCTGGTCTCGTCTTTCATCATCTATCTAACTCTTCTCGAGATTAAGGAAAGACAGACAGACAACAACAGTGGGAATTTATTGGTCTAGAAGTTTTTCAAATTGCAGCCCAATTATACAGTGGTGCCTCGTATAACGTACGCCTCGAATAACAGACGCTGCGAACAACGGACTTTCCGGCATAATTGGTGACTGCTCCATGGGTGCGTTCTTTAATAGCGGTCGCTCTGCGTCTCCGCTACTACGGGAGTGCGCTGCTGTTTGTAGTCATTTAGGAACGACGGTGAAAGAAAGAAAGATGGCAGCGCCCGCACTATTGATAGTATCGTGATGGAGGAATCTATAATTCTAAAATATGAGCTTTAAAAGGCAAAAGAAGGGTCCCAATTGTAAAATTTAACTATAAAATAGATTATTTGTTGAAAGAGCATTCAAAATAGCTTCGGAAAAAAACTCGTAAAGACACTTACATCCCCGCGTGCGCTAACTCGCGCTTTCACAATTTCTAAATTCTCATTCATAAAACCACATAATGGATCCGGAAACGAAAACTATCTGAGCCATGGAGGACGCCGTGTTGCTTTCCACCGAAAACTACTGCTACAAGCGGCCGTTTTTGCCGTTTGACGGCGCGCAATCCTACCGGAATTTAGGAACGCATTCCGCAGGAATTTTTAAACGGATGTCGCTCGCGCAGAGTTACGCAGAGGAATAAAAGAACACACCCCACGTTCATTTTTTTAATGATACAGTACGGTCATTTTATGCTGCGGAACGAATTAAATGTTTTAACATGTATTTCTATGGGAAAATGCGTTTCGTATAACGGACGTTTCACTTAACAGACGTGCACCTGGAACGGATTAAGTACGTTATATGAGGCACCACTGTATACTGATTTCATATCAAACTCTTCAATATATATTTAAGAAGAATTCAGTTTTCAACTTTATTTAGCAATGAACCCATTGTTTAAAATGAAATGCAGTATCATTTCCAGCTTGGGTGACCAGACATCCAGCTTGTTTTGTGCACTGTCCTTCATCTGGTAGTATGTTGAGCCAAATGTTAATTTGTCTTTCTTTTCTGGGCTCTGTCTGAAAATAATTATAAGGTACCTTGAAAAACAATGTGTTTATATTTATGTAATTGATTTAAAAAGTTACAATTGAATTTGAGTTTTATTTATTTATTTATTTATTTATTTATTTGAAAAACTCCATAAATAAAATTAATTTTTAGGAGGAGGGGTTACATTAATTACTTTAGTTAATAAATTGTATTTACACCAAATGGACTCGACTGAGTCGTTGATGGAGAATAGTCCATGAATTCTATCTGCCATATCTTTACAAATAACATCATTAATACAGAGAATGTTATTAGAAAGTGTTGATAAATGCAAATATTCAAAATCCTCACAGTCAAACATGTAGTGATTTAAGGTCGCGTTTCCTTTCTTACAATACGGACATGTATCTGGAGAACGTAGATCAATACACAAATGTTTCCATGTTAAACGAAACTTATTTAGCCAAATCTGAATGATCGTTTTTTTTAATAATAAACAGTAACTGCTGATAATAAATGTAAAAACATCGATTGTTATCTAATATTTCTGGGTACCATGGATGGTACTTAGCCTTAAGGACCCTGTTATCTTCTTCTGTCAAGAAAAGGTTGTCAAACTCTTGTAGAATTGTATTTGTATAATATTTCAAAACTTCTGGGGATGAATCTATTAAGGAGAGTGAGATACCTATCCTATTAAATAGACTCTCCAGTTTAGTAAACCAACTATATTTCAGTGATCTGGTCAATGAAAACTTCTTCAACGTAGAATAAGCCTCACATTCCAAGGATGATGGGTCAGAGATTATGTTCCTCAGAAAATTTAAGGTTAATTTAACAAAACGTTTCCGAGGGAAGTCAAGGTCCAATTCAGATCTAATTGCATACAATGGAGTCGACCTCTCAAGGCTAAAAAGACGACGAAAGAACATCAGTTCTGTAGAGTCAATGTCTTCAAAACAAAAAGGTCCCCAAAAGGGCAGACCATAAGACCAACTCAAAGTAAATAGAGAAGCTGCAAGTTTCTTACACGAAGCCATGTGACTGTTCTTAACCCGTCTCAAAATATCTATTACAACATTTATTTTAGAAAATGCTTTGCCTTTCACATAAGATATGTAATTTTGGAATGAGCCAGTAGCTGAGAAATGAATCCCCAAATATATAACTTCATTAACAATACTGACTCCTCTTCCATTTAAGAAAAACTTATTGGCCTTTCTCAGCCTTCCACCATGTCTAAAAATCATTATTTTCGACTTGAATAAATTAATACATAAACCCAAAGTAGAAGAATAATTATATAACCTGTCCAATTTCCTTTGTAAATAGATCGGGGTAGTGGATAACACTACTGTATCCAGCAAAATTGGAGTAAATGTCAGCAAATTGGAGTAAATGTACTTCGTAATCACCCAGAGAAATGGAATCTTTGCTTAAATCATCAAAAACTTGTACCATATCATTAATGTAGCAAATAAACAATATCGGACTCAAGGACTCACCCTGGGGTAAACCCTTTTTTAATGAAAAAACATCAGTAAACCCAGTACTAGTGGAAATCCTTGCTTTCAGTCCTGAAAATAAACATTGAATTTTACTAGTAAACTTATCAGAGATCCCAAGCATCTTTAATTTGGATAGCAAAATCTTCAAAACAACACTGTCAAAGGCTTTTTCGTAGTCTATAAAGGCTGCAAGTAAACATTGTCTTTTCTTTGAAAGTTGTCTACAAATAATGGAGTGAAGAATTAGAATATTGCTCAAAGTACTCTTCCAAGGTTGGAAAGTGAATTGCACTGGTTGAATCAAATTCCACTCTCTTAACCAAATACCCAATCTATTAGACAAAATTGATGTAAAAATTTTCCAAACTACAGGTAACAGTGATATTGGTCGAAAGTTAGCGGGCTCATCTGTTGGACTTTTTTTATGGATAACTTTTATCTTTACTTCCAACCACGATTCCAGAATTTTAGCAGTGTCATAAACCCGATTAAATAACTTGACCAAGTAAGGAACCAAAGTAGCCCTAGAGTAAGCAATTAAAGACAGAGAAACACTGTCCACTCCGGGAGCTGAGTGAGTTCGCATCTTTTGAATCGCTGTATTCACCTCTAAATCAGAGATAGGAAGGTCTAAGGTAGGATCAACAACACGAGTCATCGGTAGTGACGAGATCAGAGGTAAATTCGACGTATTTAGACTAAATAACTGTTGATAATAATTAAACCAATCGGTCAAAATCTCTTGGTCTGGTATACTTCTGACCTGGTGAAAACAACTCACCTAATTCCAAAAGGTCCTAGAGTCCCTAATCCCAGCCAATTGAAAGGCATAATTACAAAAAACTTCCTCTTTTTTGCCCTAATAAGTGAATTATATTGTTGTTTCAAATTTAAAAAGGAAGCCACATCAGCCTGACTATTTGATCTGCGAAACTTGCTCAGGGCAATATTCCTCACTCGCTTCTGGATGTAGCAAGACCTATCAAACCAAGGGGGACGAGTCCTCCGGTAAGGTTTGGCACCTTCAATTAACACATTTAGACTCCTTGCTATAGAGCATAGCTCGGATATAATTAAACCATAGAAATCATCAACTGACTCGGAATCAAAGTTTATATTCTGGAAACTCTACAATACTGCATCACCAAAAGATTCTATTTTAGAATCATTCCAAACTAAATGAGTCTTGATGGAATGAGGCCCATCAACAAAGGAAATTCTGTTTCTGGTCGATAACTGTAATTCCACTGGAAAATGGTCAGAAGATGAGAGAGAATCAACACGAAGGGATTCGACCTTGTGAACCAGATTCTGAGAAATGACTATAAAATCTATAACTTAGCTACCCACTTTTGATAAAAAAGTTAATTCACCTGGAAAATCTCCCTTACTATGACCATTGAGGAGAATGAAATCGTGTTCAATCAACCAATGCAGAAACTGTCTCCTGGGTGCATCGACCTTTAGATCCTTTGACTGTCTGACATCGAAAATGTTAGGAGAAGCTATATTCAAATGTGAATCAATTTCCTCATCAATATGGACATTAAAATTGCCCATTATCACAGTAACGTGGTAATGTGAAGACTAGGAATTCAAAATAGAAGAAAACAAATCTAGACATAAGCCTTGCTGCTTTAGCGAACTGGCATATACTACCAACACCAAGATACTCCTAGGTTTGGAAACTAAGTAATGTGATAAACCTATCACCATCAAATCAGGGTAAGTTTCCAGTAACTTGAATTGCCCTCTAGCTTCATCAAAAAAGAACAAAATTCCGCCATGGGGCCTACCCGTACCCGGTGGTTTTTCAGCTGGAATCATAAAATACTTCCAGTTAACTGGAAGAGATTTAGCAAGAAAATCACCTATAGAAACCATCCAGGTCTCAACCAGGGCCAAACAAATTAAATCTGGTTTTTTAATCATGTAATCCAACAGTGAGCGCTTGTTGCTAAATCCACAGCAATTCCAAAAAAGCAACGAGTCCGAACAACATCCCGAACTAGACTGGATTGGACATGATGAAGTTGAAAATCTTGCCAAACCTTCACTCTTACGGGAAGGAAAATTCAAAATAAAAAAGAGACAGGAACTTCTATTAATCGCTGGCCCGAGATGGAATACGTAAATCTCTTATCGTTAACATACAATACATCATCTCGCAAAAAGACACGACGACCAGCTTCCCAGTAGTCTTTTAGAAAAGTTACCTGGTTTTTACGGCGAACTCGTGAATTAAACAAAAGATCTGTTGCCAATCTAAACTTCACCGGTCTTGCCCTACCTTCTTGTTGAGTTTTCGTTCGAAACTTTTGCAATAAATAATTTCGACATTTCCAGGACGATAACTGGATACAATAGAATTCCCGAGCTTTACTCTGCAAACAGGAAATACCGACAATATTATGCCCCGATAGATCAGCCGCATCCAATTCCTTAAATAATAAATTAACAATATGATCCTTCATGTCTAACTCGTGCGGAATACTATAATTAAACAACATTAAATTGCTTCTGTTGGAAGCATTAACTTGTCTATCGTAAGCAAAGGAGTGTAACTCACCAATGTCGTCTAAAGGTAATTGTCGTTGCTGTTCCATTTTGTCAGTCGCGAACACATTTTTGAAAAGTCAGTTTCCAGTTTCCTTACCAAAGACAATGTTGACTGGTTAGCCATTTCCAAATTGGCGAGCCTTTCTTCGATACACTTCAACTGCATCATTACTGCACTCAAAGTAGTCTTTAAATAATGTTGTAAGGATGACATTTCTTCCTTATCTGAGTCCAGAGGAGATTGTTTCTTAAAATAATGTTCTAATTTTGGGTATTTTGCACCAGGATCACTCGGTGAACGAGGATGTTTAATTCCCTTCCGATCTTGGGTGTGATTTAACACTCCCGGGGGAGTACGTGGAAACATTTCTAGAAAAGTAGAACTAATAATAGCACAGAATGACACAAAAGCAAGGACGTACCAACTTCGGTGGCTGATTAAGTAAAAAAAAAAAACTCAATAGTTTACTATAAAATAGTGTTAAGAATTTCTCTGGCAAAAAGTTACCAGCAACAACAGTTACTCGACAGCACTCCCCATTGAATTTGAGTTTTTCAAGGTATCAAACTATAAGAAACATACTGTATTTTCATGGCTTGTCTGGCATGTCAATTAATCCAGGGAGACCATGAAATCAGATATTTCCATATGGTAAAAACAGGCATGCCAGTTTGTGAGGTTATACATCCTTCTCCAGAGGGGTACATAAAAAAAAATAAGACAAGTTATTTGTGCGAAGTCTCATAGACATCAGTTTTTATTCTAAAATTGCAAAACTGTCTGCATTACATCAAAAACTGCATTTCATGTTTAATTTCTGCATTTTCTCATCTTTCTAATGATGTAAAATATAATACTACCACTCAAAACTGGGTATACTTGAATTAAAAATTCAAAAAAACCTTTAATCCAGCAATTTTAAAAAAATACACTGAACAGAACAATATCAAACAATATCAGAACTGTTTATTTCCTGGACCTCCAGCTTTCCTCATCTAAAGGATGCATAACTACTCAGGTTTATTGAAAATCTACACACCACCTGACCTTCATCCCTGCCTTGTCTCACAATCCATTTACCTTTAAGATGGCTGGGTTAAGGGCCTTGGTTTGTAGGTCTTCACTCATTTGTCCGACATGCATGACAGAAATACAGAGCTCCTAATGATCACCTAGTACTGTACACTACTCAGCATTGCTACTTTCCATAGACTATTAAAGGCCTCATGCATCATTTTTCCTCCACCACTTCCACCTTGCTGAAAAATTGCATTCAGTACACAGTTCATAGGACTGTCACTTATTACTGGAAGCTAGCCTCCCTTTACAAGGAAATATCCAAGAAAAATAACTTTAATTTAGCCTTCTGTAGAACTCCTCCTACACTAACTTTCCTCCCTCCTCCACAATACTAAACACTGTCCAGACATGCACCTCCAATCAGGCATCTACACTATCCCCATCAACAATCATAGATCCAGCTGCCACTTAGAATATATAGGTGCTACAATGCACCCTTTAAACACCCACCTCAAGGAACATCAGACTTCCATCACAAAAGGATTGGACAACACTGCATTGGCATACCTCCTACATGGCTCTTCCAGGAAACCCTTTCTCAAGCATCTTGAGCAGGTGGAAATATATAAGGCCACCTGCAATAACATTGCTGTTAATTTTCATGATGTTGACTCCTTCCCCACAGTGTAGAAGTCTTTCTTTGAACTATAAATCTTATTATCCTCCCCCTCCCCTTTCTCTCATCTTATGTCACCTCTCCTCTGCACATGTGCATGGCAATCCCTGTTGTTTTCAACAGATGAGGATTAGTTTGCCTGATGATGCTTATACAACACGGGCAAAAATGTTTGTATGTTTTCAAAAAATTGCTGGATTATAGGTTTTTAGAGTTTTTAATTGATGTAAAATACTTGTGGAATGCCAAAAGTGCTTTTTTTATGTTTGTTTTATTGTAATTTGATCTATTATAACACATACATCTTATGTGGCTGAGAACTTACTTTACTGCTTTAAACGAACGTTTTCAACCTGATCAACAGGCCATCGTCAGGTTATCAGTTCTCTTGAACGTTTACAAGTGTTCTATATTCATTCGAATATAGAACGATTGTACCCCAACTCTAGCATTGAATTTAGAAAAGTTTGAAATTTATAAATCTAGCCTTATGGGCAAATGTTTAAATTACAAGGATGCCACAGTGTTACCATCAGCCTGGAAGTATATGATCAGGAATGGCTCGTTAACATCTGATACATAGCATGCAGTCAATGTAATTCCATATTTTATGTTGTTATTTGTATTTGTATTTTTATTTTATTCTATTTTATTTATTTTGATTTGTTCAGTTTTATGTATTTATAAGATTCGTTATATATTTTTGTATGTTTTGGATTTTAACGAAATGTTCAAACTGTTTTTAAATTTTAAATTTGTTATCACATATCGTTCAAATATAGAACAATTGTAAACATTCAAGAGTATTGATATCCTGTATGGCCTGTTGTTCAGGTTGAAAACGTTCATTTAAAGCAGTAAAGTAAGTTCTCAGAAACATAAGATGTATGTGTGATAATATTTAATGAGTCTGAGTATATGTTGAAGTATAATTTTATCCAAAAATGCAAAAATAAACACATCAAACTTCAGAAACTTGCTGTAAATTATCTGAACTTACACCATTGACATCCCCTTTGAGTAAAATTTGGGAGGAAGACGTTACCTTTCAAGGTCAGGGTAGTACTGGTGAAACTTTATTACTTTTCTGGCAGATTGTCAGTGCAGCCCACACTGACTTGCTGCTGCTGTCAATAAGCTGCTAATTGTTTTATTACCTGTAAATGAAAACTCTTCCTGGTTGTAAGTTGGTCAAATTACAATGTTATATTATTGTACTCTAAAGAATATTTTCTTTAACATTTATTTAACAACTAGTTTTGTTAGATCTGATTAATTTTATTTTTTAGTTGCAGTTTAACTGGCATACTGGTCTCCCCGGTTACATGTAGCATGCTGATCATCCCACAAAAAATATGGTATTACTGAGGCATTGTTCCACCCAGAATTTTTTTGCTAGGTGGTTGATAAAAACTTCTAGGTAGTTTTAACCTACTTCATATAAATAACCTTGTTTTGTCTTATACAAGGTTATTGACAATAGCTTTGACATCCTAGTTTAATAAAATTCTAGTTTAGTGAAATAAGTGATCCTGTTTTGGAATCATTATTATTATTTTAGCCACTTTCTTGTTTTTTTAAAAATAAGTGAATTAATTTGATTTAATTTTTTATGTTTTTACTTAGAGATTTTTATTATGCTGTGGCTTATATTCATTGACTGAGAGCCACATTTTAATATATATACCAGGCATGGGCAAATGTGGCTCTTTTTGAGTTACATGCGGCTCTTGCTGAAAGTGCTATCCTTTCCGGCCTTACTATACTATCCGCCATGACAGTACAGAACTACGGCTCCCATGCATTTTGCAAAACTTGCATTTTGGTTTTTACTGAACCCTTGCTTGCCCACCTCTGATATATACAGTATTATCAATTCGTTTGTTTCTAATTAAGAAATGATGAGATTAATAACCATTTAAACATGAACTTCAAGATTTGTTTTTCAATTTTAATATATAAATTTGTGCTTTGAAATATTGCAATCAAAGATTCTATTATTAAATTAATTGAATTATAAATAAAATCTATTATCAATTTATCTCCAAACATATAATAAAATTCATATGAAGTTGTGAATATTATATCAAACTTGAAGTTGGAATGATGATGATATTTTAAAGGCATTATATATTTATGTTATATGTATTGTAATTTTTATATGTATATAAATGTGTTAGAAATAAAATGTTTACAAATGATTTCATTTTCATATTCATAGAAATGGGTGTGATGCCTGAAATTGGTAAAGCTGTAGATGAGATGGAGTGGTCGTAAGTATTATTTTAATTAAAAATTAAAGATTTCTTATTCTTAAATTCACTAAACATTATATATATGTTTTGTAAAAATAATTGCATAAGAAGAAAAAGTTGTTGAATTTTTTAAAATTAAAACACCAGAAGAAATCAAAAAAGTTACTATCTATTTTTGAAAATTAAATTAGTTTTCAAATTTCTAGTTTTTATTAGTATGTATAACAATATTGCATTTTCTCTACTTTCCAATATTTTTATTGCTTTAGTAGTTTAAATTAGAGAGAAACTTATGTATTTTCTACAATTAGACATCATAAAAACATAGCTAAACAATTATGCTATCTGTACTTGAAATATTACTAAAACATGAAAATTTTTTCCATACTTCAGACTTTACAGAAAAAGTGCATTTCAGGGAAACACATGTGCAAATCCCCAAAACACATTGTTTATTACAAACAACTCCACTAAAACTCGATGCATTATATTACTAAAAGCCAACCAATGCCGTATGTCATCGGTCTAGGTAATGGCTATAACTCTAATAAATTATGAAACAACTTGATAGGGAGGTGTTAGGTGCCATCTCTTAATAAATTTAATAATTATAATTTTAAGTAAATAATTTAGAATAACTGAAAGAAAGAATTGGCCTAGAGTGGGACTTGAACTTGTAACTGCTGCTTACCATGCGGGTGTGTTGCCAGTTATGTTACTTGGACCTCCAGTCCGATCTTGTCTTCCAGTATATATAACATCTGATTAGTAGTCAACTGATTTATAAGTAGTAAATTAGTTGACTACTAATTTCTCTTCTTTAGTTTCATTTTTAATATAAGATATACTAGTATCAAATTATTCATATTTATACTAAAAGTCCAATTTAAGTACAGATTTCAAGAATAATAATAGTGGATTTAAATTATCCAATAATTCAAATTGATAAAGTTTGAATTAATTAGATTTCAGCTGTATTTAAATATAACAATCATAGTTATAATAAATAATGTCCTTGTATTTTATTAAATAGAATTGTTAAATTTTGTAGTAGTTGAATAATATTTTATCAAAATTTAATTTAAATATGCAAAACTGGAATTTTTTTCTTGTCTGATTTTTTTTTTTAATTTATATTTTTGAGGCAGAATAATGTTCTGCCTCAAAAAAGTTAAGCCATTATTGAACCTCTTCTATGTAGCTAACAGAATTGTGTTCATTCTCAAAATCTGATCAACTGATTTTGATTACACTTTGCTGTTTTCCATTAATTGCAACAAGGAATCCAAAAAAGATAATAAAAAATGAGGGCCTATAACTTTGTTTTTGAGAAATAAGGTCATAGCATGAGAGCGTGCAACAAAGTGATATCGCACGAATCACGTGACTTTGTTGTACGATATTCCATGGTTACTAGCATTCTTTCTACAAGCTTATAGAATTGACTTTGCCATTTTCTATTAATTACAATGAGGAATCCAAAAATGTAATGAGGGTTTATTTAAATGTAAAAAATAGGAGTCCATGGCTTCGTTTTGACGTACATAGGTATTCAAGTGATAATGTCTGTGCTCTCTGATGTGACTGAGCACACCTAATGCAATTTAGGCCTAGGGGTCGGCAGGTGCAAGGATCATATCTACCATTGCCAGTATGTACTGTACAAGGATTGCCTTTCCCAAGGCTGGCTGGTATCAGGATAGCCTCTTTGGTGGTGGCAAGTGCAAAGTTTACCTGTCTGTGTCTGTCAGGTACAAGAATTGCCTCTTCTATGCCTAACAAGTGAGTGGATAGTTTCTTTCTTTCCTGCTCTGCCTCAATTTTATTGCCATATAACAAAGTTGCACAATGTCCTACTAATTATTTACCGTATTTTGATGAGTATAAGTCACACTTTTTTTTACTACTTTTTGGGTCTCAAAATCATGGTGCGTCGTATACTCGACAGGTAACTATTTTTACAGTGAAATTATCTACAGTAGTGTCGTTGTCGCT
This sequence comes from Centruroides vittatus, assembly GCF_030686945.1. Taxonomy (NCBI): domain Eukaryota; kingdom Metazoa; phylum Arthropoda; class Arachnida; order Scorpiones; family Buthidae; genus Centruroides; species Centruroides vittatus. The sequence goes on from NW_027122345.1 coordinate 1,628,401, forward strand.
CATTTTTGCCAACATAAACCTCAACTGTCATTGAATGGCAACCATGTTTAAACGTATGAATCAAGAAAAGACAAATAGTTTCGTTTGAAAAATAATCCTCTAGTTGTTAGATGGTGCTGATAGCAAGACATTCGGTTGAGGGACCATCTGCTTAACAGACCACTGCACAGAGTTGGTCCATCTAGAGTGGACCAACCTGTGCAGTGGTCTGTTAAGCAGATGGTCCCTCAACCGAATGTCTTGCTATCAGCACCATCTAACAACTAGAGGATTATTTTTCAAACGAAACTATTTGTCTTTTCTTGATTCATACGTTTAAACATGGTTGCCATTCAATGACAGTTGAGGTTATGTTGGCAAAAATGAGCGACAACGCAAGTTGAAGAGACTGTATGGGAAATTGATAGGCTGTTATTGTTTCTAGAAAATAATAAAGGTATGTTTATAGATCAATAATATCAATAACTACCCAAAATTCAAGTTCCCTCTCATTTCGCACATCTTCCCCTTTAGGTATTTTCTCAGAAAGCTACTTGGAGCGCTGAGAGCGACTTACCGGTATTTTGTGCGAAATCTGAATTGGTTCCTTAAGTGAACTGGTCCCTTAACTGGACCGCTACTGTGAATGTAGCTTTAACCAGTTTTTGTTGTCTTTCGAGAATTTTTAATGATCAACAACATTACAAGTTTTTCAATTTTCTAGTCTTTTAAATCCTTGAAAATTATCTGGAAAAAAAGAAAAGAATGTCCTATTCAGCTGGGTTCAAATTGGAGGTAATAAAATATGAAGAATTTCTTCGCCACTATGATTAATAAAATCACCTTTAGACAATCCCATTAAAAATGTTTTTTCTAAATTTTTTGTCTCAAAGTAGGGGTGCGTCTTATACTTGACAGCGACTTATACTCATCAAAATACGGTAAATGTTCAACAAAAAAGTAAGATTGAAGTTATTAGTTAAAAATAATTATTTATTAACTAAACATTCAAAAATCTTATGAAAATACCTTGTATTATTAAATTATTAAAAGTGTATTTTTATATATAACAAAAATTATGTATATAATTTAAAATATACAGTGTTGGTGGAAAGTAACTAATTATTGAGAAATCACCATAATTTCTATACTTCTAAAACAAAAATTATGACAATTATTAGACAGAAATATGGATACCTTAAAATTCAATTTAGGTACCAGTGCCAGCATATCCACCAACAACATTTTCCTCAGATTGTAATATGGATAGATGGTCACTTTTCAGTTCATCCACAACTGAACCTGTGGTCATTTTAGCTTCAGATGATAATCCTTGATTGCTTCCAGACAGATTGTGGCATGATGTCCCTTCATTGTATGCAACCATCTTTACACATCAATTACTAATTCCTTCACCTCATAGCATGCAGTAGAAAGTAACTAAACAATCTGCTCTTGCCCCTGAATGGAGAAGTAGTCAGCCACCTTTTTTGCCACTGTTTATGCAGCCTCTTGGTCACTGCCCACACCACTGATGTCGGAATTTTAAAATTTTATTGATTGATGTATATGCGCACACAAATTTTATTATGATTGCATTATTTATTACAAAAATTATAGTGATTTCTCAATGCTTGGTCACTTTCCATCCACCCTGTATATAGATAATAGTGATGTCTCATAATTTGATCATTTGAAACTCTTGAACTTTTAAAAAAGTTGTAATTAACTGAATAATAATTATTATTTATAATAAAAAACAGTGATATTAAATAACAATGTTTCCTTACAAATACTTTACTTTAATTTATAGATAAATAAATGGAAAGGGCACAGACAATTGAGCCATTCACTTGCCAAATCAATTAACTCCACAAAACAAAAAGTATAAAAATTGATAAAATAAATTATTTTTTAAAATTCCTTTTAAACTTTAAATTTAAATAAACATTGCAGAATGTATTTTTATATTAATATAATATATTATAATTATATATAATATTTATATTATTATTTTATATAATATAATATCATTATATAAAATATACCATTATATTAAAGCCTATGCTTTAATATAATGATATATAAAATTAGGGTTAATGTTACCTATGGTTTCAAGATAGCGGCTCATCTGATTCCAGCAAGGAAACAGTGGGGATGCACATTCTAACATAACCTAACCTACTCTAATAATTTTGTTGATAATAATTATGGTAATTTATTAGAATAGGTTAGGTTAGGTTAGAACTTGCATCCCCACTGTTTCCCTTCTTCTATTTGCTGGAATCGGAGACGAGCCGCCATCTTGGAACTATAGGTAGCATTAACCAAACTTAGTTACATGAAAAATTTGAAAATACTGTAATAATGATTATATTAAGGATTTACAAATGGAATTAATCGATTTGGCCTGTGAATGGCTCAATGCTAACTCTATTTTGGAATCATTAATCATTTCACAATGGAAATTCTATACAAGTCTGTTGAATCAATTACAGTGGTGCCTCATATAACGTACTTAATTCGTTCCAGGTGCACGGTCGTTAAGTGAAACGTCCGTTATACGAAACGCATTTTCCCATAGAAATACATGTTAAAACATCTAATTCGTTCCGCAGCATAAAATAACCGTACGGTATCGTAAAAAATGAACACTGGTTGCGTTCTTTTATTCCTCCGCGTAACTCTGCGCGAGCGAGATCCGTTTAAAAATTCCTGCGGAACGCGTTCCTAAATTCCGGTGGGAGTGCACACCGCATGGCTCAGATAGTTTCGTTTCCAGGTCCATTATGTGGTTTTATGAATGAAAATTTAGAAATTGTGAAAGCGCGAATTAGCGCACGCGGTGATATAAGTGTCTTTATGAATTTTTTTCGAATGGTAGCCAGCATTCTAATTTTTTTCGTGGCTATTTCGAATGCTCTTTCAACAACTAATCCATTTTATGGTTAAATTTTACAATTGGGACCCTTCTTTTGCCTTTTAAAGCTCATATTTTAGAACATAGATTCCTCCATCACGATACTATCGATAGTGCGGGCGCCGCCATTTTTCTTTCACCGTCGTTCCTAAATGCCTACAAACAGCAGCGCACTCCCGTAGTAGCTGAGACGCAGAGCGACCGCTATTAAAGAACGCACCCATGGAGCAGTCACCAATTATGCCGGAAAGTCTGTTGTTCGCAGCCAGTCCGTTGCTCGAGTCACGTAACGGCCAAACAGCAAGTCCGTTGTTCGCAGCGTTCGTTATTCGAGGCGTACGTTATACGAGGCACCACTGTATTTAAAAAATTTTAGATACAGTTGAAATTTGATATAGTATATTAAATTTATAGTAAAATCTAGCTATGATTTTACAAGTATTGTGATTTATACTGCAAACATATATACTGTATTTTCATGACCAGAATGCACGTCTGTCCAGGGAGACTACAAAATCAGATATTTCCATATGATAAAAACCATCATAAATGAAATTAACCATATGTAATGAAACCTATACATAATTACCAAAAATTCTCAATCCTAAGCATTTTTGAGGGGAAAAAAGAACCAGTATTAAGTTATTGGATTTATATGCTCTGATGCAAATATGTTTGTAAGAATGAGAGGTGTAGCAGTTATGTTTTGGTCTAAGAATTCATATGCCATGTCTGTTCTGGGTTCAAATCTTAATTCTTTTTTAAATTTTATTTTAATGTTTTTAATTTTGAAGGATAGGTAAGTTCATTTTTCCAGGATGAAAATGATATTTAAAAAAAAGTTTGATTGCAGAATGATTGGCATGCCAGTCTATCCAGGGAGACCATGAAATCAGATATTTCAGTATGGTAAAAACAAGCATGCTGGTTTAATTTAGGCTATACATCCCTCTCTAGAGGGCACATTAAAAATCAAATGAGTTTTTATTCTAAAAGTGAAACTGTCAGCATTACATCAAAAACTCTGATTATATGTTTAATTTCTTCATTTTGTTCTCTTTTTAATGATATAAAATACTTGTGAAATTCCGAAATTGCTTATTTTTATGTGTATTTTATTGTTATTTGATTCAAAAACACAAAAATAAACATGTTAAATTTAAGAAACTTGCTGTAAATTATCTCAGCTTATAGCTATTTACATTTGGTTTTGTGTGAAATTTGAGAGGAAGATGTTAGTTTTAAGATTAAGGTCAGTGTAGGGGACACTAACTAACTGCTACTAGTGTCAATAAGTCATTAATTGTTTTATTGTTTTTTAAACTAAAATGCTCTTTCTGATTATAAGTCAGTCAAAATACAATGTTATTATTTTATATACTGGACAGAATGTTTTCTTTAATGTTTAATTAACAACTAGTTTTGTTAGATCTGATTAATTTTACATTTTAGTTGCAGTTTAACTGGCAAGCTGGTAACCCTGGAGTTTCCGGCATGCTGGTCTCCCCCATTTATATGCAGCATGATAGTCAATTTATGAAAATATGGTAACATTTTGGTACTCTAAATTTACAGAACTTCTTAGAGAATGTATTAAAATGCTGTTTTATTATGCTTCAAAAATTGCTATCATTGAATGATCTGAATGAAAATTATTATGTAGGTATTACTGTTTGTGCTTGAGCTATGTAAAATTTAGAATATGTTATGCATTGCAATTATGAGTATCATTGATGTAACTCAAAAATTTCGAATGAAAGTAGTGTTAGAAGAGCACTTTGAAGAGCATCTGATGGAATTATGGAAATGTGTGTTCCATTTGTGTTGAAAATTAGTCCTGACAATTATCAAAACTCTTAATCAAGTAAAGTAATTTTTGCTGGTTTGCAAGGTTGGCTTTTTTTTCTATCTGTATTAATTAGTTGAATAAGATATATTAAATATTGTACTACCTAGGCCTTTGTGCCACAAAACCCCAAATCTAACCAATCAACCAAATATTGTAGCCTGAAATTAATTCAGATGTAAATATTAGGTTGAATAAATTTGTTCTCAAAAGCAGTTCTTATAAGGGTTTTAGTAGTTAATAAGGTAAGAGAGGAAAAAAACAAGTTATATTTACATTTTATTAACTTTTTATTGCTCTCTGTATTATTATTATTATTATTATTATGTTGGGTTAAGTGAGATATACTCGGTTAACACCGGTGGCTGTGTACTATGCTGGACCAAAGTCAAGGCATAGTAACCAAAACAGAAGTTAATGAAGTGTATCAGTGTGTGTGTCTGTATTCAGGAATTTTCTCACAATATGACATGTATTCAATATAGTGGCCTTCTGTAGTGTGATGTATGTGTTTCTACTCAATTGTAATGTGCCCAGGCTTTTGTGTAGTGTGTGTGGTATGACACCTGTAGAGGAGAGAACAACAGGTACAATAAGCACCCTATCCATACTCCACAGATGCCTTATTTCCTGGGCGAGTTCTGTGTACTTGCTAATTTTTTCAGTGCATGCGTTTTGTATATTGTGAGTGTTTGGAATGGATATGTCTATAATGTATGTGATTTTATTGTGTTTGTCAATGAATGTGATATCTGGTCTGTTGTGATAAATTGTTTTATCTGTGATTATGGCTCTGTTGTAGTACATTTTGTGCATGTTGTTTTCCAAAACTGTCTGTGGAATGTATTTGTAGTATGGTTCGTGGATGTCTACTAATTTGTGTTTGTTTGCAAGCTCTTGGTGTATTATATTTGCTACTTGATTATGTCTGTGTAAATAATCTGTCTGTGCCAAGAGCTTGCAACCAGAAGTAATGTGTTGTATAGTTTCTGGCATGATGTGACATTTTCTGCACGTGTCATTCGTGAGTGTTGCATCTTTGAGTATGTGTTTTCTGTAGTTTTTAGTATTTATGACCTGATCCTGTATGGCAATCATGAATCCTTCCGTCTCCCCAAAGAGGCATCCCCGAGCTAACCAGCTGTTTGACGCAGTTTTGTCAACAAAATCCTGGGCCAGATCATAAGGATGCCTGCCATGGAGTGCCTTTCGAGCCCACGATTACTTAATGGTGTCTATGCTTTTTATATGTTGCGTTGTGTCCATATGATGTGAGTGTAAGTTTAATGGTGTGTTATTCGAGTCTGCTAGAGTTACTGCTTTATGTAATTGTGATGTTTCTTGTTTTTTGTAGAAAAACTCTCGCAGTGACTGTATTTGTTTGTAGTGAAGGTTAACTATGTCAATCAGGCCACGTCCGCCATCTTTACGTGGAAGGGTTAATCTCTCTGTGGCGGATTTAGGATGATGATGTTTATGCTTAGGAAGTGTTGTTCTTGTTTTCCTTTGGAGTTGCTCAAGATCTGTGTGAGTCCAATGTATAACTCCAAAAGAATATGTGAGTACTGGGATGACATATGTGTTTATTGCTTTAACTGTGTGTTTTGCATTTAACTCTGTTCTGAGAATAGCATTTAACCTACTTTGGTATTCTTTAATTAATCTTTGCTTTATTTGTGCATGTTCTGTTAGTTTGGCCTGTTGGAATCCTAAATACTTGTAGAACTCGCCCTCTTCCACAGATTCAATAATGTCTCCATTTCCAAGTGCAAAATCTTCTTTCTTCAGGATTCCTTTTTCTATGTGAAGTGTTTTGCATTTATCTAGGCCAAATTCCATTTGTATGTCCTTGGTGTATGAATGTGTGATTTGTAGGAGTTGATGAAGTTGTTTTTGTGTGGATGCATAAAGTTTTATGTCATCCATGTACATGAGATGTGACAGTGTAAACTGTGTTGTTTTTTCATGTCTGATATTGTAACCATATTGCGTGTTGTTTAACATGTTGGATAATGGGTTCAGGGCTAAGCAGAACCAGAGAGGACTCAAGGAATCTTCTTGAAAAATTCCTTGCCTAATAAAAATTTGGTTTGTTTGTATGGAAGTGTTACTAACCCTGAGATGTAGTGTTGTTCTCCAGTGCTGCATAGTGTTTTGAAAGAATGCAATGAGTGATGGATGTATTTTGTACATGTGTATTTTGTACATTGTGCAGCCAACTGTGTGGAATGCTGTCAAATGCTTTTCTGTAGTCTATATATGCCATGTGTATGTTTCTGTGTTGTTTGTGTGCTTGCCGTAGAATGACTGAATCTATGAGTAACTGTTCTTTGCATCCCCTGTGATTTCTACGGCAACCTTTTTGTTGTTCCGTTAGAATGTCGTGTTCTTCAATATGTTTGTATATTTTGTTTGCGATACAGGATGTCAATAATTTGTAGAGTGTTGGAAGACAGGTAATTGGTCTGTATTGTGTGGGGTCTGTAGTATTGTTGTTTTTGGGTTTCATGTAGGTGATGCCCTGAGTAAGAAAATTTGGCATGTCTTGTGGATTGATGATGATGTGTGTTAGGTGTTTAGCTAGTTCCTGGTGCAGTGATGTAAACTTTTTGTACCAGAAATTGTGAATGTTGTCTACACCAGGTGTCTTCCAGTTGTGTGCTCTGTTAACAGTGTATTGGAAATCATGTATGTTTATTTCAGCACAGGGCATAGTTGGTATGTTGTGCAAGTTTCTGTTCTCCTCCTCGATCCAGCCTGCATCAGCATTGTGCGTGACAGCACTGGACCAAAGAGAAGACCAATATGTTGTGAGTTCTTCTTCTGTTGGTGTGCCACTGTGCTATGTATCAGTGTTTGCTTTGTTATTAATTTGTCTGTAGAAGAGTTTTTCATTGTTTGTAAATAATTTATTTTGTTGTTTTCGTAGTGTACATGTTTTGTATCGTTTGAGTCTACGTGCTTTGGCAGCAAGTTTTTGTTTTAGTGTATCAATGTATTCTGTAATGCGTGTGTTGTGATGTTCGTGTTTTGTGTGTGTTTTTATTTTCTTGAAAATGTTTTTGAGCTGTTTCCTTAATTTGGGTGTTATGTTGCTTTTAGTGTATTGTGTCAGCCTGCCTAATTGCTGTCTAATGTCATTTATTTGTATTTCTATTCTTCTCTGCCAGGCAGGCTTGTGACAGAATTGTGTTTTCTGTGTATTTGTCTGTGACTGTACTTTCAGTCCATGTTGTGTCACTACTGTGACTGCCCCAGCATAAACTAATGTATGAATGTCTGCGAGTGTAGAAATTGAATGACTGTAGTGTGGTATTAAGTGAGTTATTATTATTATTATTATTATTATTATTTTTATTTTTAGAAAATTCATATTCTCTGACTGAATCAGCAGCTTTAGTTCTTTTGTTTTTTGTACATTTTTGCATTATAAGTATAATTCATTTTTACACACACACACACACACACACACACACACAATTCAGAATTGAGGGGGGTCAGTACAACAGAGGTCTAACCCTCTTCAACTTGCAAATATAGATATTGATGCCATTCTGTTGTTTTTGATGTGAACTATCTTCCTATAGAGAGGTTTCAAGGTCTGCATGTCACGTGATAAAACACACGTTTGCTCCACCCATTCGCCATTTTTGTGGTAGTTTTCGCTCGCTTAGCTTGCATGTGGTCTGTTATTCGACGTCGTTTTTTAGTTCAAACGTACAAAAATACTGCAGTTCTATTATCATGGATTCAGTTAAAAAAGATTTTTTTCTTGTGGGCTATTCTAGTGGTCTAACAGGACGAGATGCAGCTCTGTACGAAGAGAAAATTTCGTTATTTCAAGGCGATCCATACGAAGCCAGTTTATCAGACTTCGTCGTAGATCAAAAGTTGTGGCCGAAAGTAAAATTTGGTGGCATTATAAACTATTTGGTTTTGACAACAAATTTCTACACCCTGTCACAAATGAAAGCTTATAAATCTTTAGAGGCCCATAACTATTTAACAAGTGGCTGGGTTTCTCCTGATATAAAAGTAAAAGTAATGAATAACAGCAAAGTAATATTGCCTGGAAAGATATGTTTTCTTTTGTTTGTTTAAACTCGTGTTTTTACGTATTTCTTAACTAAGAATTTTTGTCTGAAAGTAAAAGTCTAATTAAAAACAGCTGTGGAAATTTTTTAATTCAAATTGTTCAGTACCTTTATTTTCTAGTTGAAACTAGCATATAATAAGCCTACTTGCTTTTAGTTTTAACGTGTAATGTTTATAAGTTTGCACTAGCTAAATCCTGAAATTACATTAGTTATTCGTTTATAAATGCACTATACCTAACTAAATTAATATAAGCAAATCAGTAAACTCTTTTAGGTTTTAAAATATAACTTAGTGTTTATTAATGTAAATATTGAAATGAAATGTTTCTGACAAACTCTTGTATTGATATTCACTTTATTCGTAACGAAATTTTTCTGGTTAATTCTCGAGAGCCATGCAGTTTGCCTTCGTTGTGAAAGCTCCTCAGTTTGGGATCCTTGATGACAAATAATGCCGGGAATTTTAAAAAAATGATGTTCCTTTGTTCTTGAGTGAACTAGCATTACACCCAATTACACAACAAATCACCATAGTGATATTCGCGACGAAAAAAAACAACACAAGAACTCCAGTTAAAGCGCACGCGAACACACACAAAACGTAAACAAGTCACAAACAGTCACAAAGATGGCGCTGGACAATTGCGCATGCTCATGACGTCACTCGTGATGTCGACATGAAACCTCTCTATGAAATGGGTTAAGCCAATTGATCTTTTATACTTTATTTTGGAACCAGTAATCTTTTCTCTAATAACTACCTCTTAACCTGTATAATTAACTACCTCTTAACCTGTACGCTTTCACTTGCGTGGCAGGCCCTTATGAATGGTGATGTATGATACCCGAGTTGGTCACCTAATGCACATGCCTCAGTATTACATAAACGGGAAACGTGAATTCGAGCATGATTTCGACAAATTTGAAGTGATTCAAATGGCAGTTCCAAAGAAATTCGTATTGCCTGAGAAAGAACCAATGGTTGTGGTTCGAAAACGTTTGTATACACCTATTTTTTGAGTTACGAGTTTGATGACGAGGGATTACACACTGGTAACAGGTTAAGAGGTAGTTGTTATTATTTTCTGGTGTTGAGATGGAGTTTAGTAATCTTTTCTCTGAAATGAATTTCTCATTTGCTAGTGCAACATTAGTCCAATCTTAATAGTCAATGAGAAATTAGTACTAAGATCACATGTAACAACAAAGATGACCAATGTTAGTTGTAACAGTGAACTTTTCAGTCTCAAAAATATGGAAAATGGGTCATTTTTTATAAGTGCAGTCTTTTTTTTTTGATAAAGTAACTAATTGTAAATTCATCAAGGATAAGAATCCCATTGCTTTTAGTCACATTACAGTATTGAACATTATCTGTTGAAGATCTATGGAAATTTCAATTAAAATGGCTGGTGGTATTTTTAAAAAAATTAAAAATCCAACAAAACTAAGTCATCTTCCTTTCCACCTTGTCTAATTACCAGGAACAAAAACAGTGTTTCTCTGCAGAGATGACCTTTTATTGGAGACTATACCTCTGCAAAATTATGTAAAACAAAGCAATTTTGTAGAGGGATAGCCTTTTTTTATAAAAGGTGTGGTCTCTGCAAAGAAAGAATGTTTTTGTTTCTGATGATTGGACATGATGGAAAGGAAGATGACTTAGTTTCTTCACATTTTTAACTTTTTAATTCATGGAAATATTGTGTTAAATATTCTTACTCAAATTAAGTCACATAATTATGTAAACCTTGTTAAAGGGCAAAAGAGAACAAATACATACACATGATCCAAAAAATGTTAGCCTCATCCAAAATATTCTAAACCAAGGTTAATAAATTAAAGTTACAGATATTAATAATTTTTTGAAATATATAACCCTTATTCACCATTTAGTCTTATTTCTCAAAATAGCACTGAAGAAAGTGAAAAAGAGAGTAAGATAGATGATGAAGACCTCTCTGGCATTTTTGACTATGTATAGTATGAGTAACAATTAAACCAACATACTAAAACTTGTAAAGTCCAACGTTTATTTAAATAACTTTATTCACTTATGTGCAAACAGATTTTCAGTACAACAATAATGGTCTAACCAAAAAAGACTGTTGCAATACCTTCATAAAAATCATATCTCTAAATCTACATAACAATAGACTATGTAACATTGTACTTAAGTTTAAAAAGAATCACGCAGTACACCACTATCAATAAAATGGTATTTTTTAAATTCCAAAAAATACCACTGGTTTGCTGACCCCCTCAGTTATATTTAATGAGAAAACATATTCAGTCTAGTTGAGTTTTAATGCTTTGAAAGTTTTAGTGATATTATTTTAGAATATAAGAATTGATAAATTTTAAATTTTTTTTAAGGTTACCTACTGATGTACAAGCAGAAGCAGTTCCTTTAATACTTGGAGGTGGAGATGTTTTGATGGTAAGCTGCATTAAATTTAAAAGATGTGTGATTAATAATAATAATAAACTTATTGAATATAAATGTTGGTTCTCAGCAGTATAAGGTGTGTGTGTGTGTCATAATATTTAAGGAGTATGAGTATATGTTGAAGTGAAATTTAAAATAACTACTGTTTACATAGTTAATCCAAATCAATATCTTTCAGTTCAGTTTATTACATTGTTGTTCACGTGTTCTTTGATATCATCATTGGAATTAGGATCTTGACTATAATCTTCCAGTTCAAATTCACCATTTCTTTCCAATTCAAGTTTTCGAAATTATCTTTTGGCTGATAAGCTCTTGACTTACAAACTTGATTGTGACTCCTGTGCTCAATATTCAACAATATTTATAATTTTATTTCAAAAAATGTTTCTGTGAATCTTGGAATAGAAAGTGCTGTCTGACTCTAGACTTTTTGAGGAGGTAAAATTTTAGTTAATTCCTTACTCTAATCAACATTACTCTATGCAATAGTACTTCAACTTGTTTCCCATGCTTTTCAACCCAGGATTTATTTGAAGACAAGTTTATTTAAATCTCATTGTTTAATCATGGAAATATGGTATTTTATATACAGACATAATAGGGAAAATGGTTTTAAGTTTAGATAGCAGTCTTTCTTTCTTAGTATTGTAAGATGTTATGAATAATAATTGTTTCTGTACAAAAATTTCATAAAATGAATGAATGTGAGTAAAAAAAAACTGAAAATTTTGTTAATGCTCTATGGAAACAACAAAATACTCTAAGTAATAAACATTAAAACTTACTGAAATATTTTCAAAAACATTTTTACTTTATTATTTAGGCTGCTGAAACAGGAAGTGGAAAAACAGGAGCTTTTTGTCTTCCAATTTTGCAGATTGTTTGGGAAACATTAAAAGATGAACAAGCAGGAAAAACAAAAAGGGATGGAATAAGTGGTGGTGGAGTTGGTAATATATTCAAATATATTTTGATTTCTTTATTTTTTTTTTAAATTAGAAGAATTGTAATATACTGTATAATATTGGAAATTTTTAATTATCAAATATTCCAAGAATATTACATTCTTCCTTACAATGCATTATTTAATGTTTAATTTCCTATAAAAGAAAGATTGAAAAATAAGAAACATTCAATAAATGATTTATTTAATCTTTACAATCCAAAGGCTGATTATAACTAATCTTTTTGTTATACATGTATTGATCCTTTTGCCTTTGTTCATTCAAATTCAAATTCTGAGTATAAATTTAAAACTAATAATTTTTTGTGATAATATATAATTTCTAGTTTTTTAAATCTTTTCTCCAGTATTAACATTTATTAAAACATTAGTTTGTGTTAGAAAAAGATATTTTATTCAATATTTTTTCTGTAAGAACATCCATCTTAAATATTGAATTAACCATGTAAATAAGAAGAGAGTATTAAATTACACCAACAAAATCTTTAAAGTATATCAGCAAGTATAATTTAACATAAATACGTTATGATAAACATTTTCAATCCCAATAGGATCTCCGTCAGGTCAAAAATGTTCGATAGGATTAGAATGCTAAACGTTCAAATTTAAATATTTTAAAATTGTCAGAACTGTAAATATTAGAACAAGTATACAACAAAAATCCTACCTAGGTGTTAACATTAATGTTAAAATTAAAATTAATGAATACATTTTTTTTTATAAATCTTAAGTGAATTAATTGCTTTCTTATTTTTCATTAATGTTGTTGGAATCATCAAAAAAGGACTGCCAAGCATGTGAGATGTTTGCATTTTCCTTAAAATTGATACATTCTCCCTTTATTTCAGCTTTAAAAATTTCAAGAGCTTCTAAAATTTTGATTTGATCAGTGCAAAGGGTGCATCTAATGAGACTGGCTTGCTGTAGTTTAGCTTCTATGTCAGTGTCAAAAGCATATATTGCTAGGGCACTGATCAAATGTTTTTGTTTTGTATATCATATTTATGCTTCACCAGCTGTTCTTTAAGAGATCTCTTGGTTGAACCAATGTACACCAGATCTCTATGAAATCTGTCATCTCTCACAGGTATACTATACACCCCCGGTTCATTGTAGGTGTTAATGGAATCTTTATCATTTCTTAATAACTTATAAACCTACGAGTTATGCCTATATGTTACCAAACACACACGATTAGTAGCAGTTTCTTTGTATAAAGCCTTTAATTCTTGGTCATAATTAATTAGTATATGTTTGCCTGTATGGTCCAAACCCTTACTATTGCCCTTGTTAAGATTGGAAGTGGTGGGATCATTTATTCTTTTAATATAGTTCTCTGCTAAACCTTGCACCATTGTTCTAGGGTAACTGTGCCATCACTATTTTTTTTATATGTTTTAATTCTTGTTGTGTTAACGATGTTTATGCAGTGTGTGAAGGCTCTTTTTGTAAAGACTCTAAACACTGCTATTTTGTTTGTATAAAGTCATTTGAGGCTGCTGGTATAAATAATGGCTGGTACAGTATCTGGTTTATAGTAAATATCTGTTTTGATTTGACCATTTTTAAGGTAGATGTTCAGGTCTAGGAAGTAAGCATGTTTATCACTGAATTGTTCTAGGTTAAGTGTAAGACCATAAAGGTTATTATTCATACATTGTATGAATTTGTTGATATCCAGCTCAGCTCTCCAAATGATCAAGATATCATCAATATATATATCATGTATGTGATGAGTATCACTAATTTGCATAGGTCACCTGATAGGGGGCTGCCCATAGATACTCCCCATTTCTGTAAGTAATTTTTGTTATCGTACTGAAAACATGAAGTTTAACATAGCATGTGCACTAATTCTAAAATTTGATGGTGGTGTACAGGGCTTTTAAGTACCTGGAATAACCAGTCCTGTAAGGCTCTAATTTAATAGATGGATATAAGGATACAAAATCTAAAACTGTGATGTGTTTGTTATTAGTTAATCCAATGTTTTGTAATTCTACTAGAAGATCTTGTGCATTTTGAATTGCATACAGTAGACCTCCCTATAACACAGGTTTATATAACATGGATTTGTATAACACGGCGAAAAAATTGCAATTGTGTTTGTATAACACACTAAAAGAGACTTGTATAACACGGCAAAATGTCATCGCTGACTTGTGTTGCGACAGGATTGATCAAATCTGGACCAATAGCAGATATTGTACAAACCATTGAGTTTAAACGAGCACTGGACCTACTAAAAAACATTTATTATTCAACGGCCATAAAAATTATATTTTTATTAATGATGTCTCCAAAGTTCAGCGAAAAATAACTTATCAGGAAACATGTGCCCACCATTCGATGAGCCACTCCATGACAAAAACAAGCTTAAGCAATGGTGTCGTTGAACAGTGCACACTCGGTAAGTAATCCTACAATTTTTTGTTTATAGCATAGTTTATATAGATTATTTCCAAAAAATTATACGTGATTTGGAAATGTTGAGTCAAATTAGTCTAGAACAGATTAATTTTATGGAAGAAAACCTTTCAAACAGCCGTAGCCCCTAAACTGCACAAGTGCCGGGCTATGATTGGCTTGTGTATTTAAGTGACTCATACAACACGGATTCATATAACACGGAACGTATCTACCGTGTTATAGGGGGGTCTACTGTATTTATAATTTTTAAAATGATGTTAGTAGATGGTGTACCTCATTTTCTAAATGTCTGATGGGTGATCTGGCTTTGTCAATTAATGGTCTTAACAAAGTATCTGGTTTATGTATTTTGACAAAAGCAAACAACCTGTGGGTATTAGGTGCGCCTACCACTGCCCTATTCAAATTTAATTTTCTGGCAAGGAGGGAACGTGTGAATTTGATGACCTGTGTAAGCTGTCTATATACCCTTCACTGATTATTTCACATTCCATGTCAATAATGTATTGGTTCAACATCCTCTTGTACGTAGTTATCTTCAATAATAATAAAGTTCTATTCTTATTGGCCTTTAAAACTGTGTTGTTGTCCACCAGCCACTTCTTATTCCTGTACAGATCCTTCCAGAAAAGTGGATCTTGTTGATTGCTCTTTAAGTTTCTGGTTTTAAATGCCACTTTCCATCTGTAGAATTCTTTGTAACTATCTTTCATATTGGAAATAAGCCTTTCTATATTTGGTATCATATGTATGATAGCAAATATGCCACTTTTATTTACTGATAATTTTCCAACCAATCTGATACTTGCTTTTATCTATATTGTATAGGTGTTAGTAAAAAATAAACGTCTGAAAACTCATTGGTTTAGAGAAGATTCACTTTGTTCACTAACCATTTAAATTCAATTATAAAGAAATAAAAGTTTAAAAATTAACTCGTAAGCATCTTTCACAACCAGACTCTAGGTAATTGTCTAGTTTGCCTGACTCCAACCCTGTTTTTAGGAAAAAAATTAAACACAATTTGAATAAGTTTATGATAGTATAGAAAAATTGCCACATTGAAAAAAATTGTTGTAAATTGCCAACTGGCTTGGAATATCATCAAATCTACCAATAAATTACCAGATCTGGCACCACTGCTTGCACATTGCCTGTCCATCATTATGCAGCATCCCTACCAATTTGGCACCCTCCAAAAGTGATAGCGACCATATGTCATTTGGCCATTAGAGGCAAATCATGTGTGGAGAGGACATTCTGTCTAATGTGGGTTAGTTGTACAGCACAATATGTCTATGACTTTCATGGCTGTGATGTGAAGGATGCATATTGGAAAAAAAAAGGCTTGGCATATCAGTTTATAAAACAAACCAATTCTGACATATTGGTTACATCTCTGTTTAAAAGTTAGTCATTTGGTTGCCTTTCCTTGTAATTTTGTTTATGTATTGTATTGTCATAGTGAACACATTTTTACTATTTATAAAAATTTAAGGATGCACACAGAACCAATCACTGGTGTGAAGAAAACAAAAAACTAACAATTATATTAACTCAAACCATAGGTTCAATTTTATATTTTTTTCAAAAACAGCTTTTATGTTCTGAATCAATGTTCCATCTGGTAATTGTTATAGCCCCTGAAGAACTTGGAAGGAGTTGGAAAACATTCTTGAGATAGTTGTTAGCATTTTGTTTTCTTTACACTGGTTACTGGTTGTGTGTGTGTCATTAAGTATTTTCTGGTGTGGTGTGTTGTAAAAATTTAAGATTTTTATGTAGACTAAATTAATACTGATGCAGTAATATATGAATTTTTTGATAGGTAATAAATGGACGATGAGTTTTTTTGATCGTGGAAATGCTTTAGGTAAGTTTTTCAGATTGCAAATAGATACTAGATTAATTACTCAAATCGTAAGCATAATATATTTTATAACAATAATTTTGTCTCATTTGTTTTTCTCTGTTTATTATAACAATAATCTGAACTAACTATTTTTACTATATGAGGTGTGGCTAGAACTGACTAGAAAATAATGAGACTGGAGCTAGAACTTTAAATTTTGAGTAGTATACTCACTTTAGTTGTTTCCCTTCAATGTATGATCCTTCTGCTTCCACACAACACTGCATTTGCAAATCAAAAATTTCAGGTTGATACACTGCTGCTCCTTTCAAGCTGGGCATTTTCCCAGTGCATGCTAACAACATGCCCACTTGCAGCAGGCACTCGCAGCAATCTAATAACGGTAGCAACTTGAGACTTGATGTGTTTGTTCTAACTTGTTCAAGGTTGTTTACCCACCCATTCACTTTGGCCCACATGTGACCATTGCATGCAGTAATCAGTCTCATTATTTTCTAGCCATACCATATATATTATTTCTTACTGTTAACACTAAATTCCAAACTTTTTCAAAATGTCAAACTAGCTTTTAAATAATTCAAAATTGGAATTATATTCATTTATAAATATTTGCTCCAAATAAAACAAGTTTGATGTATTTCTTTTTACACTTAAACTCAAAATACAATGTTAAATTTTTAATTTTAAATTGATTTTATCTAATTAAATGTAAGAATGGTAAGAAAAGTAAAATGATTAAGTGTAATGATCAGTCATACAGCTGAAAATTATAGATTCTTTTTACTCTACAGAAATAGCTCATAATATATGACTGTTTGGTTGATCATTGCATCTTTTAGGCTGTAGTTGTTTTATATGACATAGTACTAATAAATTTAAAATTATTGTTAAAGTTTTTTAAAACTAAAATGGAAATTTCCTTATTTAAATAAATTTTTATACAAAAACATTTTAAATTTGAAATAAATTTAAAGCTTTTTACATTTTAGTTTAAACTGTTAAGATATTGTTGATCATTTTTATTGGCATTTTTGAAAATCATATTTACATTACACAAAAGTATTCAAATATTTGTTAATAATTATATTTATTAGTATTCTTAATTTTAAAAAAGTAATTTACTGCTACACATATTAGATTCTCTTCATTTGGTATGTTCAATCAGTAATAGGGTTCCTTCTTGCCCTATTTGGGAATGTTTTTCATATTCCCATTCCCGAATTCCAAGAAAAGTTGGTCAGGAAAGCAGAAAAATTGCTTCTGGAACCCAGTAATACCCACAATGGGAAATAAATGTACTACTAACAATGTATCTTTTAGACGTTTTTCCTATTTATCACTATTTAAACTTACATTGTGTTACAATATTACATGCTGCCTGAAATGCATGCATGCCACCAGAATCAGATAACACATGACCAGCTAACTTTAGCTGTTGTAAATCAAGAACATTTGATCATGGAGAACAGAAAACAATTTGTATTTACACAGAAAAACATTTTCATAACCCAGGATCTGATTACAAAGTCATCTTCAGATAAACTACCTAAAGAAATATAAGGTAGCTTACCTTAATATGACATTGTAGTCAAATCCTGAGTTATGAAAATAAATACTTCTCTGTGTAAACACAAACTGTTTCTGTTCTCCATGACGAATCATTTCCACAAAGTGACAGCCACTACTACCAATCACATTTGATCAGTTTGTTTGAGGTTGACAATGTGATGTACTGTACAGTAAAACCTTGTTGTTTTGAAACTCAAAGGATCAAAAAACGTGACTTTGAAGTATCTGTGTTCAAATTAGCCAAACTTTTTTCAAATTTAAAGTTTTTTGTAATTCTTGATTAAAAGTTTCACAAGCAGTTGACCACTGGATGAGGTAGAAAACAGACATTTTAAACTTAAGTACTAGGTTATATGAAAAGCCACAAGGTAAAGAAGAATAAAATTTAGTACAAAATAAGTATTTAGCCTTTTTGTTCTTATATTGAGCATTGTCATGTGTATCACTGGTTTGCATATGATATGCAAGGAACTACTATGTCAGCTCTTTGCACAATATTCTGTTGCTAATGGTCTTGAGCTATTGCATTTTTATGGTAGTTTACCTATATGTGAGCCATTAGCGATGCAGGTGACCACACACAGAAATATCTGATTAAATCCCTGCATATTGAACAATAAAATTTAATTTAGATGGATTCACAATACATGCATGTTCATTACCTTATACTGTATTTACAAATAAAAGTAAACATTTTTAAAAAATGAAATTGAAAACAAATGAATTCAGAATAACGAAATTTACAAGAATAAAAAAAACTATTTCAGTTTTTATTCTTTTTTCAACATTATGTATACCTTAATTTTTCCATATTTTTTAAAATATTTGTTTAAAATTGCATATATCTTAATGTTTTTGTGTATGTTTGATTTTTCAAATTGATTTGCAATTAATTCCAAACTATAATGAGTGTTCAATTTTTGAATTTACCTGATGACAGACATGAAAACTGTCAAAAATACTAGGGAAAAAACTTTAAATGTTTTAATTTTATTCTTATTAACTCTGTCTCTCAAAGTTAATGAATTTATTTATTGTGTATAATCTTTTGATGTTGAGTCCCTCTCTACTTCTAAATGTTTTTAACAATGAAACTCAATACTACTAGTTTTTAACAATAGACAGTATTGACCTATCCCTCTGCTTTTTATCAGATATTGATGTTAACACTACAGCTTGCTGCTACACAAATGGAAATGATATTTATTCTTTAATAAATTAACATACTACTTAATACTGTTGTTGAAATATTGTCTTACTATACTGTTGCTTAATTAAGAAGTTGGAACATTTTGTTTTTTATATATTCATACAATCTGTAATGATTCAAAAGTAGCATAATTCAGCCCCATAGTGTAAAAATTGGATTGCTCTGATCTATTATTTTATTTGGTGTACTTCTTGGTATTGCAATTTCTATGAATAGCAGTGTATATAACAAACAAAACAAATCTTAAGTTTATATGCCAAATACCTAAACCAAATTATATAAACTAAACTTTATATTTTTTTTCTGATATTTTTAAATTTATTAATTTAGATTAATTAAAAAAAGGAAAAAACTTTTTAATTTTTATTGCATGTGTGAGAATCTGGAGACATAAACCAAGAGCTTTCCTTTGAAAGGTTTCTTTAGACTTTAATTATTTGTGGGATTAAATAATTATTGTTTTTGTAAAAATGAAACATACAAATTTCACACTTTTGTGGGAAACTGATAGAAAAAGGAAATAAAACTTCTTTCCAGTTTATCAACTTCTCGTGACAAGATCTTATCACACATGTTGATGAACATCTGCTAGTTTGACTCATCTCTAAAATCCTGTCACACGTGTAACAAATTAACACCCGATTAGAGGAGGTTCAGGATAAAAAGGGGTAAAGAACCCATTCTTGGGGCACACACTACTCGAAGTTCCCTTTGTCTAAGTCTGTCCTCATCAGCTTTCCTCATCTCCAGTCTCTCTATCTCTCCACTGAGCCAACGAATCAGTGAAGTTTCTCATTTTTTGTCCTGATGATAAAATTTTGCCATCATCGAAGACATCCACCTGTTATCGAGAGGTATTATGCTCTATTATATCCTATCTCTCTCGGTCTATTAGAGGAGTACTTAGTTATTGACCTATACATATTTTAATCTCTTTGTATTAATCATTTTATTTTATTCATTAAACTTTTGTTATTAGTTAACCTAGCTTCAACTGGGATTCCTTTGAATGTCAGTCACCCTATTGACGGACTTACGACTCCCCATTCTAACATTAGATAGACATTCCCACTCGAAATATAAAATCTTCACACTCGAACATGAATTTAAATGTAGTTTTTTTGTGAGGCAAGACACAATCAAAACATTCTTGCCTGGTGTCAGGAGCCTGAAGTCAAAAGCATCTTATTATCCTGAAGACAAATAAAATACACAGCCATCCACTGATAAAGTGAGTGGGCCTAACTGTCCCGACTTTGCAAGTAAGTGAATTGAGTATTAGACTCATCATTGCAGATTCTCACACACATGATTTTATCTTTTACAATTAAAATTTTGGTTATTATAGAAATGTTGGAATTTTAATGTATTATTATAACTTGGATTTTTAACCAAAGGTAAAATTTATGAATTTTTTAAAATTTACAATTGACAAACTATCTGTGTTGGTGAATTTTGGTTTATGGCAGAAAAAAGTTATACAAAACAATTAAAGGTTTAAGAAATATTGAATTTTAATAAGTAAAGTCACATTCTTATTAATAACTGCACATTTATTAATCAAATAATAATAACTCTAAAATATGCTTTAATATCTTTATTATTTAAATGTCTCTGTTTTTCACATACTACATGTTCTGTTGTTGTTGTTTTTGTTTTAGTTAAGGATTTGTTATTAGGACAAACCACCCAATAACTGACTTCCACTTCCTTATTCACTAGACATAATTTTTAATAATTAATAAAGGTTAACTTAAATATGCTGTTTGTATTCAATTTGTTTTATATTTTGAATATAGATTATTTCTAAACATTTTGTTAATTTTTTAAAAGTTTATAATTCAGCTGCAATTTGAAAAAATTATAGACCCTACAAATTCCCACTATTCTTCATCTGTCTATTCTCCCTCAATCTCGAGAAAGGAGTTAGATAGATGAAAATCATTAACAAATATGGAAAGCATAGAGGCAGGAGGCCCCAATTAACTATATACAAACTAACAATTTGGACTGGAAGTCATGTTATTTCAATTCAAAAATTTTTCCTGAAAGGAGTTAGTTAGATGACTGGCATGACACTATTGCTAGCAGGAAAGTATGATGTACAGGGGCAAGCTGCTACTAATTTGAGGTGGAGAACATATATTTTAAATAGAAAGTATGATTAAAAATTGCAGCTTGGTATTGTGATGATGTCACAATAAAATAATTGCTCATATTGTAATAGAATTCCACTAAATGAGCAGTGTGTCCCAAAATAATGTTGAACATAAATAAAAGCTATAGCTACTATTCATGAGTTATTTAATATGGACCAATCAGACAAGGATAAGGTTTATTTGCTGTTCAGGAAGTGTTTTATTGTCAATATTATATTGAAGATGCATTTCAGGTAACATCCCTCATCAGTTTGACCTATTGGTTCATTACAATACATGTATTACAATTGTTTCATATGAACATTGCAATTTTAAAATTACATACCTGAACATAATTAAATAATGTTTTTCAAGTAATGATTTTAAGTGTGAATTTTAATATATTCTGAAAATTATGTTAAAGTAACCCAATTACCTTTAAATACAGTCGACTCTGCATAAGTCGACACCCCAAGGGGAAGTGGAAATGTGTCGAGTTATCCGATGTGATGACTAAAGTGAAGTTGGAAAAAAAATCACAAAACTACAATTAATAAAATGCAGTAGTGCTTTATACAGTAGTATAGGCTTACAATACATTGTGTCCTCCATTTACAATTACTCTGTAGATGAAAAACTGAAAAATTCGTTTAGTGTTGTTTGTTTTGAGCACTTAACTGTCTCGACTTTCTTTTTCAACAATCACGAATGCCTTGAAAACATCGTCTTCGCAATTGTCAATTGTTGGCAAGTAACATCTAAGGATTCTTAATGCCTCTAGCGTGAGAAAATGCAAAACTGGATTCTGGTGCGACGTTGATGTAGATTGTATATTTTCTTTTTGTTTATCTATTATTTTATACATAAAAATACATAAAATGTTAAGGCATTTTTATTAATACTATTATATTATTAAATATATTATTTATATATTAATAAATAAATTGACTCCCTGTCCTGAAAAAAAAAAAATGAGTTTGCACCACACATGCAGAGTGAATTCATTTTTTCAGGAGGGGGTGACGACTTATTGGAGTGTGGGACAGCAACAGTATATTGACTTATCTAGTGGTGACGAGTTAAACGGTGTTGAGTAAACTGGAGTTTTTTAACATTAATGCCTATGTAAGACAGCGGGGACCACAGAAAACTGACTACTTAACCGATCGTGTCACCTTTTGTGACTCGACTGTATATTATAACTATTACTACTTTTTTTAAAATGGGCAATCATTCTTCATAATTGTGTTACTGGAATTTGATGTGATGGTTTGGAAAATGTTGTCTAAGTATGTAATTTGGATATTTAATGTTCTTATGTAATAATTGTAATACCTATATTGTAATATACTAATAAGTCAAACTGATGAAGGACATTGCCCAAAATGCATCTTCAATATAATATTGACAATAAAGTACTTCCAAACCAGCAAATAAACCTTCTTCTCATCTGATTAGTCCATATTAACTAACTCACAAATAATGGATATAGCTTTATGTTCAACAATTGTTTTTCAATTTATATCATTTTTTTTTTTCTGTTCTTTCAATAAGACCAAAAACATTAGTGTCATTAAATAGTTTGTGATTGATAATTTTTAAGATATTCTGTTGTTTGAAAATTTTAAAATAATAAATGTAGTTAGTAGCATACATTATTGATCTGAAAATTCAGGTATCAGAACTTGCTTTTTGTCATTTCTATTTTTATATTTGAATCATATAAAATAATGACATGTGTGACTGCAGGGTCAGCACTTCTTTGATGCCTGTCAGGACTGACACCACTTTGTCTTTTACGAACAGACACAGAAACTGAGTTGGCCACAAATTTCATTCTCATGCGAGTGGTCGCGTTTGTAGAAGCTTAGGGTCAGAATGGAAATGGAGTGAGATGTCTGGAAGAAGTACACTTCACAAGGTATTCATTTAACAAATACCCGTTTATTTAGCGAAGCTATTTATGGGAAAAATCTGAAGTGTATCAAACTCCTTTGATCAATAATTTCACTGGAGTTTCTTCTTTGTATATTGGTTCTACTTCTAGGATGCTGGCAACACACAAAAAAACATCAATATGGTATTTCTTGTAATAAGCAAACCACAGAGTTAAGTAAGGCAATCTTTACAGACAGAATGGAATTTCTTTAGTCTGAGGTGAAACTGTTACTTATAGCTACAGTTAATAAGGAGTTAAGAGGAATCTTAGCCATTCAAGAGAGAGAGTTTACAAATCTTTCTCACGATGACAAATACCTGGAGTCCGAGTAGGTCCTCGATGCAGATTCGTCCTTAGGGTCGAAGAAGTTCAGATTGAGATCAGGTTCTAATTCCGCTTCAGGTTAAGTTCAGGTGCTAATCCAGGGTTAAGGTGAAGGAGCAGTGATAGTGGCACACACGCACAAGAAAGTCCACACTTTCCGATGACGAGAAGAAGGCCTCGGAAGATTGTCATTGCCCCCTCCTTTTTATAAGGGGGTCCCTCCTGGGTTTTTCCCATTACTTCACCCGAAGTTTAATACTTCAGGCCCAATAATTGAGTTTCTCTTGATTCTGCATGACACACTTGATGTGTTACTTTTAACAAGGAACTAAGTCCATAGGAAACAGTTTATTGCCGAGTTGATCGCTAATTTTTTCGAAAGAAATAAAATTATTTTATTTCAAACAACAAAAATGTTATAATAATTTATAATAAATTTTTCCTAAATTTGGCTCTCACACATGCATCTTCTTTTTAGAATTATGTAAATGCATCTATTGGTTTTTAAGAAATATAACATTGCATAAATATTTCTGTAATATTGATTTTGATCTCCTTTCTTTTAGAATTTAAATTTCTTATCTCTATTAAAAATAAAAAAATTACTATAATAAAAGAAACATAAATTGTTTTTGAATAAGTGAAACATTGTGACAATTAGTAAGTTTGGAAACAAAATTTAAGTTCAAATGTAAAAAAATTGTGTACAGATGATGAATTTATTATTATTA
Organism: Centruroides vittatus; assembly: GCF_030686945.1. Lineage (NCBI taxonomy): Eukaryota > Metazoa > Arthropoda > Arachnida > Scorpiones > Buthidae > Centruroides > Centruroides vittatus. The sequence goes on from NW_027122345.1 coordinate 1,652,873, forward strand.
TTATTATTATTAAATTATGAATTAAAACTTTGTATTGCAGCTGTCAGTCCTGATGGAATGATGTGCCAAAGCAGAGAATTTAAAGAATGGCATGGTTGTCGATCTACAAAAGGAGTTCAAAATAAAGGTGAAAATGCATTATTAACATTTACTGCTGTTTTTATTAAAATGTAATTTAACTGAACTATTTTTATAATATATATAACAAACATACATCATCATCATCTTGATCATTTTTGTAATACATATTTTGATAATTATTTAGGAAAATACATTTTAATATTATATTTATACAAGTGTTGGATAAAAAATAGTGGTAACATGTCTGCATTTCTCAAATGATTTTATTAATGACCCAAAACCACTCATATGCCTTCAATGTATTTTCCTTGAATGTTTACCACTTTGTATTGTACCATGCTTGTAGAAGACACTGTATACTTTCACTACAGCTGTTTCTAGTGCCCTACAGTATGAATAATGTCATCTTTGGTATGATAATATTTTCCTTGCAATGGCTCTTTTGTCTTTGCAAAGAAGTTGCAATCACACAGGCTCATATTGAGGGACAAAGGAGGGTGGCAAAGATGATTCTTAACAGAGATAGTATTCTGACACCTTACATTATCATGAAGGATAATGGGCTCATTTCTGATAGGTGTGACTGTTTTCTCTTAAGTGCTGGATGAAGGTGGCTCTTCAAGAAACTGTATGCAGCATTTATCGTCTACAGTTTATTATGGTACAGTGTGATGGAGTATCACACCATGGTGTACAATGAACATTAGAAACATCAGAAACCCTTGTTTTGTGTGCAGTTTCTTTGGCTAAGGAAAGGAATCCTTTTATTTATTGAACTAGCACTTCAATTCTTGTAGAATGAGCCCAAGTTTTGTTCATAGTGATGATCCTTACACTATCCATCTCGTACCAATTAACCAAGTCCTATGCAATTGCATAAGCCATTTTTTTGGCTGCAATTTGAAAAAATTGTAGATCTATAAATTTCCACTGTTGTTCATCCATTTGTCTTTCCTTAATCTTGAGAACGAAGTTAGATAGATGAGAGACGAGACCATATATGGAAACCTTAGGGAGCAGGAGACTCTAATTATATATGAACTTCTGATGCAGTAGTGTTCTTTCAATTCAAAAATTTTTCCCTTAAAGGAGTTAGATGACTGGCGTGACTGTTTCTAATGGAAAAGTATTATGTACAAGGGCAAGACACTATCAATTTGAGGTGGAGAGCATATATTCTAAATTAAAAAATTATTTAAAATATTAAAAATTGCATCCTGGCATTGTGACAATGTCACAATAAATAATTGCTTGTTGCACCTTGGAAAATTCATGGGTTATCTAATATGCTGCAGTTTTACTGTGTCCAAGAATGCCATGCTAAAATTAAACATTTTAGTAGTTCTCAATTAGATTTGAAGTTTATCAAATTTTTTCTCTCTTATCTAGGTAATATTACTTTGTTTGGTATCTTTATTCTGTAAAACACGCTACATTTTACCAATTAGGTTTCAGCTATTTCAACAGCATTTGTTATTTAATGATAGGAATTTATTATCTTTATGGGAAAAATCTGAAGTATATCAAACTCTTTTGATCAATAATTTCACTGGAGTTTCTTTGTATATTGGTGCCACTTCTAGGATGCTGGCAACACAAAAAAACATCAATATGATATTTCTTGTAATAAGCAGACCACAGAATTAAGTAAGGCAATCTTTACAGACAGAATGGAGTTTCTTTAGTCTGAGATGAAACTGTTACATTAGTGTACAAATTATAATTTGGTTTTTCTCTGGGAAATTATTTTAATTGAGCAACCCTGTAACACCTCATCTGTTAACATACTGGACCATATGCCATTGGGCTATATAACAGCTATATTAATAATAAATTACCAAACAACTGGACCCTAGAGGGAGGCATTGGTGTCATTTCATAATAAATTTAATAATTACAATTTTAATTAAATTATTTAATTAGAGGTCTGGGGTCAAATTGTTTGGTAATTTATTATTAATATAGCAGTTATATATCCCAATGGTATACAGCAGTGGTTGGCTTTATTATTATAATGCATTGGGTTTTCATAGAGTTGTTTGTTTAAACATACTGGACCATTGGACTTCATTAATTAAAAATCTTAGTAACTAATAATTTTATAATTTTACCTTTTTATTTTGTAGATTTTGTAATTAATTGTACTGTTGCATTGTGTACAAAATTTCATAAACTAATTTTCAAATTATTGATTATAATTTTATCATTAATATCATTTTTTATTTTAAATTTAATTTTTAATTCCTTTAAAATAAACATTAGTTAATATTCTGTTACCATATTTTCAAAAATTTTTTCTTGTTCTGTGTTTAAATGTTTTCAAACTTTAAATTCCTTTTATATTATAAATATAATATAAAAGGAATTTAAATCCTTGTAATCACCAAAAAGGGGTTTGTAGGTAAATAAACAAATTTGTTATGTCCTTCCAATCTGATGTTCACCAGAGGTCAAGAACCACTCAGAAGACAATTTTAATTTACAGATCTTTATTTATAAATATGTACATCAATCTGGTGAACATCAGATTGGAAGGACATAACAAATTTGTTTATTTACCTACAAACCCCTTTTTGGTTGTTTCAAAAATAAGATTATATCCAGTGAATGTTGCTGATATTAGTTTTGTATTAATCCTTTTATATTCTAGAATACTAAGATTTCATATTATGTTCTATTTCATTTCTCTATTTTTACTTGAAGATGATTGTTATGCACTATCAAAAGCACTTGCAAATATATTTGTTTTTTTAAACTCACTATTGTTTTTGTTTGCTGTAATAACACCAAGATGAAAGTTTTTCTCTTCTATTCAGTGTTTTTACATAATATTTCATTGTTAGAGAAGTCTATATTATGTGAAATTTAGTTTTTGATTTTAATGTGCTTTTTGATGATAAAATTATTTTAAAATAATTAACTATTTTTTTGGAACATTTCATTGAGTTTTTCTTCAATCCTTCCTCATTTAGTCTTCATTCAATAATTCTTAAATTTGTTATTTACAAAGTTTAATTGATTTTGTTACTTCTTATCTATCTGGATTTATTCTTTTTGTCAAGTCTTAGATATTTAAAAGATCTCTTAAAATATGAAATATAATACATATTGGTTCCTTTTAGGAAATATTAACTAGTTTTTTTTTCTTCTTTCTTTAAAAATTTGTATTTTGGTAAGATATTTGTCTTTTTCGAAGTTAAGACAATGAAGAAAATATACACATTTTCAAGTCTATGTTTTATCCATTTTCACCAACCACAGAAGTAACAGCTAAAAACACATGAAGAAAAACTTTATGAAAAGACAAACAATAAGTAGAAAATTCACATAGTTAAAACGATATCAACGTCAGCCTTTCTATGGTTGGTGAAAATGGATAAAACATAGACTTGAAAATGTGTATATTTTCTTCATTGTCTTAACTTCGAAATAGAAGATATCCAGAGTTACGTAACAATACAAAAGCTATTTGTCTTTATAATATATTCTGATTCTGTTTTGTTATACAGTAGTGAACCGAAAATCGGAATCAATTGGGGACTGGGGTTGTTCAGATTAGGGATTTGTTCCGATTATGGTTTATGTACGAAAAAATATATTAGCCTGACCGAAGTTCAAATTTTTCTTCGTTGCATGTCGCTTCCTGTTGAATTTTTCTCCGTTGCGTGTCGTTTCATGTTGAATTTTCGTCGATTTTAAGCCTAACGAAAATTTTTATAATAATAATCGAGGCTATCGTATCGTTAAAAATTATTTCTGCATTTTGTACAAACAAAATAAATATATTGAAGAATATAAAAACATGAAAATTATACTTTAGAAGTAAATTTAGTATCAAAAACGTTCGATTCAGCACGACACAGTCCGACTGAAAATCATGCCGATTACTGGCGATTCTGATTACCGGGATGCCGATTTACGAGTCTCTACTGTATTTCCATATTAGATTTTATAGTTAGTTTTGTACATTGAAATAACTGACATATAGGTACAATGTGTAATCTTTTTTACTATGCTTTATCTGTTGGTGATATTAAATATTTTAATTTGAAGTTTCATGTGAATTGATGACTTTTTGTTGTTGTTCAATGACACTATTTTTTAATTTTTGGTTTTATGAAATTTGTATATTCTGAATACTTTTATTATATACTTTCTATTATAAAATTTAGACAAAATGATTATATATTTCCTTTTATCTTATAATATATAATATAATCCTTGTCTGTGTGAATACTTTTTATAAATGGAACATATTTTTGTGTTAGCCAATGTTCAAATTCAAATTTTTCTTAGAACAATCTGGTAATTGCATTATTTTAGTTTTTTTTTCAGTAAAATTGACAATATTTTTACAAAGTTAATTCTGAGTAAAAACAATTCTTATCATTTGGTAAGTCTTAACACAGTGTATTGCTCTTTGTAGTTACTTTAGTTAATTTTAAGCTGGATCATAGCATTGCAAATAATTGAATTTCAGTGGATTTAAAGTCAAAACTTGTTATAAAATCATATCTCAAATACAGCAATGACAAAATTCACTTGGTGATATCTGTGGGCATTTTCTATTACAAGTTAAATACATCAATTTCATTGATTGATACATGCCCACATGTAGAATGATGATGTTTCGATAAGTAATTTTTTTTACCAGGTTTTTGCTGAAGTTTTTGTAACAAAATTACTGATTGGTTTTATTTCTTTTCCCATGATTTTTGATGGGGAGTTTGTATACTTATATTTAACTTAATAAAAAAATTCTGGTTATATTATATACAATAATTTCCCTATTAATTTCTTTTAATAAGTTAATATGTATATTAGAAAAATTAGGAATAAAATAATTTGCTGTTTAAATATAAAATTTTAATGAAAGTTATTGGGAATTTATATAAACAAATAATTTTAGGAATATTTCTTAAATTTATTTATTTATATACATATATATATATTAATTTATTAACTATTAACATCTTCATCAAAGTATGTAATTTTTACAGGAAAATATTATTATGAAGCTAAAGTTACTGATGAGGGATTATGTCGAGTAGGATGGTCTACTCTAGCAGCAACACTTGATTTAGGTAGGAAAAGTTTTTTGTACATAAATGCTCTGAATATCATGTATTATAGATAATTTACTTCCAAAATGTACAGGATAACTAATTCAGTAATTAGTATTTAATTTTTTGAAATTTTGAAATCAAAATGTTACATAATTCAAAAAGTTAAAATGCAGTTTATTTTGTTTAAATTTTTTTCAAGCTATTTTATATCTCATCATCAAATTAAACATTTAAAGGTAAATAAACTTGAACATAGAACATAACTAATTTGAATAAAGTGTAAATAGCACAATTTTTAAACTTATTTTTTGTTTTAGAATTTTTGTCAATTGTCAATGTTTTAAAAACAGTTAGAATTATGATAAATTACTTTATTAATTTTTTGTGTTCTAGTTTTTTGTTGGAATTCATTTTTCTTTCAGTGTTTGATTTGACAATGAGATGTGAAATATCTCAAACTATGTCTAATTGTAAAATACACTGCATTTTGACTCCTTGAATTTTATAGTGTGGATTTTGTTTCAAAATTTCTAATGCAAAACTGACTCATTTGTTACAAGTAGTATACATTTTTTTTTAAATGTAAATCTAAAGACCAACTAATTTTGGGTTATATTTTATGCTAATTTATTAATTATTACAGTTTGAGAGTTTGTGACTTGAATTTTGTTATAAACAAAAAAGGAAAATGCTCTTACAACAAATACATTGTAAATTATTTTTAGTTTAACATTGCCTCTGTTGTAAAATAGTTTATATTATATACAGTGGAACCTTGCTTAACGAGCACCTCTCATAACGAATAATTTGTATAACAAGCAAAACAGATTGTAAAAAAATGACTCGCTTAACAAGTGACGAGGAGAGGGGAAGTCCTGGATAGTGCACATGCTACATCAGTCTGTGTTTAGCACTCATTCTGCTAGCATCTTAGTGTCGCTTGTGATCACATATTTTTCCAAACTTCTGTTCAGACATATTACATATAAACATTAGCAACCACAGCTCGTTATATAATAAACACTCCAAATGATATACCATATTCTTTGGCTATGTAAAGGCTATAATTAAATATTAAAAATTATTGTACAGTAATACCTTGGTTTTTGTTGACTTCAGCTATTGTTGGTTTTGGTTTTTGTCTTCTTTTTTTTTTTTTTTTTTTTTTTTTTTTTGTGAAAAATTTGTCTCTGTTTTCATTGGTTGCCTCGGATTTAATTGGCGTGCCCATGTGATTTCACTACTAATTTTGCAAAAACAAAGGACAACCCATGCATTTTCCTGCTCAGTGTGCCATTGTTTTTCATTGTGTAAGCATTATTACCTGTGCCTCTAGCAAAAATTCCATTGCTTTCCTTTCCTTTTTTGCTCCATCACAGGATCAAAGAAAGTTTCCAGAGCCAGCAGCCCTTTGAAGAAGAGGGGCAGAAACACAATTGAGTTGAAGAAGGAAATCATTGAAAAATACAAGAGTGACATTAAGATTGCTGAAATTGGCCACTTTTATATTAATTTCTTATTGTTTTTAGTATTAAACACTGTATTTATTCTCAATAAAATGTGTTTTTGGTATGTATTTTGGAGAGAGTAGAACAAATTAATTGGATTTACATTGATTCATATAAAAATAATTGCCTCAGTTTTCATCAGTTTCAGATTTTGCCAATTGTTTTCAGATGGATTATCGACAAAAACCAAGGTATCACTGTATTTTGACTTTTTTTTCTGCAAATCGAATTTGCATTCTACATTGGTTCATTTTGTGCTAGAAGAAAAGATGAAGATGATTTACACTCCTTAACAATGTATATTGTATAATTTTCTTTGAATAAATGTTATACATAAAATATTTGAGTGTTTTTTCAGCATGGAATGCATTATTGTATTTTACATTAATTTATATGGGAAAAATTGTTTTGCTTAACGAGTATTTTACATTACAAGTAAGATTCTGGAATGAATTATGCTCATTAAGCGAGGTTCCATTGTACTATATATATATATCTGATGATAAAAAATGTTTTCTATAGCAGTTAGACAGAATTCTTACTATTCAATAAAACTTCATTATTCTGAATTAACATAGAGGGTTGGCTGGTTTTAGGTAAAATTTGAATTAATAAAATGAAACAGTTATTATTAAATTCAAAAGGTTTTTTCCCGTGAAAAATTTCAAAACATAAATTGATTTTCTATTATTAAATTATCATTATGCATGTTTGATTGAAAAATACCTGAATTACAGGCAAAAACAAGTATTATCTAAAGCAGAATTTAAGTTATGTATAGTGTTTCCAACAGTTACGTACAACATACTGATGTTAGTTTGATGTCATATCCAGGCTTTTAAAAGTATTGCAAACAAGTTGATTTAATGTGCATGCTTAGGTTTGCATCTAACTAATTCTAATCTGGAACTATATCATATGACTGCATTCATTTCTTTCTTTATATTATACTTTAAAATATTGCTAACTTACTAAATAATGCTATTTCAGGCTAGAACATAAATTGTTTGATGTTGCATTGATAAATTATGAGTGCAAGATGCTTATATGCAAGAATTTAAATCTGGCTTATGAATGTGTGATGCATATAACCAATTTACATTTAGTATCTAGATCTTTATTTTAATTTGACTATTAAACAAGATATTGTTTTGATAAATAAGCTGTTAAGCATAAAAATCTAGAAGTATGCAAAAAATTTAATAACAATAAGATGAAAGAAGTTGTTTAATTAAAGTTTCAGTTGAAATAGTTTTTAGTTCATAAAGATAATTTAGTTTTATTTATACTATATTTTAGTTTCATAATTTATATATTACTAGCTGTACTTGGCCACGTGTTGCTGTGGCTCAAAATGTATCTATTATAAATGTATAACATTCCCCAGGGGAAATTTCGAAAAATCCTTTCTTAGTGTACATTCTCTTGACATACCCTATCGTGTCAAAATTTCAAAGCAATCGGTTAAGAACTTTCTGAGATTTAAGATTTTGAACAAACGAACATTTACATTTTTATTTATATAGATCATTATTATTGTTATTATATTAGTTATATTTATGTATAGTGTACATATTTTTTTTATTTAGGTACTGATAAACAAGGATTTGGATTTGGAGGAACAGGGAAAAAATCTTTTGGTAAACAATTTGATGATTATGGTGAGGTAAGGTTTTTTTGTTTTATTGTTTTTTTTTTTTTACTTTTTAATTTATGAAACTGTTCATCATGGTACATTTAATAAAAATATCATTTTGATGATCAAATATTTATGAGTAAAATAATTTTTCAGAATTATTTTCTTGTTTGATTTTAAAATATTAAACAAGAAAATAAAACACACACTTCTTGTTTTCTGGCATATCAGTCTGTAGAGATGTGTGTGAACAAAATTAGTTTTTGAAATAATTTTTGTAATCATGATAAATCATAGATGATGATTATAAAATGGCAAATCACACAAATTGTTTTGCTTATTAAAGCAAACTAATTAGTGATAACTGTGGTGCCATTCATACTGTTGTTGCTACTACTATTGCTTAATTGGTGAATTGTGCTTTTGTCCACAATCATATCTCTACAAGCATTTTTTTTAGCATCTGTAAATTTATATACTTTATTTAATTTTTTAAAATGAAAGACAAATTTATTTTTTATCTGATCACTCATACTACTATTTCTTTAGTATTGAAAATTGTAACAATAATCACAAATACAGAAAACTGAGATTGCTCACTGGATAAATTTTAAGTTATTAAGTGAAATATAATAAAAAAAAAAGGAAGAAATTGCATTATATTTCTGATTCCATAGTATAGTATAAAATACAGGGTAAATGCAAAAATACATGTACTATAAGTGTTTAAACATGGTCATGCATGCATGTGCAAATACAAAAAAAAAAAAACATAGTAACAATAACAGTAAAGAGCATTAATAATCAGATCGTAATGAATTTCATTTTTAATTTAATATTTAGCTTTGATAAGTTAGATTTGATGTTCTGCTTTATGATTTAATTAAAATTCTTTTTGACTTCATCTCTAAAAGTGTGTTAATTAAATAATTAAACTTTTTCAAGGAAGCCCAGTTTTTGTATGATTGATTTTAAAGGAGATACAGGATTAATTTTGTTAAGAATACTAATACAGTCGAGTCCGCATAAGTCAACACCTGGATAACTCGACACCATCGGTTAAGTAGTCATTTTCTGTGGGCCCGGCTGTCTTACATAGGCATTAATGTTAAAAAACTCCAGTTTACTCAACACTGTTCAACTCGTCACCACTGGATAAGTCAACATACTTTTGCTGTCCCACACTCCGATAAGTCGTCACTCCCTCCTGAAAAAAATGAATTCACTCTGCATGTGTGGTGCAAACTCATTTTATTTTTTCAGGACAGGGAGTCAATTTGTTTATTAATATATAATTAACATATTTAATAATATAATAATACATTAATAATAATAATATATATATACATATTAATAAAAATGCCTTAACATTGTATGTATTTTTATTTATAAAATAATAACAGATAAACAAAAAGAAAATATACAATCTACATCAACGTTGCACCAGAATCCAGTTTTGTATTTTCTCACGCTAGAGGCATTAAGAATCCTTAGACGTTACTTGCCAACAATTGACAATTGCGAAGACGATGTTTTCAAGGCATTCGTGATTGTTGAAAAAGAAAGTCGAGACAGTCAAGTGCTGAAAACAAACAACACTAAACGAATTTTTCAGTTTTTTCATCTACAGAGTAATTGTAAATGGAGGACACAATGTATTGTAAGCCTATACTACTGTATAAAGCACTACTGCATTTTATTAATTGTAGTTTTGTGATTTTTTTTCCAACTTCACTTTAGTCATCACATCGGATAACTCGACACATTTCCACTTCCCCTTGGGGTGTCGACTTATGCGGAGTCGACTATTTTATTTTAATAATTCAAGTTAATTTACAGGTACTCCTCATTTTACAACCTATCTGCTTAATGACCACTCGCACTTACGATCAATCAAGTTTCAACCTGCAATTCAGGGAATCTCCTTTCTCAGCTTGAGTGTTGGTCAGTGGCGAATGGTGACATGCGCACTAAGTGTACTATAATAGTCTTTTTATGAATAAATTTGAAGTTTGTTGCATAATTTGTATAATTTTACAATGATCCTATATTCCCAATGCAAGCTCCTCGCTTATCGACCAATTTGCTTAACAACAAAGTTGTCGGAACAGAACTCTGTTGTAAAGTGAGGAGTACCTGTAGTTTAAATGTTAAAATGGCAACTTTAGATAAAATAATAATAGTATTGAAAACATGATTATCATACATTGTAATTTTATGTATGTATGTAAGTAATATATATTACAATGACAGCAATGTGTGGTGAGAATATAGTTGTATTTCTGATTTTATTATATATATATAATACTTTTAGTTGTAAACTGAATTAATTTATAATAAATATAATTATCAAAAAATATTTTGCATAATACAGTATACAGTGTATTTCAAAGTAAAGTACTTTAATATATATATATATATATATTTTTTAATGCATTTCTGTTTATTACAATTTTTTATTTTAGAAATTTGGAATAAATGATGTTATAGGATGTTATCTAGATTTAGATAATGGATCAATTAAATTTTCTAAAAATGGTGAGAAATTTATATATTTTAAAGTTCATTTTTGTATTATTTAATTTTCTTTATTAATGTAACTTGTTTCTCAGCTTCTTGAGCAAATTGTGGACTTAATTTTCAACTTTAATATTATGATTTTATTTTAATAAATGTAATATTTTTATTATCATGTGAGATTCCAGACTGAACTTGTTCAGCAACAAATTCTTAATTTCTCAGTTTCAGATGCTAATACAAAAGGACAGTTCTTACTTTAAGAAACTTTATTCTTTTCAAACACTTGCAAGAGGAGGAAGGATGCAAAACTAAAACCCTTTATTACTATCTAAAACTCAAATATCTGAACTTTTACATAACCTTTGAAATACTTTTTCCTGGGTTTAACTAATCAGTGCAAACTTTATTATGCCAATTTACAAATGGGCATTTAAGATCTCTGCCCTAAATATAGAATTGACTAAAAGTCAAATGAAACTGAGGGACAATTGTTTGGAAAGGGAATCTTTTATAAGATTTTTTGTTTTTGTTTTGAACTTTGATATCAGCTATTTTAGTTCTTTGTCCACTTAATTCTGTTTAAATCTGAACAACATCCATTCTCTCCCTCTCTCTTTCTTCCTGTTGACAGGTGTGTAAAATTTACTGACTACAAAAACTAAAGTATTGTACCTGTGCAAAATTATCATGTGCATTATCTTTCTCCTCACAATATTATAGAATGTTGCTATCTCAATTGTGCCCTTGAAAGCTTTATAATACCAGATTCATGGCTATGGATATTGTCAGACATACAAATGACTGATGTCAGATTCTGACAATTTTTTTTTTTTTGTTGTTGTTGTAACTCAAACAGCTCAAACTGTTGGTTACAACAGTTTGACCTGCACAAGCATAACCAGCAGTTTTCACAATTATTGTCTCAGATAGAAATGAAGATATGAAATTGAATCTCTGAAATAAGCAAAAGTACATTATTTGATTGATAGAATTCATATTACAAGAAAATTTTGTAATTTTAATAAATAGGAAAATATGGTTTAGAAAAAGAATACAACCACTCCTTGACTTACATAAATTTAACTTCATGTACATTTTTACTAACTAGTGCAAAATTAATCATGGAAACATTTTGTATTCTGCATAAACAAATGGAGAACTTGTCTGGGATAGTAAAAATATGTAGAAGGTGTAACCCATAAGTCAAAAATCTTAAAATACAAACAGAATGAATTTGTGTTCATATAGTATTTCATTTCTGTTTTAAATGAAATGCTCAATACATTCCATATTGTTCCTGCACACCCATTCAATCATACTCACTTGACTGTCTGCTGATAATCACTCATTGTTGATAATGAATTAGTCAAATGAATGCTTACTTTACCATCGTTTGTATATTTTGGATTAATAACTGTAATTTTGTTGTCAGTGTTCTTTTTACCCCATGTAAATTGTCTTCAATATTTTTTATTGCCTGTACTGTACTTATTACAATGATAAAGGAAATCAACTAAAGGAAAGTATAGATAGTGACACTGCTAGGAAATGAAACAAAATTGATTTGGGAATGAAGGTGAAATTGGTTAAGAAGTACAAAGCAGGTCAAAGTTTATCATCTATAAACAAACTACTTCGAACAACCTTTACTCTGCAGTAAAATTAATTCTTTAATCTTAACATTTTCGGTTAGCTTTACTAACCCTCTTCGGGATTGCCAAAAAAATCGTTATTTCAAAAATTACGTTCGAAAAACTCTTTACAATTTAGAATGTTTTTAAACTTTCCGGCTGCGCAATCTCAGATCATTCTTTCACAGCTGCATACCGGCCGCTCTCCAAGCTGAAGGGATTCGATATGATTCTTTAAAATTAATGCTTTGTTCTTTTTCATTATACTTGTTAATACACCATGCTTCCGTATATTTAAGTTGCCTTATATTTGCCACTTTCTGTACAATTTTCGCATTGTCCCAGTTGATAGACACCTCGTCCGGATCCGCTATCGCATAGTTGGCTAACGCCGTAACTGGTTGCCTGCATCTTACATTTCTTTTATGCTCCTCTAACCTTACTGCCAGCGATCTCTTCGTGGCCCCTATATAATACAGCTCCGTACTCCTCCTTTTATCCTGCACTGGTATTCTGATAAACCCCTCTTTTATCCTGCACTGGTATTTCTGTAAACCAAAGTAAAAGGAGGAGTACGGAGCTGTATTATATAGGGGCCACGAAGAGATCGCTGGCAGTAAGGTTAGAGGAGCATAAAAGAAATGTAAGATGCAGGCAACCAGTTACGGCGTTAGCCAACTATGCGATAGCGGATCCGGACGAGGTGTCTATCAACTGGGACAATGCGAAAATTGTACAGAAAGTGGCAAATATAAGGCAACTTAAATATACGGAAGCATGGTGTATTAACAAGTATAATGAAAAAGAACAAAGCATTAATTTTAAAGAATCATATCGAATCCCTTCAGCTTGGAGAGCGGCCGGTATGCAGCTGTGAAAGAATGATCTGAGATTGCGCAGCCGGAAAGTTTAAAAACATTCTAAATTGTAAAGAGTTTTTCGAACGAAATTTTTGAAATAACGATTTTTTTGGCAATCCTGAAGAGGGTTAGTAAAGCTAACCGAAAACGTTAGATTAAAGAATTAATTTTACTGCAGAGTAAAGGTTGTTTGAAGTAGTTTGTTTGTAGTAATGCAGTGTACAGTACATAGTAATTAGTTTATCATCTATAGCGTGAGAATTAGATGTACTATTTTAACAGTGAATATTGTTTTAATTCAGTGTGCTTAGTTTAGTACTGCATGAAATTCTGATTTATACAAAATTTGACTTGCTAAAAGTTCTTTGGAATGCAACTCATACCTAAGTAAAGTCATTTACTGTATATAGAAAAGAATTTAATTATTAAAAAATATGATATTTTTTTCATAATTAAGCAAAAATATAAGAAAACTAACTATTAATATCATCATTAAAATAGACATGTTTTTAGAGATAAAATTGTATTCTTAGTACATAATGGATATAAAATATAATGTAGATTCTATATAACAGAATTAAATATATGATCAATCTATATTATACAAATACTGTATTTTACAGACTATAAGACGCACTTTTTTCTTCGAAAAATTGCCTCCAAAATTCAGGTTCATCTTATAGGTATTTTTTTAAAAAATTGCTTAAAAATTAAGGTGCGCCTTATAGTCCGTAAAATACGGTATTAAGATCAAAATCATAAATACGTTTTAAGAAGCAAAAGTTGATTACTAATCTATTATTGTCATTTTTATATGAGAAGATTAAAGTTTATAAAAAATTCTTAATTTCAAATTAATATGTTTGAATTATAAAATAATTCTATCACAAAAAATTACTAGCTTTTAATTTTCTATTTTGGCATTCAATAAAAATTTCTCTTAAAAACACAATAAATTTGTGAAATTTAATGCAACATTGGTGATATACAAGTGCTTTTATCTTTATGACTTAAGTATCCATCATTAAGTATTTTAACATTCCATCTATCTGTGGATAGATAGAACGATGGAACAACAGAAAATTATTTAATTTAAATGTACACATTCTTTTGAATGGTTTTAAATTTTTTTGAAGCTGCAATATTTATGAAATTGAATTTAAATAAATTTTATGAAGAATAGAATACATCATATTATGGCAAAAAAAGTGGTGGAACAATAATTAATGAAAATAATTATATTGGAAGTTTTGATAGTTTTTATGTAGTTTCTTATGCATTTTTCTGCAATTATAGATCAGAAATTACTCTAATATTTAATTTAGACTATTCAAGAAATCTATGGAGTGAATCTGTTACTCGGGGATGTGTTTTATAAAGAATTCCTTAATCTTTTAAACTCTTAGAAATAATATGTAGGAAGAATTAATGAAAACTTTACCATTGTTCTCTTAGATTGTGTTTTTAGATACCTGCTACATTAGATAGAATAAATGTATATAAAAGCAAACAAAATACTTTTTATTAATAGCACAAGTGTAGTAACTCATTATGATTCATGCATAATGAATGCTTTTTAGACTTTTGCTGAATTATATGAACAATTTACACACACTCCTATTCAAAATATTTTTCACCATTTGGCATTCTGATCTTGCTCATAATGCACACATTCATAGAGATAGTGTAGAGGTTTGGGGTGTAGTAGTATGTATTGATGCAGTGCAGTGAGATTCTGTTACATAGTTTAAACTTAGAATTTTTTCATGGCCATAGTGTTTGTTACCACCAAAGTATCAAGCATAAATCATGTCAAAGATAGGAATGCAGGTCTAGTTTTTCAATGTATCTGATCTCTTCTCCACAACCCCTAGAAGTTGTTGTAGTACAGATTCATATAGGTCCTTAATCACAGCTTTGTTGAAATTGATAGCAGCCAATTAATGGTATCAGTAAGTTCTTTACAGTTTTTGTACTGTTGATCTTCATATATCTGCATTACTAAAATATTCCAGTTATTTTTTTATGACCTGGACTTCTTGCAGACCAGTGCAGAACATTTTCATTGTTGTTCTAGAAGTACTGGATGACTCATCTGGCTTTGTGTTGACATGTTACCTTATTGCTATATTCAATTTTTGTGGCCAACAGACATTTGATTCATAGGAGAAAGAAATGCTGAAGATACTTCAAATAAACTTTGTTATACTTCTGATTGACAATCTTAACTTTGAGATTTCCATTGAGGGGATCACTCCTAAAATCATTTTACTTTTTCCATGCTGTTGATGCTTCAATTGTTGATGGTTGCATGCAGTACAATCATATCTGACCACATGGAAGTACAAGTTGCTGGCCATCCATTGAATAATCGCATTTGAAAAACTACCATATTAAAATCAGTATCCTTGGAGAAATGGTGTTGGGCAAACTCCAGGTGCTCCTACTTGTATCTTGGAGTCTGTGGCAGTTTTTTCAATATTTTTCAGTAGCCAAAACCCTCTTATTACAGATTCACTGAATAATACAGCAGAATACATCCAAATCCCAAGGATTCCTGGACACAATGACTCATAATAAGCTGATTCTCTCTGACCATTCATTGCTTTTGGTTTTTGCAACAAAATGTCTTCTGTCCAGATTTTTTAGAACCAATAGTCATCTTAGTTTTATCCTGTTCTGCTGTTGCAGTTATGAATGATACTGATAATAGTCTTTGTAGAAATGGTCATTTCTGCTACCTTTCTCAGACTATGGTACTTCCCATACAAGGTTTTCACAGGTGAGTAGATTTTCTCAGAATAAATTCTGTTGCACAGAATCCAAGCTACAGTACTTTTACAGATGTGATACATTAGACATAACTT
The DNA here is from genome assembly GCF_030686945.1 of Centruroides vittatus. Taxonomy (NCBI): domain Eukaryota; kingdom Metazoa; phylum Arthropoda; class Arachnida; order Scorpiones; family Buthidae; genus Centruroides; species Centruroides vittatus. Next base: position 1,669,042 of record NW_027122345.1, read on the forward strand.
TATAGTGCATGTCAACAAACTCACTTTTCCTAATGGTTGAGGAACTTCTGGTCATGCTTTTACAAGAAACCTGTGGAAAGATTAGAAGTTCCAAGAATTTTTCAAATGTCGTGATTAATATGCTTGTTAGCTGCATCTGAATTTATTCTCGCTTCAGTCAACTCTTACGTCTAAGAAGATCAGATGTTTTGGTCTTCGATTTGAATGAATCTTGGTGAGCACAAACAACTCCTTGGCAGATAATAGGACCCACTGCTCTAGTGTTTCTGAAAAACGAGTCTCTGAAAATTGAATATGTAGCTTACAAGGCCTTGGAAGTTTCATGGTTTTTTTTTTTTTTTTTTTGAAATGGCAATAGCTAAGTAGGTTAGACAGTAGGTAGTGGAGCAATGTAATTTTAGTTTTTTTTAAATGTGTAACAAAGTCATTTTATTCTTTTACTATATCATTATTATTTTATTTCTACACGATTTACATCGGAGTAAAAATATCTCGTCCTGTAACCCACAGGAAAGAAGGTATCTGATTTCACCTCTTTACTGTATTAGATGCACTTTAAGTGCAAGTAGTTCCTCTTCTCCCTTTTCCTCTTCTTAAAAGGTTTCCAGATGAGCATTGTGTACTAGTCTCAACAGTCGTATTGGGTCATTATTATTATTATTATTACTGTTGTTGTTCCTCATGTTTAAAGTTTATAAAATTAAAGCAGATGCAAAAAGTTAAAATGAAAAGTATATCTGTGTCACCTTGAGCAAATAAGTTTCAGACATTACTGTGCTGGATGAAAAAGACAAGTCTCGTATGAAAATAGGGTAGCATAGCTGCATATTTTTCTTGTTACGGACCATTTCCTCATTCATTCACATTTGTTAAACTTCAAATATAATAATAATACACCATACCTGAAAAGAAATATAAAGAAATAAAAATTTTATTTGATACAAAAAGGTTAAATCTGCAGAGATGCTATGGCTATGCTACCTGTTTTTAATACAGACTTGTCTTTTTTTGTCTATGCACAGTAACATCTAAAGCTTATTCGTGGTGACAGTATATGTATTTTTAATTCTACTTTTCTTTGTTTTATAAGCTTTAAACATAAGGAATAATAACAGTAATAATAATAATAATAATGATACAGTAAAATAATAAAATGATTTTGTTACACTTTAAAAAGAACACTAAAATTGTCAGTCCAGTAAAATTGTGATGTACTATCTTGTCCACTCAGCTATTGCTACTCCAAGAAAATGTGAAATTTCCAAAGCCTCTAAGCTAAACACTCAATTTTCAGACGTCTTGTTTTTTGGAAATGTTTGAGAAGTGGGTTCTATTATTTTGACAGATCTGTTTGTATTAAGGGTTACATACTTATCAAGTTCTGTTTGAATCAAAGACCCGAATGCTTGACCCTCTCCTTGTAAGTAGTGTTCAATATTATGTCCAGGAGGTTAGCAAAACTAGGCCAATGATTCTGTGTTTGTATTACATTACTGAAATAAACCTTGAATTGAATATGATAATCAATCGTAAGTGTAATTAAAGCTTTAAATAAAAAAAAATGTCAATTTTTTTTTCTGAGAATTTTTTTTATATTAAGTTTATTCATGTTTTCCTGCATTTTTTAAAAATAATTTTATATCATTGTGTTTTCCTTTTTTTATTTTTAGGTAATGATTTTGGAGAAGCTTTTAAAATTCCACAAAATTTACGAAGAAGTGCATTTTTTGCTGCTGTTGTTTTAAAAGTAAGTTGTTGTTTATAAGTATAATGAATGGATTTCTCACTTCAAAACTAAATCTTTTCATCTCTTTCCAGAATGCAGAAATGGAATTTAATTTTGGTGATAGTGCATTTAAATATAAACCAGAAGTAAGTTTTATATATTATAGAAATAATTTGTTACATATTTATAATTTAAATTTTGTTTATTATAAGTTTCAGTCATTTTAAAAAACTAATCTAATTTATACAATTGGGTAATGAATCATTATCCAGCTAGTGGTTCAGTTATATTTATCATGTCAAAGTTTTTATTTTAAGGAATAATTTAAAATCTTGGTTATTTATTGAAGATTTTGTTGGTGAATTATAATGTTTTGTTACATATAAATTTCTAAAGGAATGATGATGATTATTTTTTATTGGAAGAAATCTTGACTTTTAAAACTTAGATGAATTTCCAACAGTACTTTTGTGAGGCTGCTGTTGTCTATCACAATGATGACAAAGTGACCTTAGCTTGAACAGTGGCCAGTCTATGATTCCTCATTTTAATTTCTGACATGTGTTTTTGGAAGATTTTGTGCCAGATTGGATCCAGATGGAAAGTGCCAATGCTTAACAGGTTACAAGAAAAAAATAGCTCCATATATTGAAGCTGAGAGTTACACATTTGGTTACTCAATTACCAATTTATGGGGCAAGAGAGTGAATTATAAATTGTACCTTATCTTACAATTATTGTTTGTTTGTGGTTGAATTATATCTCAATAAATCCCCTTTTGTTTGGTTTTGGGTATTACCACCAGACACTTTCCCATTCTTTGTCAGAAACTTATGTCAAGCCTCTTGTCCAAACTGTTAAAAGACCCCTCACTACTACTGTTTGTAATCCATTGGAGCGCCCACTCACTTTCAGAGATATTTGTGAACTCTATATGCACACATCATTAGAGACCTCAGGCTCTCTTTCCTGAACTTCCCTTTGGCTCCAGTGCAGCCAATCACTTGGATGGCCAGACCTGAATGATTCCAAGTCATTTATGTGACAATTAGTCATGTTAACATGGGAATATATATATTGTATATGAGTGTCCAGTTGTCATTGTTGTTTTTAGAAAAGGGACACTCAAATTCTAATGCAACTCTTCTCATAGTAGCAACTGAGGTAACCAGCATCTCACAATTTTATATTATCTATTTTAAACTAATATTGCTTGCTTTTGTCAGATATTTGATATTACAAATTTTTTGTGTATAATGTTTTTCTTATTGTAATTGTGCACTTTTTAAAATGTTTCTTAAAAAGTAAACATCACTTTTATGCTTTAAACTTAAAAAGGACTACAAATTATACAAGTTAAAATGCATTTTTTTTTTTTTAATCATCATCATCATCATATACATTGCATCAAAAATTACATGCAGCCAATTAGAATCAGTTTTATCTAGGACATGTGATCTATATTTTACCAATCATGCAAGTCTAACATTGCACTTCAGCAAACTAGAAGCACTGCCATTATTTCTCTCTCCTTTGAAGATTTAATTGGTGATTTAAAGTATTAACAGCATATTTTGATTTAAAAGTTTGTTGAAATCTGTGTGTATTTTGAGAATAGTTATGTATTTACTATTTAGTTTTATAATTATAGTTGTTCAAGACAAAAATGATTCCTATTCCTGATGATGATGATGATGGAATACATCCAGTTATGTTACAGTGCAAGTCTGCTTTATCTTTTAAAATTTGCTTTCTTAATTTTTTAAAGTAAATTTTTTAACTAAAAGTTTTAATTATATAAATTTTTTCCTAAATATCTCTCTTGTACATATTCAATTAATGTCATTAATTTAAAATAATTGTTTTATTAACACAGTGATTGCTAAATGTCATTAAGTACTAAACTATTTTGAAAACAAATACAATTTACATTGGAATATAAAAGGAATTTAATACATACTGTATCATATACATATTAGCAACATGATTTCAAAACAGACCTACTATTTTATATATTATTAATACATAACAATCTGTGTATCCATTTATTATATTAAATGATAGTTTTATACTATCATCAAATTTTTGTGTATATAAAATCTGTACATGTTATGATATCAGTCTACAATTTAATTTTTATTTGTCCACATCTATAAAAAGAAACCTAAAAATTTTAATGCCAAATTTAAAAAATAATTATTCTACATTATCTAACAAAATTCAAATGTTTGTGCTGTTTTGTTGAAAATTTGAATTATATGATAACTATTATAATACAATAAAAATATATGTGAAATAACTTAATTTTTGTATATTTATTTACTTAACAAAATAGTATTAATGAAATTCATTTCAGTTTGTGTTTTTAGTTAGATAATATGTAATGATTCTAGCTGTATTTGTCTTCGATAAACTGTATCTTTAAAAAGAAACAACAGATTAATTTCATTGTTAATTGCACAGTTGTAAGATTTGTCATAGTATTAAAGTATATAGATTAAAGTATACAATTGGTTATTTTTTGTTTTTGATTAAATAATTAAATTTTATATTACTTATTGTAGGCTGGATATATTGGCCTTTCTCAAGCACCCAAAGATTATGTAATAAATTCCACTGTAACAGGTAAATTTTTAAACTTGAATGAGAACTTAGCATCATGATAATTAGTAAAGAGAAATGCTTATTTCGGTTGTAATAGTGTAATATTAGCTGAAGCTGTTTTAATGTAAGAATGAAAATGTTTCTAATAAAATATTTACTTTTGTTTCGTAAAATAAGCACTTCTCTTCTTGACTAGGTAGGTTTTTAATTTATTTATAAGGGGTGTTTAATAAATAACCAGCCGATGAGCACAGCTCTAAGCAGAAAATTTGCATGTGAATGGGCAGTGCACCAAAGTGACACCCCCATATAAGGCGAACATCTGTAGCCTCAGTCATCTGTTTGAGTGATTTTGTTGAACAATGTGGAGTGATCAGGTTCCTTGTTGCAGAAGGTTGCAGACTTACTGCAATTCATCGGCAAATGCATCAAGTGTAAGGTCCATACATCCTAAGCCTTGCCCAGGTGAAAGTGTGGGCCAAAAAATTTCGGGAAGGACATTCAAACTTGAAGGATGACCAATGACCAGGATGTCTGCAGCATGCAGTCACACCACAGAATGTGCAAATTGTGAAAGACTTAGTGCCAACAAACAGACGGATAATTGTCCGTGACATTACAACTGCAGTAGACCTGAGTGTTGGTACTGTGCCCAGTGTTGTGCACAAAACGTTGCATTTCAGAAAGGTGTGCACAATGGGGTGCTACATTCAACCACTGAAGAACAGACCAGCAACCAGATGAGTTTGTCATTGGAGCATCTGATGCGTTTTACTTTGCGTGGTAATGGTTTTTTTCATCGCATTGTGATGGGAGATAAGCATAGTGTTTCTGTTACGATTTAAAGCCGGGGCATGCCAGCATGCAGTGGAAACATCCACATTCACCTCCATCCAAAAAGAGCAAGAGCGTGCGACCGTCAGCAGGGAAGGTGATGATCACCCTGTTTTTTGACCATCAGGGGTCGCTGATTGTTCAGTTTATGCAGCATAGCAGCACCATCAATGCAATATCCTACTGCAACACCTTGTGCACATTATGCACACAAATGCAGGTGTCCAGGAAAACTCAAGAATGGGGGTCATCTTGCTGCATGACAATGTGTGTCCTCACACAGCCAACATGACAAAGGACCTGCTACAGCAATTTCATTGGGAGGTACTCAAGCACCCTCCCTATAGTCCTGACCTGTCACCATGTGACTTCTGATGTTTTTGAGGAATTCAAAAGGGCACTTACAGGCAGACAATTTTCCTCAGACACTGAAGTGCAAGATGCTGTTTGACGTTGGCTTCACTGGTGTCCTGCTACCTTCTTCAAACATGACATAACTTGGCTGGTGCCACAATGGGATAAGTGCCTTAACAATCAGGGCAATTATTGTTGAAATAAATTGTTTCTATTTCATGCTATTGCATTTGGTTCTTTATTGAACACCCCTTATAGTTTATAAACAAAACATAAATGTGTGGGGTTTTGTATTCTATATAGTTAGTTTCTTATTGCTAATTTTATTTTGATCTTTATTATATATCAGAAATATAGTACTAAATTCTACAAATAAATTATACTTGTAGTTTTTTTTTTCTAATGTCTGACTCATCATGTAATCAGAATCACTAATGCAAGAAATAAAATTTTTTATGAAGTCTAACAGATGGTTTTATTCTTGGATTATAAATGTTTCTTCGGATATTAGCTCCCATCATCAGTTTTTATTATGTATAACAGTTTTCTGTTTAATACAATTTGATGATGGGAACTTTTAATAATATCTCAAAAAACATTTAACCATCTGTTAGATTTCATAAAAAAATTATTTTTAGTGTTAGTGTTTTTCTGATTGTAGAATATTCATTATCCTTCATTTAGATATTACCATACATTTATAAAAAATCATTACTTTTTTAATTACTATTTATGGAACTTAATTACATTGATATTGTTTCCAATTATATTAATTAAAAAATTTTTGTTAAGCATTCAACACTTTCAAAATTTGGGAGGTTTCCTCTCAGTATTCTGTTTTTCCATTTTATTTATTATACGAGGGTCATTCTAAAAGAAAAGAATGTTTTGATCTGACGAGCCGTGCAGTTCTCCCATCACCTCCTCACTGCCACGTCATGGATCTTTCCATTTTTGCGTGCCAATTTGACGCTAACAGCTAGCTGCAACGATTGTTTACTGTTTATAGTGTGGCTTTGAAATATGTGGCAAAATTAAAGATCCAGCCAAGTGTGACGTTCGTAATGTAATACCCTTTTTGAATGCGAAAAAAGTCTACCCTATTGAAATTTAGAGAGAGATAACCGAGCATTTCTGTCCGTAAATTTTCACTGACTATGCCACACTATTCAAAACAAACAGTGGGAATTGTTGTCTAGAGGCATTTTGCTATTTTGGGACAACACGTGTCTGCATGCTGCTGCATTGAAGAAGAACTTGCTTCAGCAGTTTAAGTGGGAAGTTTTCTCCTTATAGCCCGGACTTGGCCCCAAGTGATTACCATCCTTTTCCAAAATTGAAGGACTTTTTGGCCAGGAATCACTATGGAAGTGACAACAAACTGAAAATGGCTGGTTCAAGAACTTGGCGGTAACTGAGTATGCAGAAGACATAGAAAAGGTGGTGATACACTATGACAAATGTTTAAATTTGTATGGCAACTACGTAGAAAAATAGCTAAGGTATCATATGTGTTGTAAAATAAGTTTTGTTTCATTATCTTAAATAAAAGTATCTAGAGAAACAAACGTTCTTTACTTTTAGAATGACCCTCGTATAATTACATCTACAATGAATTGCTATTGAAAATGAAATAGAGAAAACAATGTTTTAATGTTTGAGATGGTATCTTCTAAACTGCATATTTGGAAATGTCATGCTTCATTGGTCACTTTAAAGATGCAGATTATTCAGAGATTTATTTTCATTTTAGAAATTTCCTACAGGTGTAGGTCAGTGTGGGTTATCTACATGAAATCATGGTAATCACTATAAATACTAACATTTTTATATTTCTACTTGCTATTAAAATTTTAACACAAAAAGATGATAATGCTTACATAAAGTAAAAATAGTATTTATTTTACTGTGAAAAGTGGGGACGCCTGATCAACCCTGTTCCACATACAGGATGGAAATGAAGTGAAGAAGAACAATCTGTGAAATCTTTATTTGAGAATCCTGACATCAGTTACGATAATTTATCTCGCATCCTAACTTGTGATTGAATTTATTATCTTCCGAGTGGAAAAAGATATATTCAAATCAACCGAAATTTTAGGAGGGTTTAGTTTAAAATGATAAATAATGTGGATTACATGGGTCTACAATGGAATTAATTATTAATTAAATTGTCATTTAATTAATTAAATGACAATTAGGAATATATCTATATATTTATTTAAACAAAAACAATAGTTATCATATATACATATATTAAATGGAGATTCAAAACAACAAAACTATGATAAGAATAAAAATAAAATGTTTAGTTTCAATATTAACTCCTTGGGACTCCGGGGAATTAAATACTTTTTAATTTTAATGTAGTTAAACATAAAAACGAAAAAAAAATTATAGAAATGTGTTAATTTTGAAGAAAAAGCTTCAAAGTATAATTTCCTTTGTCTCGCCTTAGCGCGAAACTTGACACCGATGTGTCATTGTTTACACAGCTGGATGACCTTGAGAACAGCTGGTGTCGTCTTTCGCGGGACATTCTCATGAAACTCTCGGGAGGAGAAGGGTAAAAAGTAGGGTGAATACTAGATGGCGGTATATTTCTAAATATTTTTTTAAAATTACGATTTTAATTGAAATTTCCGACCCCCCGACTTAATTAAACGTATATATAATAAAATCTATTAATTAAAAAAATTAAAAAACTATTGGATGCTGTTTTTGACATCAGAAAATAGCTTTAAATAACTTTACCGAAGTAAAATCGACGCACTAGAACTTTAGAAAGATGAATAAAGTTTTATAAAAAAATCCCATAAAAAAACCATTAAGCGTTAATTGCGTGTCATTAAAGGTTAATTAAACTCGCAATAAAATTTTTTCGCGCGGGTAAAAATTTTTCAAAAAATTTGGAGACAGAAAACATCCGAAAAATCAAAAAAAAAAAAAAATTTTTTTAGGGGTCCTAAAGGACCCCATTTTTTGCAACGCTATACAACTTGCCCGAGATATCTCGGGCTAAGGGCTGAACGCGTTAATATAAAGAAGAGGACTTCAAATTCTAACCCACTAAATCTGTCCTGACAACAGAGTTTACATAATAAAATTTATATTACCTTAGTACAAGCAATATTTGTCGTGGAAAGTTGAGAGTTCTTGGGAAGAAACAAAGGTAGAGAACTGGGAGGGACAAGATTGTTGTCTAAAGCATTGGCAAGAGCCTTAGCAAGAGTGCATTTGAAGATGATTTGTATAAAAGGCGAGAGGTCATCTCTCACCTTTTATACAAAATTCTATTCAATAGAATTATTAGAAATAGCTCTTCATGCTTCTGCCACGTGATGGAAATAGTGTGGTCCCGTGGATAGAGAGTGAGACATCGCGCTTTAGCTATCATTTTTGGAGGAAATGAATGACTTTTCTCAAGTCAAAAAGGAAGTTTCTTTTTCAGCTTTTCTAAATCTCATAATAGATAAAATTTTAAATAAACTTGTCAATAATATAATCTGCCAACTTCAGATTCTCACATTATTATTTTATATTGTGCATTAAACCTGTATTAACAATTGTCTTTCTATTTACTATCAAGTTACCATTCATATTATCTAGAAATAGTGACAAATTTTAAATGTGTTTTCTATAAATCACATAAAAATTAAAAACATATTGTTCTAGAACATGGTCTAAAAATATTATCAAATACTTCAATTATTTTTTCAATTTTTTTATTTAATTGTACCATAGGTGTCATTTAGCAACTACACTGCAGTGAAATATTAAGTTAGATATAAATTATTTTTGTGAAATTCATTATTATTAATCAATAATTAATAATTTATTTTTTAATGAGTAAATAATAAATGAAATTAAATAATGCATTAATATTTTCTTATTAACATATTTTTTTATATTTGATTTTGAATAGGTGCTTCTCAAGGTGTTCAAAAAAAGATGAAAAATGCACCACAGGCAATTATCATAGAAGTAAGGAAAAATGAAAATATTACTTTGAACAAAATTTAAATATAGACATATATAAACATATAAATATAAAGACTTTAAGCTATGTATTTCTGTTTATATATGCATTTTGTGTATATTGCTTTGTCCATACAAAGTGGCACTTGGTCAGTCAGATTGAGTCACATCAATTATGAATGATGGTTTTTTCATCTAAGAACATGCTTGAGTTGTTTTTCTTTGGCACTTGCCAAGATTCAAATTCAAAGTTAGAATAGAAAGTTTAATTTTGAAGATTTTGTTGACTCAGAAGATTAGATTTAGAACTATGATGAAAGACTGTGATTCCAGACCTAATATTTGTTAGCTACCATTATTGTGTATTTTTTATATGAGTGCATTAACTTTACTTAATTTATCATTTTTCTAAGTGAAGCTGGGTATCTCAGCTAGTAAGACATAAAAATACTCTTGATTAAATTGGTCAAAAGTGAAGATATAGAAAATCACTTCAGTATGAAGTTTTCAATAATCCTCAGTCACATTCTAATGACTATGTTTATATTGAAATTTAAAATTTAATACAAATAATGATTTAGTGAAAAACATTTTTATATTTTGACGAATTTTTAACATTTTTCTTGAAAAAGGATAAAATATGAACGTTGGAATAATTTCTAAAAAATTTAAGACCCTTTTTTTATGATGAAAAATGCTATAATTCAATAGAAAACATGTTATAATTTCAGAATACAGTTGAATGTTGTATTATTTGATATTGATGTGACAATGATCGATATTTGTTATACATAATTTATTTCATTTTAAATTATTCCAAATTTTTTGTGTTTAATGAACTCACACTTTTTATTTTTATTGAATTTCAGCCATCAAGAGAACTTGCTGAACAGGTATGTTGTTCTTCTGTACTTATCTTCATAGTAATCAATATATCAAAAACTGTTTCACCTAGTTTTTTTTTTTTTTAATTATAAAGTTTTGTGAATGACAGAATGAATTGAATCACAGTTTAGAATACTTTTTGTGATTTATTAATTTATTAAAGTGTTATGATAGAAAGAATATTATTATGCAATAATAATCTTTCTGTCATAACACTTTAATAAACTATCATGATTTAAGTTATGAATATAACTTTGTGAATTGAAAAATTGTTATTAGTGAAGTAAATTTTTCATTAATATAACATCAGTTTTAATCATTCAAATTCAAGAATAATTTTAGTCATTTTAAGTTTTGTTGCTTTTTTTTATAATAAAAAAAATGGAAAAATATTTTATTAGTGAAATAAAGCAAAAAAGTTTTTCGCGTTTCCTATGAAATCCATTATATATATACACGAAATTAAATGGAGGAGGAAATATTTAGATTTTTGGTTATAATCTGTTCACTTCACAAATGTCGCACATTCAGTTTAAAGCTATTTCAAAAGATACTTTTTAACCAAACCACAAATCATATTTTTTAACATGCTTCAGGAAATTAATAAATTTTATAATTTAGAGGAAGAGAAAATCAATAATTAATAGAATCTTTATATTCAAATAAGACTTAATTTCTCTCTTTAATTTGTAGATCTTTGTTTGTTTCTGTATACTTTGTAGCATCAAAATTATAATTAAAGAATTGAAAACATTTTCAAACAAATAATTTTTCAAGTTGTCAATTTTTTCATGCTGAATAAATTATAAATGCAAAAAATTATTTTATATTACAGAACGAAAAAAACTTAAGTTTTTATACAAAATATTTGTGAAAGAACTATAATTTGAAACTAATGCTTAAATAATATGAAAAAGTTATTCCAAAAATGTTGTCATTGTAGAACTCATTACAACTTGATTTCCAGAAAACTGTCAGAGTAAAGCAATTATCTTTAATTAGATAGAAGTAATCATTATTGCCATCCATCATTCTTGTTCCTTATCTTCCTAAACATATGTTTCCTTCAGATCTATTATAGGCATAATAGATTAATACTTCAGTAAAACAATTAAGAAAATTCGTATGTTTTGGATATTTTGCAAAGGTTTAAATTTATACTTGATTGCCTCTTGTTCTTGGTTCTTAAACACTATAAGGTGTGGATACACAGATACTTGGCAATGTTCATCTTAGTTTATTTTAGTTGTTTATATTATTCTTAGTTTTATCTTCTCTTTTTGTAATTGATAGAAGTAAACATAAGATTATTTAGGAGAATTACTCATATAGGAACACAACAATGGTAGATTATACAAACTTTATTGACAACAAAGGAAATGCATTTTAGATTATATGTCCTTGATCAGTCCTTTTTATTCAATACATATCTCCATTAATAAACACAACAATTTTAGAGTTTGTTTTATGTTTTTAAATGGTTTTGGTAATATCAGTTTATAAATAGGTCTAATAATGAAATGGAATTGCTTTTGTACTGTTGTAGTGTTACCAATAGAGCCATAATTTATCAGATTTTTTAAGGCCCAAATGTAGTTTTATGGATGATTATTCAGTAATGCAGTTTTTTCGGTTCATTGTGATTTTCAAACTGCTTCAATGAAAGTCGTTTGGTTTTTTTTTTTTTTTTTTTTTAATGCAAAAATAGGTGATAGTCATTGGGTACTAATTCAAGTCTATAAGGCAGATAGTCAAGAATTTTCCAGTGAAATTCTTGCAACATTTGAACCGTTTGAGAGGTGGTATGAGGCCTGAACCCTGAAATAGCACCAAGCATCACCTGTTTTGCATTTAAAGAAATGTCTTCAATCAAAGCAGTTTGAAATGACAATGAACTGAAAAACTGCATTACTGAATGGTTCAAGACATTGGTGACAGACAACTTTCACAATAGAATAAGGAAACTGGTGACACATTAAAAATGTGTGCAATCAATGATAACTATGTGAAAAATAACAAAAATGTGTAAATTTTTTAGCTATAGTAATTGTAGTACTTTTATTTTTCTTTTCTTTATTTTTTATTTCAAAATGGACCTTACTTTAAAAATATGCCTTATTATACATTCTAAATGTGCTTTTTCTAGACACTTCAATGTATAAGAAATTTTAAGAAGTATCTTGAAAATCCAGAAGTTAGGTAAACATGTTTATTATTTAGGATACTTTTTAAATTTTATGTAAATAATAATAATTTTCAATTTGTTTAGAGAACTTTTAGTAATAGGTGGAGTTGCTGCCAAGGATCAGATTTCGGCTTTACAAAGTGGAGTATGACACATCTTATCCTGATGATTTATTATAAATTTTTTATAAATGTATATCATATGAATAAAATCTTTATTTCAGGTGGACATTATTGTTGGAACACCAGGAAGATTAGAGGATCTTATTAGTACAGGTCAAATTTCTCTCACACAGGTTAGTCCTCAAATATATAATTTTATTAAGTTATTACAATATAATAAAAGAAATGCTGCAGAAGTAAAATAATTTTGCCTTTCTTTTATCAAAAACTGTAATTTAAAGATAAAAACAATAAATTTATTTGTTAAATATAGACTGTAATTATAAGTCAATAATTTCAAAAATGTTTTTGGACCTTCCTTATTATAAAATGTTTGTTGGACATTAAAGGTTTGGATATTACTCTCTCATAATTGAATTTAATAACTAATTTTACCAAACTACTACTGGGTTTAATCTAATTTAACTTTTTTCCAACTTTTTCTAGGTTTTTTAGTGTATAAATGGATTACAAAAAATTTTTTTATATTAATAAATACTGTCAAAAATTTTATATCAAAGTTATAAATTTATCATTTTCTTATTCAATAAAATTTTACTTTATTAATTTTGAAAATCTCAAGAATTTATAAATGTTTTAAATCATATTTTGTGAGTAGTAATAGAGCCAAAATTCAAAATTACAAATTTTGAAAGTTTTTTATATATCCTTATTTACTACTATAAAATAATAATTTTGTTTTATTTTATAGGTTCGATTTTTTGTCTTGGATGAAGCTGTAAGTTTTTTGTGATTTTTTTTTTTTTTTTTTAAAGTTAATTATATGAATTGCACATTAATTTTCATTGCTATATTTTATTTTTATTCTAAGATGTAATTATTTTAAAAATAAATATTGTCAAACTGTTAGATATAAGAGATTATGTACATATGAAGGCTATTCCAAAATCAACTTCTGATTGGCTAGGAAGAATTTATTATATAGAAAATCTAAATGCATATCTATGTTATTTTCCACATACAGTAAACTCCCGATTATCCAGGCTAATGGTGGGGAGAGGTGGCACAGATAATCCAAAAACACAGATAATCCAAACTATAATTATTTATTTCTAAAATACAACATATTATATATTTCTAAGGCAGACAATTATTTTAACATGTTTAATGCTCATTATTAAGAAAATCTGTGATTTTGGTTTGTTTGCAGGAATCTTTTAATGATTTTTTAATATCAGTTCAAATTTTTCTAAGAGCTAGTATGTCATTATACTCAAATTCCCATTGGTTGATGTATTCCAGCAAAGTGTCAACAGAATTCAGGGCTGTGTTGTGACTAATGCGATTGATAATTTCTTCTTCTCTACTCTCAGCTTCATTCTCTTGCTCTTCTGGTTGAATGAGATTGGAAATAATATCTGCGTCACTCATTATTTGAAAACCTCCATCATATGAATGATGTTCTAATCACTCCTCAATATTTTCTCTATCAACATTTTCAAAGCCATGTAAATTTGCACTTAGCTCACTTATTTCAGATACTGTTTCACTTGTCTCAGGCTTGATAGAATCCAAAAAATCACCTTCTACATTTGGTAGAATTTTCCTCCACGATCGAACGAGTGTTATTGGCTTTATTTTGTTCCAAGATTGCATTACACCATGTATCGCATCCAGTATTGTCATTTTTTTTTTCAAAATTTAATCAAATCATTACCTTCATTACATTTTTTTTAAAATTAAATTCATGCACGGATAATCGGGAGTTTACTGTATTTACCAAAATCAGACATTTGTATCATGGGACTGGTTTTTACAATCTCTTGCCAATGAACAGTACTGCCAGTTACTGACTCCAACCATGAGCTCATTTGTTTCAAATTGTTGGATATCCAGCCAGACCTTCATTTTGCTGAAAGAGTGGTAATCTCTTGGTGCCAAGTCTGGACTGTAAGTAGGATGGTAGAAAATCTCCCAGTTGAACTGCCTTAATAAAGCTTGTCTGGTATTACAAAAGAAATATCAAGGCTTTCTGAGTTTTATGAACATCAGTCTATTGTTTTAGTATCCACTAGACCTAGAACTTGTGTTAACTTAATCTTTCTGTGACAGTAGGAAACAATAGTCTCCAAAATTTGAGGAAATTTACCAGAAAGTCCTGAAATTGTGAAGCAATGTTTTTCACACACAACTTTATGACTGACAATTGACTGATGAGCTTGTTGAAAAAGTTACTTGTTGATAACTGTTCATAAGTCACAATTGAGTGGTGTCCTTGTCCCCACGGATCTCACAGCTGGCAGTAGTAGTAATGATATGGTCTGCTTACTAGGTGCACAAATAAATAAATAAATAAATAAATAAATAAAAGACAATGAGTTAGCATTCAGCAATGTAAACCTTCACTAATTCTATGCACTATTACTATGGCAACTTGTTTATTTTTACCAGCCAATCAGAGGTTGATTTTGGAATAGCCCTCATATTTATGTAATGCATTAAACTCAAGTTACAAACTAAATACTGCCAAAATTTTGCCATATTCTTTATGCAAAAGAATTTAATAGTTTCACTTAGAGATAGGCAATATATCCTTATATGTATTTTAATTAATTTGTAATTAATAAATAAATAAATTTTAATTATTAGAAATAGATGTTGTGGATTCAAATTTCATTCTTGGGCAATCTTTTTCATGGGTATTCTTAAATTATTAATTTAAAAAAATTATATTTTAGTTTATTTTAATAATAATAATTCATTTTTAAAATTAATCAATCATTTAAAAATTTCTATTTTATAATTAAAAATAGGTATTAATAATAGGTTGTAATTATTTTACTCTCATAATGAGGTATATTTTATTGAAGCTATATGTATAGAACAAGCCAGCTTTTTATCATTGAATCTTTCAGAAACTAAATAAGATTATAATGAAATATTGTATTATTTTCTTTCAGGATTTAGACATCATTAATTATTAAAATTTATTAAATAAAGGAAATACAGTGGAACCTCACTTAATGAGCACCTTGCACAACAAGTATTTCACATAACGAGCAAAACAATTTGTAAAAATTTGCCTCACTTAACGAGTGATATTTTGCATAACAAGTGATGAGGGGAGGGGAAGTCCCGAATTGTGCGCATGCAGCATGCTCCATCAGTCTGTGTTTAGCACTCGTTCTGCTAGCATCTTAGCGTCGCTTGCGATCACATATTTTTTCAAACTTGCGTTCACACATATTACTTATAAACATCAACAATCATAGCCTGTTATATAATAAACACACCAAACGATATGCCAGATTCTTGGGTCATTAAATTTAATGACCGATTCCGAATTAAATTTTAGAAATGTCCAAATTAGAAGTTAACTATTTATAATTATTAAATATAATGTGAGATGGAAACATAACTGCCTACCTCTAGTCAAATTAATTAATTTCTAATATTTAATTATAGCATTTACATAACCCAAGAATTTGGCATATCGTTTGGAGTGTTTATCAAACATATTAGCTGTGATTTTTTTTTTTTGTTTCTGCAAATCGAATTCTCATTTCAGGATGGTTCGTTCCATGCTAGAAGAAAAGATGATGATGATGATGATGATGATGATGATTCACACTCCTTAACAGTGTATATTGTACAGTTTTTTTGAATAAATGTTATACATAAAACATTTGAGCATTTTTTTGGCGTGGAACACGTTATTGTATTTTACATTAATTTCTATGGAAAAAATTGTTTCACTTAACGAGTGTTTTGCATTACGAGTAAGACTCTGGAACAAATTATGCTCATTAAGCGAGGTTCCACTGTATATTTTGATAATCTGAAAATGTGTAAAATTTTTATTTTTACCTAAATAATAATTTATCAATATTATATTGCATATTATACATATGCACACATGGTGAGTCAGAAGTCTTCAAATTCTGGTTTCAAAAAATTGTGGTGGGGTTCTTAATGTAAATAAAAAGTTTACATACCATAAAATAAAAACTTTATATACTTAACAATGTTGGAAATGTTCATATTCTTGCAAGCACAAAGACACATGGTGACTCATGTCTGTAGCCACCCATTTAGCTTGACTGGAGAAATACTATTGATGTGGTGATAGTGGTAGTTTTTTTTTTTTTTTTGAAGAACTGCAGATCTGTTGGATTATCCCTTTAGATAACCCCAAAGAAAGAAATCAGATAATGAGAAATTAGGAGATTTGAGAGGAAATCTCTCTGCACATCATGTATGTGATTTAGTTTCTAAGTACTCCTTCAAAAGGTAAACACATTATACTTGTGGGAGAGACATACTTGTTCATGTGGCTAGCCTGTACTGCTGCATTATGACTGGAGAGCCAATAGGAAACTGATGCAGGTTAGTGCATCAGCATGTGTGTGCAAGGACATGTCTGGCATGGTTTAGAATTTGCCCTTTGTGGAGCTAATTTAAACACTTAGAGACATTGTCATTGTCTTCACATATTCTCAAAGATGCAAGGGGAGAGATGATTTTAGAAATTCATAGCACGTTAACATCACCAATATAAAAAATATATATATATATATATATATATTAAAATAAAAGTTTGGGGACTTTTGATTTGCCCTATATCTATATTTCAATTACAAATAATTTATTAAAAACATATTGAAGAATAAGAAATATTTGTCTTTGTAATCCATCATTACACAACACCAGTGACAAATCAACAAACACAAAATTTGCAGAAATTACCTTTTATTTGAAGCTACACTCCTCTAAAAAAAGTGCAAATTGGTGTAAAAAAGTCTTCTGGTGGTGATACTATAAATTAAAACTATTAGTTTTAATTATTAATTATTTAATTAGTTTTAAACCAGTTGCAATTTTTACAGAGTGTAGCCCCAAATTAAAGGTCATATCTGCAAGTGAAGTTTGTTGGTTTGTTGATAGTGTTGTATAACACTGGATTGTGAAGACAAATTTTTTGTATTTTTTGATATATTTTTAATGAAAAAACAATTCAATTACATAAATCTAATTTATACACAATTAGTAATAATTCTTATTCTACTGACTTTTTCAGGACGGATTGCTTTCTCAAGGATATGGAGATTTAATTAATCGTATTCATCAACAAATTCCGAAAATTACTTCAGATGGTAAAAGATTACAGGTTTGTATATTGATTTGCATTTTTTCAATACAGTTTTGAACACTTAATTGATAAGATATTAGTAATACGTTCATTCTTATTTTTCAAAAATTTCAGTGATAAAATTGATTTCTGTATGGACTTATTTTCAATGTTTACATGGTCCTTACAAAGCCATTAAAAAGTGTTTAATATTTCTTTTTGGTGACTTTCAAAAGTACTTACTTTTTCAAAAATTGGCAGCGTGTCCTTAAAAATGCTTAATTTTCTATTTCT
This sequence comes from Centruroides vittatus, assembly GCF_030686945.1. Taxonomy (NCBI): domain Eukaryota; kingdom Metazoa; phylum Arthropoda; class Arachnida; order Scorpiones; family Buthidae; genus Centruroides; species Centruroides vittatus. Next base: position 1,687,152 of record NW_027122345.1, read on the forward strand.
GACTCAAAAAAACAATCATGGAAAAATATTTTTTTATGAAAATCATTTTCTGCTGACCATTCAGAAACAAGATAACAAAATAGTTTATAGTCATTTCAATGGTTTAGAGCTGGGGTGATTTATTAATAAATGTTCATTAATAAATCATTAATTTGTATCAACAAGTTGTTTGAGCAAATCCAAAGAAAAGAATTACCAGAATCCATTTCTTTTGTAAATAATTTATCAATAATGAGAGTTGCATGTAAATATTCCAATTTATGTTTTTGATTGATTTTTAATAAATTAGATGATAAAATTTATTTTTGTAAGAATTAAATGTGTCTTATAATAAAAAATTTTTTCTCAAGAAAAATCCTACTTGTTGAGAATCTTTTATCTGATATGCTTATAACCAGAAGTGTTTTGGATTTTGGAATATTTGCATCTGATTTCATTTGATCTATATTAGTCTGATTAATTTCTTGTTTTATGTTGCTTGCTTAGAGACTTTTATTAATTTTTGATAAAACAGAAATTTTCACAAATCTATATGAATAAGTTTTTTAAACTCACCTATTGTAGATGTGTGAAAGTCAATGGTACCTCAGCACTTGAACTTAATTTGTTCCAGAAGTCTGAGTACTGAATGAATTCTTCTCATAAGAAATAATGTAAATTAGATTAATCTGTTTCAGATCCCAAGAGTAAGTTATAAAAGCATTTTATTTAGAATTTAACACAAATTTAACAAGAAGTTTACAAGCCTAGCATGCATAAATCATAAAAAAACCAAAAATACCCATACCCAATACAGAGTAACAAAATATGCCCATTAATTTCATGGAGTTAAAGGAAAACTTTGTGTATTTTTAACAGCCGTCATTACTTAACATAGATATGTGATTTAATTATAACAATTGTGAAATTTAACATTTTTGTTAACGTGAGAATGTATTCTTTGTTTAGAAGCTTATTTTAAAACTTTTTACTTAACATATTGTTTGAGTAAAGTCAAGTCAAAATGTCTTCAGATAAAATGCATATCAGGCATATTATGCTTTTTGAGTTTTGTAAAGGATACAACTAGGGTTTCTGAAACGGGATCCCGGGATCTTCATTGTTTTTTTAACCCAGGAAATTCTGCAAATTTCTTAAAAATTCACTTTTTTCTTATTTTGTGTTAAGGTTGAGGAAATTCCACAAACAGAAAATATAATTAACTCATAAACTGTCAGAATACATTTGTATTTATTAATTTTAAACCTACTTATTGGTTTTTTAAATTTTTGCTCATTATGGCATGTCACAAATGGTCAATAATCAATATGTAGCTTATTTGTGGCAGGACTCTGAAAATTTTTTACTTGTCAGAACCTGTCCTGTAATATTTGGAATAATTGTGCTTACGCTGTCTTAATTTTTAACCATGCCCAGTAGCTTCAATAACTGCATAATGCCAGGTTGTGCAAATTGCACAAGGATACAAACAAGTACGAAGTCTGCAAGTATGAAGTGTTTCTTCATAAACCTGATTATTAAAGACAAATGAACTGCCGAATTATTGGGCTATAAGCTTGATGTTTCTATTAAAGTAGCCAAGGTAGATAAATCAAGAATACTAGAGAACAAAAGAAGTACTACAATCTCGAAAATGAACTAGAAATCTTCCAGGCTACAGGTGAAAATAATAACAACAACAATAACACCCGTCTTCTCTTAAATGCATTAAAGATGATTCCACCCACAAGAATTGAATTGGAAAGGCCATTCTTGGTAGCAGGCTTTTCATTAGTTAAATAAAAACCAGATCAAGTGATTGACCATCTTTGCTTTTTAAAGTCTTCTTATAAAAATTTACAATAATATTTTGTATTATGTTTTAGTTAAAAAACAGAATTACTTTTTAAGTTAGAAGTTTGATCTAAGTTAATTTTTTTTTAATTTTCAACTCAATTCAAAGCATTTTGTTGTTGTTGTTGTTGTATGCAGTTTCCAGCAAACTTTTATAAATTTTTTCTATTTGCAAAAATTTCTACATAATTCAAAAGTAATTTTTAATATATATCTTACACAGCATTATTAATATGATTTTGGAGGTTGCAGAACATGTTAAATTACTTTAAAAAATAAAAAATAATTAATTCTTTCCTGGGAAACAGTTAAATTTTATCCCGGAATCCCAAGACAAGCAAAAGACCAAGAAATGAGAAACACTAGATACAACACTATACAAACAGTAAAAATAAAATAATAATGTGTAGGGGAAGATACTCCTAAACTTCAAACATGTTAAATGTAGTTTTAAAAATTCTGTTCAGGAAATTTTGAACTATATGACATACAATAGAAAGGTGCCCAAAAGCTATCAACAAAGAAAAATTGCAGGAAGCAATTGTTAAAAATCGACAAATAACAACTCATGAACTTGTAACAAATCTTAATATCTGTCACAGCCATGTATTGTTAAAACACTTCATTGATTTGGAATTGTTGCAAAACATGTTGATTGTGTTCTGCACACATTAAGTGAAAAAACAAACTAGGTAGAATATAATTTTGTCTGATAAAGTCAGCTCTGTGGTTTTATTTTATTTTTAAATTAGTTACTAATCGTTATCATAGAAAACTTTTTTATAGATGACAAAATTAAAGTTAAAATAAAAATATTTTTCATTAACTGAAAATTTGTTCAAGAGCAATCAAAAGTAAAGTTAGTAACAGTTTCTGAAAAAAAATTTAAATGATTTAGTTTACATTCTTTGTAATACTGCTTTAAGGTAACATTATAAATGTAGAGTGAGTGAGGATTCCCTTTTTTTTTTTTTTTTTTTTTTTCCCATCTATATCATAAAGATCGAATATAATTTTGCATTGTCTTTAGTGTTCTTGTATGCCATTTATAATATAAAAACTGCTTAATAGAGTGAGAAAAACAGCTATATGTATTTTGTGTTTTTTGTTTAATGTTAATTGAAAGATCTAGAAGAAAGGATCAGTTGAGGAAACTCAAATATTTAGACAATGAAGACTATTTAACTGTTGACCAATTAGGAATTGAAATAGTACAAATATTATATGGGATAAATGCATGAATTTTGTTAAGAATATTTTGAATTGCAAAATGGTCAGATTTAAAACTGGTAATAGGAAAAGTAGAGATCTGAAATTGAAATGAGAACACTAAGTCGAGAAAGGCGTTCTGTCAGGCTGGAAAGTTTACATGCCAATTACAGTTAAAGTAGTAATAAATGTTGTTTAAAAAGAAATACTCTGGGTTATCTATTTGTGAATATGATGGAGCTAAGGAAGCCCAGTTGACATTTGTTAAGTTAAAATTGTAGCACACAATAATGTCAGTGTCTTTGTATTTGGGGGTGGATAGAAAGCATTCCAGATTAGTGAAGATGTTGATATGCTTGGCGTGTAGAACATAAACAATTACAATTATGTATTGAAAACAATTCACTTTAATTGTTAGTATGGCATTTTGGTATTCGTAACGTTTTTAAACTTTTAATTGATTAGAGAAGATATCATACCGCCATCTCTTTGGGTAGATCTAAAAGTAGAAAAGTAATCAAAGCCCAAGGTGTTTATTATATTTGAGATATGGGAAAATGGGGTTTCTTAAGTTTCTGTGAAAATATAAAAGTCGTAAAAGTCATTTAGAAAGGAATGCAGCAATGTAAGATCTTTTTTAATTAAAGCAGATATATTTCAAAGAAATAATGAACATTTGTAATAAAATATAACAATGATAAAAATTAATAGGACGTGGTGAAAAACCAGAAGATTGAGTACTAACAATTAAATATTTGTGGCTAAAAATAAAATGATTTATGACAATGTTAAAAAACTTAGATTTAAAAAAAAAAAATACTACTAGAGAAAATATTACTTGAGACAGAGCCTAATTTTTACAAAATAATATGGATGGAATAGAATGAAAAACAGCTAACCTGTAAGATAAGATGAGAATCAACAATTAGCATACAATTCAAGTAATATCACACACTGTCTCCAAGTGTCTCGGAGTTTAAATAGCTATTACGAACTCGCCCAACAGCTTTTTTGTTTATTTAAACTTACAAAGAGAATCTTTACAGATTGTAAAATAGTGCAAATGGAATATTACTGGTCAAAAATCATTTCCCAGAACAATAACAATAGGGACTCTGATTCTTTAACCCATCTTGAAAATGACTCAGATATTTTTGTAATATCGAAAGTTGTAATTCACTTTTAAATTTAAAATAAAATTAAAGAAAAACAAAATTGTTTTTCTGTATTTTTTTTTTTTTTTTTTTTTTTAGTGTTGTTGAAATATTTTAATAGTCTCCATAGCAACATAATTCTATGCAAGAATGCCTCTGGTGATGAGTCTTCAATGTTCAAAAATGCTCGGACTTTATATATTTTAGTTATTGATACTGGCTTTGTTATTGTTAGTATTTTACATATCTTATTCTTTTATCATTGTTTTTAATTCCATGTTTTGTTGTTTTTAAACTAAATTTTATTGAGTAAATATTTACAAAAGTGCTAAATGTATTTTATATGTAAGTTTTTATCATAATGCTTGGTGCAGCGTGGCCAAAATGACCCTCATGTCAAAAAAATAAAATAATTATTTCATAATTATATCTACTGTACTAACAGAAATAGAACAAAGAAACAGGGTAAATCAGAATGTTTGTAATGATACTTTTTAAACTGCATACAGGTTAGTGACATGCTTTTATAGCAACAGTGGTTCAAAGTGTACAATAGTATAGGTTACATGACATTTTTAGTTTTGTTGGAATTTTTTTTCAGGTAATACATTGATGCAGGAAATTGCAGTTTTTTCTTTTGTGCGCTTCATTAAATGATATATCATAAGAAATATAGATTCTATTTGAATTATATCATTTATTTTATAAAAATCAAGTAATTATATTGTTTTAAATCAGTAAACAGTATTATATATTAAAAAATAAAATAATTAAAGTAATCTGAAACATATTTAAAATATTAACTAATTATTAAAAAGTATATTATGGAGTCAAATACTCTTAGAATCGTGCTTATTCATGTTAGATTATACATTGTGTTTTATAAAGCTTACTTGAGTTTAATAAAGAAATATATATTTCAGATGGTTGTGTGTTCAGCAACATTACATTCATTTGATGTGAAAAAATTGGCTGTGAGTATCATAAAATACATTAAATATTTTTAATTATTAAAAATCTTAAAATAATAATAATTTTTATTAACTAATAATTATACTTTCACTATTGAAATAGATGAACCATTACATTATCATTCATAATAATTTCTAATATTTTAAATCATTCTTTCAAAAAGAATTTTATTTTAACTTCATTTTTGACATTATTTTACATTGTTAATTCAGTTCATACTATATTATTGTTTTATGAGAATGTTAAATTTTTTATTTATCAGACTGAGCAAAAAGAAAATAAAAATTACTGATTGTAATTAGATAAGAATTAAGACTGATAGTTTGTTAAATTTTTGAGTTTGATATTAAATTATAAATTCACAGACTCAAATGAGATAATTAGCCAAACATAAATTTTACCTTTCGGTATTCTAAGTGGCTTTATATATATCAATAATGTGATTCTTAAGTAGATGAAACTGAATAACTTTTTATAACTGTTACATTGTTTGACAACTGCTGTTTTCTTAGACAATTTCATTACATAGTATTAGGTTAAATGAGGAATATTAAATAATTAGTATAATTATAAGTAATAATAGTTGACTGAGTGTTTATATTGTTATAGCACTAATTGACGAGACATAGTCTCGTCTCTAAAATCGTGCTGCTGTCAACGGCTGCACACCTCAGAGGTATGAAGGAGCACATGTCAGGAGTTGCAATTTGGCACAGAATATTTGGTGTCCAAATCATGCACACACAAAATAAACCAGACTTTTAGGTAGTCGGGACTGAGAACCAGGTAAAAAGAAAATGCGAAATGCTGATACTGTTTCTACAAACAGGTGCGAATGTGAGATTTGCACATGCATTGCTCACACTCTCCATGACAGTCTCATCCCAAAAGTGGCTTTGCCATTTTACTTGTATATAATAATAATATAACTTAACTGTATTAATAAAAATGAATATTTTTATTGGATTTTCTTTGTGTATTCATTCTGGTTTACTCAATATTATATATGACCTTGAACACTTATCACTAAGATAGCCAGGGGTGCTGTGACCTTCAACAATTTAAATGTCCTTGCAGCTTTGTTTCATGCCCAAAAATACATTTCCTGGTCCTTCTAAGAAATACTTCCACTTTCCCATCATTTATTTCCATCTGAATTCATTTTACATTAGCCCAAGCTAAGTTTGAAGAGGGTCTATATGGGAGCCCAGTCAGGGATATTATTTTGTAAACAAAATATCTTATAAACTAAACAATGTATGACATTGGAGTCTGGCACATGCAGAGAAGATATATTACAAGATTTTTCAGAATGAATTTCAAATTCAATATACGGTAATTACTGTCCAAAAAACCAGCAGGGAATTGCAGCTGTTTGTTTATTTGTTAGTTAAAAAATAAATGCATGTGATTGCTGGGTAATTTTGATTATACATTTGTGTTTTTTTTTTCTTGTTTTTAGTTCTAATAGTATGATGATGATAATAACTCCAAAAAATTTCTCTGTGAAATTCCTTTCTTTTGATTGGTTGAATATTAGATTAGTTAATATGTAACATAATGGCTGTGTTCAGCAGATTTGACAGTTCTGGATCTCTTATTTTTCTGCTGAATGTCCTCTACAGTAGTGCTCTTTTGAAACATGTTTGGTGTTTTGATGTCATGTTTGATAGTGTCTTTCATTTACACTACCTATCACTACCTGAAACTGACCAATGAGGCTTTTTGTTCCAACACAATGTTGCTCATCATTCAGCAGATCCAAGTTGCTATGTAACAGCTACTGATTTGCTCAGTTACAACTGTTGAGTCTGCTGAATGCAGCCAATGATGAATATGTACACTGTTGATCATGTAGTAAGCTTTATAGTATTGTTATATAATCATTTAAAAATAATAACAGTTACCTAATTTTTTTTTCTTTAATATTTTATTTACATTTTTAAATTATCAAAAATTAATTTATAAATTTTGAAAATTTAGGAAAAATTAATGCATTTTCCCACCTGGGTTGATCTTAAAGGAGAAGATAGTGTTCCTGAAACTGTTCATCATGTGGTAAGTTTTATAGTATTGGCATCATTAAATGCTTGAATTGATATCAGGAATAATAAAATTTTAACTGGTTTTCGTTATGTATTAAATAGATAAGTACTGTCAATTTTCTTACATGAAAACAAGTTTTTTTGTTTCAATGACACTACATAAATATTAATTTTTATTAATTAGAATGCTCATGAATCAAAATGTATGATGACTGTAATAACAATTATATTTTGTTTTGCTTTTCATTTACAAACTGAAAAAGTATATTCAATCATACCATTATAGCAATAATAATGCATTGTTACTGTCACTGTATTTTTCATACTTGATATATTTGTAATTTCAACTGTGATCTGGAGATAGAGAAATACTGATTATCTTTCTTTTTAAGTAAATTATGTAAAGCAAATTTTCTCATTGAAATGCTTTCAGATTTTAGTATTTAGAAGTACAGTAAGTCTGCCTTTTATGATTGATTTGTTATAAAGCTTTCTATGCAATTTGAAAATCTGCATAAGTCACATAGTGCTTAAATATGATAAATTTTGATGTATAATACTCATTTTAAAGATAATCAAAGCTAAATAACGTTCGTTAGTGAAAAGTAAACATAGTATAACAAAGTTTATATGTTCTATTTTAGAATGCAAAGGCATTTCATAATGAATTTACCATATTCAAAAATTTTTTGGAAGACCATGGCCTTACAATTTCTACATATTAAAACTTTTAAGATTTTACAGATAATAAAATTAATAAACCAATCATTATACTGATTCCCTATAAAAGTCAATATTACAAATAAAGTTTTGAATATATTTAATGAACTGAAAATATTTGTCTATTTAAAAGTTTTGCTGGAAAAGAAGAAAATATTTATTTGTGGATAGAATTATTTCCAGTTTTTGTTATTTCTTATTTTTAGTTACCAATCATGGCAATGCCAGCCAAAGTGTACAGAAAATTAATATTAGCCTTAACTAGAACAAGAACTAAATTGAACAAATAAACACTCGTCAAACCCGATAATATTAATCCATTACATCATCAACTGCCGTAAATAATCGGGCTAAATCTTTAATCGTTTATAGCCCGATTATTTACGACAGTTGATGATGTACTAAATTGAACTTCCTGTTGGAATGTAAGAGTTGTAGTGTGTTCCTTATGTCTATCTTCTGCACCCATGTAGCTATGGATTGTGAATCTTTTATTCCTAAGTTACAGCATATTTGTTTCAGAAAAGCCATATGTACAACAAGGCACTTGATGTACACCAAGCTTACAGACTTCATTTGATTTAAAAATAATCTTTTTGTTAAAGATTTTTCAAACTGAACCAGTGCCAGGCTTGAAAAATTTTAAGTAAAAATGGAAGTTTATAGAGCTACTTAGCAAAATGATTTCAGAATAATGTTTTGTGGCCCTCTTTAGTTGAATTGAACATCAATAAAAATAGTATTGTTGCAAATTGCTGTTTAGCTGTTATATTTGAAAAACTACCCAAAATTTAAGAAAGATTATAAAATTCTCTGCCGTAACAGAAAAAAACAATTAAGTTGTCTGTCAATAAGTTTTCTTGGTTCAAATTTGGATTATTTTATGTATAATACTTAAACAGAAATTATTTATTCTTTCTTTTTCATAGTTTTTATTTTTTAAAGTATATTTCTTTAAATAGAATATATGGACGTTATAATTATCAATAAATTTATATTAAAATTAGCTCAGAAAAAATATATACATGAACTTTGGTTCATATTATTGTACACAACTTATATCAATTGATATAAATTATTAGGTGATACTGAAAACAGATAATGAAACATTAGTCTGAAATGCAATTAGTAAAAATTCCTGATATATCTTATATTCCTCCTTTTTAATTTAGTAAATAATTTTTGAAGATTGATGATGGTGTATAGAATTTGAAGTTTTTCTATGTAGTTAAGTGTTTTTAAAAAAAAAAAAAGGACAAGTTCCAAAGATCTCAATAAGCAATTTTGTTAATTCTGTTGTTTTATCTTGTGGAAACTTAATAATTTATTATTGAAATTCCATAATCAATATCGCATATATAGCATTAATTGTTAATATATAAAATATTAATTATTTGCGTTAATAAATATGTTGACTATTATCAAGTATTGATGATTTAACTTGAATTAATTATATTTGAAAGTTTTGACATGTATTGCTTTAATAAGTATATTTTATAATGATCATTATTTATGTTTATAGAAGATAATGAATTTATACTTTTTATTGTAAATAGGTGTGTATGGTAGATCCAAGAAAAGATACATTATGGACTAATTTGAAAAGACATGTTCAGGTATTTTTTAATTTGTTAAGTGTTAGGTTACTTTATTTTTAATAAAACATAGTTTATTATAATATATGTGTTTTGAAGCAGTTACATATAATATACTTAAACAAAATTTTATAAATACAGAAACATCAGTATGGAAGTAATTTCATGATAGCCTCTAGTATTCTAACACAGAACATGCAACTTATTTTAAAAATACATCACCAATTTGTCACGTTACTATTTTTATTTATTTGATGATGATGATGATCGTAAATTTGAGCTTTTATTATTCATAGAGTTTATTCATAGAGAGAGACTTATGGCACAAATAAAATATTTAAGTTATCTTTCTCTATTGTAAATTATCACAAAAAGATATAAAAATCTGCTATTCTATTAGATATTAATTGAAATAAATTACTTGTTCTGAAAGAGCAAGTAATTCAAATATTTTATTAAAATATTTAGTGTTCAAATGTAACTAAAATAATGTATTAAATATATACAGGGCTTAAAGTGACTCTCTTTTTAGCTTTTTTAGCTTTTTTTCATAGCTCCTCTCTTTTTTAGCTTTTTCTGCACTTCCCATGTAAATTTTTTTTTTTCGTAAATGCGCTCAGGAGTGAAATAGTGACCAGCACGTCCCCATATGCCTTATGGACCGTGCGCAACATGATAAGGCACTGTCGTATACACATGTAGTGTACTACATTTATATAGACTAACAAAACGAGGAGCTTCCCAAAGCTTGATACTCTGCACATGCTGTAGGAATTTGCACGTGGGTTCTCCTTGCTTGTATCCTTATGAAATACCGATCTCCGCGGCGCTTCGATATAATCACGCTGCATTAAGACATAAGTACACTTCTAGTTCGGCGTTAAGAGTGATTTTTATACAGCATTATTTTTAGCATTTGTATTTATTTAAGTGCAGTGAACAAAAGAAAGAAATAGATTTTATTTAATACTAACAGTAGAAACTCCTGTTTTAACAACGGAAAATCGTATAGAACCCAATACTTTCTGAAGTAAGTTGCTAAGCAAACTTCTTCTCAACCGCCTGCTATTCTTTAGCTTAAACGATGACATTACTCGTTTTTGACTACTGTAGAAAAACCGAAAATAATAATTGTTGAGCGATAATAAATTTGATTTCTACTGTTATTATTAAATAAAACGTTGTAGGACACTCGTTTCAAAGCTTGTATCTTTCTAGCACTCTGTAAAATTAAAGATCGAGCGAATCTCGTGCCAGGAAATACAAGATTTTAAACTAATATCCTAAATATTAATAACTTCTGTAGAGACAATCTTTAGACAAAGACAGAAGTATGGTTTTAAGTGGGTGCTTATATATTTGGCATGCACCATGGTTTTCTGCATTCTAACGGTGTCCTTCATTTTCCATTTCGACAGAAACTATAAAACTTGTCACGCGCGTGCGCATTCAAACAGCTGCGGTCAATCCGGCACCAAATTAAAAAACTAATTTGTAAATATTTAGCGTCGAAAAACCGCTATTTTCACTTTAATCTAGCTTTTCGATATGCTTCTAGTTGAACTCAGTCAAAAAATTAATTTAATTATAATTTATTGAAGATTTTAATTTTTTAATATTAGAAAGTAATTAGCATAAATTACATGGTGTCGTGTCTCATCTTCGCTCCCATTCAAGTTTATTGTCCTATACATGCGCTGATGTTCGTTTTTACTTCTGCTGGGGTTTTATTTCAACCTCGACCGTTTGGTTACGCAAAGTGGGGAGACGGGCGTCACGTGATCGCGTACCTGGCTTTTTACAAGTTTCCTTACCTCGAAAGAAACTTATATTTTTTCTTGATTTTAATTATTATTAATTAACTTTTTTGATGGTTTCTTATATCTTTGTATTATCTAAAGTTGCAGCTATAAATGCGTAAAACTTTATTTAAAAAATTGTTTTTCTTATATTTTAAAATTCAAAAATAAATTAAATATCGGAAATGCTAAACTATAAGTACAGTGTGTTTTACATTATCATTGCGAACAGATACAGCCAATTATTTTATAAATGTATTTATTATTTTAATTTTTATAAATTATTTAATTTGATGCAACGTGATCAATTAATTACTGTGGCGCGTTAACATGGGCATAGCCAGGAAGGGGCATGGGTGGGCACGGCCCCCACTTAACTTGGTGCCCCTCCCAGAAAATTACAGCCTCTACTAGGTCCCCCATAACAAACTCTGGCTACACCAATGTGTGTTAATTAATATGGAGGTGAGACTCGATTCAATTACTTTTTCATTTCAGACGTTAATTACAGTGTTGTTTTAATGTAATTTTATACATAATGTATGTTTATTATGATTAATAAATCTATATAGGAATAATATCTGTGTCTAATAAAACAAAGCGATTATAAAAATAAAAAGCGTGCGTTCCATCTCGATCTTTTGTAAGTGAAATTTTATGATTTTAATTTTTTTAAAATGAGATTTTTATTTATAATTTCTGTAATTTGATCTATAAGAGCAAAAAACTAAACTTATCAAATATCAACTCTCTGTAAATAATTTCATTATTTACTTATTAACTTCAGATTTGTTAAATTTCATGGGATTGTATTATTTTTCAACTTGAGGGTAGTAGAAAGCTTTGTATATTTTCTCCCGTGAAAGTAATAGACTCTGCCGGTTCCCCACTGTGAAGGACAACAAACTGCTAAATGTTTAATTACATTGTTTTCATAAACTCTCTTCTCTGTCAGTTGTGGGTCGAATGACTAACAAATTGTTTTATTGTATTCAGGGGAATAGATTTGGAGACTAGTATTACCAGTAATGAATTCCGTAATTTTATTTTTAATCATTTAAAAAATATTGATAAAATTACCAAATAAATGATTGGGTCACAATTACTAGTGGTATTACTATATAACAGACATGGGCAAATGCGACTCTGAGAGCTGCATACGGCTCTTTTTGAGTTTTATGTGGCTCTTGCTGAAAGTGTTAATTTCTGCTTTTTATTATTTTTTTTACAGTTTTATTTCCACAATTTTGTGAAAATATGTTTATTAAAAAAATTCAATACTTGTTTTATATTATACTAGCAGATAGGCCCGGCGTTGCTCGGGCAAAAGTAATGATAGTGAAGATTAAGATTATTACGTTATAGTCACAAAAGAAAAAGAGTAATTTCATCAACAAACTAAATATTTCTAATGAAAGGTCGAATTTGAAAATCGAATATTGTAATATTGTTCGATTTTCACGTCGTGTTCTGATTATATCGTTCGATTTTCATCAAATGTTCTAAAGAAGAAGGGTCGAGAAAAACCGAATCAATCTGTTTAAATTTGAAAATCAAATATGTTCTAACATATTACTCTTTTTTTTTTTTTTTTCCTCCAGCGCCCGTGAATCTTCCACGTTGCTTTCTCTTGTTCTCCATTGTTACTTAACACTTCTATTGATACTTAACACTTTCCATTGTTGATGGAAGTGTTAAGCCTTAATTCCTGTCCCTCTCCCCCGTGGGGAGAAATTTCGAAAAATCCCTTCTTAGTGTGCGTTCTCTTAACATACCCTAACTGCGTACCAAATTTCAACTTTCAACTCCTAACCGTTTAGGCACGTCTCGATAATGTATATAGAAGCTTTAATCCTGTCCCTCTCCCCCGTGGGAGAAGAATTTCGAAAAATCCCTTCTTAGTGTGCGTTTTCGTGACGTACCCTAACTGTGTACCAAATTTCAACTTTCAACTCCTAACCGTTTGGGCTCTGCGCTGATTATTATTATTATTATCAACTTGTCTCGATTATATATATAGATAATAAAATTGAGGTACGGAACTGCAGTACAGAATAAAAACGTACAGAACTGCGGCTCCCATGCATTTTGCAAAACCTACATTTCGACTCCCACTGAACTTTTGCTTGCCCACCCCTGCTATATAATGAACATGCAACCCACTGATTCTGCCAGAAGTTGTTTTTTTTTCTTCTTTAATTACATTTTTTTAATGAAGAAATCAAAAAATGTACCTTGAAATAAATGGTGTTTGAAATTTGGCATGTTATATGGAAACACATTCTGGTAGTTATGTTACTATTCCATTTGCTTTGCTGTGTAATGGTGGGAATTCTGTACGGGGTACATGAAAACTTAATGCGGGCCTGTTCTGGCTTAATGCAGTCTTACTGGTCACTTTTCTGGAGTATAAACTCAGCCTAACTATTTTCATATTTAATCTTATCAGTCCGCTTAATTAATAATCAATCTAATATCATATGCAATGTTATTGATACAAAATATGTGCGCATTTGTGTGTTTTTTTAATAACGCCTATTTTCGTTCATTTTAACACTATTAGCTTTTATAGCTTTTTTTCAGTGTGAACTCTCTTTTCTCACTTTTTTTCTATTGCCATGACTGCTTTAAGCCCTGTATATAGAAAGCCAAGCCCAATTCATACTAATAATCAATTGATAGAGCTGTATTGCAGCTTTATTGTTGAATTAGGCTAGAACATAGCTAATTAATTATACAGATGTTACATATTTGAACTAAGTGTAGATGGTTATGTTGCCATTATTAGTTACAAGGACAACATTAAAGTTGAAATTAGCATAACCTGCAACATAAATTTGTGATAAAAATTATTTGCAGTTGTTTTGTGCATAATTGTCACTGTTAGTAATTGGTTTATTGAAAGAAGCACAGAAAATAATTGATACTTTGAATTACGAAGTGATGATACACATTAACAATTGAAATTATTTCAAAGATTAAACTGGTTAAATTGTTAGGAATTTATAAGTGTATCTAAAGGATAGAGTTTATATAAATAATTTCTGCAATTTGAATGATTTGAAGCACAATACTTCAGCAAAGTATAGTCAATTTCACACCAACAATGTTACGTGAGTAGGAATATGTTGTTGAATGGATATCTGCCTCCAGATGAAAGGCAGACACTTCTAATTCTGGGTTCTGGTAGAAAAACTTCACTGACTTCGGCGTTAAACTATTTCTTTTTTATTATCACAAGCACTTTCGACGAGTTTATAATCGTCGTCTTCAGGTGAAACGAATTATTTTTTAAAAAATGAACGTGCAGAATGTTCTAAGGAGAACAGAATTTTTGAATTCAAAAACAGGCATCCGGTAATTCCGTTACGAACGCGCAAAAAAGATGTTGGCATGTTCGAAAATCATAAATCTACGGTGCGGGCGGCGCATGCGTGGAACTGACACCGCGATGGCGATACGATGTTAGGCGCGTTTCGTTGTTTAAGCGCCGATATAATGCTACCCACACTCCGGGTAGATCTAGAGTGGGGACATTACATGCTTCCGTAGTAGCTGTGAGAAGCGCTTCCCAGATGAGTACAAGCCTTCGATTGCTGCAACACTATTATTTCCGTTCTGGACCACAGGGGGTTGTAGCCTTGCTCGAGAACTTTTTTAGCGAGCTCTGTGGTATATTTTCCCTTTGCTACATCATCCTGATGCTCTGCTAGACGGGAGGCGAGCATTCTTGTTGTTGCTTCTATATATCTTGTGCTAGCTCCCGTTTCCGGATTTTCTAGGTGTATTGCGTAGACTCCTGATTTTTCTAAAGTAGTTAGCTTGTCCACGATCATTACAGATGCACCTACGTAGGTTTGGTAGAGGGGTTATAGGTAGATTGTAGTTGTACCGCCGAAAGATGCGACTGATGCGTATAGAGGGTGGTCCGAGATACGGCAACGGAATCTGGATCGTGGATGTTTTTTCTTTTTTGTGCAGCGTGGTACGTGGGAATAGGGACTCCTTTACCTTGCGGAGTACATGCTCATATTTGCCACGCGTGAATCCTGCACGAGATACCGCTAGTCTGACGATGTCTAATTCACTTTTTATTGCTATCCGCATTGACGGAAGTAATAGCGCCCTTCTAACAAGTGCAGCAATGGCGGCATTGATATATCTCGACGGTTGGAAAGCATCCGCTGGGATAATAGACGGTAACTCGTTAAATTTGTGATGAACTGCAAACTGCGGCCCCTCAACCGACTTTTTTATGCACAAATCCAAGAATGTTATTGATTCATCCTGCTCTTTCTCCCAGGTGAAACTGATCGTGGGGTATATGCTTGCTAGTTGCTGCACAAATTTGAAAAATTCCTCCTCTGTATTCTCCCATATTATTAAGATATCGTCGACATAGCGCAGATACAGTGACGGATAACTGACGGCAAGAGGGGAGTGGAAGATTCTACGCTCGATTTCTCTCATAATGAGCTCAGCTAAGACTGCAGATAGCGGGGAGCCCATAGGAACTCCTTGCCTTTGCAAGTAGATGTTCTTGTTGAAAAGGAAATAGTTGTGCTCGGTGATGAAAGTTAGGGCGTCACGTATGTCTAGCACCTGTTGTATGTTAAAACCTTTTCTAGGTAATATGTAGGATGTGATCTCTTATTTACCAGCGGATGTAGCGGCCAGTTTGTTTTGTGCGTTTTTGGTTGGAAAAATAGTCTAGGGCATGCTACGTTTGTGGGAGGATCGAGGCACCCAGTTAGGGTCGAGGCTACTCCTGGTAATGCTATTATTTTTCTTGCTCTTCGCAGTACTGTTGGCGTCGGGTCGTCATTTACTACCTGCGAGTGTGATTGCGATAGGAATTCATTGGCTCTAGTAATAAAATCCTCCTCCCTGCACAGAACGAATCGTTTGTCTTTGTCAGAAACTAGTAGCCTCAAGTCATTCCTAGCTAGGAATTGCGTTACCACTTTTTGGTTCATGTGACGCTTAGGCGCACCAGATATTTGCTTCACCGCCGCAAGTTTTGTGACGATTTCTAACTCCATTTGTGGGTGTGTGGATGCTGTCTGGAAGGACTTCAATGCTGCTAAAGCAGCTGGCACTAAATGGTTAAGGTCGGTGTTGGTGGGGGGAGAAACGTACTTGGGTCCTCTTTGTAGGACGTCGTGCACTTCGATAGGCACATCCTCTTCCATATAATTATAATATGGAGTAGTTGCTACCACCCTTTCTTGTGTGCGTGATGAGCACATTAACCACTGTAGTTTTTTGCTCAACTTCTTTCTTATCGCCTGCATAGAATTAGCTGCTATACTCTGTATTTTTCCTAGTTGAACATATAGCGTAGAAGCGTCACACGTTTTAGCGAATTGTAGATGCGTTTCATACTTTTTTAGTTCTGCCTCCGTCTCTCCCCCCAACAACACCGACCTTAACCATTTAGTGCCAGCTGCTTTAGCAGCATTGAAGTCCTGCCAGACAGCATCCACGCACCCACAAATGGAGTTAGAAATCGTCACAAAACTTGCGGCGGTGAAGCAAATATCTGGTGCGCCTAAGCGTCACATGAACCAAAAAGTGGTAACGCAATTCCTAGCTAGGAATGACTTGAGGCTACTAGTTTCTGACAAAGACAAACGATTCGTTCTGTGCAGGGAGGAGGATTTTATTACTAGAGCCAATGAATTCCTATCGCAATCACACTCGCAGGTAGTAAATGACGACCCGACGCCAACAGTACTGCGAAGAGCAAGAAAAATAATAGCATTACCAGGAGTAGCCTCGACCCTAACTGGGTGCCTCGATCCTCCCACAAACGTAGCATGCCCTAGACTATTTTTCCAACCAAAAACGCACAAAACAAACTGGCCGCTACGTCCGCTGGTAAATAAGAGATCGCATCCTACATATTACCTAGAAAAGGCGCTCGCAAAGTTCTTGTGTGAACTCCTTCCAGATTCACCGTACGTTACCCCATCATCTGTGGCTGCCAAGTCCGCCGTTGTTTCCAGCATAAGTAGAACGCCCCAATGCTCCTATACTTTCTACAAATTGGATGTGGTGTCATTATACCCATCTGTGCCTGTTTTCGAGGCCGTAATGCTTGCCAACGCCTTGATCATCAGAAAAGGTTTTAACATACAACAGGTGCTAGACATACGTGACGCCCTAACTTTCATCACCGAGCACAACTATTTCCTTTTCAACAAGAACATCTACTTGCAAAGGCAAGGAGTTCCTATGGGCTCCCCGCTATCTGCAGTCTTAGCTGAGCTCATTATGAGAGAAATCGAGCGTAGAATCTTCCACTCCCCTCTTGCCGTCAGTTATCCGTCACTGTATCTGCGCTATGTCGACGATATCTTAATAATATGGGAGAATACAGAGGAGGAATTTTTCAAATTTGTGCAGCAACTAGCAAGCATATACCCCACGATCAGTTTCACCTGGGAGAAAGAGCAGGATGAATCAATAACATTCTTGGATTTGTGCATAAAAAAGTCGGTTGAGGGGCCGCAGTTTGCAGTTCATCACAAATTTAACGAGTTACCGTCTATTATCCCAGCGGATGCTTTCCAACCGTCGAGATATATCAATGCCGCCATTGCTGCACTTGTTAGAAGGGCGCTATTACTTCCGTCAATGCGGATAGCAATAAAAAGTGAATTAGACATCGTCAGACTAGCGGTATCTCGTGCAGGATTCACGCGTGGCAAATATGAGCATGTACTCCGCAAGGTAAAGGAGTCCCTATTCCCACGTACCACGCTGCACAAAAAAGAAAAAACATCCACGATCCAGATTCCGTTGCCGTATCTCGGACCACCCTCTATACGCATCAGTCGCATCTTTCGGCGGTACAACTACAATCTACCTATAACCCCTCTACCAAACCTACGTAGGTGCATCTGTAATGATCGTGTAAGATGACAAGCTAACTACTTTAGAAAAATCAGGAGTCTACGCAATACACCTAGAAAATCCGGAAACGGGAGCTAGCACAAGATATATAGAAGCAACAACAAGAATGCTCGCCTCCCGTCTAGCAGAGCATCAGGATGATGTAGCAAAGGGAAAATATACCACAGAGCTCGCTAAAAAAGTTCTCGAGCAAGGCTACAACCCCCTGTGGTCCAGAACGGAAATAATAGTGTTGCAGCAATCGAAGACTTGTACTCATCTGGGAAGCGCTTCTCACAGCTACTACGGAAGCATGTAATGTCCCCACTCTAGATCTACCCGGAGTGTGGGTAGCATTATATCGGCGCTTAAACAACGAAACGCGCCTAACATCGTATCGCCATCGCGGTGTCAGTTCCACGCATGCGCCGCCCGCACCGTAGATTTATGATTTTCGAACATGCCAACATCTTTTTTGCGCGTTTCGTAACGGAATTACCGGATGCCTGTTTTTGAATTCAAAAATTCTGTTCTCCTTAGAACATTCTGCACGTTCGTTTTTTAAAAAATAATTCGTTTCACCTGAAGACGACGATTATAAACTCGTCGAAAGTGCTTGTGATAATAAAAAAGAAATAGTTTAACGCCGAAGTCAGTGAAGTTTTTCTACCAGAACCCAGTTAAAACTTGGCATGAGTTACCAAATTTATTTTACTTCTAAGTCTATTTTAAAATATCTGAGTACATGATGGATTGTACAAGTGTTTTGTTCATTTCCATTTTGTGTGCAGGTTTTTTAATTAATAAATACAATTTGAAAGCTTGAGTAAAGAAACTTTAGGTATACCCTGTATATAAAAATTTTTTATATTTACATTATCTTTTCTATAATATATATATGATTTTAATATATGTTGTTAACAGACTGATGGTGTTCATGATAATGACCATGTTAGGCCTGGCAGTAATACTCCAGGTAAGCAGTTTATATAAAAAATATTAAAATTCTAAAATTTGTTATTTCTATGTGATCTATATTTGACTACCTTCAATTCATGCTTTCATTCTTTTAAATATATAGTATATGAATAAATCAAATAATTAACACATGAAACAAGTCCATAAATGTACTCGTGAAATAAACTAATATTTGAAATGTAATATATTTAGACACACCAAAACAAACCAAATAGAAGTGAAATATTGTCTTTATGGTGTTAAAAAACGAAAATTGAGTTTAAAAAAAAAATATATATATGAAAAGAACATTATGCAGTTTTCATAGTCCAAACTAACAACTCTTGTGCTACACTATTAATATTATTAGCTGATATTTTTTTGAAACAGCATATTGTGGTGTACTGTACATACAAGTGTTAACGTACTGTCCGCGAACGTAAGTACAGACGGACCCAACAACAATTATACAAATAACAAATGTCCCTTTATTACACTTTGTACAAAGAGGTTCAATCAGGTATCCCAACTATTTACATAAAGGTTTTAGACCCAGCGTAGTTTTCACAAAGGCTTCCTTTTTGCCGAACAAAGTACGGGGTGGCCGTTACCCAATCGCGTGACAATGAAATTTCGTATATCGCGGAACTAACCTAACTTAATTCTAACTTAAAGCTAACTTAATACTAAAGGAAATAATAAGGGAGATAGGAAAGAGAGAAGAAATAAGAATCGAAATGTTGCTTCACCCGGGACTTTCTAGTTCAAGCCGATACGCACTTGGGAGGGCCTCGGTTCTTTTATCTTGACTTCCGTTTTTTTTTTTTTTTTTTTTTTTTTTTCAAGGTTCGCTTCGCTATATCGTTATTCAAAACTCTTTCCTTACGATAAGTTCTCTGACTTGATTCCTGCTTGGACAGCCTCGGACTTCTCTCTCGATCAGCTCCTTCTCGAGCTCTTCCTTACACGTCCGATCTTCTCCGTGTCTCGTCCAAAAGTGCCTCTTCTTGGGCGCTATCCACCCGTCCGCACATTCTACTCTTCTTTGTTCCAATTCTTAGAATCACTAATCCCACCCCAAGGCAATAACGGTCTTTGAAAGATTAGGAAAAGAGAAGACAAAGAACAAAGGAAATACTAAGACTAACTGAAATTACTAAAATACAAGTATAATATTATGGCCGGCGGCCACAATATCATCATCTAATATTTAAAGGAATAAACTCATAATATTAGGCTGATAAGTTTTATGAAACAGGCCTCCAAAGTCTCCTGTAGAAATTTTTTATTCTATAAACAACAATTTGTGAGAGTTTAAGTGACGACAATAATACTAACAAACCATAGAGAAATGATGTATTATACTTTACTATCCATAATGGTGTGGTAACACAGTAAAGAGTTGTTCTGGAATATGGAGGATTGTGTGTCAGAAAATTCTTTGTTGGAATTAACTTGGTATATAAGATGTTTTTGTAGCTACAAAAACAGTCTACAGACACCTTTACTGGATATGCATCTTCACACCATTTGACTCACTAGAAACTTTTATATCTGCATCTAGTAATTTCAGTTACAGACCTTGCCTTTACTATTCTTAACATGGTTTGCTGTCAATCCATACAGGTTAAGTCAGAACTCAGGATCCAAAAACATAAACTGGAGCATTGACAGGTGGAATTCTATTATGTGCTGTTTAGCCCAGTAAGCTACTGTCTGCATGTTCTACTCCTCAGTAATGGCTTCTTATGTGAATAGTAGGCTTTTAAACCCATATTGCACAGACAGTTTTGCAGTTCATACACTCACTTTTACACCTCTCTGCTCTTCTCATTTTCAGTTCACAAGAATTATGAGTATGTTCTCACAGGCTAGGATGCTTTAGAATCTTATCCTGGCACTGCATACTTATATTTACCTCCTTGTCCAGCTTTTCTTTCAATGTTACCATGTTCATATGTCATTTGTAACAAATGCACCAATAGTTGATTGATGACTGCCAAGAGGATACAACTATATTGATCATTAATATGCTTTAAATTAAAAGTTTATTTAGAATTATGAGTTGCATGCACAATTTGAAAAAGAAGCAGAAGCATGTGAAAATGTTTGTGAAAAGATTTTTTTTTTTCCTGAGAATTCAAATGTCTAATTGAAGGAATGAAGGTTTTAGTGGTATTAGTGATGAGGCCCTGTTCAAAAGAGACTGACATTGAATAAAAGCAATGTTTTTGTTTTTAATTAAAAATTATGTTTATATTTTTGATATGGTTTATGTCAAGAACTTGTCAGAACTATGATTTGTCAGGAATAAAAGATACAGATCAAGGAGAAATAGATCATATTCATGACTGATTATAATACGTTCTCTGCACTAGGATAAACCTTCAACATTCAAAGCAAGAATTACAGATGTTTTCATGATGATAATTGTCAAAAACTTTCCATTTTACTTATAAAAGTGCATTATGAGGCTGAGTATCTGAGGGTTCTGATTTTAGAAAACCAGCAACGAGTTGCTCAACTTTCCTGGCAACATTTAAAATTTTGGTGGTGCCATCTGTTATAGTTTATTAAAAGAAACCTTTTTATAATTTTGACTATTATAAAATGACAAAAAGTTTAATTTTGATAGTAGTGATGGGTTTTATAAAAAATTGTAAATGCTAATAATGAATAAAATTGTCATTAAGTCTGATCCTAGTGGAGATACACACTACCCCATTATCTCCCCCACCCTCTCCACCTTTAACCACCAAAATTTAATAGTATCAATCCCCTAATAAACAAACCTCCCAGCAAAATTTCAGAAATTTTTGACAAAAAGCACAGGAGTTAAGCTTCAACAGGGTGAACAAAATCATGCCTCTCACATTAACATTCATACATACAGAAAGTACCCCCCAAATTTTTTTTACATTTTTCAAGATTTCAAAGTGTCTTAAGTCCAAAAGTGTAAAAATCTGGGGGGGGGGTCATTTTTTGCCAGATTGCCATATTTTCCCTCTGTTATAAGAGCTGAGAAAGTAAAAATACATGCTAGATTATGGCAAAGGTGTGTCCTTTTTTTTAAATTATAAGTATTCAAAATCCAGAGTAAGTGGATTAAACTTTTTAAATAAATCTGATTCTGATTATTAAATATCACTTGGTGTATAAGAAAATGTATACATGTAAATAAAATTGATACTATGACACATTACTTATAAATGATACAAGTAAGCCTACTTTTATATATATGGAATATGCAAAATATTTGTGACTTGCCTACCTTATGTTCAATTTGGCCTGCCAATTGAAAAGTTTCGGCATCTCTGCTATATAAACTAACTGGCTGTTACAATATTGTTGCTGTTATTGTTATGCATAGTGGGTTATACTCTGTTGATGCCAGTTGCCATGTACTGTACTATGCTGGACCAGAGTCAAAGCAAAGCAACCAAAACAAGACAAAAATTAAATAAGTATGTCAGTGTGTGTGTCTGTATTCAAGAATTTCATAACAATATGACATATATTTAATACAGTGGCCTTCTGAAGTGTGATGTATTTGTTTCTATTCAATTGTTATGTTTCCAGGCTTTTGTGTAATGTGTGTTGTATGACACCTGTATAGGAGAGAACAGGTACAATAAGCATCCTATCCATCCTTCACAGATGCCTTATTTCCTGGGCAAGTTCTGTGTACTTGCTGACTGTTTCAGTGCATGTGTTTTGTACATTGTGAGTGTTTGGAATGGATATGTCTATAATGTGTGTGATTTTATCGTGTTTGTCATGAGTGTGATGTCTGTTGTAAATTGTTTTATCTGTGATTAGCATTTATTTAATATACTTAGAAATCAAAGTATTCTTATTAAGTCAAATTTTACAAATTAATTTTAATGAAATATATGAATTTGGTTTATATGGAAGTCAGAATTACAAACAATTTACTGGATTATCAGGATATATTAAGGCTAATATTAATAATTAAATAAACAATAATTTGACTAGAGGTAGGTGGTGAGGCTGCCATCTCTTGACAAATTAATTAATTTTTAATTTTAATTAGGATTGAGATTGTATGAAGATATGAGTAGCATAACTAGCAATGCATATACATGGTAAGCAGGAATTGCAGATTTGAGTCCTGCTCTGGGCTGATTCTTTTCTCCCAGGACTTTCTAAATTAAATTTAAAAATTAATTTATTTATAATTACTAAATTTATCAACAAATGAAGAAATTTATCAAATTACTGTGTTTAATTATTAAAATTAGCCTTAATATAATGATAACCCTGTAGACCATTTGGCTTTAATAAAAACTCAGGTTAGATATACATAAACATCCAAAAATCAACAGTTCAAAAATATTTACTAAATTATAATTCTGACATGGTGTATATATAGTGTGTATATGTATACTTATACACACTATTAGAATTATTTGTCAAATTGGCAGATGTTGATTAAATTTCAACTTTTAAATCCATTAATTAATCTGTAATTTTTTTGGTGTGATGAATTTTAAGTTTTGTCTTTTTCAAATTAATAATAATGATTTTCTTGACAGAAACACTCTCTGAAGCTGTTAAGTTATTAAAAGGTGAATATACTGTTAGAGCAATCAATGAGCATAAAATGGACCAAGGCATCATATTCTGTAGAACTAAATTAGATTGTGACAATATGGAAAATTATCTCAATCAAATTGGAGGAGGTAAGTAATTTTTTTAAAAATTGCATAGTATGTTTTTCAGATACAATAAAACTTCTCTTAGTTATCTTATTAGGTCTAATGTGATATAAATATTAGTTACATTCAGTTGACTTTTTAACTTCATTTTCAGTCATAATCTGATTAAGTTAGTGGTTTTGATTATCCTTAAAGTTACTGTGTTCTTATTTGGATAATCTGTAGGTTGTGTGTTTAAAAGTCACTTTAAAAGTGAATGCAGGTTATCTGTTGGTTTCTACATACAATCATCACTACTTATCAAATTGCTTTTTTTTTTTTCATCTAACATCACAAGAAAATCTTTAGAAAACATTCTTATTTTAACATTTATAATTATTTTTGTTATTTATTTGATAAGTAAAGCAAAAATGAAGTAAATAAATTAAAAATGTTGTTGTTTTTTTAGCCACTTTGAATTTTTGACATTTCAGTTCAGTCTTTATTTCATTTTTCCATTTTACTTATTTTGTAATTACATCTATAATGAATTGCTAATGAAAGTGACACAGGGGGAAAAAACCCAACATTTTAACGTTAGAGATGGTGCCTTCTAAACTATATCTGTAAGTTTCACTCTTTCAGCAACTGCTCTTTAGATGTGTATGCTGGTGCAGGTTATGTGAAGGTTTTATTTCCATTTTAGCAATTTTTTGTGGATATATATACTGGTGAAAGTGACAAGCTGCAGTGGATTATCCACATGAAATTACAATCATTTTTAAATTATTTTTTTAGGAATATTTGTATAACATGAATTAAAAAATTTGAGTGGGACCATTTTCTACAAAAATTACACTGGTCAACAAAAAAAAATGTTTTTGGATGTTTTCTTTATTTCATGAGTGAAATCTTACTAATTTTGGGGTGAGAAAATCGAATATGACAAAGAAAAATTTTTATTAGCTCTAGTTTCTGTAATATACAATAGGTGGCAGTATGTGATTTTAATGGCTTAAGAGAAAACGATACATTTTAATTACATGTGCTAAGAACATTGAAAGTGCTTTTGAAATTTTTTAAAATTACAGTTACATTCTAGGAGTTCTAAATTGATGGAAGAATACCTGGCAGGTGGTCGGTGTGGTGATTTCATGAGATTGTTTTCTTTTCACTTGCCTCTTGTAAGTGAGTTCCGGTGCATCTCTTCACACAGACCAGCATTAATCCGCAAGCATTGCTTCATTTCAATGGCCCTGATATCTTTGTTCTGTTACAGAAATATCCTGGTGGAATCTTTTTCCATGTTCATCACTGATAGTTCCACAACTAAGAGTTCAGAGTAACAAGTCTAGATGGGAGTAGAGAAAATGGATTTTAAAGGATATGTTGCATCCGAGTTGATGGTATTTTTCCAGTACTGTTACCAACTGAGTGTAGTTATCATCTCTTTTGTTGCCTAAGAACCCATGAATAACTCTCTTTAAGGCTTCCCAAGCTTCCTTTTCTTTTCCCTCCAAAACTCGGTCAAACACAGGATCCTTTACAAGTTGTCTAATTTGTGGCCCAATAAAAATACTTTCTTTAACCTTTGCATCACTCAATCTAGGAAAGTTGTCTTTTAAGTACTTAAATGCCTGTCCTTCTGGTTCATACCTTTAACAAAAGTTGTCATTAAACCCAGCTTGATATGAAGGGGTGGAAGAAGAACATTTTTTGGGTCCACGAGAGGCTCGGCAATGTCACAGCTACATTTATTATGTTCATAACCTACAAACATATGGAGAACGTTGCGTTATGTCAGTTGAGAGGTGTGACAACTCCCAAAAAATACATTTTCCCCAAAATACAAATGTAGACCCTAAAAAATGACATTTCACTGTATCTCCAAAGGGAGAGCTAATCAATCATTTTTATGGTGATTTTTGAATTCAGCAGATGGAAATACATAAGAATATGTTAATTTTGAGCCCGAAACATTTTCATTGTTGACCAGTGTTATTGAAGGCTACACAAATATTAATTATTTTACTGTGCTTTATTATTATTTTATTCTTTATGTGTGTTAATAAAAATTCATGTAAGAAATTATTATATATTATAGCCAGTACAGACATAATGATGATAGTCATGGCATTCATAATTTTGATAAGCTGTTTCATCTCAATGAAGTTTTTTTCAGTCATGTTTTAAAAATCAAGATGTGTACAGATTTAAAAAATATATTGTCAAAAATATATTGTGAGAACCTGGGATCAGGGATAAATAAGAAACTTAAATATTAAAAGAAATATTAAATAGAAAAGTTAAATTATTTTGTTAAACCGTGGGAAAGCAGGAAAGACAAAATTTTATCAGCCCAACATCTTTCCATTTCCTCTGAGTCAAAGGATGTTGAAGTTCCTGCCATGGCCAGAATATGACCGCATCAGGAGCCTGCCCAGTTGGCTGACCTATTTAGTATAAAAAGATGGTAACATTTCCAATCGGGGCTGCTACTGGTTGTATCATCCTGCATCTAGTTTAGCCATGTGGAATACCGCCAGACGAAAGTAAAGGTTCTCATCTCTTCCAAGAACAAGGGACTCTGTGGTAAATATGAACCTTGTAAGCTCTCCCCCATGATAGCTAGTGAATCTAGCATCGTGATTTGTATAGTATTTGGAAATATTTAAAGTCATCATCTACCATCTATTTAGTTTGTTAATGTTTAATCATGCTTTGTACTAAGTAGTGTCCAATAAGTAATTGGTGATCTTGGATGTGACCTTGACCTTTGAGGTCATTTGAAGGCCAAGTCTGTTTTTTTCAATGGAAATACATATTTTTGACCCTGGCCATAGAAAGAGTGGGAAATTTCACAATCGGATATACCCTTGACTTTAAGGTCTAGGTCAGGGATGGGCCATCTTTTTCTATGTAAGAGCTGCATTTCAAAACTTTTGAACTGACGTGGGCCGCACACGAGAAAAGAGGGGGAAAATGTCGGTAAATTGCAATTCTTTATTCATATATAATTATAAATTAGCATAGGTATACTTAATATAGCTTCTGGCCCTGATCTAAACATAATATATTGGAAATATTTGGTTAAATATTAGTCACTGCTAGTTTTAAATTAGTTTTAATGTGTCTGTTAGCCAGTTTCTTGTTTTAATTTTTACTAAATTCATTTCAGGAAAAGCTATTCACATACATAAGTTGTAAAAATAATGTTTGAATTTTTGCTGCATACTACCTTAAGCTGGGAAATTGATATATTTATTCATATTTTATGCCACACAGGTCGCAAAAAATATTACTGTGGGCCACGGGTTGCCCATCCCTGGTCTAGGTGAAAGGTCAAGATTATTTTAAGGTTAAAATTAAAAACTTTTTCTAATTGGAAACCATACTTTTTATTACTGGAATAGACGGAGATTAAATTTACATTTTTTCATGATCTTATTACTTTGACCTTTAAAAGCATTCACTACTTTTAGCACTACCCAGGAGTAACGACGTGGAAGTAGTAGTTTTCTTCTCCCTTTGAGGTGCTTATTTTCGGTGAGTCACTTTACTTCTCGCTGTTGCTTAAGATATTGGTTTTGGGGAAAAATTTTATAACAAATGTTCAAAATGATGCCCTTCCACTTCGATGCATTTGTTGAGCTGTACTTCAAATGATCGTGCTTGAGATGACCTTCAGAGGTAAAGTTCAGGGTATTCAAGGTTGTGGGTGATTGTGAAATTTCCTGCTCTTTCCATTGCTGAGGTCAAAAATATGTATTTCCATTGGGAAAACAGATTTGACCTTCTTCAAGGTCAAGGTCAGATCCAAGGTCACCAATTGGTTGCCCTTTCGAAACCCTACCTTTTTCCGAAATAATGAGATCCAATTAAGATATTTCATTGTCTCAAGATGATAAACTCACCCTGTATATAGAAGGATTTGTCCTCTCTCCATATCCTGAATCAACACAATCCCTCTGCCACTTGCTTTAGCCCTCCTACTCAGACATACAAAGATAGTTTAATCATGAGTTAGAACGCGATATAAAATTAATCATTCTAACTGGTGTCAGGTCACTGACTTAGCCTGAGATCCCATGATTTTGTAGTCTTTCTTAATTTAAATAGTAATGCATTGCCATCCTCGACAAGTGGATGAGGTTTCACCAACTACGATCCCACAATATCATTAATGATAATAGGCTAGGAAAATGTTAGAAAAACAATGCTAGTATGATACTTAAATGTTACTTTTTTGAAAGATTTTTTTTGTTTAAGTTATTTAGTCTATAAAAAAATTATTTTAAATGCAATATTTACATTTTAAAATAAATTAATTTTTAATGCATATGAGAACTTTTGAATAATAATGATGGATATTTTTATTGAAAAACACAACTGCTGTTAATGTAGTTATGTTTTCCAATAAAAATATTTCTAAATAAATCTGTTGATCTTTTTTTTTTTTTTTTAATTTAAGAAACTGGAATCTAAGATGATAAGTGAAAAATATTTAACATTTTGGTTTAAATATGTCATTTTTAAGAAATGTTTACTTTTTAAAATGACGATATCTAATTTTTCGTACAAAAAATGAATATAAATTTGAGTTAGAAAAAATTAAACTATTTCTTTAATTAATTTTTTATACTGTATATGAAATTGATTCGGCTTCTAATTGAAAGTTTGCTTGTTACTCGGTAGTAATAAGAATGCTCGCATCATGGGTTCTTCCCAGTATGACTAAAATAAATAAATAAAAATAATAAGAATGAATTTCTTGCTTTTTTGTAGAGCAACTGGCAGACAATGTAGTCTTCAGGCAAAATTAAACATATTTAAAATGATATTTTTAATATGTTGAAAGTACTTGCATATATTTGGATTTAACTAAATTAACACCAAAAGATATTGTAATTATGCTAATTTGACATTGAGCATGTTCATCAAGTTCATTAATCTAACTGGATTTTTATCAAGCAATGCATCATTAAAGTCCTTGTAAAAAAGAGTCAGATTAGCTAAATATTTAGGAATAAACAGCAGTGTTTGGTAAAAAATAGCCTCTCTAAGTTGCAAATATATGAGTATTGTATGGAGTTCAAAGCAAGAAAACTGATCACTAATGCCAAAATTCTATAACAACCTCTTGTATATATAACTAAAGGAAGAAGCATTCTGAAAGAAAAATCTATAGAAAGAGACAGCATCAATTTCCTGTATAGAAAAATGGAACTATAGACTGTTGTGAAACGAATCTCATTTGCCACCACTTTTCCTGGAAAATTTTAGAATATCTATCTAATACTGGACCTTTTGCTGAATAAATATCTGTTTGGACCACTGAAGGAATCTTCAGGAAGCCAAAGCTTTAAATCTAATAACATCAGTGTGTTGTTCAGTGGATCTGAAGTTAGTCAAAATATTTTTATTTTGCTGAAATATATGCATTCCACATTGAAGAGACAAGTGCCAGTATATAGAGAATATCTGGAGAAACAGTAGTAGTAGAAATTTCAATTAGAAGTTGAACCACCTTTCATATTAATTTAAATTGTAAAGTATATAAATTATTATAATAAATTTCAAAATTTAATTAAGATCCATCATATCAAATTCAGGTGCTCGAAACAAAAATCATTTTTATTCATGCGTGTGCTTGCATGGTGATAGAAAACCACAAGAAAGAAAAGGAAATTTGGAAAAATTTAAGGTATGCAATTTTAAAGAAAT
Source organism: Centruroides vittatus (assembly GCF_030686945.1). Lineage (NCBI taxonomy): Eukaryota > Metazoa > Arthropoda > Arachnida > Scorpiones > Buthidae > Centruroides > Centruroides vittatus. The sequence goes on from NW_027122345.1 coordinate 1,716,715, forward strand.
ATTTACATATATACCAATTCTATTTTTATATGGTAGATATGTTCCTGAAAATCTGTGTAAAAAAAAAAAGATACTGTTTACATGGAGAAATGGAATATTGTTATGGGTCTAAAAATCAGAAAAAAATATAATAAGCCAAAGAATATAATAGAATGTGTTTAAAACAAAATATTTCAACTTTAGTTAATAAATCAGAGGAAAGACAATTGTAACTTAATAAATTTATTCAGTAAAACTTAATAAATTTATATTATTTGCACAAATTTTTTTTTTCAATTAAACACCAAAATACTCCTAGCTTTTAACATTAAATTGCATACAAAAACTAACTGGTATTGAAAGACATTGGAAGAAATGCCATCATAAAACCAAATCACCAAACTTCTACTTAATTTTTTTTTGAATTGCAGGATAAAGTCAATATGAAAGACTGACTGTTTCTACACACATTCACATAAGTCACAAAAACAACCAAATCTTAAAATTTATTTGAGTGTGAGTGTAACAGCTTTAAATACAAATTCTAAGAACTTTTTAAAAACTAGCAGTTTTCTAGAAAAGGACATGTGAATATTTTTTATTATGATTAAAATCAAATTGGGATTTTTTAAAAAATGCAGAGTTATTGAAATGAGTTAAGTTAAATCAAATCATGTAAAAAGAAAATTAAATTTTTTTATGGTCTATGTCAAATTGCAATTGTGTAAATAAAAAAAAAGGTGTAAAAATAGAATTGTGTGTACATAAATTTAAAATTCAAATTATGAAATTTTTATGCTGTTTGTGATTTGATATTGTATTTGTTGGGCTGTTTTAGTTTAGAAACAATGTTACAAAGATTAAATACAATAAGAGTAATCAATTTTGGGTACTTTCTATAATTAATAAAATCTTGGATGTCACCATTGTGCTCTGTCCTCCCATATGAGTGAACAATAACTCTACACCACAAGTTTCCATTGTAGAAGACTATGTTAGCTGTGGTAAGAATACTGACCCACACTTTCAGGAGACCGTCAACAGTTTTAAGTCTCCATTTTCCAAGCTCTCTTTTCAACAAACTAAATCTGCAAAAGTCTATAGGAAGCATCTGGGAACTGCATGTGTATGGATGAAAATGGAATCACCTTGATTCTGATCATATAGGCCACTGACAACTTAGCTGTGTAGCTAAAAGTCTTGTCCATATAGATCCAAACCTTTAAAGTTTCATTACTGTACAAATATGGATCTATTTGCTGTACAGCTTGCTCCATCACATTTTCCTGAAGGTATGCTGTGTTTGTCTTTGTCTTGGGATCAAGTCATTTAAGTTTCAACTTTCCATGGGTGCAATTGCCAGCTGCTAATAAACCCTTTTGAGAATTTTCCTTGTTCTGCGGGATGAAATCAGAACAACCTTTGTACTCAATATATTGATAATAAACAGCCCATGGCTTGTTACAGTTATCAAGATATGCTCAGGCTTCATCTAAAGTCACAATCCAACACCATTTATCATCAGAGAGATTTTTGTACAACTTTAGGACATTTGTGAATTGCTCTTGGACATGGCATGATGTAAGCTTATGTCCAAGTGCCTAGTGTCTGTATTGCAGCTGCAGACTATTGTGAATGATATTTTCTACAATATTTTGGGATATACTCAATTGTTGAGCAAGACTTTTGTGTAGGCGGATTTTCTATCTGAACTGCATCTGAAAGTCTTCACAGTATCCTGTGTATGAGACGGCTGAAATCGGTTTTGATGGTACTTTTCAGGCTGTCTGTATGAATCTGGTGTGATTGTTTCTTATAATTATGGATTACTTTCCCCACATTTGTTTATTTGACACTCAGTTAAAAAGTGTAAAGAGCATGGTCTATCATGGAATGGCTGAAGTCTGTGTTGGTAAGGCCACATATATACCCTTCCCAAAATGTTGTCACTTTAACTACCATTTTATTATAATATATGCTGTAAAGGATACTCTACAATAGAGAGATGACAGGTGGTCACATGGTCCCAACATGCAAACAATCAAATTTGACTACTACTATTGTAATCAACATCTATATCATAAATTAATTTGCTTGAAGAAAAAAGACAATTGTAAAAACCTTACAAATAAAACTGATGCATTTCACAACAAAAATTTTGAATCTCTTATTGTGTGTGGAATTTATGCAATGAAAATCATTTTATTATTAAATTGTATTACTTATAAAAAAATTTTTTTAGCTGCAGTTGCAAAAACATCTAATCAAAATTTTGTGAAGTTATTAATTAAACTAAACAATTAAATAATTATTTTTAAAAATTTATAGTGAGTATAGATTCATTTTTTTGAAAATCAATATATGTAGCATTTAATACATAATTTTCTTGAGATTCATCTAAAATCAGTTCATTGAATTGCAGTATTTTTTACATTCAATTTTAGTGACCTTTCTCACATTTGATAAAATGACCAAAATAATGTAAATAAGGATATAAAAAACTGGAAATGTTCCATTTCTGCCACTTGATAAACCTGTTGTTAGGAAAATATTATGTAATGTTAATAAAATATTTGAAGGCTTCAATGAAACTAATATTCCCTCTCATTTTTTTAATAATAAAATCAAATTAAATTTAAAAATTATGTGAATAAGCTTTGTGCCAATCTTATAAATATATATGAATGAAGGTTTGCATTTTAAACATGTTATTTTTAAATTGAATTTTAAAAATATATTTTAATTCTTAAGAGATTTGTAAAATGTTATAAACTAAATATTATTTGTTAAATAAATATATGTATCAGCTAAAGTTTTCATAAATCTTTGCTTTTTCAGAGAGGAGAAGTCAAGTTTCTTATCTGTACTGATGTAGCAGCACGTGGAATTGATGTGAAAGGAATACCCTTTGGTAAAAACATAATTTATTTATTCTTAATTAATTCTGCTTATTCATGTATTTTACTATACACGAATAAGCTACACAAAAACTGTGTAAACTGGAATTGCACAGTACCAAATTTTTTTTATTTTGGCAGATTTCTATTTGAACAGGCTTTAGTATTTTTTTATGTTTATACCAAGTAATTGTCACATAATCATGTTCATATTTTTATAGTAAAATCACTTTTACCAAATATGTAAGAAACACTTCATTACTAGGTTTAATCCAAAATGATTATAACTAAAGACAGGCATATTGAATGTCAGAATTGAGAAGTATTTGATTCTGAAAGGTTCTTGGTCATATTTCTGAGAACTTATGCTATGTATGTAAATACTGAACATTTTCAGATACAATCCTTATGAGCTCTCATAACATTAAACAAGCCAATTTGAGAACCAAGAATTAGTGTTTTGCTCTGCTATCAGAAATTCTAATTGTGTTACTGTAACACAGAGACCAAATTATTCCATGATCTGACCTTGAATTTGAATACTCTTAATTGTTAATTTCAATCTCTGTAATTACCAACAATGTTAATCAACTTATTTGAATATTTGATACTACAGGAAATCCTTTTCTTAGTGGGTTTGTGACTTGATCATTTTTGTTTCTTCATGTATGTCCTGGACCTGGATCGTTTCCTTTTCAACTTTTTTTCCCACCCTCATCTGGTTTGATGCAGACACAAATACTCATTTTGGTCTGGTTGGATTTCATTTTTTTGGTATTCCTATCTGAAGGGAAATCTTCTTAGGTTTCTCAGCAGTCTTGTCCATGATGTACTTGTATTCGTTGCAAAATCTCAAGTGAATTTACATGTTCGAAATTGAATGCAGTTTAACTTGGTCACATGCTTGCGGCTGTCGTGGATTTTGTATTTAGTTTAGGTCACTTGAATGATGTCATCTTTAAAACATAAATGGAAAATTTTGTCATTTGAAATCTTGTACATGAAAATCTGTTCATAAATATAAATAAAGTTAATAACCATCTTTTTATAATCATCCATTTTTCTGCTAAACTATGTATAAATGTAAAGAATTATTAGATTTATGCCTCAAATACTATTACAGACTTCTTTGTTGTTATATATCAGTCATTTTGATTATGATGAGATTATGGAAAATCTGTAGAATGAAGTTTTTTACTCTGATGCAAGGTTCTTTGATTAGAGCTATTTTGATTAGATGATATAACTGATATATTTATTCTTTATCTGTCAAATGCTATACACCTTTTTGCAAGTTTCACTGTGTTTTACAATAGTATATTAAAAAATTTATAATATTTTCAAAAACAATATTAATAAAATTAATGTATTTATATTTATTTATTATCGTTTGAATTTTTCAACCTAGTTTGTTATCAATTACTAACAAGGCATAATTCATATTTTATTACAGTTATCAATGTAACTTTACCAGATGAGAAAGCTAATTATGTTCATAGAATTGGTCGAGTTGGACGTGCTGAAAGGCAAGTTTTTAATACATTTTTTATATATTTTTATTACAATTTATATACTATCATCATAATTATATACTACCTCCAACTAAACAAGACATAAATAAATTTAACCAAAATATTCCATAAAAATAATGGAAAAATAAACAACAATTAGATATTATACAAGAATGTTGATAATTAATTATATAATTTTCTAACATAATGTTGTTATAATGAGACTTGAATAGCATTTATTTCATGATTTTATTTATTTTTAACTATTAGAACTGCTTCTATACAATAAAAAAAAACTAAATATAGTTTTTTTTAGACAGAAATTTGATAAAGTTGAGCAAGACATATTACATATAATTCTTGAAAGAACTCAAAAACCATTAAAACATTTAAGTTAATATGTGCAATAAAATCTAGGAATTCTTAATCTCACTAGGAATATTTCCTCACTTTTCTTCTGTTTCTCTCTCTTATTTTCATTTTTGTTATTTTTTTTTGTGGTGGTCCCTTGGTATATGCCTAGGGTAGCCATCCATAAATTCATTTCTGGTTGTCAGACTTAGTGGTACAGTACAGTACATGACTGTTGTAAAAAAAAAAAAAGACAGAGATTCTTGTTCTACCTTTTCCTTTCTTGCCTTGAATATGACCTTCAAGAATCCTTTTCATTAGGTAGTTATATCATAAGCAGTGTCAAGCCCTCTGAATTTTATTTTTTCTGTAGACTGTAAATAGAAAGCTATAGTCTTCAATTGTGTGCAATATCTTCTTGTTGCTCTATTGGGCTGCAATTTCAAAAAATTATAGACCTATAAATTCCCACTGTTGTTTGTTTATCCTTTCTTAATCTTGAGAATGGAGTTAGATACATGAAAGGCAAGACCAGATATAAAAAGCTTAGGGGCAGGAGACCCCCAATTAACTATATATGAACTTAGAATGCAAACCAGAAGTCATGTTATTTCAATTTAAAAATTTTCCCCTGAAAGGAGTTGGATAGATGGCTGGCATGACTTTATTACTAGCAGGAAAGGATGTTGTACAGGGGCAAGATACTATTAATTTGAGGTGGAGAACATATATTGTAAATTAAATTAAAAATATGATTAAAATTTGCAACATAGCATTGTGACGATGTCACAATAAATAATTGCTCATTTATTCTATCCATTTCATCTTCAGCATTTTTTCCCAACACCACATCTTAGACTTGAATGTTTTGATCCCTTTAGAGCAGAAATTTTCCTCCAATTTCTTTTTTTTTCCTCAATATTTGATTTGATATTTATCCATAAAGATCTTTTTTGTCTTTCTGATTTGTATTTGTACTCGTATTATTTTCTTGTTGCATCAACAGACTTCTGTTGTTAGTTAGCCTGAGTATTGAAAGGATGATACCTGTTCTTTTTGATTGCCATAAATCTTAATATCTAAAGTGATTGTCTATACTTATCATCATTGTCTTGGTTTTATTGAAGTTGATTTTCATACTGTAGATTTTGGATGTACTATTTAAACCTGTTGATCATTAACTAAATCCATCTTTCCAATCTGTTCATCTGCAAATTTTAGGACCATTGATTTTTAAGTCATAATTGTAGTTAAGCAATGCCTCCGTTTTGTCAGCAATAATATTGAATAAATAGCTTTGTCTCTTCTGTTAACCAATTGGATTGGTTTGAGTTTCACCCAGTGCAACTATTATTTCTGATTTTTATACAGTTGTCACAATAGTCTAATGATGTTTACATCAATCTACTAGTACTTTATTAATTCTTAGTCTTCATTTTGTAATAATTCAATTTGAACCCTATCATACCAGCTGCTTTATTAGCATTTGTTATATATTGGGAGCATTGTCTCAAATTGATCTTTCATAATTGGAAATGCTTATGTTGGTGGTATACTATTATTGATATAGTACTATTTGAGCTTTTACATGGGTTGGAAATGTATTCTTCCCATCTTTATTTTTTTATTTCAGGCTCTGTAATTTGCTTATCTTTATTGTCTTTAAACGATATAGTATTACAGGTCTTTCATTTACAGGATAAATACTTTATCTTATTATGCAAAATTGCTGTTTTACCACTTTGATATATGATTCAATATCATCACATTGTTCTCAGCATTTTTGTATTCCTTGTCTACTGTATATTGAGTTTTTCTTGGATGTTGATATTCTCCCATTTGCATCTTTCTTCTGCTTTAAGTAATATTTTGTTATCAGTCTATGGTTTTATTTATGGAACATAGGTTTTTCTCTGCTGTAAGTTTGTTGTTTTTAATTTGGTTCCATTTATATCTTTTGAGTCACAAATTTGGATATTTTTTCTATGTTGTCTTAATAAGGGAGGTTTTGGTGTCCATTTGAAATTAAACCAGCATTTCCTTAGTCTTTAATGATGCTATGGTCCATCTAATCTATTTTGATTATTTTGCCTTGTCCACCCTACTTTAATATGCTTTTTGTTATTACTGTATTGTAATTAGAGCTTCTCTCTTCTGGGATATGCCAGAACTTTCTTCTATTTGGATCCTGTATTGCTGGCATACCAAAATAAAGTTCATATAGTATATTTAAGAATTATTCAAATTTTTCCAGTCATAGACCCTGCATTTAGATGTACCATGTGTTTGTGTGAGATTCTGGAGATTGAGTATAATTTTTTTATGAAAATCAATTTTATCAGACTAAATAACCCACACCCGTAAATTAGAAATGAAAAATCTTATGTTCTTAGTTTAATTTAATTTCGCTTAAAGTATAAAAATAAATTAATAAAGTAATTTTTCCCATTAAAAAAGCGATACTTTTTGTCACTTTTGTGAGGAAAGGGGTTATTTCCCCTTTCTAGACATTATCACAAATTTTAATGAACATCTGGCAGTTTGACTCATCTGTATGTCCCATCAGATGATATAAATTCCAAAATCTGATTGGAGGGGATTTGCATATAAAAAGGGCAATTTCCCTCCATTTGAGGCCATTCCACTCCAACCTTTGCAAGCTGTTTCCCCAATTCAAGTCAATCTCCAACTGTCTCCAGAGTCTCCTCTGACATCCTCGCCTCATCCAAACTGTCGTTGTTCAGCACAAAATCACAATTTTACCAAGTTTACAAGACATATTACCTCGTCTCTAGATACGTAAACTCTCTTTCGTGTCAAATAGGGATATTAGGAGTTACCTGTAGTTATCTGTATTTTTATTTTCATAATTTTTCATTAAATTTTGTTTCTAGTTGTTTAAATGATCTCGTTCTTGATTCTAAATTATATGCTGATGCCTTATCAGGAGTCCACGAGTCCTCCCCTCGGACAAAATTATAAGGCCTAATGTGCAATTTAGGCTGGTGTCAGGAGAATTTAGGGAAGGTTGTAAGAACTTCCTGTTAACTAAGAAATTATTTTACGATCCCATCCACTGACAAAGTGGATGGATCTTACGGATCTGAAGCTGAACACAAGTAAGAGTATCCTCTCTTAACCCTGGATTCCCACATTTGCTACCAAAAATTTTTTTTTTGCAGAACTCAATCAACTTTTCATCCTGCCATTTTTACTGCCAAGATCAAATCTGCCCACAATTCTAGAGATTCCATCTTCACAACTTCACTCCAATCACCCATGGTGATTACATTATCTCTTGCTTTTGCATGGCATAGAATGTCTTCAGTTTTTCCATACACTATTTCTATTTCCTCATTATTAAGTGTATATTATTGTTGGCATATATAATTGGATTATTACTATGTCAATTGGTAAGCCAGACATTCTTACTGTAATACATCTTTTGTTAATTGCTTGACTACATATTAGTGATGATACTGCTTTCTTGTCTAAAATATGTGCTACATCTCCTTGTCCATTGGCCAAGTAAATTATATGATATTCCTCTGATTGAAACTCACTTTCAGATTGCCATCTAATTTCACATAGACCAAAAACATTGATTTTATATCTTTTCATTTCTGTTTTAGCATTTTCTAGATTGCCTGTTATATTCTTTGTGAGCTCATTCTGTTGATGACTTGGGAAACTCTGGGTATTCATGTTGCCATCATCATTATAATTATCTTTATCTGATATTTATGTTGTAGGTCCTAGGAGATTTAGTGAAATTATTTCTCATTGCCTTTTCACCCACAATAGCCAATTAGGTTGTGTTTGGCAGCCATTGTCCATTCTGGATTATGTGCCTATTGAATGGTGGATAGTTGACTTCTAGTGTCAATTCATCCATTTGTCAGGCTCCTGAGATGTCAATGGTCCAGTCTCATTATTGTCTGCCAATTTTTGCTGTATGTCACGGTTCTCAATGTCTCAGTTTTGTTGCCATGATGGTTAAGATCTTAAAAAATATATTAAAAGCACCAACTAACATCTGTAATCTAGTTAATATGAACTAATTTATTAGAACAGCAAACATTTTCAACTGTCTTTTTATTTCATTGAATTATGAATCAAAAAACACTTAATTGATGTTGCCTGGGCTCAGTGACATAGACCTATTGGTCTGGACTTATCAGAGTCCAATAAAAAATTTTTCTCCTGTTGTATTTGATTTTCAAAGAGAAGGCAAAATGAAAAATTATAATAGAGATTGAAATAAAATTCTGAATGGAATGATAAAAGAAAACACAATTTATTTAATTATCATAAAAAGAGAAATCAACAAGAGATCAGAGCCATTATTTCCTCCATAAAATAAAATTGCAGAAGAAGAAGAGTTAAGGATCTAGTATTCCCCAAATGTAATGTTCTTAACGTTGTTAAGAACATTACATTTGAAATAAAAGAAAAAAAAAGAATGATTCAGTTTTTCAAACACTATATGAATTAAAGAAAATGAGTTAAATTAAAAGTAATTAAATGGCTGTTTTGTTGGATAAATTGTAGTTTTTTAAAAGATTTTTATATTATAAAGATATTACATTTTAAAATAATAAAAGTTATATGAATTATAATATAGGATTTCTTATAATTATATCTACTATTGTAGAGTGAGGAGGGGCTTGATATCCTGTTCAAAATATATATTTACTCTTAAAAAAATAGAATAAAAATCTCTTATTTTTAAATAAGAAAAGCTTTTTTGTGGAAATTTGTGCACGGAATAATTTATCTGAAAAATTTTACGTTAAAATATTACTTTCATCCTACCTTAGATTTTTATTTTAACAGAAAAATTTAGGAGTAAATTAAAAATATAATTTTTTTTCAAAAATTTTTCTTACAAAATTAATTTATTTTAGGATGGGACTTGCATTATCATTTGCTTCAGCTGTACCTGAAAAGGTAAAATTTTTTATTATAAATGAAGATAGAAATAATTACTAATTTTTAACCATAATTAGATTTGTTTTAGATCTGTAATCATTAAGATTATAATAGTATGTTGCTAATTTTTAAATGCTTATTATATCTTTAAATAAGCAACAATCTAAATAAATATAATTAAGCAAAATACATATTATGTATTATTAAAAAGTAAAACCATTAAAATTTAGTATTATAAAATTGTGTGTGGAAACTTACATATTGAAAGAGAAGAGAAAATAAAATTATAAACAAAATAATCTATTTATAATAAAAAAATATATGTAATAAACAAAATTTATATTTATATTAAAAAAAAAGTACTGTAAAATGGGGTAAACAAAAATGAAGAAAACTGTGTCTGATAAAGAAACTAACCAACAAATCAGAAATTTCACTATGCTCTCTTTGGACATTATTTTTGAAAGTATGAATATTGTTTTGTTAGGCTAGCAACATTATTCTAGATGCTAGGCCTGTTTGCATGTTATCATAATTGAATACATGTTTTGATGTTTGACAGATTTTGTTGGTAAGTATCATAAGACTCATTTTATAAAAAAAAAAAAATGCATTAGGATATTGTCCTAGTATCATTTCATTAAATTTTCATTGAAATCTTCCATATTTTGAATTCTTTTTTATAATCATTGATCTCCTTTTGTGATTTATTGATTTTGAATTCACAGAGGGAATAGAAACACAAAAATAGTGGCTGTTTCTATTCATCCCATGATACTTTTTTCAATACCAGTAGTTTAAAATTTGAAGACGTTTAAGACCTAGCTCTGAAGTAGATAAATACAGTAGAGCATCGATTATCCAACCCCCGATTAACCGACTTATCAGTTAACCGACCATGTTCTAGTCGGCAAATTCAAATGTCCGCTAGTGATATGGCGCTACAATATTTGGTTATGTCTTGGCTACTTTAATATTATTTTTGTTAAATTTTTGCATGTTTTAGCTGGCAGCACTGGCTTGACCATGAAAGCGAGGCTAGTATTTAAACCAGGCCTAATACACTACTAATAATGTATTTTTTTCGTACTTTTCGGTTATCCGACTAACCCCAGTCCCCAATTGAGTCGGATAATCGATGCTCTACTGTAGATCTATTTGTATCTTTCTATATTGGTCTTGATTTTAGTGAGAACACTTCACTTAAACTTAGTGCCTTTTCTGTAGTGAAGATATATGAAAAGTAAAAGGACTCCAGTAGACTGTGTGTTGCCAAAATCTGTCAAATTGAGAAATGTGGATATATGGTGTCTGCAGGAAAACACAAGTGAGATTTATGGAAATGTGAGAAATTTTATTTTACATACGGGGATATTGTTAAATAACTCTGTCCTTATTGCCAGTTCTAAAGTATGTTTTAAAAACATGATAAGTTTTCCTGATGACATCAGTGACTTGAGTATTTTTTTTAAAAGTTTTTCCATTTTTATTTATGTAGTCTGTTTTCCAGATTGCCTGAGCAACTTGAGTGCAGTGTTTTTTAAAAAAACTTTTTTTCCTGTCTTAAGTTTTTTAGTATTCATAATACAAGGTCTATATAACTAATAAACAGTTTTTGCAACGAAAAAACATTTCCTTTTAATTCTGTAGTTAAAAGTCATTTTGTTTCTACTTTATAAGTTACTATTTCTATTCATCCCAACCTATAGGGTGAAAAGGTGTTTCTACTCATCACATTTTATGGTACTAAACCTTTTAGATATTTGTATACAAATGATGACATCTTTGAACATCTGTTTTAAATACACTGGTGTAAATTTATTTAATTTCCAAATTTAATCATAATAATGAAAATAAATTTGAATAAAATTTCATTGTGTGTCTTTTTAAAGTACAAATGCATTATATTTTTGTGTTTCTAGATTATTTATCCAAAATTGAGTAAAAGTTTAAAATTTGAATTTCATTTTGGCTTCATTGTCTTTATTTTATGTCATTGCCATTACCCATTACCATTGTTGTCATTGCCATTACCCATTGTTAGCAATTGTCTGAACATGAGAGATGAGGATTGTGAAACTGTTTGAAGCTGGATGGTCAGTACACTAAATATTTGCTCAAATTTGTTGGGTGCTATTCTCTATTAAGCAAGTGTGACCAATGGACTAACAAAGGCACACAACCAAAGATCAGGATCTAGTATTCCCTAAAAATCATAGCACATGAAAACTGACTGATAGTAGGATGGCTCTAGTAGCAAAAAAGTCACAACAATAAGGAATATTTATAATCTTCTATTACAATAAATAAATGAAAAATGAACAATAATGCTATTAATTCTTCTACGATAAAATTGTATCATTTGCTTGATTGAAATGACAGTACTTATCAGTTAAAGCTCTGTATGGTACATCATGTCCCTGTTGATAGCACTCCTCTTGCTGCAGAATTTTATTTGATAGACAAAATGGCTTGCATTTCAAAGAATCAAAATTCAAATTTATCAAAATGAACAATTACAAAAAGGAAAGTTTTTTGATTTATGTTTTAACACAAATATTACAGAAAGAAATAAATTTTATACTGATACAACTTACTTTTAGTTTGAGACACTCATCTGCTGGTCACTTCATTTTTTCCCAATGATTGATAAAATTTCATAAAAGTTGTTCTCCATTTGAAAGGCGCACTCCATACAAATTCTGATATATACCATTTTATATGTATTGTGACATTGCATGTTGAAATTTATGCCTTTTTTTTCCACAAGCATTTGATGTTTTGAGTGTGACAACCATTATTGGAATCCACAAAATGTTTACTATGATTTATTGTGCAATTAGTATATCCAGCTTTTCTTAATAATTCAGTATTATAACCTTTTCATTTATCAGTATAAATAATACTTCCTTGACTTAGATAATTTTAAATCCCTTTCATTAATTGACCTATTGGATATTTCCCCATCAAATATAATTTTGGTCTCATTGTGAATAATTTCCAAGGCTCCAGTGGTCCTCATCACACATTTCTGAAAGCTGTTTATCTAAATTGGATATAGAACAAATTGTTCATCAGGATTCCTGACACCACCTAACAGTATTGCAGGCTAGGACACATTTATTAATTCTCATTAAATTCCAGATTTTATGAGGGGGAACATCACAACATGGGTAAGACAATGGAGTTTGTCTGAATCTCTTAAGAAAAAGTCTTTCTCAACTCAAATCAACATGAAAATTAATTTATTAAACCAAAAAAAAATGGATAACAACTACTATATATATATAGGAATTGAGTGGTAGAGATATATATATATATACACACACACAGTAAGACCCGCTTAATGCAGGGGATTGCGTTCCTAGATGACAAGGTGCTAAACGAAACAGTGTTAAACAAGGTCATTTTAACATAGAGTAAATAGGGATAGGGTAACGTGTGACCAAAAATAAACAAATTTTACTTTAATTTTAAGTTATTTTTATATTAATTTGTATAATAATAATATGTTAAATAACACACAAACATGCACACAGAAATGTAAAGTTCATTTTTTATGATGAAGGCCCTAACTTTTCTGAAATTTCTGTTTTTTTGCAATAAAGTCGTGAAGTTTTGTTTGTTGCTTTTTTCTTTCCTTAGGCAAATGTTGGTAGCAGAAGATCGCATCCAAAACACCTCATTTTGCTTTTGCACTCCTTTCAAAATCTGGATCATTTGCTACAATTTGATCAATGATTTTGGTTATCATTACCAAACTTTTACTAAGGAAATCTGTAGCAAGTTCTTTGTTTTCAAAATCTCTATTTTCCAGTTCTACATGAATTCCTTGTTCTGTCAGTTCTTGAAGGTCGTCATTGGTAAGGCTCTCACCAGAAACTTGCTGTAACTCTTCAATATCCTGCTCCTCTACATCTCCTAGTCCTGCTGTATCGATTATGTTGACTTTGGTCAACCTAATGATACAGCAATAGGCTCTGCTCATTGAGAATTCTTGGATATCTTCAGCCATAACTTCTTCCACACTGTCGTGCATTTATCAGTTAATTCTTGTCAAGCGAAGTCGACATTGCCTATGGCATCCATGATGTCATATATTTTTTCCAAAATTGCACCAAACAAACATAGATTTAAAGAACGTGCACCTTTTTCTGATTGGTTTGTGTTTGTAAATAATCGTATTATATACGAATCAATAAAATGCCACAATAATTTAAATCAGCATAAATTTTGAGCTTTTTCAAGGCTTCAAGCAGACCACATTATATCAAATCAACGTTAATCAGGGTCTTACTGTATATATCTACCACTCGATTCCTATACTGTTCGGTTACATCTACAATTATAACTATTGAGATTGCAACAAAATGTCACACTGTCAGATTTCAATATCGAGAGGACTGAACAAGAGAGAGTTTACATACAGTTAAATATACTACCTCTTAATTCATTCTCAAAAGATTTCTTGGTTGATGATGTAATTTCTATCACCCTCAAATTTCTCTCCTGCAGATGCATTGATGATTTTGGATCTTCCACAATGTTCTGTGACTTTTCTTGTTTCTTTTTCTTTTGACCCTCTTGCTTTCAGTTTTCTTCTTGGGCATCTCTTCTTTTAACCAAGAAATTAATACAGTTAGAACTGAAGATTCTGCTCTTCTGACTCATGACGAAGATAATGGAAAGTCAGTGGATGAGTCATGTGAACTCTCTCACTAAAACTATCTTATCTGAAGGAAATGGTGTTATCATACATCAAAACAAAAAAGGAAGTTTCTCTTCAAGCTTCATGTAGTTTACACAAAAAAAAAAAAAATTATTCAAAAAAATATTGAATAAATATAACAAAAATTTTGTTAGAAAAGTAAATTATCCACTCTGGATTCTTGCATCATGCATCTTTTGCAAAAATACTGAGAATGCAGAATACCATATTCCTGCAAGACATGAATCACCTCGTCCTCAGTCTTAGGTAAATTGAAAACAGAATGAAGTCATTCTTGACAAAAGCCAACTTTATCAAATGCACATAAATGATGATCTAATTTGCATGCTAGCATGAAACATGCTCATTATTGACAGATGCAATGCACCATGCAGGACTTCAACTGATAAATACCATATTTTTATCAATAGTAATCTACATGAGAATAAGTACTGTAAAATAATATTTTGTGAGATCCCGGGGAGGTAAGAGGGAGTCGTACCTCCTTTTCCGGCGACTCACTTGTCAAGGATGGCTGTTACGTCGACGGCGCGTTACGCAAGTGGAGGAGGAAGGATGGGGTCGACGATAAGGCGAAGCCGACAGTCAAGAAAGACACCATTTTTATAACAAACAAGATTTATTGAAAGTGAAACGAACAAAACTACACGTTTACCCTCATATACAAAAAGGGGGTCCGGAGAGAGAGAGTTTACAAATATTTATTCATACCTCTTAACAAGTCCGTAATAGACGGAGTCCAGTAAAAGGAGTCGTAGACTGTCGTAGACAGGCACTTAAACTTTAGAATTCTTTAGAACTTTAGAAAACTTTAGGTTCAGTCGATGGTGCATGTCGTACTCGAGAGACGATCGGAGAGCCCTTTAGGGGGGGAAGGAAGCGTCTTTTATAGGTTTTTTGATGAGAAAACCAGTCACGTGATCGATAACTGATCACAATTAGGGCCATAGGTGTTCCCGGGATTTAAATAAACGACTAGTTTGGACGCTAACTGTAAACTATCGTGCAAGTTGATCTACCTGCTCCGAGGGAATAACGGCTTGTTGACAGTTAGGGGACGATCGTTGCCAGTCGAGGGTCAACAATTTCCCGGGTATGGAATGTTGTTGATTAAGTCGTTTATAACTGGAGTGAAATAATTCAGAAATTTTAGGTTCTTAACTTCCAGATTTCACAATTTGATACGTAAGCCAGAATATTCCATGAAATTTAATCATTGTGTTAAGTTTTAATATTTTAAATAACTAAATAGTTGAAGACAAAGATACAGCTCATTTTATAAATCCTCATTAAGCTGTAAAAATGTGCAGTGGTGGGGACCAGTCTATTTACTTAGAGAAGGGAATGGATTGTTTGTTGAATATATGACAAGGTCACTGTGTATTACTGAAAAGGGACTGTTTGTTGAACTTTATAAACTTCAAGCTTCCCAACTGAATACCACACATTCCTGGCCAATATATATGAAAAAAATCTGTAATAATCTCATCTTAATCTTATTGTGATTAAAAGCTGTCCTGTAGCAAGGAATAAATCATTAGGGAGTAGAGCAGTGGTTCTCAACCTTTCTGAGGCTGCAGAACACTATTTATATACTTTTTATTACACAGAGCATTAGCATCAATACATTCAAAAATTGATAAACAATTTCACATTTACTATTCTCAGGAAACAAGTAATAAACTTTAATATATTGAATAAAATAGAAACATGGAATTATTTACAAATATAACAATGAGAATAAATTTGAATAAAAACTTTAAAATCTTTTCTTTTGTGGAACACTCTAGGTAGGTTTGCAGAACACTGGTTAAGAACCACTGGGCTAGAGGGACAAGCTGAAAACATTGTAACTGGTATTTTTCTCCTTTCTAGCCAGCACTATGCCTATTATCTATAGTCTAAGTGTAACAAAAGTAGTAGTAATCTAACTTTTTGTGATGAAAGCAAAAGCTTATATTATATAAACTGTATATGGGCACTGCCAACTAAGCTGGAGGAGCTTAGCCACCTCATAGCCTTCTGTAACTATCTGTAGCTGTAAAAATATTTAATATACATATATGAAAGTAATATGTAAATAAAAATTTACAGGTATGGTATCATTCAAATTGTTCCAGTAAAGGTCGGAATTGTTGGAACACTAGACTAACTGATGAAGGAGGCTGTTGCATTTGGTATAATGAGCCTCAGTATTTGGCTGATATTGAAGAACATTTGAACTGCACTATTCAACAAATAGATGTTGATCTTAAAGTCCCATTGGATGAATTTGATGGAAAAGTCATTTATGGTGAAAAACGAAAACAAGTTGGTGAGTAAAATTGATTTTTTTTTTCTTTCTTTTACTATGAGACATAAATAATAAGTTACTCATTTGTTTTTAGGGAGTTTATTTGAAACTCACACAGATCAAATGGCTCCAACAGTCCAAGATCTGGCAGCCTTGGAGAAGCAAGCTCAGTCCATATATTTAACTAGATATATTATTAAAGATCAACCAGCTTTACGTTGAAATTATTATTATTATTATTTAATAATAAAAATATAATAATGTTAAAATAAAACTGAAACTTTCTTGTTTACAATTATATGTATGAAAACGTCATTATTTTAATGAAATTAATATTTATTTTGAGTTGATTGTAATAAATACAAGTGATTTATCACATTTAAGCTTATAATTTTTGAATTATTAAGTAAACAATTTTAAAATGTCTGTGAATTCATGACACACTCTTGTTTATGGAAAACTTCACCAGAAATGTTATAATTTTTTTAAAACCTGGTTCTATTTGAGAGTAGACAATCATTGTATTATTACCTGCTGAACATTTCAATCTTTCCTTTATTGTTGAGTGGCACACTACTCCCCAGTATGGGGAGCAGTGTACCACTCAACAATAAAGGAAAGGTCTAAAGAACCATCTCATACATAGCCAGTTGCACCTACTTGGTACTGATATTGATAACAAAGCACTAAGTTTAGGAAATCCTGTACCTTTGTGTGTTTTTCATGTATGGGCTACAAACTGTCATTTTCCAGCAAGATGATGCTCAGTCACGCACAACTTGTTTCTTAAAAGTGTCTGTCATGTTGCCATACTTTCTTGGCTTGCTCATCTTCAGATTTGCACCCATCAAGCCTTTTGTGGGAACAGAAGGGATGCAGGACACACAAGTGTAAGGTATATATGTGGGTAAATCTGTTATAAGAACCTTATGCTATCCTGAATGTCTCCATATCTTACCATATTGCTGCATGTATCCAGGCAAGAGGAAGCTCTATAAGATACTAAAGGTTCTTTTAAATTGTAGCATTGGTCCTCAGGAAATTGCTATAACATTGTAATCACTTGTTACCATCATTATGTTATCATTAATAAGGTTTCATTAAATTTCAACACCACCTTCAGATATTCAATAATCCATAAAATCTGATTAATTGCTGAGTTAGTAAATGAAAATTTTTAATATTAATACAGGTATTCCTTGATTAACATGGTTAATTAATCCCTCGATTGAAAAAGTCTTAATGCAATATGCAGTTATTGTATGCAAATCAGTACTCTGACCAAAAAAACTAGCAAAGGATGTATCCAAGAAATTAAGGAAATTATTTGAAGGATTGCATCCAGTCACGAATATCTAGCGATTTCCCGCCCTTTGGTGTACTGCATTTACTAAATTTTGAGTTTTGTTACGTGTTAATTGAGGTCATCTGAGATCATTAAGGAATTTAATTTTCCTATAACTTTGCTTATCGAGAAAACTGTCCCTCCCTCTAACTTTAAATGAACTTACTGTCTATCAGTTTAAAAGCAATGCACGTGATAATCTTTGTTTTATTCCAGTTTGTTTTCTTGAACAGTCAAGATGGTTGCCTGTAAGGAATGTTAATGGATTTTTCAACTTACATGCCATAACTGTGCAGACACAGCAAAGATGTGTAGTCAAAATTCAGTTATAATCATATAGGCTATAAATCAAATAACTAAAGAAATGAACTTTATTTCTTTTGTTTACTAATTATTACCATCTTTCAAATTGAATAAGTCTTTTTAAATTACAAATGTTGCAGTCCTTAATGCAAATTAAACTAAACAGTCTCTGAGACTGCATGTTACTTAAAAGAAAAAACCATCCTACTTAAGGATTGGAAAATATGTCTTTTGTACAAATTCAAAAATCGCCTACTGATGGGATGTACCAAGTTATGTGCTGAACACACAAACTTGGTGCTTTAATTATATTAAATGGCCGCAAATAATTTATTTTTAACATTGTGTTATATCACAAGAATCACACTGTATAATCGTGGGGAAAAGCCAGAACTCCTCATGGCCGACCTGTAAGTATACATATTTTCCAACTCTTAAAACACAAAATTTAATGTACAGTACCGATATTCAAGGTAAGAAATAATCTTTCAAATTGGAGCCTTAGCTTATAGAAGTTTTATTTCTTGAATACTCACCTGATAAGTAATACAAAATTAAAACCTTGTTTGTGTTGTGTTTATTAATTGTGGGCAGTAGCTGGGGATGCTAGACGTCTTTCATTTCAAAGGACAGTTTTATTTTAACTAAACTGTCCTGTCCTTTTTCATCTTTCAATGCCTGTGTTTCAATCTATATCCTTTCCCATAGAAAGCTATGGTATACATTTTAAATTATAAATTAAACTAAAATTTGCAAATATTTATAGTCAACATGAAAAACAATAATTGATTTTAAAATAAGTTATATTTTAAATAATTTTACTTTTTGGAGGTAAAACGAGTGGAGTGAAAGTTAAAAATGGTTAATGCTACCATTCTCCATGTCTTTTAATACAGCCGTAGAAATCTGGCAATGTAATAGTAACGGATCCAGGGGAAAATTGAGTGATCCAGGTTTTTTATTGCTAAAACAAGCTTTGTTACTTTTTATTATATTAGTTTTCAACTTTTATGCTTGTATACTTTTCATTCACCATGTTGTTTGTGTACTTTAATTATTAAGCAAATTAAAAACTGCCCACTCAGAGATTTATTTCCGGACTCGCCACTGTATGGTGTCCCTTGAATTAGTCATTTCATTATGTTAGGATGACACTAATCGATTTTTATTACTGTGGAGAATCGACGATATCAATTTGCGATCTCGTCTGACTTCTGTATTGCGGTAAGAGCCAACCTCACATATACTGTATGTAGCCTATAACTTATTTAAATCAGTTTAAGATTTTAATATATAATTTTAATGTATGATATATATTTGTAGTAATTGTAAGACCTATCATTTATTCATTTCTAAAAATAATTTGAAATTTTGTTAGGCTGTGATAAAATTGTATTTTCCCCCTCTAACAGATGGCGCAACAATATATTTGATTTCAGAAATGAGCGTTAGATGAAATAAATTTGAAAATTAACAAAAAATTATTTTCTTTCAAATCAGTATTTGTTTATCAAAAGTGATTTTAATTAACAATGTATTTGATATTTTTGATTAATTGCAAAGGATGTATTTATGAACGATCCCATACAGTATTTCATGCCGTTCACATCGCCTTCTCTCTCATCTTTTCCATCAGAAATGCTTCAACATTTCGAATTGTTTACAAAAAATTTACTTTTTTCAGTTGGAATTGATGTATCAACATCACGTTCTTTTATTCGTTACGCAAATAACCTATATCGGAATTCAGCATAGTTTTGTATGACATCGGGATTATATTTACTAACATATTGAGAAAAATTTATTGAGTAGAAAATTGAATCGTTATAAAGATGAGAATTAATTTGTCGTACATCTAATAGTTGTTCTGTGAATAAGATTTACACGAATTAAAAATTTTAGTCATTGGACAGAAAATTTGGTTTTTAAAAATCAAATTTTCTGACGAGTTTCGTTACTATATATAAAATTAAAGACAATTTATTTCGCCTAAACTTGAGGAAATGTATATCTTTCGTCGACTTGTTTGGAAAAGTTCCAGGTAAGTTCCGAAGTAGGATTGATTTATGGAGAGTTGATATTGTTGGAATAGAATGTCCGAGAGGTGACGTTTCTGACACATCCTTCACTGGAAAACAACAGAGTCACTAAAGCACAAGCCATTGTTTCTCTAACACCAGCTCATTAACTCTAACTGCCTGATCACAATAATCTGCTCTCTGCTTCTTTTAACAATCGATGTGGAGATGAAAGCTGGCAAGACAGTACTGAAGACAAATCCGCTTACAGAAATGATGGGAAAAACAAATACGCACGTAAAATTTTTGTTGATACTTGTTACATAAATTTAATGTATTTTCTATCCGATTATGTTTTTTATATGCTCGTTATAAAATATGTTTTATTGTTAAAAATATCGCAAACAACAGATTTTCTTAAAGAGGGAAATAAAAGATAATTGAATAGAATTTCCTTTGTACGAAACATTTGTTAATGACTACAGATTTTTTCTTAAGATTCAGAAACACACACTAATTATATCATCATCACGAACTTTTATTAAACATCAATAAACAATAAATGATAGTGATTAAGCGACAATATACATTAGAACGTTTCATAAATTTGTATAATGGCATTTATGTCATAATACATAAATTCTGAATATCTAAAACAAAATTACGAATTAGTTTTCTTCGAATTGTGCAGAGAACTATACCATTAGGTTTTATAGACGTTAAGCTTAAAATCATTGTATTATTTGGTATTGAAATGAATATGTCATTTCTATCCTTCCATAAAATGCAGTGTAACCTATGTAATTTGTACAATGCAAATAGTGTGTAGACCGGAAAAACATTAATAGCATTTCGTGCTTCAATTATTTTTATTCTCGACATGTAATTTTCGTTCTTTCCAACTACACCGAGTAAATGCGCATCTTAATTGTTATCAAATGGTTCCGACCGTTCTCGTTCGGAATAGAAATTTTTTTTTCCGTATGATCTCTTGGATCCTTTTTAAGTAAATAAAAAATAAAACAAATAATGAGAAACGCGTCGGGAACGCAGAAATGTTCTCGAGGAACAAAACAACTTTTGTTTCCTAGATGGCGTTCTTTCATTTGGCACCCGAGCAGTAGAATTCCTAACTCTACATCATAGAAAAAATAATAAGTCCAGCAATACAACAACAGTCCTATACTTTCCCGATTTAGATTGCGAGTCATTTAACGTGAGTAATTACAGATTATTTTTACTCGACAAGAAAAAATATTACAGAACTTTTTCATGCCTGCTCGATGGTGACACGTCTACTGGTGGTGCATTTTAAAACTGGATTTCGATCGACGTGAATTATGACGTTATGACGACACAGACTTTCTGATATCGATTGTTGTAGTCTAAGAATGTATGTATGTATGAGTGTCGGGCAGAACACACTAATATTTTGCATAATTTCAAAAATAAAACTTTTTAGTCTGAACAAATAAATGTGTTTTTCCGAAGTGCCATCTTATACTGAAAATTGAGAATCTCCATGATTTCGCGTCTTCCCCAAGCGCTTTTGGTCCTATGAAATGATGTAATTAGTATCTTACACTAAACTAAACTAGAAACCTATTTATATTGTCAATTTTTGGTGTTTAATATACAGATGAGATTCGTATACGGTAATTCTAAATGAGATCTATAAATATAAAAGTAAATTTGAAAATGAGCAATCTTCAATTCTTAAAAACTTTTTAAGTTCGGAAGTTTTTAAATCTCAGACAGATCTTCGGTTCCGACAGACTTCTCTGCTGTTGATGACGACTCTTCGGCTGCACACGATGACGTGTCTTTTTCCTCCTGCAAACAAATGTTAATTTTATCACCAAGATTAATATTAAATTAGTATAAAACTAATTAGAAGGCTCTAATTTATCTGCATAATACAACTGAATAACATGATATAGCCTGCATGAATACATTTCATTCCAAAATTGTCCCTCTGTATTCAATGAACTTTTATTCAGCCACATTTAAATTATACTCTAAATTCATTTAGAGTATTTATTATATATTTGATAAGTTTCGTAACTTTATGGTATCGTTATTGACAATTATATTTCTACACAGTGTGTGTATATATATATAAGGATTAAGCAACGAAAAACGCCACACAGCCAAGCACAAATAAAGTGTGTTTCATCTACGACGTAATCTACATTCCGCCAATTAGATAATTCTAACAGCAAACCGGAAATGCCGCCATTCTTCTCTTGCCTCCAAGATTTAACTTCTTCATAATCTGCACGTAGAGTAGTTATATACCGGTATTTATTAATTACCTTCGTGTTTATCGTTGTTTCATATGAAAATGATTTCTATTTTAGACGCTGATAAAGGGAACTTATATAGAACTACATCATAATGGTGGTATATATCTAAAAGAAAAAAAAATTTACGGAATTAAAATTTTTCTAAAATATTTGAATTCCAAATATCTGTTTGCGCAGTGTTATTTTAATTGCACTGCAGTGTAAATTATTCTTTGTTTTATAAACAGGACTGTCCATAAATTACGTAGCGAAGATTTGGGTGGCTGGGAATTGCAGGTAATCGTTACGATGCGTTCGTTATAAAAGGATAGAGTTGTTTACAAAACCGTCACATACCCAAGGGTCGAGACCCGAGCATTAAAAGAATGATCCATTTTTTCGAAGAATTGCATAGTAAACCTTGCTGCTGTTATTCTTTAGCACAATTAAGAGAGTTGATCGAGGATACGCGTTACGTAATTTTGGGGTAAGTATGTACTGTACCTTACAGGATTTTATATTTTCAGCCAACATCCTACAAATAACGTTACGTAATTTATGGACGATCCCAGAGTCGAATAGACTTGGGATGAGAAAGCTTGATCTTAAAATATACACAAATAAATAGACCTAAACATATTCCAGTTGAATTTTCAAAAATTATTGTTTCAGTTGTTTAACAAAATTTATAAATAAAGGGGGATAAAAATATTTAAATTTCATTATGATGATGATATTTAGATAATACAATAAAAATTGAATGCAACAGCTTTGCAATATTACGAAACTTAGTTGTTACAAATCAACCTTAATCGTTTTGGCACCTCTATGCACCTAGTTAATCCCAAACAGACGGCGTTAAAAATAATGCTTTTTTATGGGAAAAATCTTCCAAAAATTCCCGAAATCTGAAGCAGGATTCTAATGCAAAAAAAACTGTTGGGTTCGGAATAATTTTTGAAAAAGTATTTTTCCGTAGAAAAAGCATTAAATTTTAGCGCCATCTGCTGGAGATCTCTTGCATAAACCCAAAATGTTAAAACAAGCCTCGAGGCGTCTAATCCGGGCAACACCAAGCATTAGCCAATAGAGATTCCATCATGGTAGCCTATGACCCAAGCTGTGTTCAGTTCTTTTCAAATTAAAAGTTATAAAATGTACATCGTAAAAGGCCAAATGTTGGCTCGCTCGGGACCAATCATTTTAAAATTTCAAGTAATAGATTCCACCGTGGCTTACGATCTGAATTATAAATAAGACTTTACAAGAGCTGTCTATTGTAATAAATTTATTTTGTTGTGTTATATTTCATTTGAGAAAAAACAATTAAAATAAGGAACAGCCACCGAAGTACTCTACCACCGGGTGATCATAATTAAAGATGTTCATAGCTCTCTGTAGAAAGAACTATTGAATCTCAGCTAAATTTGGTATATACATACTGCCCCGAGTATGCGGTTTCAATTTTCGGGAAAAATTTCAATTAAAAACTCTGCAGCTAAATCGAAACGTGGCGCTGCTGTCTCCTTAATAAGCATGTTACTTACGTTTTCTAACGAGTTTCGGGAGTTAAATAAGATTATTGCACTTTGTTTCTTTAATTAGACTACAGATGTGAAATGTGAAACTGACGATTAGGCGAGTTTAACTAAACGCACGGTCCGGCAAAGCGAGCAACATGATTGTTCACTTGTCTAAGAAGAATTGTGAAGAACTTTTTGCGACTCCTTTTATATCCGAAATTCATTGAAACCATACGTAATGTGCACATTAAGGGAATAGCAATGCAAAATTTCGCCTGAGCGGCTGAATTTTAAATTTTTTCTCGAAAATCAAAATCGCATATTCGGGACAAAATTTGGTTGAGATTTACTCTAGTTCCTTCTATAGAACTCCGAAACCTACTCATTAATTATGATTACCCTATACTTTTCCATTTTATGATTAAACTTCAGCTAGTATATATAACTAACTAGCTGTGTGCGCCCGGCATTGCACGGGCTTTAATTACACATTTTAATTACTGAGTATTTACAATAATGAAGCTGCAACACACAAAATTGCTCGGGCTGAAGAAGGGTGGTTAGGATGGAGATCACAGTATTTCTAGTGTTAAAGAATATCCGTACTAAATTTGGTATGAATATGTGAACGGTATAGAAACCTTTACCTAGAACACACATATTTTCACTTATAGATTTGTCCGTAAAAAATATTTATTTCTATTGTAAGTCGACTTTGATATTTCAAGTATGGAGTATGACTTGAAAAACAACCGATTATACTTTCGAAAATACATATGTAGTATATATGTTTATATTCCTATAACAAATAAAATATTCAGAAAACATTTCGATAATAGTAAATATATTAAACATTAACATATCGTTGGGATGTCCAAACAAAAACTGTTAGCATATTGAATATAAATAAATTAACATATTGAATACGAATAATCTTATAACAAAAATAATGTGCGCGCATTATTTTTTATTCAATTTTTTTTACTATATTATTTATTAGAACTTTTGATATCAAAATATCTTCAGTGAGCAAGCTTCTTTAACGTATTATTGCGCTTTCAACTCGTTTCATTAGATAAAAATTCTGCAAGATACTGTACTTTCAAGTTAGAGAATGTTATATTCTCTAGTTTTAAAATTGTTATCGACAATTTCAATATATTGAACAGTATTCAAAACAAGGTATATTTATGCTCGAAATGTATATTGCCTAATATTAATCCGTCCAATTAATTAAATGATTTTTCAGGTGTCAATTGGTAATTATTAAGTCCTTAGTTCAACCGTTAAGTAACAGTATTTACTGTTGCGAATTATTCCAACGACAAACATCATTTTCAACTATTTATATTTCATCACAATTACAACTTACAAGTCGGTTAACTAATCCTTTCTGCACATTCATTTTTTTGAATGTGAGCCAATTAACACTTAACATCCTCATTTTTTAAAACCACCTAATTAATAGCATTATTTCATTTATTTGATTTTATATAATTATTAAACTGATTAAAATGAAGTTGGCATTAAAAATAAATTAAGTTTTGAATAGTTTTACATTACAAGTATATAAATTATTTAATTATATAATTTTGTGGAGTAAAAACAAAGAATGCTAAATTAGAATATGAAAGAAGGTAAATATATAAATTTTAAACTTTGTTAACAAAACAAAATGCCAATATATTATCAATTGAGATTTTTTTACAAATTGCACAATAAAATAAATATTCATTTGAGTAACTTGTTTATTACTAGAGTAATAATCATCTAATTTATTTTCAGAAAAAATCTGAATATTGCACCATTCATTTACATTTTTATAGATAGCACCCTCTTTAGTTAAATAGTTTATATACAACAGTGGCGAATTTTCCACTAGGTCCGAGCCTAGGGCGCAAAAATTCAAAATAATAATAATAATAATAATAATAACGAATAACAATGAAACAAGTAATATACAATGAAACAAGTAATATAAAAAAAAAATTTTAAAGTCAATTCCTACTAGGGGAATTTTTTTCCCTAGATATTAAACGGCGACGGGAAAATTTATTAATTTGCATAATGCGACAGATAGTACGGGTACGCCCTCTAACGTTTAGATCACTCGGTATTCTACTTCGAGATTATCCATTGTTAATCTGCTTCCAGATTATCACTCGATAATCTGATTCGAGATTACCGGAAACGCGGTCATCTCGAACGTAGGGAAAAAAATTTCCCTGTCGCCGTCTAGTATCTAGGGAAAAAATTCCCCGTCGCCATCTTCGATACCACAGGTAATATTAACCAATAATTAAATTTAATACAGTTTTTTCAAATATTAATTTATTAATTAACATCAAGTGTCATCCACTACAAGTTTTAAAAAAATGTATTGAACTTGAGTGGATGAATAAAAAGTATTTTATTAACGATTGAAAATTTGAACAAGATATATAATATATATAGGGAGAGTGTGAACTAATAGTAGGAATTAAAAAAAAAAAAAAAAAAAAAAAAGATTTTATGGAGAAACAAAGGAATCAATGCAAATTAATATATTTTTTTTTCATAAAAGGAATCAATGCAAATTAAAAGTTTAAGTAAGCATAAAATAAGACATCAGTTTAGTTTTAATTCAGTAATAACTGTAAATAGTGTCACCTAATGATTCTATTACTTTTGAAGTGCCATGTTTTTAAATGAACCATTGATACTATTATCAAATTATAGGGAAAATAATATAAAAAATGTTATTAGACATTAACAATTATAAGAAAATATTTCGGACCCACCTAAGATATTAAAATTATTATTACTATTATTATTACATAAAATAATAATTCATTTAATTTAAATTATATCTCCTCTACCTCAAATTAGTGTCTTGCCCCTGTACATCATACTTTTCCTGTGAGAATAGAGTCATGCCGGTCATCTATCTCAGTGGTGCGCAAATAGTGCCGAAAAATCAAATAAATTCATTTGACAATAAAAAAATATAAAGCTTTTCTTCAAGTATCAGGTACCAGTAAAACAGTGAAATGAAATTATAGTATTTATAAAAATAGAACTATATTTTTTTACTAAAACAATTGTATTAGGTACTAATACAGACAGAGGATGACTTACGGCTTACGATTTCCAATACAGATCCGAATATAGAAGCAATCATGAGATCTTTGCAAGCGCATACCTCACATTGAATTCTTATGATGTAAAGTTTTTTAAAAGTATTTTTCATTAAATAAATATTTATACCCATATGCATAAATAAAACCATTGTTTCATAAAATTATGTGTTTTATTCAGACCTCTAATAAGGCAGAAACATAAGCGCAAATCCCAGAAAGAATTTCACTTTAACTACGTTGACGATTAAAAAAATGTCTACTGTCTATCCAGGAATCGCGACAAAATTTTAATCAAAATGGGGATCGGAAATGAAAATAGATCAAATCAGTGGTACGCAAACTCAGAGGAAAAATTTTTGAATTGAAATAACGTAACTTCCGGTTAGCATCGGAAGTTCGTATATAGTTAATTGGGACCTTCTCTTCCTAAGCTTTCTATATATGGTCTCGGCTTTCATCTGCGTAACTCCGTTCGCGAGATGAAGAAAGGACAAACAGACGGATGACAGTGGGAATTTATAGGGCTGCAGTTTGAAAAAAACTGTAGACCTATCAACTGAAACCAAGAAGCAAATATAAAATGAAAATTGATCTGCGATTCATTCTTCTTTATTCCCACACGCGTAAAAAAATTTAGAAGTCCTCTCGGACTTTTCAGATAAAATATTGAAGTAAATAAGATTTATTAAATCTGTTCGAAATGCTATTCATTCTTGTTTAGAGATTCGATATTTAGATTAACTCGTTTTTATTTATTTATTTTTTATCCAGATAAAATAATCTGCATTTATAAAAAAAGGCACATAAATGTAGTTATTACTACAATAAAACAATATTGATTTTTACATTGAAGAAGTTTACGTAATTTTATAATGAATCGAAAATTTATTAAGGTAAAACGGCTATTAAAAAGGCTTCTACTTTCATAATTATTCTATTGTAAAAATTTATAATAAATATGAGAGAATCATTACAAATCTAATAATAATTCTAAATTGCGTTTATAAATATATCATAAAATCTCTTCTACATTAATTCCAACTTAAAATTTAACTATAAACCTATTTATAATTCGAATTTATAACACAAAGGAACCAAAAAAACTAATACCATCCGAGTGATGTATTAGGTTTTATTTTATAATGTAATTTCTTTTATAAACATACTTTGGAGAATATAAAATTCAATTTCAATACATCGATCTGAAGCATCATCTAATTCTTTGTCATCTGCATTAAAATATAAGTAAAAATATGGAGCCTACTGCAAATCGAAAATTAAAATTCTAAAACTCAGAACCTATCGCAATAGATTACAGTAAATGAAATAAGCGTATAAATGTAATAAAATTACATTTACCTTTCTCTTAAAAATGTGTTAAAGTAATGGAGAAAATTTTTATAACTTAAGGAAAAGCAGATTTAAAATTAAAATAAATAAAAATTCGTACTTTAAAGAGGGATTACGACTAAGAAAATTAGGTTAAGTTGCAAACAATTACATTTTGGAATAAATCCACGGACAATAGTCAGTAAAGCACATTAAACAGAGGGAAAAAAATAACAGAATTGATGTACAGTGTCATTTGACAATGGGTGGCATTTATCTGTAAAGTATACAGACCAGCTTCATCTATCAATTGCTGGCAATGGTAATATAATTATATACTCTGTAAGTGAAGACCTAATTTGGACTACACCTCATTTATTTCTTCCAAAGAATATATACACTTCTGATATAGATAAAAGTTATCGATTTCTCGCACTCGGTTTAAGTAACTTCATTACTTTTACAAGTTTCAAATATTTTTAAACTTAATACATTATATAAATTTAATTCTTTTGGTTTTTATATCTTTCTCTGCGGTTTCTCATCTTTCATGCATATTTACTTTCATTTATTAGTCTTTATTTGATTTCAA
The DNA here is from genome assembly GCF_030686945.1 of Centruroides vittatus. NCBI lineage: Eukaryota > Metazoa > Arthropoda > Arachnida > Scorpiones > Buthidae > Centruroides > Centruroides vittatus. The sequence goes on from NW_027122345.1 coordinate 1,745,921, forward strand.
ACAGAAAAAAAAAGAAAACAATTTATTAGTTACGTTAAAGCAGTTACTATTATATTGTTAAAAAGTACATTAAAGTTGCATTCGCTCTATTTCATTAATAGTAACAAAGAGGTAGAGTTCATTCCACTTATGATTATGAATTGGTCATTTCACCATCAATATGTACTCGAGTGACATTTAGAATCTCGTTTCTGGCACATTTTCCATTCTTAATGTTCTTCAAATAGAAACAAAGTTTTTTTAATCGCCTCTTTTTAGACAATGCAACACTTCACCCTGAACCTTCATTATCATCACCTTTTATTTGTATTAGTAACTTGTATAAAATGAGTACTATAATTAGCTTACAATGTAGGACAAAGTGAACTTTTTAATTTATCCTTTTTATATTAAACAAATGATTAAGGAAATAGTAAAATTATTATTAATAATATAAGAGCTTTTTCTTGAAATCGAAGCTTTTTTTCTTATTTTATACCATTAATGCATCCCGTAAGCTAATCTACGTGATTAATTTTAAAATGAATTAAAATCATTTAGAAGTTCCTCAATTTTTTCTCTTTCTCAGAAAATTATTATAAAACATATCTGATATTTAGAACACGAATAATTATGTAGTGATGAATAATACGTGTTATTTTTCGAAGTCACTATTATTTTCTGCTATTTTCCTCCACTTGGAAACAAGATCTAGTTTTCGTTATTAACAGAAGCCAAATGTATACAGTGTTTGAACCTCATCCATAACTTCGTCGTCATCACTTTTTTTTTTCTTTTTTCTTAGTCTGAGAGCAGGAAATTCGAAATTAGTGTACAACAAACTTAAGTTCTGAGCGATAATCTCTGGTTATAAAAAACGAGTGGGAAATTGTTCGCGTGATATCAGTTCCTAGAAAGCAATAAGCTCATCCAAACCGACAAAGTGTCTTAAATAACTTGCAAATTAAAAGAAATTTTGCTTCTCGATGACTAATTTTTTTCCACTTAAAACTTTCTCTATTTTTTTTTGTCATTATCTAAGAGCACAGAAAAACTTTGATAATTTTCTAAAAAATTGATTTTAAAGTGATCCTACAATTTATTTTCTTTTATATAAAAATTAATAACCTAAATAGTTTGTTTTTAGTAGTTTATATTGATTTATTAACAATTAATTTCGCGATCGATTTTCTAATTGCTTTTATTTTACGAAGCTCTCTTACAAATACAAATACTGTATTTAGAAAATGATTGATTTATAAAACTAAAGAAAATAAGTTATTAACTCAAACTTATTTCCAGATAATTAAAATTCTTGGAATACGTTGCAATGCTTTGAAGTGAAATTTTTCAAACCGAATATTACCTTTTATCCTAAATAATGTCGTAAAAGTTTTAAAATAAGATTAGATAAAAAGATCCTTTAGTTAAGGAAGTTAAAATAATTTAATTATAAAAAGCAGTGGCAATATGAAATTTAGGTATCAAGATAACTTTCAATTTGTTTGATTTGAGGACTTTTTTCGCTCTAAAAACACACACAAAAATAAACTTTTTTACTGATTAAAAAATTTGAATTATAGATTACATTGAAGTTAAATTTACAGTACTGCCTGTTTTTTTAAACAAAGAAATGTATGATTGAAATTCTGACTTGGACATACTTTTGATTCAAAAGTGATTAAAAGTGATGTAATAAATGGTTTATACCAGGAATTTCCAACCTAAAGCCCGCTTTACTTTTTAATGTGTAGTTTGTGCAAATGTGAATGAAAAATGTAATACGTAGGCCTAAATGAAATACATCTAATACTCGTTCATTACAGAAATTACAAGAATGAATATGTTCTTTAGATAATAAATGTTTACGTGTGGAATCCTAATGAAGTTCACATTTCTATAATCCTTACTAATAGAAGCAAGTGTAATCCTATTAGGATCGAAGCTTAACCTAATCTCCAAAGGCAGAACAGCAGGAAACTGATACTTTCCATCAAAGAACTCATAGGATCCATTTATGATAGAAAGTATTAGTTTCCAGACTTAAGAATTTCAACTGAAGACACAAATCGAGTAAAATAGCTTAGTAATATTAAAAATTAGCTAAAATAATTTAATTAATATAAGAAAAATTCAAAAATTTAAGCTCTATTATTTCATAAGTCAAAACATTCCTGCAAATTCTTTGAAAGGAGCATGATTTTTTTCTTTTCAAATGTAAGTCTAGGAACTGACATGCGATTTTGTGTGGCACCACGCTACTTCCACATATCTCAACAACATAGATTATAATGATTGCTGCTCTAATAAGTCGAATAGAAAAATTTTAAATGGATACAAAACAATTAATTTTAGACTAGATTATACAATTCGAAACAATTTTTTAATAAGATTTCCCAAATGATAAACACGCAAATAATAAATTTCAAAATATCTCTTATCGCTTAGTACGTTCATGTGTATCTACATAATTTAATTAGGGAATATTTCATATATATAGATTATATATGAAATATATTCCTACATTTTAATATTTAATCATCGATTTTACAGTGAAAATTGATGTTTTAATTCCTCGAATATATACATTACGTACGTTATTAATAGCTTTTAATATAACTGTCAAAAGGTGAAATGATATTCTGGTAATTAAAAATCATATTTTGAAACCAAACAAAGCGATAGCCTTGAGGGAAAACCCGACTTCGTTTCGTTCATTAGACTATCATTTATTTTATTTATTACTTTACACACTCGACCGTAAAACAAAAAATTCAAAAGCATCTTATCGTCCACACGCCGACTCCTTTGACAACACCATTAATTTAAACATAAGAAATAGTCAAATACTCACGGAAAGTCATAAGTACTGTACTATTGAATCATCTTATTCATTGAAAACAAAACTTTAAACAATTGTCACGTGTAGAGTTTACGGCCAGCAGTAAAAATGATGAACGTAATCACAAGTTTATGTAAATGAGGTAGGTAGCAGTTGTGACCTCAATGGCTATAAGTTGATGGAAGCGGAGTGATTTGGCGTTGTGCGTTAAAGAATTTGTTTTCGATTTTTTACTTTCCCGGTTGCTATATATGACAGAGGGAAAGTATTGCGATCGGTCAAAAACTGACCCCCAAGATTTTTACATATTTTGGATTTAGACACCTTGAAACGTCGAGAAATGTAAAAAAAAATTCGGGAGTAATTTCTGTATGTATGGATGTTAGTGTGTTTGGGGGGCACGATTTTGTCCACCCTCTTTGAAGCTTAATAACTCCTGTGCTTTTTGTCGAAAATTTCTGAAATTTTGCTGGGAAGTTTGTTTATTAGAGAGATTGATGTTATTAAATTTTGATGATTAAAAGTCGAGGGATGGAGAATGGAATCGTGTTTATCTCCAGTAGGGTCGGACTTAATGACAATTTTACTCGTTGTTAGCATTTACAATTTTTTATAAAACCCATCCCTATCCCTCAAAATTCTGCTTTTTGCCATTTTATAATAGTTAAAATTATAAAAAGATTTTTTAAATAAAACATGATAACAGATGGCGCCACCAAAATTTTAAATGTTACTGGGAAAGTTGAGCAACTCGTTACTGGTTTATTTTTTTATATTATAAGAATCTTTATTACATCTATTGTTTAAGAAGTTTTTCATTGTTAATTATTAACGAAAATTTTAACAATAACAATGAAAAACTTTGTAAACGATGGATTTAATAAAGATTCTTAATAAATTAATAATTATACCAAGGAGATCGTGTTACCAAAATGATGTTTATTAATAAAGTTTTTTTTAGTAATCTTCAGAACGGTCGGATTTGCTCCTCTACCGACTCGGAAGTGAAGTTTAGTTAAGGTACAGCATTGGGCACTCGCAAAAAAAACTAAGAACTTTATAGTTTCTCCTTATTAAAGTCTATTTTTAATTAGACAGTCATATAACCTATATTTTATATTTCTATAAATTAAATGAATTATAACGCAGTTATTTTCGTAACTGTTATTTATTATTATTTTGACTAAATATTGTCGATAATCTGTAACTTTTTCCGCCTGTATGCTCTGAATGCCTTTTTCCCGGGTCCGCAATGGAGCGGCCTGCTGATGAGGGACTTGGACCCATGAAAAATTCCTGGGGAATTGCTAGCCCGGATTCCATCTGGGTCCTCCAGTAAGTTGACGCCTTATTGTAAGATTTCGCCCTTTTTAATTTAAGAATAGGCATTACATAGCTATCTGAACAATTTTCAAATAAATTTTAATTTTAATGTTTTCATGTGTATCCCTATGCATTATTGCAAGTTGCAATAGGTTTCTACTAAAAAAATTTCATGACACAATATTAGTAAACCTAACGTAATCCTTAATAATCATCTATTTAAAGTAGTTCTGTCATAAACAGTTATAAATTAATTAGAATACTTTTTAAATTAAAAGGAACCGATACAATAAGTCTATTTGGAAAAGAGCTCTAAATCTTTAAAAAAGAAAAGGGGGAAAGATTTCTGCTCTCTAATTCTTTTCTGTTCTTGAAGCACGTGTCAAAAACAAATTCTGTTTTCCCTCTAATTCACTTTTGGATGTAATCCAAATAACTTTTATGATTGGCTGTTTATTGCCAATTATCTTTCTCTGCCAAGTACGAAGGCAACAACTAATTTTTGCATGTTTCACACACGAAAAAACTTTGCTATTTTCTTTGTTATAGGAATCGACTAATATTAGGAATATTTGCTTCAAATACCCGCGGTTTTAAAAAGGTTTGAATAAAAAATTTTATATTAATTTTATTTTATATTCATGACAAATTTGATTGAATTATCTTAACAATTATTATTCGTTTCCTATTAATTAATTTGTAATTTGAGTATTTTCTGATCAATAGATCGCAATCACTCCTCTAACTCGTAAGATTATGCAAATTATGGGCTACAGTATATTGTTGAAACCTTGTTAGTAATGACATAATTTTGCATGGTATCACGGACGTTAAAAGGGTTATTTTAATTGATATTTAAGCATTTAGACAATCGGATATAATAGAAGAGTTGTATTAATAATAATAATAGCTTCAATGTTTTCTTAATTACAATTTCCTGTATAACAAAATTTAATGTACTGTATTATTTACATTGAAAAAAAAAAAATGCATTCTTAGTAAATCTTAAAAGTTATTTAATTAGCTATTCGTTTATTTAAATATACTTAATTCTTTAAATAGTTAAACAACTTCAAAAGAGAAAAACCAAAAAATAAATAAATTCAATAAATCTAAAATACTGTAAATTAACAATACTCACTTGAGATTCTTTACAATGATTATCTTCCGTCTGATAATAATTACAACTAATATTGTTCTGAAAACATGTGTGACGATTAATCAAAGAAAATGATAGATTTTGATCAACAGAAAGAAAAATTATTCGTTACTTTTTCGCAGTTGGCATCACCATTAGTAAATTCGGTAGTGGTCGACCAGGTTGCATCTCCGTCTTCGCTGAGACTACCCCAACTAACTGTAAATTCTTCTGGAATGGCATCTGACAATTCTTGATCTCCGTCTCCAGATGTAGATGGCTGAAAGAAACTTTAAAGCGTGATTTATCTAATTAATTAAAAGGCGCATTAATCATTACAATTACGCTTACATTGTTAGTTACTTCTTGCTTTCTGTACAGGACTAAATTATGTTCAATTTCCGCATGCTGTACAAGATCCCACCAATTGGAACATTTCGTCTCACACTTCATGCAGACAGGTACAGTCGGTGCATCTGAGAATAATTAATTATTCTTACTTAATTGCCAAAAATATGATTATTTAATATGAAATTTTACTTCTACATAATATAATTTTAATTTCATACATTAATTTTTAAAATAGATTTTACAAACATTTAAATATACTTTATACAGTAGACACTCGATTATCCGAAACGAAGAAAAAAGAAAATAAATAAAAATAGAACGCTACACGTTATTTTTGTTTGTTTTATTACTATATTATTTATTATTATACCACAGAGTATAATATACAGAGACCGAACTCTCCGTGATGGTAGCGCCACGAAACTAGGTCATATACATAACATTAAGTTATATTTTAAGTAAATTAATCTACCTTCAAATACAGTAATTGCATTACAGTATTTATAGCTCATAAAACTTTAATAAATGCATAGCGCTTGATATACCAAAACAAAAACGAATGAGTTTTTGTATTATCCAAAAGACCCATCAAGTTCCCATCAAGTTCAAATAATCGGGTTTCCACTGTATGTATAAATATTATAAATAAATGATTATTAGTTAGCGTGAAGCATTAATACATTAAGTCTACATAGCTGACGAGAATTTTGCTCGTTGCGAGACCACTGACTCGCAATGGAAATCAGCCAGCATGGGTGTGGGAACTACTCTGGGGCCAAAACCAAGTTCCTTAGAGCGACAGGCTCTATATTGGATCAGAAATTCTTATGACTGGATTGATGAGGTTATGTTTGGTTCCGCCCCACACTATCAGGTGGTCCGTATTGTTGGTTTGACAGAACTCATGGTATGAGAAAAGTTCCTTTCCGTGGCCGCAGAGCTAAATAATAGCATTTAGAAAAATTCGCGATAAGTTATGGTATCTAATCGGAATAGAACTCTGGTTCCCTTCGGCGAAAGGCTGATAGTTTACCGAACAGGAAGAGGAAAACGCAAAATCATAAGCATGTGTATAATTGTACAGATAACTCTTATAAGACACTTTATAATTTCGAGTAATGTGAAATCTTGTTTTACAGAAATAAAACCAGTACGAAAAATAGGATATAATTCCAGAAACCAACAAAAATGCACAGTTTATTTTCTAAAACTATTGAAAACTTAATTTTTACTAAAAACAGTAACACCCGAACGAAGGTCTTATAAACTGTGATGCCAGATAATGAACATTCATTTAATTTTCTCTCTGTTCATCGCTATTAATAATAATCAAACGAGAACATTTTTCTTTGTTGCAGAATGTCTTCTCTTAACTTTTTCTGTCGCACCTAGTTTTGTGTATCTTCTGATCTCTTAACAAACCCAGATTATTGACATTTTATTCTTTTGCTTCATTAGTACCTTTTGATCTTTGTGTCCTTTTCATTCGAAGAGTTTTCGTCGAAAAAGAAATTCTAATTGTTTTGCTAAGTTTATGCCTTCCTGTGAATATTTTAGTGTAAAATTTGCAACTTCGGAATTTTTATCTAGGTCATTATTCCCATTAAATCTGCTTCGCCAGTCTCTACCAAGAAATTCCCGAACGTCTTCAGTAGTGATATTATCCAAATTTCCCCTCCTACCAATTTAGCATGTTCTACAATCGCACAAATTCAGTTTTCTGCTGAATCGACCGTTTTTCCTAAATATATATATTTTTCCAAAACGCTTTTAATGTTGACGGTTTTAGTTTTACGGACTATAAAGCTGCTATTTCGACACAGTCCACAATTGAAAAATATTTTCATGCCTCTAACACTTCAAAAGATTCGGAATAATTTTTCAAAATTCATTGTAACAATTTTCTTGCTTGACAACTTTCAAAAAGTAAATATAATGCCACGAATTACAAAAAAAAAAAAAAAAAAAAAAAAAAAAAAAAATAGAATGTTATAAAATTACATCCAGCACAACAGCAGGGAATTCCCAGCACAACAGTACAGTATTATATTGTATTACCTAAATATTTATTATCATGTTCATTATATAAATAAGTAACGCGTTATCATATCTATGTAGGCCTAAACTAAGTCTGACTTTATGCACATAACTATCACATATAATATATTCTGGTATGAAAATAATTAATACTAAATTTCATTTATTGCAGTTTGAAATAAATTAAAAACAACAAACCCGTGAGAATTTCCAAACTTTTTCCTCCGTAACCTACTGATTCTAAGTATAAATTATGAAATACAATGTATATTAAAGAAGAACGATTAAGTCAATATTAAGTTTTCATTTACAATCTATTAGGAATTTTTCGTGAATATACTAAAAAGTAGAGAATACAGACAGGGATTAAGGAAGTGTCGGACAGGAGGTCGCGTAATTGATGAAGACCCCCAAGAGACCCTTAACTTCTTTAAAATTATTGTCAGTAAAAAATTCCAGCTATTAGGGATACCATTTTAAAGAGAATCAACGCTCGAATCAATTGAATTGGATAAACATTATAAAGGTATTTTCTTATTGAAGTTAAATGGAAAATTTTATTAAAATTTTCCGTGATGAATTTGAAAACGTAGAAAAAAGAAGCCAACGAAATGATCTGTTCAACTTTTAACGAATAAACATTGAAGCCATGAAAAAGTGGCAAATAATCCTATTTCTCAAGAGAAAACTATTTTCAATTTTTTTTTTTCTGTTATTTGTGATGTAGTAGCAAATCTTATTCGAAGAAGTAAAGGTGTAAGGCTTTAAAAAATAAGCATTTAAAAAATTTTCTAATTTATTTCACTCTAACGAATGATGCGAGAATAAAGTGCGTTAATAATTAAAAAAAAATGATCCAATTCATCTTTTAAAATGGTTATTATTTATTTGAAGGAAGAAAAAGACAAGTACTGCAAATTAACGTTTATAAAACTGCATTAGATCTAAAATCTAACTTCTACATTTAGAAAAGGTATTTGGACAATTTTCTTGACAATATTTATTTATAATACTTCGGGAGAAAGATCTTTTTGTTTTGAAACAGATTAAAAAAAAAAAAAAACACTATTTTTAGAAGCACTATGGGTTATACAGTATATGAAACATAAGTTATTAATAATATTGATTATTGTAAATTGGCAAAGAAAAATCCAGAAAATTTAATTTATTTTTAATCTATAACTAACTCCTATTTTACTTTTAATCATATAAATTGTTTGAAGTTTAATATATTAAAATCTGTGTAAAACGGAATCGCACTGTACCGAATTATTTATTCCGTTTTGGCAGATTTCCATTTTAGTACTTCTTTCCTTTTTTATCTGGACTATGACACAGGACAATCTGGATTTATTTGAACATTTTTATGTGGACTATGACTAGTGACTTTACTAGTTTAATTAGAAGTGGTTACAACTAAAGATGGGAGTATCCGAATGTAAGAATTGAGAACGATTCTATTTCAAAAAGTTCTCGCCGTTTCCAAGAGCTTGTGCTAGGCAGGGACGCCCAGAGGGGGATAAAAGGAAGTAAGGACCACTATACAATATTTTTGCGTTTACTTCCTTTACTTTAAATGTAAAAATTTAATTTGCCGTAGAGTTGCCAATATGTATTTTGCCCCAGACCTCTTTTATCCTCTGGGAGATCCTGGTACTGAAAGTTCTCGGATGTGATCCTTACGAGCTCTCATTACAGCAAACAAGCCAATTCGACTACAAGAACTAGTGTTTCGTTCTCCTGCCGAAAATTCTAATTGCATTGCATTAATAGAGACAGAGTTATTCTGTGATCTGACTTCTCAAGGAATTTTAATACTCTAATTAATCGTTAACTTCAAGCTCTAATTACCAACAGTGTTAATCAACTTGTTCTTGAATACTGGATACTAGTTAGTCACCAACTAAACCGTACAGTACATGTACAGTACAAGGCAGCATTATCATCTTATTCTTGTTTTCTGCGAATTATATTCGTTGTTTTTTCCCGACAACTCGGTTCTCAGATACTCTTTCGATTCTTGAAAGTTCTCAAAAGTATTCGATTCTGCTTCTGGTCAATTCTAATAATATTAAAAAAGACTTTGTGTCCGTTTTCGTCCTTGTCACATGACCTTCGTTTCTCCATTCTATTCGTTATGCTCTGCGGAAACGATTTTACATATTTGTATAGGAGTGAAAAAATCTAATTTTCGCTTTATCCAGGTTAAGTTACGTTCTTCGTATCAAAAAAAAACCCCTCTTCCGTTCTCACATCGGACAAGTTTCCGCCTTAAATTCAAGTAAAATTTAACGTAAAAATCGCTTAATTCTGGAGAATTTTTTCCGTTTTAGACAGATTTTACTGTAGGCCTACATATTTTATATAACATAATTATCAAATATTTTTAAAAGAAATTCTGTAGCTTTATTTTTTTAAATCTTAATTACAATTACTATATGTAGAAAAATACTTACTTTAAACATCATTTATTACAAAATAATAATTAAATTAAAGGCACGCATTTTATTTAAGGTAGGACCACCAAAAAAAAGGACGTAATTCGTCTCTAAGAATATAAAATATTCAAGAAACGGTGCGTTATTTACCTAATCGAAAGAAGTTCTGAAGCAGCAGAAGCAGAAAAATAATATGAACGAGTCTTTTATATACGAGACATGGAAGAATATAAATGTTTCTCGAAAAACAAGCAGAAGCAATTGTTTAGATTGAGAGGTTATTTCGTGAATTTTAACCAGAATATATTATAAAAGATTACACGTGCATTAACATATCCAAGAAATCCGGATAATAAAAAAAAATATATATATATAAGAAAATAAAGCCCTTTTATAACTAACAAAAACTGTAGAAATATGATTACGAACTTATTCTTTTGATATTTACTAACTCAAATTAAATTATTTAAAAAATTCAATATTTTCAGCAAATGATGAAAACAAGTTCAAATGATTAATCCAATCTCTATCACTTTAAGATGACAAATAGCAGGACTAAGTAAAAGTTTTCTCGTAGTTATATTCTTAATTTTCTTTGTTTTTCCCTTCCTCTCTATGATACTTAATTGTTATTTTTATTTTTAGCATTTTTAAGTTGTTATTTTCGAAGAAACAACTCGGACTTAAGACAGTTTCGATGACAAACGAAAGGTTGTTAAAGATCAAATTACAGCAGTAACGAGATTCGTTTATAAAAATCAAACGATAGATCAGGATTAGATTAGAGTCGAGCAGAGTTCGACATATCTCGATATCATATAAATCGATTATATTTAATAAAATATACACTTAGAAATGCCATATAAATTAAGCAGTGCTGGCAATTGACGCATTGTGTATCGGCAATTAAAGCAAATAAATTAAAAGAAGCTTAGAAAATAAAGATTCTATTATAAGATTTAAGGAAAAATTGTCATCTAATATTAGATTTCTTGCTTTTTCTTAAACAATAATTTTTTTTCGAACGTTTTTCTGTTATTGAGTAAAACGTTTGTTAGGCCTTGAAAAAATAAATTTATACTTCATCTTTCTCGTTATATTATAAAATAAATAGTAGAATATAAACAAGAATAAAACAGAATTTTTAATAAAATAAAATAATAAAGTAACTATTTAAAATTGAAAAATTATTCCATGAATTTAAGCAGAAAATATTGCTCTACAGGCTATATATATAGTCATATTTACATATACTTCTTTATTAAAACGATATTTTATATTGTTCGGATTTTTTTCTATAATTAAAACATGTTTATATATATTAATGAGCATTTGTATAAGAAAATACTTCGTTTTGGAATAATTTTAAGAATAATTAAACAAATTATTAATAAAATAAATAAATTTATCAGCACTCGAAACCGATGCACAAGTTTGGGAATTGTATATTCTGATATTACAAAACCAAACGTTTTACAACAAACCACGAGAACTATCGATTCGACTGTCCTAACAGAAAAATTAAAAATTACGTCAATACACAAGCCTTCACGCACTCCATTCCGAGAAAACAATGTCTCGTTGGCTCATAAAATGTGCAGAAAGAGTTGTGGTTCGTCTTGCCGTAAATTTAACATCATGTTGCACCACTCAAATCGCTGTGCGGCAATCTTCTGCATGTGTTGCTTGCGAATAGCAGGGAAATAGATGCATGTCATGGCAATGTGTACGTAATATTCGGTGTATTTGTATCTGCTGCAGTCCTCAACCTAACCTAATCTATGCTGGAAAGATCTCTTGCCTTTCGATAATGTTTAAGTGGATACCTTTATACGTATAAATAGGAAGGACATTAAGAACAAGGATTTTAGCAACAATTAGCCCTATATTTGTTTCTAAATATACTTGCTTTAACTAAAAATATATATTATTTACAAGTTTCTTTTTAAAAAATTGTAATTCATGTAGACCTACATAAAATATTGGAAAATTCCTTTCAGTTTCTAGAGGAAAAATTAGTTTTAGATACTTAATCTTGTGGAAAAAATTGATTTATCAAAATTAGTTTTTCCCCCTGGAATATGATTATAAAATTACGTTAATGAATTTCTTAGGAAAATAAAAATAATGCTAAAATTCATTTATTACTAAATTAGCTTTCCATTTACGAATTTTTAAAATGCTCGTTTTTTTTATGTTTCGGAAAAGCTGCACCTCTTTCCTATATAACTAAGATCGATCGGTTCGTTTCAATTGTAATTTTTTATTTAAAAAGTTTACACTAATTTTGAAATTTTATATAATTTCAAAATTTTAAAAATCAACTGAACACTTGTAAAGAAAAGGTTTATAATTTTTTAGGCTATTTTCTCAAAATTGTTCTGTTAACAGCGAATCCATTTAACTCGTCGCCGTTTAAGCGAATATTTAAAACATTGACACGAGTTTTTAGATGATAAAAATAATATAATGTACGCCATTATCTTTCATAGAACTCGAAGACATCAACGAAGAGCCCACGATCTACATTTCAGTGTTATTGCATTTAGCAATAACTATATTATTAGATACAGTCTGCTGCAATATTTGTGTTTACGCCTTACGCTAAAGATTCAACCTGTCTTCTTTATTATAAAATTTCTCTATTGAAGACTCTTTCTGACCACAGAATACATCTATAATTTTCTATATTGATCAATAAACGTGTAAGGAGGATAAGTAATTAAGAGAAGTAAAAAATTCAATATTTTATTTAAAAATTTAAATAGAGAATTATATATTTTCATTTCTATTTCTAGATTTTTTTCAAATTATTTTTAACCGTACAAGTTTTAGTTTTCATTGAATAATAATTTTTTCATTTGCACATTTTAATGTTAAGCAGATGCTTTAGGAAAAAGTAGATCGTCACACTCTCTCTCTTACTTTCGCTTCCGTGTTAAACAAATATTTAAATCGCTGTAAAGGCGTGTTGCATATTATTTCAAAATACTATTAAAACTTTTACCGTTGCTAGTCTAAGTAATGAAAACTAAAAGCTTTCCATTAAGTAAGTATACAATAGCTTCGAAAAGAAAAACTTAAAAATTAAAAATCGTGATAACGAATGAAAAAAATTTTTGTTCATGAATTTTAAATTGATATTCTAAAAATGCGTGAATTTTTCAAAATTAAAAAAAATCTCTTCTTGATAAAATTCTATAATGCAATTTAAGAGAACATTCTGGACACTGGTAAGTAAACATAATCAGTAATTTTAACTTCTGTCGTTAGTTACGAGGAGCGGATTTGAGGTTTTCCCTCAAACAAAGCCGGTACCTCAGGTATTAAAAATTTTGTAAGGTTTACTGTTTTCTTCTTGCAATCTCCTGTAAAGGTTTCTGAATCCTCTACTGCTTTCTGAATTCTAAAAACTGACCGTATTTAGTTGTTAGAAAAACCGAAAAACTCCACCTGTCCAGTCAGATGGTCAGGCGCAAAACCACATTTTTTAACCACTCGACTGGTGAAATGAATTATTTTTTTACTTACAAGTTAGTAAAAAAAAATAATTATCAGTTTAGTCCTAGAATCCTATAGCTTTAGAAAACAACTAAATCTATTATAATTTATATGTCAAAATTATTATATGTACATATATATATTACTATTACATCATTATTTTCGTATAGTTTTAAAAGATTTTTTTTAAATCAGGTTCTATTTCTGTCTTTACTTTCTATCTTTTCGAAGTTGATACTTGAAATAGACATTCATCTATAAGAATTATGGATATAAAACTTTAAGATACTAAATTTAAGACCAACGTAGTAATAACATCCAACGTAAATTTTCGACTAACTCTTGTCAGAGTTGAGTGAGAACCTATCAAATGTTGACTCCGACGCGAACGGTCGACAGTAACACATGGACAAATGCCAGCATCCTGTCACGATCTCGAGGGGGAAAAAAAAGAAATACGACTAAAGTAAAACCGAAAGCACATAATGAATGATCAAACGCCACATCGGATAACCAGTAGACTGAAATGAAAAAGTTTTAAAACCTACACAAAACCAGAGATTCTTTTCGTTCTACTTCTTAAACAACATTAATTATTAAATGAGTGGTATTTAAATATGCAATGAAAAGCATACAACTGTACAGATACGATAATTTTTAAGTATTTACTATAATTTTATTTGAGTTTGGGAATTTTATCAAAGTTAATGATTAAATTACTTTTAAACGTTAGGTATTAGAATATGAGTATTTAAAAACGTAATAAGATACTATCAACGCTTTAATTAATGACCGCAATAGTTCCCCCCTTCTTTTTGACAAATTTATCGTGGTAGGTAGGTAGCAATTAGCACGATTCTTATCCGTTCTATAACATAAATGTAGGTATATTTTATAAAATGTATAATAGAATAATCAAAATATTATTCGTAATTTATACATTTTTCTGAACTAAGTTATGTATATGTATATGTAGGAATTTATCATCATCTCAAATATATGTTTACCCTCTGTCATTCAAATTTACCAAGAGAATTTATTGCTTTTGTTTGTTACTTGGGTGTGGTAATCATTTTTCGTAACGACTTCTTTGTCTATGTATTAAATAAACTAAAAGTCAGATTATATTAATCCATGCCAAACTTTAAAGTTAGATTAAAATAAATTAAATAATAACAATACATGTTTGACCTTTACATTAAATATTGGTCTCAATTCATATTTTACACGTGTTTTCAGTTTAATTTACGACGACGATATTTGATAACCTGCTAATTATCTCATTTACCATTTGTAACTGAATCCTTATTAATTTAATATGATTCTCTTAATACTTAACTGTAATTTGTCCCGCTTCGTTAAAAATATATTTTTCTAGCTTATGTTTATCTTATTATCACGTTAATAAATTAAGCATGTTATAGGAATCAATTTGAATTATTCTATTAATATATGTTCAGTCCAAAGCCAATAAGGTTAAAGATTAGAATAACAGGCACCACTGATTCGGCCATGTCCTTATTCAGAAATGATGCCATCCTCTTAAACTTTAATTTTTCTTTCAGTTTTGTTAAGGAGCAAAGTAACCTATTTTACATAATTATTTTGACACGAAGAAAATATCTCATTAGCAATGCTTACTTTAAAAATGATACTGTAAATTGTTTATAAACTAGATGAATACGAAGAATTATGCAAAACAAATTGTATCGCCATCAATTTGTCCATTACAAATTTGCTATTAATTTTGAAAAGAATAAAAGTCAAAGCATTTTAACAGATTTAAATCCTTATATTATATATATATATATAAGATGTTAAAATGATCCTTCATCGTTGACTTTATAACGGTCTTGTCTTTAACATTTCTATCTGATTTTATATAAAGGTTAATTTAATTAAAAATATATATTCTCTACATAAATAACACTTTATTAGAACTCCGCGATAATTTATTATTTATTTATGTAGCTAGGAAATTTAAGTAAAATGAGAAAAGTTTAGTTGTTACGTCAAACGAAAGGGTCGTAAATTAAGATTAATTTCGCTAAATTAAAAGAATAAAAAAATGAAATAAATTTTTGTTAAATTTACGCGAAAATAATCTATTTAATTTTAAATAACAACTCAAAAACTCAAGCCTTTTTTAAAGTACAGTACGTCCATCTTTCAGATAATTATATAATAGTTTGTTAATGCTTCCTTAGTTACATAATTAGTGTTTTTAGTTGCTTAACAAATACAGTAGTATTATTGTGAGGCGAGAAAAAGCTTTGCAAAGTTTATACATTTCAGTAAGTAATTTAGATTAGTTCGTTGTTCTGTAATTAGATTCTTCACATTTTTCTAAAATCTACCATAATTTAACTACTAAAGCTGTCTTATTTAAGTTTGAAATCGAGCAGATGTTTAGTATAAACTAACTAATATAAATGATCTTTTTCTATTATTCATTAAAGAGAAGTGAATAGTATGATGCCTGAATTTATTATTTTGGTTTATTTCTTAGTGTTAGAAATACATAAGAAAATAAAAACAAATGTCATCACACCTATAGTCAAATAAGAGCTTCACAAAACATATAAGCTATGTACTGTATTGTACATATAATGTGTGGTATGTGTAATATAAGTCAACATTAATAAGACTTCTAGACTCTTATTGTAACTCCCATACACTTATACAATTTCTTTTTTAAACTTGGTACATACTAATTACGCATATATAATATTTTTATAAGTTTTCTAACTATTATGTGGTGTAATATAGACAGATTATCAAATGTAATATGTGTAACTCGCAAGTTAACTTCAAACAAGCAACTGAAATGTTAGGGTATAGCCTATCCATAAAGTCGAAAGAGTTAAATGATTAGTCGGTCAGTCATAAAGTACCAGTAAAGTAAAATAACGGTGATATTTACCGTAGGATAGTAATAACTATAGTATTTAACTATATATATGCCTAATATAAATAGATTATGTGGCTATCGTGTATTTCTGATAGGTAGTGTATGACTCCTATCGTGACAAAGTTTTGCCACACCTAGTTTAGATTATAACAACAATTCCTTTTTATTATGTAATTATATTCTGTCATTATCAAAAATGGGAACGACAAAATAAATTTTTAACAATATGACTCAGATCTGAAGAAATGATCTTTGAAACACGAAGAAAAATGATAGAGTTAAGATATGAGAGACGTGATGTAATGTTATATTGTGTTTTCAGGATTCACTTGCAATATATGGTCAAATACAATAGATGGGTACCAGATAGATTTAGGAAGTCTACATTAATTGTAATTGAAATATTTTGGCTTATTGATAGAAGAAATGGTTTGTTCTTAAAGAGATGTACAAAAAACAAAATATCGACTTGAAAAATTTATGAATTTAAACGTAAGATGAAAATGGTACGCGATGCTCAAAATAGTAAAAAAATTCCTGCAAACATCTACACTAACCTCACCAAGTAGATAGCAGTTTTGATGAATAAATATAGACTAAACTTGCTTTTCAGTTAAATTTTTAAATTAATGAAATTAACTACGGCAATGTTAATATATTTGCATTATACAGTATTAATAATAAAATAATCATGCTCTTGGATTATATATCTCGTCTTAAAATACTACTACTTTCGTGTATGCCAGAAGTTAACATTGTAAATTCATTTTTCAAGTAGAAAATATTTTATTATTATTAAACATATATTATATTTGTCTCCATTACACGATAATAATTAATTACGAGTTTAAAATTACGAAAATTTAAATAGGAAGTTGAATGTATGATATAAACGTTAGATACTCAGTCGTTCTGCAGATTTTCATATAATTGTGTGAATTAGCAATCATATATAATTATAATTACAGTATTAATTAATTCTAATTAATTTTATAAATAATATACATTAATATATATAATTTAATACCGTAATTATTCTAGTAAATAGTGTCTTCTCATAGTAAGTGCGCTGTCTATTGGAGAAAGATAAGCATTATTATAAACTGAAAAATTGCACATATTCTATTCAACGTTGTCTCTCTTACCTTAAATAGAGGTGTGAGTGTGTTGCGTATTGCATTGTTGTTAGAATAATAATAAAGTGGAAAAACCTCGCCAGATTTATTCCATTAATAGTCGCCCTCTTATAGCAACCGCACTCTAATAAACAGAGCGGCTGAAAGATGAAAAAGTTATAGACAGCGCTCTATTTATTAGAATAAGAACGGTAGGCTATAGGCTATAACATATATTCTAATATTCTATGCAGTAGTTTAATATAATAAAACTATATATTAAAATTAAAATCTACAAAGAGTTTGAAATTATGGTTGAGTTTGTCTGTTGAATCATGTTGGTTGTATCGATCAAACATGCATTAATATTGATAATTACAATTAAATTACATTGTTAATTGATATTTAATTCATCTAATAACGTTGAAAGATAATAGTTATAATTTAATATTTTTGTTGTTTTATAAGATAAATACTGAGAAATAAAACTACTTTCAGGGACAAGAATAGCATTACAATGGTACATCCTTTACATACAAACGTTTTGCTTGTATATTTTATATTCATATACTCTATAATGTGAATACAGATTATATTACAGTGAATGCGAAATTAAATTATAGATTAAAAATGGGAAGTTATCTGTTAAAGCGACTTTACCAAACAACTCGCTTATTGAATATTAAAATGAATAATATAGCCTAAATGAAAATTATGGATTTTGATAGTACAGTACTTGTGTGTGGTGTAGCTTTTTTCCTTGTTATTTATTTATTACTTTTTTTGAAGGATGTATCATTTTTCACTACTTCGGGACTTGCTGCCAGTTTTTCGCTAAATGCCTCGCATGATAAGTCAATGTTTGTTTTTATTGCTAAAATAGCTCGTAATGTTTCCACATTTAATTGAGAAATCGAGGACAAAATCGGGGATAAAATTAGCTCAAAACATGGGTTTTGTTTCGGAACCATCGCCGAAAATCCGCCATGCGTGATAAATTTGCTATTTAAAAATATTATTTAATAACTCCAGAAATAGTACATTAAAATATTCGTTATTAGATCCGTGGAAAACTAATTATTCTAAAAAATATTCTAAAAAATATTCTAAAAAATATTCTAAAAAATATTCTCTTAATCAGACTATTAAAAATATCAACTAATCCTGAGAATCCTCATTATAAGTTAGTCTTTGTGACAAATACGACAGGTGGTACGACAGATACATTCCGCTGACAAAGAAATCCTTAGGATTTGGAACGAAATATCAGATGACGTCAAAGAATGATTTATTTATATATTTTGAGAAACAATTACGAATACTACCAGGGAAAAAAACAGTAAAAGTATGACAACAATGCTTATCTATTCTCATTCACATTATTCTTATCTTAAAACATAGTTATAGCAGGACCATTTTAAGTAGTTTTGAGGCGCCAGGTCTAATTTCTTTAGAGGCATTATACAGATACAGAACAAGATATTAGTAATGAACAGTGAGATAAGGCTCCGACCGTGCTGAGTATGCAGCTTTATGTTACAATATAATATGAAAGGAAAAGAAAAAAAAAAAAAACATGGATTTGATGGTAACAATATTAAAATCATTTTTCTCACCTGTTGAACTTTCTTTTTCGCATTTGCAGCTAAACCTTAATTTGCAATTCTGCTTCTTGTGTTCGAAAAACGCTTGAATGCCATCGAATAATTCTTTGCAATTTCCACATATCAAAATATCTGGATTGCCTGTAAAACACAAAAACAGAATTTAGCTATATTAAGTTAAATATCAAGATTTAAATAGGAAAACAAACGATGAAATATTTGCAATTCTTAAATCTGGAGGATAATGAAGTTTTTAACTAAGTTATTGGAATAAAGCATAGAAGGAAAAAAGTGTGTCAAGTGGATTTTTAAGAGAATATTTTCTGGCATATTATCAGGAATCTGAATGTGATCTCCTGTGGGAATTCAATCTTATGGATAAATAAATTGCACTCAAAATAAAATAAATATGTGGGTTTCATCAAAATCAGCTTTAGGATATTCATATTATATGAAGACATCATTCTACATTACTTTAAAAAAAATCCTTCTTGTTGCAAATCGTATTCCTATTCTCCTATAAATGGACGCATCCATGATATGGATCAGCACTGGCCAGAAAGATGGGAATTCATCAAAAATAAAGGAAACCAGACCCTCAATATTAATTTATTTATATTGTTAAATTCTATTAAATGTAACTTACTGTAAGTTGATCGATGCAACGTTGATAAAACAAGTTTTCCTTTTTTCTTAGCTGCTTTTTCGCTTTTTAGTCGTTTCGCGGGGGATACTTGTCGAGTACACCTGTATAAAAACAAAGTTATATATCATTATATACGTCAAATTATTTATAAATAAAATAATTATTATTTATTGCGTGATGTGCAAAATTTCATTAATCACGAGTAAACAATAAAAGGAATTAGATCTAACTTTAGAGCATATGGTATTGCATCAAACATATTTGGCTGCCTTCCATTCCTCGTAACTGAAATTTATGACCTTCTTGTCAGTCGAATAATAATCTACAGAATTTTTATGATTGTCTTAGCAATTTGAATGGTTCGTAAAGACAATTATTTTCTCTTTCTTACCTCTTAACGTCATTGCAGCTGAAAGTGTTATTACACGATCTAATTATGTAATTGAAAAAGTTTTCAGTAAGACTGGAAAACTGCACGATTTAAAAATATTCAATTTTAATTACAATTTCACGTAAAATTTTCCATTTTTAACATTTATGTTGAGAATAAGTAAACAATATATATATATAAATCTATTTATTAAATCCAATAAGATACAAGAATATCTATTATCTAACATGCCTTAGAAACTTCTACCCTTACTTTTGGTACCTCCCGTTCCATGTTTGATCTAAATTCGTCGCCTGAAGATGACATCATCAATCAAAATACTTATTAGATCTGGAAAAACAGGAGAAGTTCGCCAAGAATTCAACTTACACTTAACATACCTCGAGTTCACTTAAAAAGATAAATTTTGTGACAAGTCCATCAACGAAAGTAGCTGAGCCGGTTAATCGAATTTCGCATTCTAAAAAGCCGAAACAACAGAACTGCATAATATTCTACAAAAGGACAATAATAATTTCATTGCTTAGTTTTTGTTGTAAAACTAAGTTGTTTAGTTAAATCCAAATTTATTGTAAAATTAGTTCTTTTTAGACGTTTAACGTGTGATAATGGCTTCCACTTAAATTTTTTTTTTTTTTGTCTACATTCTAAATCCATTTTCATTTAAGATTATTTTTGATATCATTTTTCAAAACTGATTACTCTCAGTCGGATATTAGTCCGATAGTTTTCCAATGATTATATAGTTTCTAGAGAGAGAATAGGAACAAGAAGAATAGAGGAAGTGAAAACTAAATTATCTTTTAGAAAAGGGGGGAAAATCAATATAGAAGAAATATTATGCTGTTTTCTTACCTATATTGATCAATTCTATGAAAAATTTAGAGAAGATGATTTTCCATTTAAGCAATCGAAAAAGATACAAGTCAGCCTATTTTTTGCGAGTGTACAAGTAACCACTTTTCTATATTAAGTTTACCAAAGAAAGTTTTTCGATAATGGACCACCTCAAAGATCAAATAAAAACTTCTATCCAGACAGAATGATCGTAGATCAACACTAATTTATATTTTCAATGGCCTATTTTAATTTTGGATCCGGGAGATAGACGTATTACAAATACACGACTAACAATTTTATCAAGTTTTATTTACGAAACAAGTTTCAATGCCATTTGATTCAAAGGACTTCTTTATAAAATCAATCGAAACAAATTCTTTCTGAAGGAAAATATTCCTATTGTTTCTTTATCAAGAAACAATAGGAATAAAATAAATGAAAGTTTGATTTATCTAAATGTTTGATGTAAATATTTTAAGCGATTAGCGAAAAAAAACTGAATTTGTTACAAAACTCTTTGACGGTTTAATAATTAAATTAGAATTTTTTTCATATTTTATTATTATAAAATCACTAGGTTTATCAATAATGCTTAGAGAATCTCGGAAAACAAGATAGATTAAACGAAAAACCTTTTCGTCAAATTAATATTGATGATTAAATTAGGCTACTGAAAAAAGCGAAAATTAATCTTTATACACCTTTTTAAAGCTTTTTTAAGTAAAAATTTAAAAAAATGAGACGTTCCATTAATAATAAAAGTGGGTAGAAATTTTCAATAAATCCATTTGGAATTTATCAGTAATGATATTAATGAATACAAGAATTTATTATTATTTTTATTAATCTTCTATATTTAATAATGATGAAAATAATCAAAACAGGAAGAACATATCGATACTTCCATTTGGGACAATAAAGTTGCTTGAAGTCTTTTCACGTGTACTATTACAACATTAGCTCTTAATGGACGGACATCTTGTCAGTAGGCAATGAACTTCTACTGAAACTTTCTATGCTCGTTAAACAGATGTGCTCATACATTTCGATGGTACAGATTAGTTAGTTCTATTTTTTCCTCTCTCTTCATTTCTAATTATACGTTAACCACATGCAGTTCTCGTTTGTTTTATTAATGACTAAACATTTTCATCAGTAATTAAGAAAAGCTCGATCTACTTATCGATTTAAAAAAAAAATGAATTGATTAATTTATCATTTTGCTTAATACTAGTTCTAGTTTCCTTTTGCGATAAAAATAAAAATAGTATAGATTATTTTTATCATCTTCGAAGTGAACAAAAATAAGTTTCATCCAACAAAGTTTTCATTCAGTTTGTAATTTTAAGCGTGAATTCAAAAACTTTTTTTATTTTTGTAGAATTAAATAGAGAACAGACTTACATAGGAAGAAAGGAGAAACGTTGACAAAGAAATATAATCCTTCAGACAGAGAGTGATATCCAAAAATGAATTGTTTCCCGTTTAAGTTTTTCTTCCTCTTCATTAGCCATATCTATATATAAACGAAATCCATTCTCCGCCGTCGCGAAACAAAACAGTCGACCTGGATGTCGACCAACAAGTCGAACTTGGCACCCTTCATATTTTCGTAACCAACAGGTAAGAGGAACACCTTTCATTCTAATAACAGAAATTAATCATTATGTCCCTAACAGTTTACTTAGAAGGATACCGTTGAAAGAACAACTGCTTCTGTGAGAAAAGCCAACAGTTTAGCATTCATAATTTTCTTTTTCTTTTCTATTCGGCAAGTGATAAATTATGAAACCTATTAATCCTCATCAAAGCTCTCCAACGCAGAACAACAGCCACTTTGTCTGCTTCCTTGATTCCTATTTTCATTCGTTCGTCGTTTGTCTTCTTTTTTTCCCGAGAGTAAAACTGGAAAAGTGAGCTATTTTCATTGTGGAAAAAATAGAATTTGATTCGGAAGTTGTCTTTAAAAAGTCTCTCAATACGGCGGCTTTAGAGAGTCTCTAATTAAGAGTCAAAGAAGACTAAGACTAGAAAGTCACCCACACGAATTTTAAAGTCGAAACAATGTGTTTTGTAGTCAAAAATAACAGAAATAGCAATGCTATGTTGCCAAAACTTCCACTATCAGTGCCGAATGCAATAAGAATGTAGGTTGTTGGTAATTGTGAAAAAAGACATCATTTTAAAAAATAGAGAAAAATTACGACTATGCTCTCCTTTGTTATGCGAATATCCCAATTTTCTAAACAGTTCATTCTATTTGCATAGAGTGCTTCCGAAATTGTCAGCTCTTACCGAACAAAACAGCATCCAAACCCATTCAAAATTTATCTTTTAATGGAATATAAAATAATATCTTTCGTGGTAATGGTTAGTATAGTCTACGGCATTCTATGGGCTTCTACAGATTTTTAAAACTGACGATTTACAAATTTAATAACGATATACTTCGCTAATACGTAATACGGACGTCATAGATTATGTTGCTATTTTACCATAAATCAAAATAGGATATTTAAACACAAAACAACATTTTTACTTAATAAAAAGTAAAAATGTAGAGCGAAATATGAGATTTGTGCGAGAATGTATAAGAAAAACTTGATTATTTCTCATCTTAAATTACCGTACAAAAAGTAATGTAATTTATATGCAAATATATAAACAATTCACTCCAAATAACATTTAAGATTTACCATCGTCTATGTGCTAATTTTAATGCTTGATTAATTGTGTAGCTTATATTAAATTTACATGCAAATTGATGACGAGAGGATAGCGCTATTAATTTCAATATAAGGTTGATCGATGGATATTAATAAAAATTTAAAGACACGTATAATCCATAATGATATACACAAAAAAAACAATTAAAAACTTACAACAGAAATTCTTTTTCTGTAGTTACGGACCTTCCTTTATCGACCTATTAACAGAAAAATGCTTTATCAAATAAGTCTTGATAGTAGAGCTAATCGGATCTCAACTTTATGTAAACTCTAAACAGAATATTAATTTCAACGAAGCGACTCAACAAAAAAATTAATAAATCTTTCGCTAATTAATTCTCTCTTGTTAATATAACTTTAATATTTTGGAAGTTTGACTTTATAATAAGTTCAGAAACTTTGGTCGGATTTAATAATATAATGTATACGTCAATTATTTAACATTTATACGATTTATTCGTTTACGTTAATTAAGAATTTTAATGCATAAAGTTTTATTGGTTTTTTCGCTGTATTTATTATATAAAATCACTTCTTCCCATGATAAGAAATTCTTCCTTAAAATTAAATTAATCATAAACATCGATGGCCATTATGAGATTCGAACTCGTGGACAAATAGGCACGAAACCATGCTTTTAATAAATTATAATTATCGGATTAATCACGTGTAATTAGTTAAACAATATTTTAACCGTTTAACTTTATATATTCTCAGACATTTCATTAATTACAAACGTTATAATGCGTGAAACTTCAATCGTAGCTTAACAATAATTTATAAATAGTATCAGCGAATCTCTCCCATCTTCAGCTTTTTAATTACATTTTTTTGTACTTAAAACATGAAAGATAAAATTATTATGAGAAAATACATTTTGAATTATAGATTTTTAGTTTACATTTCCGTATATATAGTCTATATAATAAATATATTCAATTTAAACTCCAAAAAAACTAACGAGCGATGATGCGAGAAATTTGTTCTGCAGAACGAATCGATTTTTTTCAGAGATTGCTCCATAGAAAGTAGAGAAAATTTAAAGTATGATAAGAATAGGAGCCAATCTTGTTAAGATTTTAATTTATTTTATTCTTACAATGGACGATAATAATAGAAAATAAGGTTAAAAGAAATTCGAATGATTTTTATGATGAAACATAATACCATTTTATATCGATAGATTAGTTAAGATTATAAGAGGAAACGGGTAATAATCTTGCTAAATTCAAGCAACCGGAAATCAAAATGTTTTAAAATTAGCAACAGAAAACGTTTTTATATCTCGCTTCGTAATTCTTGGCCGGAGAGAAATGCTAATTGTATGAATGTGGATCAAAAATCCGCAGTTTGGATCAGTGCCCGCGAATTAAACAAACTAAGTTACTTTCGGGACACGGATATGAGAGACTGTCCAAATAATTAAGGAAAAAATAATTAATTTCCAATAAAAAATCGGAAGGATTTTTATAAAATAAGGCTGTAAGATGTGTTCGAATCTTTATAAATTCAAGATCTGAAGAATCATAAACGGAAAATAATCCACTAAACAAAGCTTTGATATGAATAAGCTAGAAATTTTCGAAATTAAATACATAGGTAACACCTCTGGCGAGAGTAAAAATCAAGTTTTGTAAAGTAATCCAGAAAAAATACTGAAGAGAAAGAACTTTCTAAATATGTGAAGGAATTTATTCATTTAAATAACTTGGCTTCCAAATGAAAGAATAAAAATATAAAAATGTTTTATCAGAAGATTTGTGTCGAAAATGAATATTTAATTCGAATTAAAAATATCAGTAGTGAAAAATCGATATAATAAACAAAAAATGAATCGATATATCTCTTCTACGAAATTCTACGTCTTCAAATTATTATTTTTTTTAAAAAAAGCGCAATTATTGTAATTTCTTTGATATTTGACAGAAATTTTTTAGTCTAATAAACTATTACATTTTTATTACGAAAATATAAAAAAATCGTGGCTTTAGTTTTAATTTAAAAAAATGAATATTTAATACAATTTTATTCTTAAAAAAGCACACAAAAGAGAACTCATTAGATATGTTCTTGACAGAAATCGAAATGATCAAAAGAACGATTTCTAATTAATATGCATTTTGAAAAAATCCAGAAAAGTTAAAAAGATTAATTCAGAAAGAAAATATAAGTATTTTTTTAAATAAAAATTTCGAAGTAAAGAAAATTGTGTTGTTGCAATAGAAATCTCTCCGAATTTTTGGATTGAATTGATGAAAGAAGGCAATGCAACACATGGGTGATCTGCCAAGGAAAATGAACCTTCCGAGAGAATTTCTTGGGAAACTGGCCCCATTTAGACGAATAAAATCTAGAAAACTGTCCAAATGGCCAGCCTTGGTGAGGCTCGAACTCGCGTCCAGCTATCAATGTTTATCCACTTGACCATTGGTGAGGCTCGAACCTCGTGTGGTTTTATCCCCTTGGAGCGAGTTGATTTTATCCATTCGGTCACTAGTAGATTAATTTATAATTTGAAGTTTAGGCTATCCACAAAAATATAACATTTTCGAGTCTATCTTTTAATCCTTTAACACAACCACAGAAGTAACAGTTACAATGGTTTTGAAGAATACACTTCTTTAACAAAGGTAAAATACGTAAAAAATTCATAAAGTTAAAAACGATCAAATGTCAGCCTTTTATTAGAGGATCTGACACCTTTACATTAAAAACACAAAGAATTCTTCTCACCTAAAAATAATTCTTTGTGTTTTTAATGTAAAGGTGTCAGATCCTCTAATAAAAGGCTGACATTTGATCGTTTTTAACTTTATGAATTTTTTACGTATTTTACCTTTGTTAAAGAAGTGTATTCTTCAAAACCATTGTAACTGTTACTTCTGTGGTTGTGTTAAAGGATTAAAAGATAGACTCGAAAATGTTATATTTTTGTGGATATTCTAAACTTCAAATTATGAAGAAAAAATATCCTGAGTCATCGTGAAAATAGATTATTTTATTGAATAATTTATATAGTTTATATGAAAGAATTCAAAATAATCCCTATTTATCCATTTCTGAAATCTCGGATCACGAGTCTGACATTTTGATTATATTTAAGCGATAATTTCTTATTTGATTTAATTTATTTTAATAAATTTACGCAGTTAATAAAATTTTTGTTAAATTATTAAACATATGCAATAAACTACCGAAGAGAAGAAATAGTTTCTTAGTTGAAATTAAAATAAAATGAAACTATTTTACAGTATAATAAACGATATATATAAGAACATTTATTCGTATTTTATGTTTTTATGCATGTATTTGGAGCTCTGGGAAAGCCAGAGTCGAATCCAGGTAGATGAAGACCACTTGAAATTTTTCGTAGCCCATCCGTCTTCACCCATTGTGGGCCTAACCGACTCCACAATGAATACGATTTAAAAAGTCCCCTTAGTGCTCACAAAGCGGAGAGTGGAAAAATATAAAAAATAATGGATATTATTAATTTTTGGATTAATTTCAGGATAGATTCATATGAGACTTTAAACTAAAAGAATGATTTAATTTGATGGGATAAGAAAACGCAACACATGGGCGATCTGCCAAGAGAGAAACTGGTTCCTATTTAGGTGTTAGACAACTCGAAAAATTCCACGTGGCCCACCCGTAGATGAGGCCAAACCCGCGACCAATTACTAGTGTTCAGAGATTTTATCCACTGGTGAACACAGAGTTCTATTTGGTCAAATACCAATTAAACCTTAGTGAAATAAATGAAATAGATTTTACTTTATTTCGCTAAGGTTTAATTGGTATATAATAAGAATAAAAAATAAAAATAATATAGGCTACTAGTCCATTTTATTTTAAATTTGCAAATTATAAAATTTCTCAAAATAAACTAACATTTAACAACAATTAAAAGCTAGTAACTACACATTTGTAATGTTGAATCTTTATTATCGGATCATCATATTATTTTTTAAATGCTTTTAACTTACTTTGTATCATGTCCTCAACTCTTGCAACTCAACTTTCATCCACTGCTAATAAGATAGAAGGCTGAAACGTTAAGGACATACCTAAGTCCATCGACCAGTGGCGTAGCGTAGTGGGGGCGGTAGGGGCGGCCCGCCCCGGGCGGCACTTTTAGGGGGCGGCAAAATTTCACAATCAATAATAATATCTTGTAAAAATACCTAAATAAGGGGGCGGCAAAATTTTCCTCCGCCCCGGGCGGCTGACACCCACGCTACGCCACTGCCATCGACAATGCATTTTAATGATATTTTAGGCTATGGTTCCACTCAACCATTCTCTCCATCCCCATTAAACTATGTAACAAATGTGTGTAAATGCACTGTAATAATGTAAACATTGGGGGTGGCAGCATTCCACTACTCCTCATCCAAATCTGATCAATAAAGGAGTTTTTAAAAATTTTTAAAAATATATTAAAATTAATTTTTAAAGTATCGTATACGAAAGTAGTACCTAGCGAGGAAAATAATCCAGCAACGAGTTGCTTAACTTTGCCGACGACGTTTAAAACTGCATGTGGTTCCATCTGTTATGATATTTTATTTTAAAACTTTTTATATTTTTAATTATTATAATATAGCAGAAAACTTAATTTTGAGGGTAGAGATGAGTTTTAAAAAAATTAAATGCTAATAACGAGATATGACACACTTTATCTTCCCACTCCCTCGACTTTTAACCACCAAAATTTAATAACATCAATCCCCCTAATACACAAATCTCCCTACAAAATTTCAGAAATTTTCGACAAAAAGCACAAGAGTTATTAAGCTTCAAAAAGGGTGAACAAAATCTTGCCCTCACACACAATATACTAACATTTCTCGACGTTTCAAGGTTCCCGAGTTCAAAAATGTAAAAATCTTAGGGGGGGTCATTTTTTGACCGATCGCCATACTTATACCATCGGATCAGTTATATAGGCTATATAACAGAGCTGGAAAGTAAAGATTGCAGTATTAGTTTATAATTTAAGAAAACCGATTTTAATTAATTAGAATCAAATTTTTGCAAATATAAATTCCTTTAAAACAGAAGTTCTTAACCGGGATCCGTGAACTTGCAAGGATAAAAATCAACTTTAACTTTCCTATATTTTAAATGTATTGTATTGTTAATTATTTCATTAAGAAAAGCAAATACGAATATATTACTATAACATATGTTATTTAATTTAATAAATGAATTTCTATATAACTTATTTTTAAATTTTATTTTATACATTTAAAAACATTATTCCGAGAAGATATCTGTGACTTTCACTGACTGGAAAAGGAGTCCATGGAACAAAAAATAAAAAGGTTAAGAACACCTACTTGAAAAGCAATACAAAATAGATTAGATAAATAAAATATCTTAATTCTGAGTTATTGATTTAAATTTATTATTATTTACACAGTGTATTGTACTAAAATTTTAACTATTAATTTCTCAATAGATTTTGTTATATGATTTTATCACATTTTTTAACAACATTCAAAGAGTTAATTTAAATTCTAGCTAGAACAAAAACCAAAATATAATATTTTGTATACTGACAAAATTAGTCTTACTTAATCCACAACGTAAATTATTTAATGATTTCTAAAGGATTTTATTAGAAAAATATATTACGTCTATGTGTTTGAACTCTGATATTGTATTTCAGATAAAAAAATCAATTTCAAATTCTTGAGCCTTCAATAACAAGAAATGTCAGTAACATAACATCCAATGTGTACTTCAATAAAATTTTTCAAGCAGAAATTATTCGGTTTACATTTTCACATAAAAAAACTAAATGAATTTTTGAATATCTAAGTTAATTACATATCTAAGCTTTTTATAAATACAAAACCATATAATAATAAGTCTTTATTAAATTAAAAACTTTATAAAGTCTTTATAACTGTTTGTAGGACTTTCATTATATAATAAATCTATATAGCAGATTAGCATTTAATATATTTATTGATTAATTTCACATAATGACTTTACTTTTACAGAGATTCTTGGACGATTTAAAATTATTTATTTCTATTTAATTAAATCAGTAAAGGTAATAATATAGGAGATTTATAGGAGAAAATTGTAGACCTATAAATTCCCACTGTCCTCCTCTGTCCGTCCGTCTTTCTTTAATATCGAGAACGAAGTTAAATAGATGAAATTCGACACCAGGTATGGAAATCCTTGGTGTATGAAGCCCCGAATAACAATATAAGAACTTTCGACACGAATAGGAAGTTACGTTATTTCAATTCGAAAATTTTCCTCGAAAGGAGTTAGATAAATGACCCGCACGACTCTATTGCTAAAGGAAAAGTATGATGTACAGGGGCAAGATACTACAATACTAATTTGAAATGGAGAGCATATATTTTAAATGAAATAAATTAAAAATATGATTAAAAATTTCAGCCCGGCATTATGACCATGTCACAATAAATAATTGCTCGTTAAAGAATTAAATTTCCGTGACATAATGTTAATTTCTTTTTCTTTCTGTTCTTTCTCTATAATGGTTATAACGGAACTTCTATATTATTATTATTCATTTACTGTTCATTGATATAAATTAGTAAATACATAAACACAATTCTTTACTTATCGCTTGTTAATTCTGTTATTTTAATATAATCTAGTTAATCTACTGCATTAATATTTGTAGCGGTAACTAAAGTACTGTATAATAAATAATTGAATTTCAAGGAAAAGCAACTGAAATTGCTATTAACAGCTCTGAAGGTCTTCCTGTAAACTTTAAAATATTTTTTGAATTATCAGAAGACGAGATATTTTCTGTTTTTTGTACTTTTGTGTATATAAACATACATAAAACTTATCACAAAAAATAAGAAAATATGCGATATTCACTTTTCATTATAATTAGCACTAACACAAGCATAAAAAAATAAACAGTTAATGATGAATTATTAATAGATTCGTAAAAATATAATTCTATAAAGTTAAAATTTTATTTTAAATACAAATATCCTTAAACAGGATTAATGCAATTTATTCCGAACAAAATAAAAACTTTTGTAAAACTAACTTTTGTCTGCATAAACATCGGAGAAATTAATTGCTAGTAAAATTAGTACTTTTCTTATTGCATCCATCTTAATTATAGATTAACGGGAAATTAAGTCTCAAATTAACTTAATTGGCCGTTAACAATTAAAAATTGCTTTCAAGACTATTATTATTAATAGACATGGTTTAGATGACATCACTAAAATATCAAGTAGTTAAAATTTATAGTTTTTTTTAAACTGTCATCTTCAGTTTCGGCGGTAATTTCTAAGTAATTCTATATCTAATGTTTTTGTGTTTTTTTTTAACTAAATTTCATCATGCTACTTTTTTCTGGAACTATTTCAGCTTCACATTACAGATTAGATTTAATGTGTAATTCATAGTCAATCGAAACTAACTAAATGGAAATGCTTGTATACATCATTGACCAAAATATTTTCGTATGCAAATACGAACAAAATTATTAATAAATGTGTCGTATGAATATAATAAGAATTGCAGTTCATTGAACTAGCCTTACAAAAATTATTTAGTAGTCTACATTAAATGTCATTGGAAAGAACTAATAATACTTTATGGCATGTGTTTAGTAATGTTTTTGTTACCCTTGATATTAATCTGCCAAATTCTTTAAAAGTTTATACGATTGAGATATGAAGACATTTTAAAAAATAGTTAAATTGTACTTGTTATTGAGATTTTGATATACCTACTTTGAAATAATCTTATTTATCTCCAAAATCAGCTCACCATTGCTCTAACGCAGAGAGCATATATGCGCTCGCCCGATTTGGCACTTTTTTCTTCGTGATTACCTGAAAAATCTGGTAGAATTCGATAAGCCCTAACAATATAACAGTTTAAAGACAATATTCGAGAAGAAATTCAAGAGCAGGGACCACTAATTAACAAACCAAAAAATGTATTTAAATTTTAAATGGTAAAGCGATTTATATAATAGTTAAAATGATATAGGCCATCCTGTCTACATATAAATACTTAAAAACCTGGAATCAAAAATTTATCATTCAAATAAAATTGATAATTTGATTGCGAATGCAATTTAAGGACAAGATTCTGTTAGCAATTTAATAAGAAGATTAATAGCAAAATAATTCAATGAGATTTGTTTGTTGCGATGATTATTTTCTGTTCCAATTTTTAAAAAAATAGGCTATAATCAAGCCATATATTTCTATATAGAAAATAGATTCAACGCTTGTTAGCAGGCGATATACTATATTAAAAAAAAACATAGAATTAAGTAATTTTTTAATAATATATATGCTACACATTCTAGTTTTTAAGGAACTAGAATATGTATTATATTTGGCCCCCGGGCCTTAATTGTGTAAATTAATAGGTTGCCCACTATGTCATATAGGCTTATATATTAAACACAAGTAAACATAAATTCATTTTTATTTTTAAAAAAACGAATTTAATATTTTCATAATGAATTTTTCGTTGCTTTCTTTTTAGTTCAATACTAATTTAACTTTCGTAATCTATAAAAAATATCCTAACATTAGATTGCTGTAAATCAATTCGGTTCCTAACTGTATATATTTCTTAGGTGATGATGAAAAGTTTACAGATTGACTAATTAATTTGAGACAAGAACATCATGGAGATTAGAGAAGAGATAATTTGTTCTTAAAATAATTTCTTGTTACGACGGTTTAAAAATAAAAACAAAATATTCGAAAATAATTAAAGAAGGCGGAAATACTTTATATATTATTGAACAGCAGCCAAAAGGATATAAGATTCTTCAAATCATTTTCATGTTAAACGCCTTTTTCAAACGTGAGAACTTCAATAGATAACGATCCTGTTTACGGCTTCACCTCTTTGCCCAGATGTAGATAACGTTAATACGCGCCACAAAAAAGCCTTGTTTATTTATGGCGGCAAAGCTTCCTCTTTTAACGGTATTCACTTGGCACTGCATTTGCTATTTTGTGAAAAACGTAGATGGGTTGGAGACTAATTTTGACAATTCCTCTTGCATTAAATCAAAGAGAAATGGGTCAACTTTTCTTCACGAGAACTGCAATCGACCGAACTTCTCTAACAGGGATTAAAGTATTTCCTTTTATGAATTCGCTTCTTTCCGACAAAAATCGAATTAGAATTTTTATTTTTTTGAATATAAATCTCATTCACGACCTTCGCAGACAGCTTAATGCCTCTAATGATACTAAAGATCGGAATATTTTTTCAAAAGTTTAAATTTATTTTGCAAATAGCACAAAAAATAAATAAATAAATAAATAAACTTTAATTTCATTAATTTCCGGGTTTCGCCGAGATATATTTTTCTTAAGTAAATGAACCCTGCACTTAAAACTATATATCATCATAATTCTGATTTTAATACGCGTTTAAATATAAAGTTAATATTTATGGTAGATAAATTATGCATGTTAAATTGAATTTAAATATCATTTATTTTTTTATTTCTAACATGATTATTGATAATTCGATTATCATCACATTAAAAGTGATTTTTACAAGCCTTGCCGAAAGGTTTCCTTAATTTAAATCAAAGATTTACGTAGAATAATGTCTAAGATTGCCAAAATTAAAAGGTTTTGTTTATCAAGAGGGGTTAATCCCACTTCAAGGCTTCAACTATTTTTAACTGACGTGAATAATCCTAATTTATAGATAATATTTTGTGAATCCCCAGTCATAACTTATCCTTAATACTGAAATAGTGGATGAATTATATTCTAAATTTAATCAACGAAATTATAGCAATATTTTTATTTCGCAAAATTAAATATCAAAATTATTTAAGCTTAAAAAGAAAATTTGTCAAAATTTATATAAAATTAACTTTTAATACGTTAATAAGTTTAACTTTTAACGTATTATTCGTTATACTAAAAATGAGAATAAAGAAAATTAACGATAACAAATTTCATGAGGCAGCATAAGCAACATATGTTAATCCTTTTTATATTATAGTACTATTTACGTATAGTTGTACAATAAATAAATAGTTATTATTTTTATTATATTTTATTAAAAAATAATATACTTAAATTTTATTTTATCAGATACTACTCAATATAATTGAAGTGTTTGAGGCAAGAACAACTCATTTTTTAAAGTTTCTACGGAAAAAAACACCTTAAAGTTCAAAATTTGCCCTGTATTTTGTTGAACATTGTTGAATTTCTGGTCCTATGGTGTAGAAATTCAATAATGTTCAACAAAAGAGACTGAATTAATGTTCTTGCCTCAAAGTCTTCAGTTACTGTATTCGCAGATCAACAGGTTTAATTTTATTTATGAAAATATATATAACAAGTCTCTTCATTTAATATTTTAAAAATTAATACATTTTTCGTTTTCAATAAATGTTTCCCCACTTTCCACGACTTTCATTAATAGAATGTCGAGTCTTTTTAAGTTTAAATTTCTTCTCAACATCTTCGGTCTACCAATGGCAGAGTGGATAAAACCACTAAAAACGCATGGGTTTGTGCCACGTGGATCCTTCCGGGTTTTCATTACGTGTTTAACACTTAACAAGGGACTCGTTTTCCATAAAAAGTTCTCCCGGGAGACGCCCCTTGGCAGATCGCCCGTGTTTACGTTGATTATTCTATCAACCCTATCCTAACATTTTATTTATTATTAATTTTTTTACATTAACTGAGTTAGATTTTACATTAATTAAGTTAAATTTTATTATCTATTCATTGAATAATAATATACCGCAATTTAAAATGTATATTTCAAAAAAGAATTCTTTTTTTTTTTTAAAGCTCTCTCAATGCCAAGTTTTTGTGCATAAAACTTCATCAAATTGTCAATTTGTCAAAAGTATGAAAAAATAACAAGATTTTTTTTTTTAATAAACTGCAAAAACTTCATTAAATAATCATACAGTATTTTAACTAGACAAGAGGAAAATACATACGGTATATTTAATCACTGTTAAAATGTATCTACTCACGTGCTTGAGGCAGATCCCTGTCGCTTTCTTGTAATCTGATGCGGTTTGGGTTCTGATACCATGTTGACATCTGGAAAAATTATAAAAATACGTAATTATGAGATCAATAAGATAGTTTCACAATAACTATTCAATAAGTACTGTATCATTATTTGAAACTACCTCATTAGTATTTGAATTCTAATTTGCATTTACAGATTAATGTTGATAATTAAGACGAATATAGAATAAGTATTAATTATTAATTACATTTCCAATAACAAGTTACGTAATTAATTGATAAATCATAAGAAAAGTTTGGCATTTTAAATAACCGAATAATAATATTCTATCTAAAGTAGTGTATGTCGATAAAATATTGTCCAAATTGCCACTAAAGAAAAATTATTTCGCGCATGAATAAGTTTTGTAATCAAAATGAAAAAAAGTCTCCATTTTTGTGGCTTTGACCTTTAATTAATAATATAAAATCAGGTTTAATATACTACAATGATAGCGATAGAATTGCGAGAATAAAAACAAATATTTGTATTTATTTTAATTCCTAACCATTGTTAAACAGAAAGAAAAATCTTATTGATATCAAGTTCAAAGATGTAATAGTGTTGAATCTCTAAAAGAAAAAAAAATAAGAGAAAGAGACATATTCCTTTAAAAGGTATACATGATGCTACTAATTCAACTTCTAATTAATTGTTAAAATTCCGTTTCTGAGCACATAAATCCTATAATAATTAGATGACTAATTAGACATTATACTATCGACCAGAATAGCATAGATTTTAACGATCTTGTATTAAGTTATATAAGGGACTTAAAATATATAGGCCTATTTACAGACGTATATTATACAATGCAATTCATAAATAATGGTTGTGATATTAAAATTTGTCATCTTATATCGTAATGCTTTGTCACTTTATCGACACAGTGTCTTAATTAGCACTGATTATTATAGAATTTGTATGCAAAAACCCCTATACATGCTCAAATTCTATGATAATTATACACAACTGCCATTGTCTAAATGAAATAAAAATTGACACTACACTAAAAATTACAATAACTAGGCAACAAGAGAAATCCAACCGTAATGTTTGTTATAAATCTGTTAATTTTACTTAATAGAACATCGATCTCAGTTGTACCATGCCAAAATTAATTATCTGGGTAGTTCTAGGATTAATGTGTCCTATTCCTTTCTATTGATCATTTCTATTGTATGTTGAATATTGATTGATTGATTATATGTTAATTTTCATCACAGACATTAAATAATGCCTAACTAAATATTTAATATCAAATAGAATTCAACAGTTTTAATATTATAAAATAAAGTTTTAAAATTGAGAATATTTTCTAATTAACTAATGTACTCAAAATTAGTTTAGGATATAACAGGTAAATAAAATTTAAATATATAATTTACATAGTTTGTTAAAGTTTATATATTTGAAAAGATCATTTTCATTAAATTAATTAAAATCTTAAAATAAGATTACTTATATTTAGCTTTTCTCATTAAGTCTATTATTAAAATAACTAGTGAAGTACTTAATAAATTAATAATTTATTACGTTTTTCATAATTGAGCTTTATCAAACGCGAAAGAGAATAAGGAAAATATTATAAAAACGATTCATTATTATGATAAATATTCATAAAAAGTAAATAAATACAGTGAAACGTCGAAATTCCGGACTAATTGAAGCCGGATCTCATCCGGTTTTTCAATTTGTCTAGATTTTCAAATATACACACGTGTAAATTCACATTTTATATACTGTAAACTCCAAATACTATTCTTCAAGTTTATGTGTTCTAAGTTCAATCCATCATAAGAAATGTAGAAATACAAATATTGAAAATATAATTTACAGAATCACAATATTTATAACAAAAAATACACTAAATCAAAATTTCAGAATTCCGAATGAATGTTAGAACATCAAAACAAAGTTAACATGAAAAAGATCTTTTAATATCCAGTTTTCGATGGTCGAATTCGGATTTTCGACGCTTCACCGTATAAGCAAACTTTACCTAAAACTTGTCCAGCTAAAGTTCTTCCATCTTCTCCCATAATAGCATTTCTTGCATCCCAGGTATCTGTGAATTGCACGAAAGCATAGCCTTTGTGCATAGAAATTCCGATAACAGAACCATATCTCTGAAACACTCTGCCCAGCTCTTCTTTTGTTACTGAATAAGTATTGAGATTACCTACGAAAAGACGCGAATTAACTGATTGTGGGTCTGGGCTATTTGTATGGTTTCCAACTCGAGTCATGGCTATCTGTCAAATAATGATAATCGTAAATAAATATTAAAATCTTATTTGTGATTTTATTCAGAAAATACTTTAATAATAAAAATATAAATTATTCTAATCTTTATTTATTTTTTTTTAAATTTAATAAAACATTATCAAATTTCTTAGTAACTGTTTTATAAATGGTCCAATAATATACAGTAAAATCGCTACTTAGCGACCAGATTTGGCCATTGATGGGCCATCGAACACTGGTGTGGTTTCGAGCCTCGCCAAAGGGATGGCCACGTGGAGTTTTCTTCACGTTTGTAGTACCTAATTAGGGGACAGTTTTCCTTATAAATTATTCCCGGGAGGCACACTCCTCGGCAGATCGTCCACGTGGCGTTTTGTCGTATACCAACAAACAAAACTAATGCTTCCGAGCAAAAATAATCTTTATGAGGGTGATCTTTTAGAAAGGTTTTACTGTATTTTGGATTTTGAAATTAATTATATCATTTAAATATATTAATTCAAACTTAGAATGTAAAAATTATTTAAATACATACTCAAATAATTTTTATTTCATGTTAATTTTTACACTAAATGGTTTTAAGCTAAATTAGGCCTATATTTATTCGTTAAATTTAAATAATTAGGCTACAATAATTTTAAATTATAATTAACGTAAAAATTAAAAATAACAAATTTTACGTAAAATTTATTATTCAGTTTCTTTATATATATACAGTATAATATTTGCATTAAATTTTGTATTTAAATTACGTTTAGAAATTTAAATTTATTCCGACCATTTCAAAATTTATGACGTTGAAAGTTTTATTTTGTAGTTTTGAGATATATAAAATCCAGGAAAGAAAGATTTAAATGTTTATTTTATAATATGTTTAAACAATTTTTATTATTAACTTCACTTTCATAAATGCAAATTATACTTACTTAGTACTTAGTACTGTACTAATAATGTGCATTCGTGATATTAATTAATATAAAATTATATATTATAAAGTACAGAATTATTATTACAACATTTAATTATTCACTATAAATTAGTTACATAATGCTTTGGTCTCGACCATTGGATAATAGAATGATTTATTTTTGTCTCTGGAATGCTGCATTCATTACGTGTTTAATCGTAATGTTTATGTCAATGCTTTGTACGTTATACATGTAATTAATAAAATAATGTAACATTCGGTACTCCATGCTGTGTATTATTTCTTAGCACAATTAAGAGGATTGATCGAGAATATGCGTTACATAATTCTGAGGGTGGATATGTGACGGCAGTGCTATGGAGAAGTGGTGCAACCAGAAACTTAAAATAGAGGAGAAAAATTTTAGCCGGTGTTTTATTATAAAATTTATAATAAAAAACTTGCTTTTTATAACGCCATTTAAACATTATAAAAAAATCGGGGGAGAGGCACAAGAACCTTATTGTGCCACTGTTACAGAGCGTTACAGGAGATGGGATGGTAGTTAAAAGGATAAAAATAGTGTTATGTAATTTTTGGACGTTTTCTATGTCGTAGGCACATAGAACATTCAACTGAATATTTCCTAGACATATTACAAAATGTCAGAATATTGTCAGACCTATTTTTAATACAGTGCATTTTTATTATATTTTATATAATAATCAACGAAATTCATTGATGTTGTAATATAAGAAAATATTTGAAAATAAATAAAAATCAATTATAAGGTCCATTGCCAATATTAAACAATTCATTAGTAAATTGTTTAAAGTTTATTTAAAGGTAATAATTATGGATTACAACTGAATTAATGGATTACAATTGAAGACATAAGTGTTATGTTACGATCATTCGATATCCAATTGTCCTGCATGGATGAAGGTGTAATATATCCGTCTCTCACATATCACCATCAAAGATCTCAGAAATTAAACGGCAGTGTGATATTCTCTGCGACGCTATTTCGTGGATACATTTACACCTAAATAATTATATAACAAAAACTTAACATCAATTCACTCAAAACTTTGATATTGTAACATGACACCTTCATCCATTCTTGTCTTCAGTTTATTATTGAATTGTAGTTTAAATTTCGAACATAGAAATAAAAAAACAAAGAATGAAAAATAAATAAATAATGTTTTAGGAAATGTATTTTGCATTTTTCGTTTCATTTTACCTGAAATATTTTATCCTTTTCTTTCATATACTGCTGTCTAATTTAAATATATAATATTTAAAATACTTAATATGTTATATAATATTTTTTAATAAGTTATAGAAGTTAATAGAAAGAAAAAAAACAACGTTAAAATTTATATTACAGTATAAACGAAAAAAAAAACAAGCCAACACTTGACAATAATTAATTCAGTTGTCAATTATTACCTTTAAATAATTGTGAATTACCATTAACTTCATTCAGATCAAGATAATTCTAGGGAATGTATTTCAAACAATAACATTTGTTTTTCGTCAGCCTGTTTTCACGAAGGCAGATAATAATTTAAAGAAAGGGAAAAACAAGAAATAAAATTTTATTTACATATTATGTATCATATAGTCTCTTCGGTCTTACATTTATCGTCTCAAAAAATTTCCAAATCATTAACATAAAAACAGATGTGCTGTGCTGTGTTGAAGGTCAATCTAAAGTCTCTGCAAACAGCATTGCTGGCTACCATTTAATTAATCCTAACAATTTCTTTAAACACTACTTAATTAAATAACCCTAATCATAAATATATTTATATGTTAAATAAGCATTAAATTATCAAATATAATTATTTGATAACTTAATGTTTATATTATATTTATATTTTCAAGCAACACGTCTCACAATAAACAAAATTAAAATTGACTATATAATCCTGGGGTGTAGCAAAGGAATAAAATCCACTCAAAATATAATTTTCTAACCTAATTTTCTCCATAAATTATTTCTTTATTTATTTATAAAACAACTTGTATATTTTAAAACTTTATTGAATAAATGAGCACAACAATTTTAAAGAAAAGATAATGTTTTATAGAAAATTAAGTTGTTCGTTAGTACAGTATATGCTTTAAAATATCTGATAATAAATGTTTTAAGTATACTATAATTTAATTTTTATTAATAAATACTATTTATTAATTATTTTAAACTTTATTTCCCAAAATATAATTAATTAATTAGATATTTTTGAAATCTAAAATATATAACTCTTGGATATTTTTAAAATTAAAGAAAGATTAAGTTAATAATAATTAGTTTATAGAAACATCTAACAATGTTTAAAAAATATTTCCATAACATTGGAATGGATTCTGTTTGATACTATCAAGCATCACAGAGAGTGAGATATAGAATTAATATGATGTAGATATTTATCTGTTTAGAAAACACAAAACTGTTTCATCAACACTAATAAATACCTTTTATAAATAATAAACAAAGCGAAAAACTTTCAGTTTCAATGTCGTAATTCTTCTTTTCGAAACTTTTCTTAATTTCGAATTCTTTTCCTAGAATTCCAGATTTAGAAACAATTTTTTAAATTGCATAAACTCTGACCCAGTAACTTTGGGCATTACAATTAATAATATTTGACCAGCTCACAGTGGCCGAGTGCATAAAATCACTGAATCGCAGGTCGCAGGTTCGTACCTGACCAACGGGCTGGCTACGTGAAGTTTTCCGGTTTTCTTCATTTTCTTTTTTCTTGTTTTTTTAACTCTTTCCGTCCTGTGGGCACTAAAAGAATCTCTTTTAGCAAGCCCATTATGGGTTTGGCCAGGTTCACAATGGGGCGGCCGGGTGGTAAGGGACGGGGCCAGACATATCCGGACGGTTCTTCACGTGTCTAACACCTAAATAGGAGTAGTTTGCTATAGAAAATACTTCCGAAAGGCACTCCCTTGGTGTGTTGTGTTGCCTTATTTCATCAATCTAATTTTTATCAATTATTTTCTCTGTCATATACGGTTTTTGAATAAACAAACATTCTATAATAATAATTAATGATTTAATTGAGTTAGCATAAAATATTGAAACTTATTGAGTAATTAAAAATTGTATTGTCATGCTGTTCAATTCTTGATGTGTTACGTCTTAAAATTAATGAATTTATATAAAGTAATATGCGCAACATATCCTATAAGTAACAGATTTAAATGTTGTTATAGTAAACAAAATTATTTTGGTATCGATCCATAAGAAAAATAATAAAAGAAAAAATAATAATAAGTTCTTAAATCTTGTTCGTGACAATTTTTAAGTAAAAATATATTTAAAAAATAATTGATAAGTCGATTTAAATGATCAAAATTTGTGAGATAAAAACATGAAGATTATAAAATGTGAAGTATTGCACGAAGTCGATTTCAGAACCGAGAAGCTTGAAATTTTTAATATCAGATCCGAGAAAGTCAGCAGCAGCTTGACTTGAAGATCTGATATTGGAATTTTCTGTTCGATTAGCTTCCGGAATTGCTTTTCTTTATGAGAGTGTGACATCTGTCCCTAAAAAAAAGGAAGGCGAGAAAAACGGGATGGCTCCTATAAAACGCCAACTCTTTGTAATTCTATTACTTGTGATTACTATACAATGATTTTTTGGAAAAAAAAGAATCTAATTGGAAAAATGAGATTAGAGAAGTATTAATTAGTCTCATCTACAAAAGAGTTTAATCGTTTTAGAAGTATGGATCTCCATAACATTAAAATAATCGACGAAGGCAAAAAATCCTGTAAATAAAATTGAAAGCATCGTTGACAGTACAAAAGACAAAACTTATTTAATTCTTTCAATTCATGTTTTCAAACTTATAAATTAACTTAATGTAATAAAGTATATTCATTAAAATTAATTTATCATATTTTAATAAAAAAATACAATTTTCTAATTGTGAGATATAAACTTGTTTTGATCATTGTCCAAAGGCGTCATTTCCGCTCTGGATGAATCGGGTTCGAATCTGGGCTGTCGAAAAACCCTATGAATTTTTCGAGCGGATATATAGGGTTCCATCACTCACAACCCCGCCACGATGGGCTTGAAAAAAGACCCTTTCAGTGCCAACAGAGTGGCAAGTCTCAAAAAAAAAAAAAAAAAAAAAAAACTGTTTTGATTTCTCTTGATTAAAATTTATTTACTTACCAATAAATTTGTTTTATAACTTAAAACTAAGTATAATTTATAATTTTTGAAATGTTAAATAAAAATCTAACTTATAACTGAAAACACAATTACTACAAAATAATTTCAACTAAGTTTGGTTTGGTTTTATTCGATTAAGGCAACACGACACATGGGCGATCTGCAGAGGGGGAATATCTCACGGGAGGTCTTTTATGGGAAACTGCACCTATTTAGGCGTGACTAACGTGAAGAAAACCCAGAAAACTGCACGTGGCCGGCTCGTAGGCGGGAAGTGAACCCTGACCAACTACCAGTGTTCAGTGGTTTTATCCACTCGGCCACCGGTGGGCACAATTTCAACTACTTTGTTGTATCACGATATAATTGAAAAGGAACCAGAAAGAAAGAGGAGATTCTTGCACCTGATGGTTGCACAGGCGAACCGTGTACTTGCCTCTACGGACATACGTTTTGTGTTTTGTTCGTTTTCGGACCCATTTTCCGTTAGGCGCATGCAATTCTGTTTTTTCCCTCACTTTGACTCCACTGTATCTCGAAAACAAAGTCATGGACCTCCATTTTTATTACATTTTTGGATTCCTCATTACAATTAATGGAAAATAGTAAAGTTTTATCAAAATCGGCCCACAAAATTTTGAGAACGAATACAATTCTATAAGCCACACAACAAAGGCTTCGCTGATGCTCCGCCTCAATTACGTTAAATACCACTTGTAGATCAATTAAAAATTGAAGCAAATTATAATGAAATTATGAAGCAGATAATAATTATATATAAATCCAACCCGATATATCTTAATAGACAAATGATACAGCTGGATTCTTAACGGGCTATACTATGACTAATTGATTAAATTTAACACGAAACGACGGCTTAACCACTCTATCCCCAGTCCAAATTACTTAATATTTTTATAATTAATTAGTCATATAGCCCGACAAGAATCCGGCTATATTGTTTGATAGAAACAGATAATAGTATGGATTATAGACTATATAAAATTATGTAGTGTATGTCTCGTGTCCAGAAATGATCTTCTAACCATAAATAGAAGTCCAAGTACATTCTACAGAATGATTCTCGTCGAATTAGATTCTGGAGAGAGCGCTGCTACAGTTCCATGTGAAGAGTACAGTTCCATTATGAAGAGAGATCATCTTGCAGTTAATGGTATCATG
This sequence comes from Centruroides vittatus, assembly GCF_030686945.1. Classification (NCBI taxonomy): domain Eukaryota; kingdom Metazoa; phylum Arthropoda; class Arachnida; order Scorpiones; family Buthidae; genus Centruroides; species Centruroides vittatus. The sequence continues at coordinate 1,789,371 of NW_027122345.1, forward strand.
GTCTGAGGCGACATTACGTTTGATGGCTGTACTGAACTCCACGTTTTTGCAAAAATTAGCATCACTGCAATAATGTACAAATACGAGGTTTTGGAACCCCCATTTGAGATTTTTCCGAAATGCTGTGGGTGCAGATATTCCATTTTCATAGACGATAATGCCGGCACACATAGAGCTTACTCGTCAATGACTTTCTTGACAGTGAAAATATTTGCTACATGTTATCAAAATCCCCTAGAATGTGTGGGATGTTCTAGGGAGGCGAATTGAATTCAGCCATCCTCTACCAGGAACACTCTAGGAGATTCAGGATGCTCTTTTACAAGAATGGCTTTTACTGCTCACGTTGCATGAGCAATCGCTAATGCAATGTGATTGTGGCAGCCACACGCCATATTAATCATTTTCTGCGCAAAATGATTTACGATAATGCTTAGTATTTTTACTTGTTACTTTTGATACGACGTATTTTAAGTTTGCTTTCTAATTGTTTCATTGCATAAAGAATATAATGTTTTGCATGTTTGTTAACTTCCACGCTGTTTTGATCAATAGTTTCTGAAACATAGGCCAAATTAATGGTTATGCGTATTTTTGGACATGAATGCATATTAAATTCGGAATAATTTTATGAAATTAAATAAGCTGTCCGTAATTTAAACCGTTCATTTTCATTAATAAAGTTAACAAATTTCTGTAAACAAGTTCAAATAAAATTGGAAAATAATAATAATAAATAAAAAAAACAATCGCCTATTTTTTAGCGATAACCATCATCTGCAAGTTAAATTTATCACTGTTATAAATAAGCAATTTAAAAATATATTTATTTAACAATCTCAAAGATTATCCACATTTTTAAAAGTAATGTTTACTTTGCAATTTATTAAATCTCCACGCGTCAATCTTTCTATATTTAGATTATTTTCTCACACTTAGTTTCATTTATCTGAATCTTCTCCATTCCTAACCTATACCTTTAAATAAAACTTCATTTTTCCCCTAAGAATGTGGAATGTTATCTCTTAAATATGTAAAAAATGTACTATTCATTTCTCAGATAGTAATATTTAAAAGTATGGGATTGGAATTTTTTTTCTTTTTGAAACAACTGTGGACATATTTTTTACATAAATTCTAAAAATATATAAATATACAATTTTTATTATAAATAAAATTGAAAACTGAAAATTTTTTCTGATGGTCAACTACAGTACGAAAAACTCTTGTATAAATAATTCTAATGAATTCGTTTTACCATTAAAATTGAGAGAAATTTTTACGAAATATTTTAATACTTATTCTGTTACAATTAAAAGAAATTTTATTCATTTAGAAATTAAAACTATGCATTTCTTTAAAACAACTTTTTAATTCGTTAATTTAATTGTGTTTTAAATATAATTATTGTCTTTTAATATCAATAAAAAATTTTTGATAAAATTCTTAACATTTCAAAATAGCAAATAAAAATAAAATAGCTCGTTCTAGAATGGAAATAACAATAATAAAATTATTTAAAGACTTCAAAAGATGTAATTTTTTGCTAATAATCATTAATCATAACTATTAATTCGATAAAATAGTTTGAATTTTTTAAATATTAAATATTAATATCAATGCTATTTGATAATTTTCTCTCTATGTATATATATATTTTTACTCTTTCCGCACTTAGTAACTAAAAGGCCTTATTTCCATACAATTTTGCTAAACCTTTCCAGAAGAATAAAAAATAATTGATATAAATCAAATCTGTTCTGATTATTTTCTTCAGTAATGACTTGAATCTGGAAAGAAAACTAGATAACAAGAGAATCAAATTCTGAATCTGGTCTTCTCTTATAACCATAACAATAATGACGAAACATGTTATAGCCTACAGCCTTTCTGATGACAAGAAACAAATATCGTATTTCCTCGATTAAACTCCGGGCAATAAAGGTGCTATTGAAAATAAACCCTGGGTTGAAAAGCACATGCATAGGGTAATATAGTTTAGAGTTACAGGTAACAAGTTAAATTAAAAATTCGACCTATTCCAATTTAATCTAAGGTTCATGAGAACATTATTGGAAATAAAATTATAAATATTATCGAATATTGCGCGTGAGGAAGTCACGATCGAACTCATAAATCGAGAACATAGCAAACGAAGAGCAATCAGGAAAAGTCGAATTGAACCCATAAATATAGTCAATAAATAGTTTTGATAGTTTCGAAAATGTACAAGTATTTTTTTTCTTTTTTTCAAGTTTTCAAATAAACCCCAAGGAATACGTACGTTTTAAAAATAACCCCCCCAGGGTTTAATCGAGAAAACACGGGATTACTTTGATTATACAAGAAAGAATCACACACCTACAAGTGGCCTAGTGGATTAAAAAAAAAAAATCACTGAACACTTGTTGATCGCGGGTTTGTGCCTGACCAACGGGCTGGCCATGTAGAGTTTTCCCAGTTTTCTTCATGTGTCTAACACCTAAATAAGGGCCAGTTTCCTGTAGGAAGTCCTTCCGAGAAGCATTTTCTCTTTGACAGATTGCATTATCCCATTAATCCTTCAATCCTACTGAACACATTTTTGCTTACATATAAGTTTGCACATTAAAATTTAATTTCTTATTATCCAAACGTTCTTTCTACACAGAGCTCTAAATACCTCCTCCCGTTTGATTATAACCGCTATATATATATATAAGCTTATAATAAAAAATATCCATTGAATCATAGGAATAAATGTCTTCAGCTAAACAATAATGTAAAAGTGATCGTAAATGTGTATTTATTTTGCTATGTCTGTATAAATTGCTTGTATAAAATATTTAACACATACAAATTGTTAAATCATACAATATAGATATTTAAATCTCATTAATAATATAAAGCAACCCAAAGCATGGGCAATCTGCCTATTGATCAGACCCCACGACCGAGGTTTAGTGGTTTTATCCACTCGACCACTGGTGGGCCACAATAAATAAATTGAAATTATTATATACCGTATATTGCATTACAATTTTTATAATCATCATTTATATAATTTAACATATAATTAATTATATTTAATAGATAATTATAAGTTTTAACATTCATTTAAATATGTGTAATGAAATAAATAAGTTATTTATCTGAAAGAATAATGTTTCTGTAAATCAATATTAGAAATTGGAAAAGAATAAAACTCCGTATTTTATATTTATTTAAATTATAATAAACTGGAAAAAAAATGAAAGAAGTTTGTTATGTAGTCGTAGAAAATTGATTTTTGAGTACAGAAATCATATTACAGAAAATAACTAATGATAATATATTTATCGTTAATTTTTTTACAAATATCACATTTATTGATTTAGCAATAATTATGAATCAAAAACTTTCCTTGATTATTAACAAATTATCAATTTACTTTATATTATTTTAAATATAATAACGTTTGTTTAATTTTTTGGGTTAATGTTAACTTAGGTAGCCAAGATGGTGGCTCGTCTCTAATTCCAGCAAGGAAACAGTGGGACGCACGTTCTAACCTAACCTAACCTATTCTAATAATTTGGTTGCTAATAATTATGGTAATTTATTAGAATAGGTTAGGTTAGGTTAGGTTAGAACGTGCGTCCCACTGTTTTCTTGCTGGAGTTAGAGACAAGCCGCCATCTTGGCTACCTAAGGTAACATTAACCATTTTTATTTTAAAAACATTGATATATTGACTATCGTCTAGAAGATAAATAAATGTAGATTTTTTTATATGATATATTAAAAAATCTACATTTAAAATAGGTTTTTATTTCAGAACTGAACCTATCGAACTTCGCTTCAATATGATTTGTATTACTGCTCACATTGGAGTTCATGTATCAAACCATGTATTACTCACATTACATATTTGGTTTCGGATTATCTAGCCCATCACCGTTCTCATTTAGGATGATAAAGATTGATTATAAAAATTACCTGAAAAAATTCGGTTATCATATTTCAATACAATTTTTTTTTTTTAATTACAATAAGGAAATTTATAAAAATTTCATTATTACTTTCTCAGCTGTTATGTTGTTGATCGGTCAAAAATGACCACCCCAAGATTTTTACATTTTGTGACTCGGGGGACCTTGAAACGTCGAGAAATGCAGAAAAAATGTCGGGGTTTTCTGCGTATGGGGGACAAGATTTTGTTTACCTACTTTGAAGCTTTTTAACTCCTATGCTTTTTGTCGAAAACTTCTGAAATTTTTCAGGGAGGTTTGTTTATTAGGGGAATCGATGTTATTAAATTTTGGTGGTTAAAGGTCAAAGAAGTGGAAAGATAGAGGATGGGTCGTGTATTATATCTCGACTGGGAACGAACTTCAAGTTCGTTATTAGCATTTGCAATTCTTTATAAAAACTCGTCTTTACCCTCAAAATTAAGATTTTTGCCGTTTTATATGAATTAGTAATATAAAAACGTTTTAAAATTAAAACTGATGACGCCACACAGAAATTTTTAACTCTTGCCGGGAAATTTACACAACTCGTTGATAGATTTTTATTGATAATAGGCTATTGAATAATCAAGTTACTTCGACTTAAAAAAGTAATAATTGAATTCGATAACTGTTATATTAATGTGTTTGTAATTCATTTTCATATGCATTATTAAGATTGATTAAATGTTTTCTTGAATCTTAATATAATTTACCTTTTAATCTATGATATTGCATTTAATATTCAACTTATATGTGGATAAAAATAGAAAAATTTGAAATCTTATTTTTGAGTGGAGTCGTTATGTTTCATATAATTACAAATGAAACAGCGAAAACACTGGAATTTTACTGCACAAAAATCTGAGACACTTTGTAAGAGAATAAACTATTTTGATTAGAAAATATTTTATGTTTGTGTATTCTTGTCATTTTTATGCCTTAAATATTGTGTTGGCTATTTATAATTAGCATGTATTCTTCCAGATTATATTTTTTATTTATTCTTAAAATCAGTCAGCATTTCTAACATTGTTTTGCTACAAGAAAAAAATTAAAGGTCATTAAGGACCATCAGTGGCCAAGTGGATAAAACCACTGAACCATGATCTGACAAGAGCATTTCTAACATTGTTTTGCTACAAGAAGAAAATTAAAGGTCATTAAGGACCATCAGTGGCCAAGTGGATAAAACCACTGAACCATGATCTGACAAGAGCATTTCTAACATTGTTTTGCTACAAGAAGAAAATTAAAGGTCATTAAGGACCATCAGTGGCCAAGTGGATAAAACCACTGAACCATGATCTGACAAGAGAAAGTGCCTCATGGGGGGACTTTCTGTGGGAAACTGGCCCCTATTTAGGTGTTAGAGGCGCAAAGAAAATTTATAAAACTGCACGCGGACAGCGAGTTGGTGAGGCACGAACCCGTGACGAAGTCTCAGTGCAAATTATTATTGATATATCCTAACATTGAGATAAAAGAAAAGAAGAAAGAATCTAGATTAAAGACGTCTAATTTATCTATTTAGAATTATATTTATAAATAAAATCCAATCAAATCAAAATCATCACCAAGTAAAAATGTAACTTACCATTAAAACACTTAAAATTTTATTTGATTAAATAAGGTCGAATGTTTATTATTTCAAAAGAAAATTATATCCTTACAGAATGTTAAGATAGAAAATGATATTCAAAAAGATTTGCAATGTAATTTTTCCTGCATAGTGTCTTATGATAAGAAGCAAAAGAGAACAAATTTTGAAAACTTTAAGCAAGTAATGGAAAGATTATAGTAAATTATACTGTTTATTTCTTGTTCATTATTTCAATAGTGAAGAAATGCGAATGGAAAAAGTCGATGATCAATTTTATTCTAGAAGGCTCCTTTTAGCCGTTCCGGATGAAGGAAATCTTCTATTTAGTTCGCGCGTAATCCTATTCTTTAGGATCACTTCTCAGATTCGCTTCATCAACTTTACCTTTGCTTCTTGGCGATCGTTCCGAAACACACGCCATATCAGGTTCATGAGTGAAAGGAGTCTTTCCTCACACTACATTCCTATCTTTATGCTCCTCCCAATAAATTGCCGCTGGGTGCAGATCCCACTAAGTAGACCCTTACCATCATTTTCCAGATCAGATTTTGCGGGGATGTCAGTTCACATAAACAAACTGACGATCTATGAGTTTGTTTACTTTCTGGCTCCTCCAGCACTTGACAGGTGGCTGTTCACAATTCGGTGGACGTTGATGGGTCGCGACATGGGTGGCACGTCACACTTTCTCATTAATAATAATAATAATAATAATAATTTGTTATCATATAGATGTTATGACAGTTTTATTTGCAAAATATTAATCATAATTACTTATAACATTTATTTAAATTTGTTAAATTTATCAATCTTTTTCATGTCTGTAGTCGGTACAAATTATTCAAACACGATTTCTCTGGATTTTTAATGATTCATACGTTAAGTTAATTAGGCTATAAGATTTATTAAAAAGACAAAAGAAACTTTATACTAACAAATTCTAAAATAATGTTCGTTTACTTTTAGTAAAATAAGCATTAAAGTCTCGTCTTAATTAGTCTTATAGCTTAATTAATAATGTATTATATTCTCCAATTTATAAATCTCAAAGAGAATATTTATCAAGAGATTCATTCCTAATATTTTAGTAAAAATCGTTCATTAATTTTGCACTATAATCAAAGATGGAATAAGATTTCTGAAAAGATCATTTATGTAAAACTTATACTAGAAGGAATCATCAATAGCTTACATTTGAAATGATAAAATTATCTGCTTAATATATTAATATCCAATTTTCATTCACTTAATTCTAAGAGAAATATAAATATATTTTTAAATGTATAATTTTGGCAATTTAACACTGTATTCAATTATAATTTTATCGTAATATTATTAAATAAAAAATATAAATCTATTATTTCAAAATTATTATATACAAAAGGATATAAAGGTTACACTGGAAAATAATTTATTTACAATTTTCAGTTATTCTTTTCCCCTTCTTGCTGATAGGAGAAATGGTATGTAATTTAAATTGATTGGGTCAATGAAAATTTAAGTAGGAAAGGAATTGATGAACGATCTGCCGGGGGAGGGATACCTCCTGGGAGGACTTTTTATGAAAAACTGGCCCCTAGTTATGTGTTAGACACGAAGTAAACCCGGAAAACTCCACGCAACTAACCCATTGATGAGGCGCCCCGCGACCGAAACACTAAATCAGTATTCAGTGGTTTAGGAGTTGCCCATAAATTACGTAATGAAAATATGGGTGGAAGGGTGTGCAAATAATCGTTACGATAAGTTACATGGGTGCACACTCATGTAACTTATCGTAACGATTTTGGTGGGGTTGTTTACAAAAACGTTAGATAAGTCTCGACCCTCAGATAACAGAACGATTCTGAAGTGTTGCATAAAGAACCGTACTGTTCGTCATTGCTTCGTACATGTAATTAATAAAGTAATATAACGTTCTGTACTCCATGCTGCGTATTAATCCTTAGTATAATTAAGAACGTTACATAATTTTGGAGATGGGTTTGTACGACAGCGTTACGGAGCATTACAGGGAGTTAGATGGTAGTTGAAAAGTATAAAATGTTACGTAATTAATGGACGATGCCATAGACACTGGGCCAATGATGGACGAAATAGGAAAGGGAATAAATTGAACCATTTAATTTCAATTAGTGTTTTGTATTATTTTTAAAATTGAGATTATATTTAAAGCAATGCCATTTTAATATTCATTCACATGGAATAACAAATGGATTATCCATTTCTATCGTAATAAGTTTTTTGTTTGTTTATTACGTTAGCATTTAATTTTCAAAAATTTATTTGAAATTCAAATTATTATAATTGATTGTGTCTTATTTATGCTGTGCTATTTTCTCGAATCTTATTTTCAATATTTTAAGTATTAATTATAGTTCTAGTTGTAATAAATCTAAGTCTTAATCGTTATGTATTACTCAAAATATATAATATTTGATTATTTCAATATTTATATTAGAAATATTCCTATCCCTATCACATAAAATTATTTTTGGCTTAAACTCTGCCAAGCAGTGAAACATATTAATATCATTAAAATATTAAAATTAATCAATGACTATAAAAGTTAGAATAGACTTAATTAATTTAATTTAATAAAACTAATTAAATAATAAGTTATTTACTTTGTAATGTCTGTGGATAAAATCCAGGACCTCTAAATGCGTCGTGCCCTTCTTTAAAAATATGTCTAAATTATAATGATTTCTATTAGATTTTAACATAATAATAACGATGAATCATTTTGCTCCCTTCATCTCGATTGTTATTCCATCCGTAAACAGTGAAACTCGGAACTGATTAAAATTTAATTAAGTAACTGTAAGAAAATTTACTTTTAAGTTAATTTATGGAGTTTTCTTAAATTTAATAAAAAGAAAAATTTGCATAATATGTCAGGTTGATATTTTAACAAATGAAGTTTTAAACAAGTTAAAACAACATTAGTTTAATCCATATTTCATTGGAACCCAACTGATTTTGACATTACAACCAAGTTTCGTAATATACAAAGCTGTTGTATTCCGAGTTTCAACGTATTATTAAAATCACTAAGATAATATTTTCATCTCCTTTCTTATATGTACTGTATATATTGTTAAACGATGCTTTTTTTAAAAAAAATTCACAACTGAAATTCGTTTACATCTATTTGTGTACTTAAGATCAAATTTTCTCGTCTCAAGTCTATTCGACTTTGGGATCTTCCATAAATTACGTAACGCTATTTTTACACTTTGAATTACCATCCCACCCCCTTGTAAAGCCTCGTAAGGCCGTCATCCCTCTTAATTGCGCCAAGGAATAATACACAGCACGGGTACTGAACGTTACATTATTTTATTAATTACATGTATAACGTACAAATCAATGACACAAACAGTACGGTTCGCATGCAACACTTCAGAAACAAAAATGAATCATTGTTACCCAAGAGTCGAAACCCTAGCATTATGTAACGGTTTTGTAAACACTCCTCGCCCTCTTAAATGAATCGTGGCGATTAACTGCATACCCGTCAACCCACCAATGTCTGCGTTATGTAATTTATGGATAGTCCCTTTCTTGACCATAAGTTAATCAAATATCCATATCACTACACAAGTTACATTTCTGTCGTTTTAGATGTTTCTCCATTAGTCAGATCTGCTGAGCCTCTCACCAAACCATGCAAATATATATTCCTTTTTAAAAATTATATTCCTGGAATATACTGTGTTTGATATAAACAATTAACTGACCAAATTAATAACTCAGAACGAAGAGTTTTTAAATTTTAATTTATTTTCTTTTGTTTAATTTAATCGTCGAATCATTTATCAAATGAATCTTTTCACTTTTTTCGTAAATACTGGAATGCACAATACATAGACTACAAGCTTCACACGAGCCGCTAATGTTGCCTCTAATTATTTTCTGTCACTTACATTATTCTATTATTAAATTAAATTACATTAATCCTACGTCTGTAAGGGAATTTCTGCGTAAAGAACAAGTGTAAGAATTTATTTAATTGATTAAGCCATATATTATAATAAACAAATACTAAGCTGGTATTTTTTTAAATATGAAATAAAACACTTTTTCAGCAGGAGAGAAAAATAAGATTTTGGATATTTCTGATTTAACAGTTAAATTATTTTATATTTAATAATAAAGAAAATGACACTATAAACTATATGGCATATTTAATTCTGATCATTACAAGCAGATCTAACGAAGATAGCTCTAAATGATGTTTGCCTAATTTGTAATGGGATTAGAAACCATAAATGAGGCATGCTCGCCTGTGATGGCAGGATTTGCGAAGTGCTCAAAGTGGATACCGCTTCTTTACCTTCTGAAAGGCTCATTTAGTACTTGTGCGGAAGGGGATTATCGGAGCTTGTACGTTGCACAGGGTTAAAGCGAGCCTTTTTGCTCCTTATCGGCCTCCTTTTGTCCTTTTTTTGAACAAATGATATACGTTGAACGTTTCTTTATTAATAAAAAGCAGTCTTAAAGATATAAATAGCATTAGTAAAAATAGTATTAATTTATAGGAATCACTACGGGTCCCTAAGTTTCCTCAGAGCAGGGAAAAATTCCCAACTCCCCTCTCGACGGCTCTGAGGGTTATTACCAGTAAAACAGAAAAATGAGTAATATTGGTCAGAAGAGTGTTCCACATTTCCATCAATGCAAACGCATTATGAAACATTGGAAGATCAGAATGAAATTGAAATAAGAGTATATCAATAATAAAATATTCGATTGAAGTGACTTTTAGATATATGTTTTAGATATACTAACATATACTTAAATGACTTAAAACTTCGACCATACGAATAACCCAAAAATATATCAATTATATAAAACCATTTCAATTATAAATTATAAAAATATTTGTAGAATTATTATCCAACTATTCACAATAAAAATATAAGCTCTGTCATACATACCTGTACACATAATATCGTAGTTTTTTTTAAAGTTAAGATGTGATCGTTACTAATTTGTAAACTAGACAATGGGCAGCATATAAGCTTAGGCCTATATTCTTATTCCATTAATTAGAAACAAAATTATTCCTTATTTTCTAATCTTAAATTCTAAGTAATATTTTTCATATATTTGATACATTCTGAATATAAAATATACGGTCGAACCTCTAATGACACCACCGACGGCCACTTTTTTAGGAACTTCATCTTTATTTTACTTATTAATTTAAGCAAAAGCATGACAATAAATAATAATTATATATATATATTTATTTATATATCAATAAAAATACAAAAAAAAATATTCATTTTGATACATTTAAAGTTTGGATTATGGTAAAAATCGTGTAATATTCTAAAAGCAGTTTCCGAAAACACACCAATGATAAATATATCGGACAAAATATTTAATTTTAAATTATATCCACTTAAATTTTGATAATAATAAAAAGGATTTTGACATTATTTTATATTTGCACGTAAAAATTAGCTGCGATTACCAGTAATGGATTAAGAACCTCCGAGACCCCTAAGCACAGAAGATTGGGCCCCTCTACATAATTTTACATCATAAACTAATAATGTCTAATTGTAGCTATAGAATTATTTACATATTATGATACACAATTGCAGCGGTAAAGTTGCTTTATTTTTTCCAATTTCAGGGGCCCCGAGTCTCAAGGGAGGCATGTGCCTCATGTGTATAGTGGGTAATCCCGCACTGTTGTTAACTGACGCGCCGAAATCATCAAATTAAACAATTTAAACAACAGTTACGCGTAACAGATGTGAATACAGGCAACGTAACAGCATTGCCTGTACTCACGTTCGAAGTTTTCCCGAATTCAATTTACAAACATTGTAAGCTTATAGAAAACCGAAGAGCACTTACGTCAGCTTTTGGATGATTTCGATCCGTGGGATGTTGCCGATTGACTAGTCGTCGCTGTTGTGTGTTGGCACGACTACCAACAAGAGAACACTCCAGCTATTTATGACGGGATGTTTATATCCGCTAGATGGCTTCCAGATCAGCTACTTCACGTGTTAATTAACACGAGGAAACATATTTCAGAACAATATTTGACGTAAATTTACTTTATTCGGACTTTAATATATTCGGATAAATGTGAAAAAATTAAATATTTCTCGATATATTGTTTGTATCGAGAATTTCTAAACGTTAAATTTCGATTAATCTTTTATTTACAATAAAATAATTGCAGTTTATAAACATTTATTTATTATTTTGAATTATTAACAAATTATAATATCGATTTAATCGATAGAAAACGAAAGAGCTTTCAATTAATGTTAATAGAAGTGAAATTAATAAATTCGAGTGGAAGAAAATTTTCCTTAAATATAAAATTTGTATTTTTGAAGGGGGCATCAGCTTACTGCTCTGGGGACCCGGATTGAGATTTCGGGCCCCGTCATTGTGGGCCTAACCGAATCCACGATCAAAAGGCCCTTTTCGTGTCTGCAAAAATGGGTGGAAAAAATAGCTTCACTTTATCTGATATCAAATAAATCATTTAAAATAACTTTTCGTTAATTATTTTTCAATTTTATTTTTAATTTTTATCTATTTCTATTCGCTTTCTAATTTCATCATCATTGTTTTATTGTAATAAAACGTAACCAGATCAAATCTTCTCAATTACCGATTTTTTTTTTAATTAATAAACTTCAAGGACATTACTACATTTTTTTTATAGGGACAAAGTCTGCTTAAATACGAATGCAATTCAATTTATTTTGCCTTTTAGTGAATAAATTAAACTCAGCTTTCAATAGAATGAATTTTTCGACAATATTATTGATTTATGTCCTGCCTTTAAATTATATATATATATATATTTTTTTATTATTTTATTTATAGAAATGTTTCTTAGTTTTTTCCTTTCTCTAGCCTTCACTTTCTCTTTTCTTAAATTTAATTTTGACAGGTCGAAATTCTACGTCAGTGGCTCGTCTTTTTATATATTCTAAAGGTACAGCAAGCCGAATTATTAATTTCATTAATAATTTCAAACTCGTAGTATATTCAGCATACTACTAGACTTACAACTATAAAATTCTTATAAGAAAATATATATTTTTTTCAGACTTTTTATCACTTCGCATTCCACGTATTTTTGTCTCTAGCAGATGCGATGAAAAATATATTGGAATTATAATATGAAAGAATAATATGAAAATAATTTTTATATTTCAAAATTTTTCAGCTTTTCTATAGTATAAAATCATTCGGGAAAGCTGTATTATGAATTTAAAGTAAGAATTATATTATGGTTAGGTGTATAAAAAGTTGCTCCTGTTAATGATGAGCTCAGATTCTAATTAAATTTGTGTTTGAGAAGTCTCAAATTAACTTCTTGATAATATATTAATAAACAAAATTGTGTGAATATTAAATATATATGGCTCTTCCCATCCTGACACTAAAAAGACCTTTTTTTCCATCGTAGGGACAGCCGGATGCTCGAGCGGTTCGGGTGGCAGCCTACCATTCTGGGGACATGGAAATCAAATTCTGAAAGGTCAAAAAACCCTATGAATTTTTCCAGGGGTGGTCAGTTCAGATAATACATCCCCTGTCCCCCCGACCGTCTCATTGTAAACCTGGCCGAACCAATAATGAGCTTCCTAAGAAAGGCCCTCTTAGTGCTTACAGGGAGGAATAGGCCTATCGTGGATTCGAAAACGGGGCAGCCGGATGATGAGAAATGGGGTCCGACATTCTAGGAACAAACCACCCATGAAAAATTCCTGGGGTTCTCTGTCAGGATTTGATGCATGATCCCCAGAGACAGATTGGTGACTTAACCCCCACGAGCTGGTATATTATAATTTATTTATAATTTTGATTATAATTTCCGAATTCTACTTAAATAAGTATCAAAATTAATTTTTTCGCAAATTCTTTTAAGTAATTGAAGTTTAAAGTTAATTAAATTTATTAAGTCGATCGTCAACACGAAAAAATGTTATAAATTTATATCAGTTTAATCATTTTAGATGCAAGGTTCATAATAAAATATATTTTTTTAATCAGTTAAGTTCTTTTAATGATGCATTGCCATAATCATTAATCAAATTAATAGTTTCAAAAGATAAATTTTAATTGCTCGATGTAGATGTTGATTATAAAACTTTTATCATGACCAGCTTTAAATAATCTTAATTAGTTCAAATTTCTTTCTATAAATATTCCACATAGAATTTCTCCATCTTTTTTTATTCTTTAAGACAAATTTAGATCAAATGTTTAGTGATGTTTCTTATTTCTCGCACTACACAAAAAATAAAAAAATAATCGTTTTTATTGATTTTAATATTTAACGGATTCAAATCTTAATTACAGAAAACTTTAATTTTTTTTTAAAATTATTTATTTCTATTATCATATTGTTTATTTTGAATATCAGCACTAGTGTAATATTACAAATTTTTAGGTTAGAAAGAAGCTGAATGTAACAGAGATGTGGCCAGAAGGATGCTTGGCCTCTCACAAGAGCAGTTTTTATATAAATAAGTCTGAAAGTGAGCATATTTGCATAGAAACTACAGGTAAAAAGCAAGGGAGGATTTAGGGGGTGCAGCTGCATACTCTCTCCCTTCTGGGGATTTTTCTGGAGCAAAGCCGAGTAAAGTAGTAAAAAATTTCACAAGATATATTCTTTCCTTCCTGCAACCCTCTAAAGATTTATGGATCAGCTGTTGGAAAGGAGATGTAATTAGGCAAGTAGGATGTCTATAGAATATGACTAATAAAATGAATACAATCGAAAGGAATACGAAAAAAAGAGAAATACTAAAATTGATTTGAAATGAAAAAGTGAAAAAATACCAAAAAAATTAGCGTGGAGGAAGAGCGAAAGAATATTTATTTGAAAAGTTTAGAAGATATCCTTGTTAAATCAATTCTGTTTAGATGATTTATACAGATATGTAAAAATTGATATAAAGAATGGAGAGGAAAAAAAATGGAAGAAATGTGTTACTTAAAGGTCATTTCTCATTACTGAACAATGCGTGCGTTACCTGATAAAGCGGCTTTAATACAGCTGGATAAGCAAGCCGATGACAGTCCGTTTCATTTGAAATGCTACTAGTGTAATGCATCTCATCTCTATCAGATAATTACAAAGATTTTTAGCAATTGTATAAAATGTTTATATCTATGAAGAAACATATATTTAAATTTTAATGATAATCTTTTATCTGAATTATACGATTACATATAACAATATTTTTACATTATTAGATTTATATGTGATAGATTTAGATAAACGTCTGTTTTCGCGTTACGTCCAGTTTTATGTAAATTATAATTTTTTTCTTATAAAATTAATATAATAATAAGATTTTAGGACAATAATATTTTAAACAAAACTAAACATGGCATTTCTGATCGCATATTTAACGCTGGCCATCGATTTTTGAACATTGATCAAGGATTGTTAAATGAATCTATGGAATGCGTGCACTAATCTTTCTAACCTCACGGACCACTAAACTCACAATTTTGAATCCCTCAGACTACCATTATAAATTTTTTTTTTAAAACGATACAAACATCTTTAGAATAATGATCACAAAAAGTTCCATTTTACTTTATTAATATGAAATTCAGTTGTTCAATTATAACAAATTATTGTGAAGTTTGTTGCTGCTTGTTTGAAATAAGTTTATGGATTCTTGGCTCTTTTCCACGAAGGACGACAATCGCACTCATGACATTATTTATTGTTGATTATATATTGATTTATTGACATTATTGTTTATTGATAACATTCATTTCGTGTTTGGTTTTAGATTCGAATAAAAAGTCTCCAATGAATGAGAAAAAGCAACCGAGCATTTTGCATACTTCGTGTAACCTTGAGTCGATCAATGTCCAAATTTTTCCACGGACCACCAAAATTTTCTCGCGGACCATCGGTTGGCGAGACGATAGTTTATGCAATTAAATAAAGCGATAATCAACGAATCCAATAAAATTTAACAATATATATTTATATAAAATAAATAAAAATTAAGCGTAACAATCACGTGAATTAAATGTGAATGTGTAGTTTGTCTAAAATACAATTACACCGAAAAATATTAATAAACGAAAATCTTTCTATTCGTTAATTAATTTGTTAAAAATGCAATCAAACACAAATGTTGCTAAAACATTTCTTATTGAAATATAAAGGCGCTTTATAGTACAACTAAGTAAATAACACAGTCGAATTTCCAATAACGGCTACCTCTAAACTGCCCATTTTTTGAAAATTTTGTTTTTTTTTACATTGGTGAAGATTCAAACTAAATTTGACCAGTGAGATGATAAGAATAAATTGTCATAGAAATAGGATGTCAGGCTGCAATTTTTAATTAATTTAATTTAAAATATATGCTCTCCACCTCAAATTAGTAGTGGCTTGTACTGTACTGTACATCATACTTTTCCTGTTAGCAATAGAGTCGAGCTGATCATTTATCTAACTCCTTTCGGGGAGAAATTTATGAATTCAAATAACGTGATTTCCTTTTTGTATCGGAAGTACGATAGTTAATCGGGACCTTCCGCCCCTAAACTTCATATCTGATCTCGGCTTTCATCTTTTACAACTCCGTTCTCGAGATTAAGGAAGGACAGCCGACAGTGGGAATTTATAGATCTACAATTTTTCCAAATTGCAGCCCAATTACTGTATACGAGTAATCTATATTACTTGTTTGCATATCATTAGCAGTATTATTTTAGAGCTTAGTGTACTGGCGATTATGGAGTATGATGGTACAGAGCAGACTTAAATCCTGCAACTCCGTAAGAAAAAAATCCAGCAACGAGTTGCTTAACTTTCCCGGCAATATTTAAAATTTTGATGGCGCCATCTGTTATCATATTTTATTAAAAACTTTTTATATTTTTAACTATTATAAAATGGCAAAAAGCTTAATTTTGAGGGTAGGGATAGGTTTTATAAAAAGTTGTAAATGCTAATAACGACTAAAATCGTCATTAAGTCTGACCCTACTGGAGATATACACCCCCCCTTTATCTTTCCACCCCTCGTTCGGCCTTTAATCATCAAAGTTTAATAGCATCAATTCCTCTAATATGCAAATCTCCCTGCAAAATTTCAGAAATTTTCGGCAAAAAGCACAGGAATTATTAAGCTTTAAACAGGGTGAACAAATCGTGCCTCCCGCACACAGAAAATACTCTCAATTTTTTTTGCATTTCTCGCCGTTTCAAGGTCTCATTTTTTGACCAATCGCCATACTTTTAAAGCTGGCAAGAGCTTACTAAACTTTCTCAGCACTTGAACAGGTTAAGGAGCCCATTAAGAAGTCCAATACTTTTCAATTATATTAGGATATAAAATTTTAGTAGTAATAAAAGCTTAAAAGAATTTTTTTTTTGAATTGTGATAATCTCTATTTAAAAAAAATATGACATTTAAGCTCAAAGTCAAGAATATTGTAGGGTGCCATCTGTTAATAAAAGTATTTTAAATAACGTTTCGTATTATAAAAAGGCTTGATTTTGACGGATAGCGAAGAGTTTTTAAAAATATTGTAAATGCCAACAAGTAAAATTTTCATTAAGTCGACCTTTATCTCCCCACCCCCTTGAGTTCCATTACCAAAATTTAATAGCATCGATGCCCCTTACAAGTTACAAGCCAAATTTCATTTCTTAATCTTTATTATATCCTGAGATGTAAAATGAAATAGATGTCAACGTCGAAATTTGAAAAAAAAAAAAAAAAACCTCGGAGAGTGAAATCCAACACGATCACAATACTTTCCCGTGTTATGTTATGACAGCCGGAAAGTAAATTTGTCATGCAACTTATTACAAGATTATATAGTAAAAATAAAACGCAAATATCAATTTAATATATTGGTAAAAACTGAAATCAGGAATTTTTACATTCAGTTCAGATTTGTCTACATACTGCAGCTGCCGTTTTAGACCAATAACAAGTACCGTATTTTACGGACTATAAGACGCATTTTTTTCTTCGAAAAATTGCCTCCAAAATTCAGGTGCGTCTTATAGTCCGTAGCATCTTATATGTATTTTTTTAAAAAAAAAAATGCTTAAAAATTAAAGTGCGTCTTATAGTCCGTAAAATACGGTATATGGCCAAAGTTGGCGTTCCATCTGGTCCACAAGGTATTAGTGCAGTGGTTTTTTTAACCAGGGCGCCACAATACATCAGGAGTGCCGTGAAATACAGTGCTGAGCAGCGCTGCAACACTTACATATATTACTAAAACTACGAAAATCGCAATAACTCTACATTGATGAAGTAGGGGTGCAGTAAGAAAAAAAATTTACTAAGTTGGGGATGACAGTATTAGAAAAAAGTTGAAAAACACTGCCTTAGTGTATACGTCTATTATTTATAAGTAAAATGTATTCTCCAGTTCGATTCTGGTGTAGTTTAAATTTTCGTTTTTTGATCAAATTCATTTATCTCTAATATTTGTCAAAACACAGTATGTGCTAACTTCCAAAAACATTGAGACGTTTGAATCAAATACAGAAAAACAGTGTGTATGCATATTGCAGCTTAACTGCAAAGAGAAAAAGAGAGAGAGTTTATATTTTTGTTTTTAATAAATGACAATATTTACATGTTATATTACGTTATCACTGTTATAGTAAGATGCAAACTTGATAATTTCAGCATTAGTGCAGCTAATCAAGTTATGTTGTTAAATATATATACATGTTTAAAATGTGAAAAGTAGAGTCAACAAAAAGTAGTGTGTTATTTTTGAGTAAAATTCGAAAGATTACCTCTTTAGAGGATTAATTGAAACTAATTTTTCTTTTAAATTTAAAATTGAATAAGTATTTGACTTGTGTTTTACTTTACATATTTATGTTAGAAATAGATATTAAAAAAGTTTATGAACATCATATAATTTATAGAAAAGTTCCTTCTTTAACAGTCTTTTTTTCATTTATCTGTGAAGCCCACAGTCCCGATTATTGAATGTAATGTTACTGAATGTTCCAAACTATAATTAAATTTGAGTTTTATAAGATTGTAAAATTAAATTGCAAGTTTAATTTTACAATTACAGTAAAGAACACAAAGTGAAATGATGTTAAATGAATTTTAAAGTTTTAAGGCAAACTATAAATGTATTAATATCAGATAATCAGATATCCTTTGAGAAGCGGTCTATAGGCATACCCTGTAGGTCTTTTATTGATACAGTATTAATGGTGCATGTTGTTAATGATACATTGAATCAGACAAGCGTCACATAAGACTAATTTTAATCACAGGAGTATCATTGCTGGGATGCTGTGTCGGGGAAGAGAAAGATGAGAAATTATAAACAACATTTCTTCTTGAAATTTATCCATCTTATTTATTGAAGATTTCTTGTTCTTTATCGTAAAAATTTTCCTCTTCGGGTAGATCCAAAGAACATCTGGGATAATATTTAAAATTAAGTTTACCGTATTTTTCCACGTACCACACTCACCTTTTCTCCAAAACAATAACATTTTGGAAACGGAGGTGCGTTTCATGGATGCATAGGCAACTTTTATATATTAATGTAAAAGTGGAAGCAATTTCTGAATTATTATATTTTGTAAATTTATAGATTTAATTCATATTTTGTTACATTTTGTTATTTAATATAAATACAGTATTTGTGTAGTTAAGAATATTATATAATTTTATATCATTATATATATTAGTTTATGTAAATTATTTATATTGTAGCTGCAGGAAATGTATCAAAATAATTTGTTTGTGATTCACATTGAAAATAATAATGTTTATTAATTTTTTCCTACTTTACCTACCAAAATTTAGGTGAGCGTGGTAAATGAAATAAATATGGTCTTATCCATCAAGAATAGTTGGAAAAGAAACATCGTCAAGGAAATAAAAATTAGGATTGCAGACAATCTCTTTGTTGGAAGAACTGGAATAACTTCACAGTTCAATGAATAACATATATTAAATGTACTCTCTGGATTCACAATAAGTTGTGAATGCAATCCACTGCAGCATAAATACATATATCACAACAGAGATACACAGTATCCATATATGTCAGCTTTTACCTATGTCATGAAGTATGTTGCAGTGGATTCTACATAAGTTTGCCATTTGAGATACATTTAAAAGATTACAATATAGATCTTTTCCTAAATTTTAACATATAATATTACATGACATATGGTCATTTACAGAAAGTCTTCAATTTGCTCAATACATAAAAGTACACAAAATTTTATCAGCAACTCGCAATATAAAATATTATCTTTGACGTGCCTAATACTGTATCAAATAAGTTTAATTGTGCAATGAATTTTATTGGAGAATCATATTGTACACTTACTTTTTGAAGAAAAACTCAAAATAACCAGTGCACAAGCAAAAGACAAAATGATTAGTTGTTCCGATACTGAAAGACCATTAAACATTGTTAAACATGATAATTTCTCAGAATTTCCTGAATTTTATATTTATATTCAATAAATCCAATTCTGTCAGTCATACTAATGGTGGAAGGTGTTACAAATGACTAAAGAGATCTTCTGTTATTATATCCACTTTAAAATATAATTATTGCAGTCTTTAAATTGATAATGAGAGATTATATATATTATTGTGCAAAACTGTGCTGGATATAATTTTCTTCTAATTTTATGATAAAGAATTGAACCAATATTCCATGTTTGATGAATAGAACTGTAGTTTCGTTGAATAACATGTTTTTTTAAATCTTTCATAACTTGAAATAGAAGTTGGAATGTCCCTTACTTAAACAAGTTTTGATATCATTCTAATGTAGCCATCATTTGTAGAAATAGTTTCAAAATCTGAGATATTTTAATTAGGACATTTTGAATTTATTCTATAATCTGATGCTAGGAACAACAGTGATGGTAGAAAATGTGATGGAAATAAAAGAACAATGTACAAACCCAGAAGTGATGGCAATTGATGATGACAATTATTTCGTCCAATTCATATCATGTTTTCCTATACAAGTTGTTATACAGTAAAGACTTCAATCCACAGAGTGGATATGCATTCAACAGTTTGATAACAAGAGCACTATATATTATGTACTTTGCTGATTATCAACTGAGGTTCCATTGTGTGGAACAGTAGTTAAAATATATATGTTTGAATCAGCTTCATTATGGGTCTTTGGTATCACTTCTAGTGACTGAGATGTACCTGGAACAACTGGCATAGCTAATATAGTTTCTGCTTCATCGTCATCATCCTATAAAAAATATTAAAGATTTAATATTAAATTATAAATTAAAACCTATAAATACATAATATAATACTATTTTATATGAATATGTAACACATTTTTTAAAATTAATAACTTTTGATATTGTGTTTATAAACAAGCATTAAATCATTAATAAAGTTTTAATAGTTCTTATTACCATGCAGATGCTGATATTATCCAAATACATTGAATCATATCAACTTCCAATTTACATGTTTTAATGAACACACAATTCCCATAATTATATTTTAGAATATACAAAACAATTTTAATCATTTGTAAATATTTCTTTCTTTTCATAATTATTAATTAAACAGAACTGTAATAATAAAAGAGAAAAATATCTACATTTCAAACAAGAATGTATAATCTAAACAATCAAGACAAAATAATAAATGAGGCTATATCAATCATTTTGATACTGACTTTATAATAATGATGATAATAATAATAGTACTTTTAATCTACATAATTTTTAATCATATATTATTTTAAGTATATTAATAGAAACATATTGAAATTGAGAATTAGAGTCAAAGTGAAAAATTTTATTGGATTTTGTATAACTGTATTCAATGAATAACATATCAGAAAGCAAAAGTAATTATTACTTTATATGAATTGGAAATAAATCATTACCAATTAACAAAACTCACTCAACAAATAAGGGGTATTTTGATGGTCTATTAATTAAGTTACTGAGATAATTTATTTAAAACTAAACTAATGTTTTCAGCCTATTCAATAGGCCATCCTCAGGTTAAATGAAAAAATTAAAACAACAGTGTACTAAAATAGAATACATAAATTTAAATACAAAAAATAATAGAAGATAAGAATATAACAAAAAATATATATATGTGTTAATATAAAATTAAATATTAAAATGTTAGTTTAGCTTTAAATAAATTATCTCAGCAACTTAAGGGGTATTTTGATGGTCTATAAATTATTACTTATGCATTCAAATTTCAGTATTATATGCACTATACTACTAACTGCTTTATAAATGTGTTTATGCAATATAAACTAAATAATTTTTTTACAGATTTGCCTACTAATTTTAGATATCTGAAATGGAAAAAATTTAGAAAGCAACAATATTCACTAAAGTATCATTGTATCCTTCCTTGTAATCATTGTAAAAAAATTTTTTTTCAATAGTTATTTTAAACTTAGACACTTAGTCTTTAACATTTCAAATGATATAATAAATTTGAAAAGAACTGAAAATTAAAATAATATTTCTAGTCTATTTGAAAAAATGAATTATTGTAACACAGAAGTAAACCTAGAACTTTTTCATCAATATTGCTATTCTGTTTAATTTTAAAAGTTTTATTTCAAAAAATCATCAATAATGAGAAAATATAAAACAAAATTTACCCTTAATGCAAACAATTTCAATTAGTTGAAAAAATTTTCATTTAACTTATTTATTTTTATTAATAATTCTATAAATATTTTCCTATTTATTTTATAAAAAATTATTTTAATTTCTCATTTTTATTATTATATACTCTTGATAAACACCAATATAATAATATACTTACATTGAATCCGAAACATTCAGCCATATCTTTTTGTTTCTGTTCTAATCTTTTTCTAGCTAATTCTTGTTCTCTCCTAGCTAAGATTTCTGGATCACCAACTGAAGCAGGAAGTACTACTGTGTCAATTTCACTTTGGTCATCTTCCACTTGTAAATTAAAATGAAAAAATATTTATAATTAGTTTTTAAATTCTAAAAAAATTGTTTAAGCAAAATTAATTTAATATATTTTATTATTCTTTTATATTTAGTATCAAAAAGTTCTAATTTGTTTTATTTTTACCTTCAATTGTTCTTATGTTTCTATTTCGGTTATTTTTTGGCGGCCGACCTCGCCTTGACGGAGTTGGTGGTGATGGACGATCAATCTCATCTAATTCTTCAAATACTACCACTTTACGTTTTCGTGTTGATCTACGTGGTTCTGAAATGTATGTATTGTCTACTTTTTCTTCTTTTACTAAAAATTGAAATATAAATTTATTTTTAAAGTGTACAGACACATTTTTTCAAATATACAAAAGTTTAAACACTAAAATTCACTTTTTAAACTTATAATTTTGAAATAATATCATCATCTTCAATTCCAATTTCTTGTTCACAAAGATATTTTACTGTTTTTATCAGTAATTTAAAATAATAATTTATCATAGAAATTATTATAAAAACTTTGTGTAAACTTATAAAATATCGGCTTGAAATAAATATTCCATTTAAGATTTTTAAATTATATATATAATTAATGATAGTGTAATGCCAGTAATTTAAACTAACTATTGTTATTTGGTAACATACAAACAATACTAGACAAATTACATATTAATTAATAATTATGGTATGCAATATCTAGTAAATAATATATATAACATTTAAGATTTTTAAATGATTACAGTTAGAAATTGAACTGCAGCAGCCTGTTGAAATATGCTTGAAATTGTGATGTATTCTGTTATGTAAAACTTATGCAAATGTTTGAGTTCCATACGTGTCAGTCACGTGACAGCACGGATAAGAGATTTCAAGAAATCTGTGCGTGCAGTCAGTTTTCATTGGATGTGAAATTTGAACAGAAAGGAGTGAAGTTACAGTAATTAAATTTTGGACATGTCTTCCAGGCATCATTTAGATGACTTTACTCATGGAAGAATAATCAGAAAGCTGGAAGAAGGGTGGCAAATAACAGATGTTGCCTGGGAAGTTAACATCGCACACAGTATCATTTCTAGGCTGTGAGCAGCATTTCAAACTAGTGGAATGTGCAGCAGATGCAAGGGGGAAGTCATCCTAGTAGTATGATGTCCCAAGAAGATCAGTATATTGTTCTTTCAGTGAAAAGGAACTGACGCAGCACAGCTGGTGAACTGACAACTCATTTACAGGCAGCCACAGGAACTAAGACATACTGTAAAACTGTTGCAAGACGTTTGTGAAAAGAAAGGACTATATGCCCGAAGACCTGTTGTGTGTGTCCCACTCTTGAGAGTTCACTGAAGTGCCCATTTGTGATGGTGCTGTCTGTATTGCAATTGGACTAATGATGACTGGGCTGCCATGCTCTTCTCAGATTAGAGTAGATTCAGTCTATCGTCTGATTCTAGACAGCAACTGATATTGCGCAAGGTTAGCAGTGCTTATTGTCCCAAAAATATTCAGGAAAGGGATCGATATCCAACTTGCAGTATCATGATGTCGGCAGGCATCATGGTCAATGGCTGTACAGACTTGTATGTGCTTGACCAAGGGACCATGACTGGCCAACAGTACATTGACGAAGTTCAGCTCTCATATGTTCGATTTTTCTGAGGTGCTTTTGGAAAAAATTTTGTTTTACGGATGATAACATGCCTTGTCAGGACTGTACACAGGCTGTAGAGGAGTGTCTTGACAGAAAGGATATTCATCTCATAGTCTGGCCAGCCCATTCTCCTGACCTGAATCTGATTGAAAATGTATGGGATGCCTTGGGGAGCTGTATTGCTGGTCGACAATATCCACCAACAAACAAGAGATCCTCATCAATGCAGTGAAAGAGGAGTGGGACAACTTGCCTCAACAGCTCCTGTATCATGTTGTTATGAGTATGCCACATTGTGTACAAAGTTGCATTGCACTACACAGTGGCCATTTCCCTTACTGACATGACACTCAGGATTGTTCGTAGTATGTATTGTGCATTTTTTGTACAACCATGTCTTCAGACAATATGCATCTTTTACAAAAACACCCTCTTTTGACATCCTGTGTACTTCCTTTGAACATAATTATATTAAATCATGTTGAACATGCTGTCAATACTATTATTTTCTTCTTGGTCATGTAGTTTTTCATATCCATACCTATTTCTTCATCCTTAAGTTTTGTCCATCAGTGTATATAGCAGGGGGACCAACCCGCGGCTCGCGAGCCACATGTGGCTCTTTGAAGGATTATTTGCAGCTCTTGATAAATGTACCCGAGTTCCCTTCGTTTTTTTCCTGATTTTTTGCTACCGCGCTAGTCGTGTGGAAGCTTGTTAGAAGCTAGCAATTTTTGGAATTTTTTTCTGAGTAAACTCGGCGTGCAATAAAAACGTTATTTATTGCATTTTTCGCAGTTCGAAAAAATTGGAGAACTTAAATTTTTTGAAAAATTTCAGAAAAAATGCCACCAAAAAACCACCAGAGGGCTTCTCACAGAAGCCGGGCAATCATAGAAGGGTTAAATTACTGACAACAAATATGAAAGACTAAGTGCAATGTTGTAACAAATTTCATTTCTGTCCAAGTTAAGAATGATATGACTCATCGAAAACTGCATGAACGAACATAAACAGTGGCGTAATCGTCCGTAATCAATTGACTCCAGACCGATTTTGAATTTGTAAACTTTCATTGCAAAGGACAGTTGACATTGTGTTCTGGAGGAAACAATTTGTATCACTCTTGCTACGGATATAATTTGTAATCTGGAATTTTTAGTAAGTTAACTAAATTTGTTTCGTAGTATGTAACACGTGTTGTTATTGTTTTAATAACATCAATCTTGTATTTTCTAAATTTATTTATTTATTTCCAGTTCTTTTAAAAATATGACGACAGAGAACGAAAATAAAAAAAGAAAATACGAGCAAGAAAATAGAAGTTTTAATAATGAGTGGGAAGAGAATTTCTTTTTTATTGACAATAACGGAAAAGCATTATGTGTTATTTGTAATTCTACGGTCAAAAATTATAAAGCTAGCAATTTACGTCAACATTATGAAACCAATCATCCTCAGTTTTCTAATCAGTATCCACCAAATTCCAAATTAAGATCAGATAAACTTGCTTCTTTAAAATCAAATTTAAATAAACAACGGTCAGTTTTGATGACCTGTAGCAATCAAGCTAATAATGTGGCTGAAGCCAGTTTTATTATTGCCTGGAATATTGCTCGTGCAAAATGCCCGTATGGAGAGGGGGAGTTTATTAAAAAAAACTTGGAAGATGTACTTAAAGTTTTAGATCCAAATAATGCAGCATTGCACAAAGTTGTTT
This sequence comes from Centruroides vittatus, assembly GCF_030686945.1. Classification (NCBI taxonomy): domain Eukaryota; kingdom Metazoa; phylum Arthropoda; class Arachnida; order Scorpiones; family Buthidae; genus Centruroides; species Centruroides vittatus. The sequence goes on from NW_027122345.1 coordinate 1,815,293, forward strand.
CGCAAATTCCCATCTCGAGACACACAACCGAACGACACATAACTGCAATTAATACATCTCTTGAATATAATTTAAAAAATGATTTGAAGAACTGTATTGCATTCAGCTTAGCCCTTGACGAATCGACAGATATCACAGATCTTCCGCAATTGGCAGTTTTCATACGTTTTGTTTCACCTGACTTCGTTGTTAAAGAAGAATTATTAGATTTAGTGGCACTTCAAGAGTCAACCCGCGGTGTCGATATTAAAAATGAATTAGATTCCATAATGAAAACTTTTGATGTGCCTCTTAATAAACTTGTAAGCATTGCAACTGATGGAGCTCCGGCAATGCTGGGTAAAAAAATCGGTCTTATTGGGCTTTTAAGAGATGATTCTCAAATTCCACAATTCATACCGATTCACTGCATAATTCACCGAGAACATCTCGTTACAAAATATTTAAAATATCCTGATGTTATGAAAACAGTGTTACACATTGTGAATTACATTCGCACCAATGCAAAAAATCATCGACAATTCAAAAATTTCCTTGAAGAATTAAAGGACGAAAAACTTCCAAATGACATTAATTTCTTTTGCATTGTTAGATGGTTGTCTAGCTACAACGTATTAAATCGTTTTGTAGATTTGTTTGATCCGATAACTGCATTTCTAAAAGAAAAGGAAATAACCTATTCAGAATTAGACGATGACGAGTGGTTACAAGACTTAATGTTTTTGACTGATGTCATGGAACATTTGCAAACACTCAATTTAAAATTGCAGGGGAAAGATAAAATAATATCTGACCTCTCACAGTGTATATTTAGTTTTCAAACTAAATTACAACTTTTTCAAAAAGACATTAAAAATAAAACTTTTTGTCATTTTCCTCGAATTAAAAAAATTTGTTCCAATATTAAACAAGAAAAACTCAACGAGTATATAAAAAAGCTAGAAGGAATATTGACGGAATTCCAAAATAGATTTCAAGACTTGAAATATTTTAAATCGTCTCTTGATTTTTTTCTGAATCCATTTGAAATTAACATAATTCAAGGTGAGTTTTCCATTTCCAATATAATCATGACCCAAAAAGCATCTGGAGAATTAGAATTAATAGAGATGCAAGAAGATCAAGCTCTACAATTAAAATATAAGTCGACGTCGATTACTGAATTTTGGAAATTTGTACCAGAATCGAAGTATCCTGAATTAAAAAAGGCTGCTTGTCGAATTATTTCAATATTCGGAACAACGTACTTATGTGAATCATTTTATTCCACTTTAAAATTCGTGAAATCCAAACACCGATCAGTATTAACTAACCAGCATCTCAAAGAATTATTGAGAAGTGCTGTCACCAATTATTCACCAAATTTTAAAGAATTATCAAGAGAAGTAAAATAAATGTGTTTAATTTTTAATATTTAAATTCAATACACATATTTTGTACTTTTATTTATATGTTTACAATAAATATAATTTCTGTAAGAAAATTTTTTAATACCTTTTTTGCATGCCTTTTAAATACATATCTAATTGCGGCTCGCGAAAAATTTCAAATTTTGAAAAATGGCTCGGACTATCAAGGAGCTTGGCCACCCCTTGTATATAGTGTATATATATATATATAGTTGTTATACGTATTATTTACTAGATATTGCAGACCGTAATTATTAATTAATATGTAATTCATCTAGTATTGTTTGTCTGTTACCATCTAACAATAGCTATCGTAATGCCTGTAATTTCAACTATCATACTCCCCACAAATGGTGTTTTTGAAAACCCAACTTTAACTCTATGGTGACATTTTGGTATACTTTTGAAGTTCCACAGACCTTCTGAAGAAGAAAATTTGCAGTTAGAGATAAGACATATCACAGATCATCAATCCGTCAAAATTGGCAGAATTATTATCTCCATGTACTGTATGTGGCCAGCAGTGAAGAATACAATGAATAAAAATACATAAATTGTGTGAGATCTACCATGTGGTCCAAAATGTCCTGTACACAATATTGTTAAGCTGACTGACAGTATTTTGCCTCCCCCATGGCATCAACTAACTGTCAATGTCACTGACTTGTTTTTATATACACATATACATACAGGGTGACAATAATTAACCCGTACAAGTTTTTTGTATCGTAAATTTATTAAAGAAATGAAAATTAGCAAAACAACAGCATATAACAGTGACAATACTTTACGTATTAATCAGATATTCAGCCAGTTTCAAAGTGGACTCCTTTTGCTTTGATGCAGAGCCCCAAACGCGTTTTGAAATTCTCAGCGATGGGCCGCACTCTTCTGGAGACAGTTTGTCTCACTCCCAGCGCAAGGATTGCTTCAGCGACTCCAAACTTTCATGGCGCTTAGAACAGGCCCTGGCCTCCAAAATGGACCACACACTGTAGTCCATTGGGTTCAGATTCGGCGAGTACGGTGGCCATTCCGCAGACGAGATGAAATCGGGAAAATGAGCCTTGCACACTCCTGAGTCTTCTTCGCCCTGTGTGTCGGCGCCGAGTCCTGCTGAAACGTCCATTTCGCACTGACAAAATGCTGCTGAGCCCACAGAAGTACCACAGCCTCGAGAATGTCATGGTGGTACACATCTTGATTGATTTTGGCCCCTTGATCGACGAAAACAAGGGGTGTCTTGCCGCTCGCACAAATTCCGCCCCAAACCATGACTGACATTGGATTTTGTGATGTTCGATGACGGCTGAGCTTCCAGGAGCCCCCGCGGACCAGTTCCTGTCGTTTTGATGGTTGTACGGAGAAAAGCTTCTCGTCTGTGAAGAGAATGCACTCCCATTGTCGACCTGCGGCCCGACGCTTGAGTTAACGGGATCTTTGGAGTCTCACGCACTTGTTTTCATCGGTGAGGAGCTGAACCTTTTGGAACTTGTAGGGCTTGAGTACGAGTTCCTTTTTCGCCATTAACCGCACCGATTCGCGATTGATTCTGATCTCACGAGCAATTTTTCTCATGGAGACCTTCGCATGTCAGTCAACTCGCTTTGTGATGATCTTGCGGTTCCTAGACGTGTTGACAGTGCGCTTTCTTCCACGTCCGGGACGGTCACCATTGTGGCCAAGCTCCTTGAATCGCCGAACTGCATCTGAGACTGTCATTTTTGGAACACCGAGCAGACGAACAATTTCACATTGATGCTTTCCTTGCCGGAATAGCTCCAAAATTGCACAACATTTGTTCGACACCATTAAAAAAATAAAGAACTAACCCTTATTACATCGAAAGTACATCTACACAGGCAGGAAATCATGGAGAATTAAACAATAGTATGTAAATTGGTGACAGTAAAAAAGTTCAGGTGCAGCATTGCTACAAACTTTGTACGGGTTAATTATTGTCACCCTGTATGTATATGTGATGTGTGTATTTTTGTGACGAGACCAATATCAAATTATACAGTTTAAATAACTGATTTTAAAATATATGACATATACAGGTAAACACAGCCAATTTATCCAAAATTTAAAAATATAATGTATTAGTATTACTTTGGAGGAAGGTAAATACAATAGCCATCATGTTTAACACAGATCTTTTTCCCTCTCTTTACACTGTAATGGAAAAGATTTGGATTTATATCTTGAAAATTTCTTCTATTTGTTTGTGTATAAAAATTATCAAAATTTTTTCAAATACATTAAATGGAAACAGCCATAGTACAATATTTGCTATTTAATAACTGATATTATTCCAAATTCTTTATGTAAAATATATGTATCTGCATCATATTTTAGGTTAATAGCAAAACAGCAATAAAATTAAGTTAATAATAATAAGAACTAATATATCTTATGATTTAAGGAAAAACTATATTTAATTACAATTTAAAACAAAATAATCATTATAGATTCCAAATTCATATAGACATCAATTTATAGATTATCTCTCTTTCAATTTATAATATATTCATTTGTTTACCTTTTGGTGGAGTGACATTATTTGATAACACATCATTAGGAAGAGGATATTTTCGTGGTCTTCCTCTTCGACGTGGCTGTGTAGGAGTTATCTGGCTGGTTACAGTCACAGGAACAAGCTCTTCTGTCAAAATTATCAATAAATTCATTATTAACAACTTTATTTTTTAATTAATTAATCACTGTATTTTTAAAATTCTTTAAAAAATTTTTACAGAATATTAAAAACTTTATTTTTTTTTTAATGAAAACAAACTTTTATTCATCAGAATAATGTAACATTTTCAAAAATTCTTGTAAACAACTAATGTATAGTAACTTATAAGTGGGTATTTTTTGAAGACTAATAATAGTACCTCAACAAAAAATTATCTAAATTAAGACTGGAAATTAAGCAATATTAACTTATTCTATAGGAAAAGAAATTAAATTATTATTAGACAAAGCACTAAAACAAAAGTGTATTGTTATTCCATTAGAGAATAGCATTATTTGAAAAAAATAAATAAATAAAACCATCTATTATATGAGTAATTAAGGTTGAAATGTTAAAGCTAGAAAAAATAACAAATGAAAAACATTAAAGTTAATAAAATAACACACTTTTTTATTTGAAAAAAGATAAAAGAATTTATGTAAGAAAGTAAATTCAATAAATAGATCAAAAAAAAGATAACAAATAAGAATGGTCAGCAATTCAGTAATAATTGTAGTCAGAAATTTAAACATTGGTTAAAAAACCATATTTTATTAAACTAAATAAATAGATATATTTCCTTGATATTACTGACATTTATTATTCTTTTATTTTTAAATTAATACTTTTTTGTATTTTTAATAAAAAATTTTTTTTTGTTGTATACCATTTTTCCACTTACCTCTTCAATTACAAACAATTGAAGTGGTAGATATAAAAATAATTGAAACAGTAAGTGATTGCAAATGTGTAATTCAAGAAATCTCAATAAGAATAGCAACAGACTGATATGCATTTAATAATCATGAAGATATTTACAAAATAAATCTCTCAATCAGCTTACAGAAAAAAATCTGTATGTAAAATGTAAAAATGTATATGTAATATACATTGTTGCCATTGACTTATAAATGGGAAACATGGATTAATACAGCAAAGAGATCTGGAATTATCTGCAAAATATTACAGACAAATAAAAAAGTATGTTTAAAATTATAAAATTAGAATGGGAAAATAAATAAATGAATAAATAATAATATAACAAATATGACAATAAAGATAGTTATGCAAGTGGAAATGGATATATGATAAGAATGGATGATGATAGATAAGTAAAGCAAACAACAAACTAAATACCAAAAACAGACAAAGAATTAATAATAATAATAATAATAATAATAAAAAAACCACTCTTAAGGCATTACTCAAAAATATGAAAACCTAATTATAACTATGTATAATGGAAAACTACATATAATGAATATTGACTTTAATAATGTTACCTATTGTTCCTCCAGAAGTAATGAGATCTGCTAATGCACTATTTTCTTCTCCAGAACTAATAGCTGTTACTACTTGGCTAGTCAGATTTGAATTAATTTGTGAAGTAACTGCTTCACCATTAGATGTCATTGTGACTGTATTTGTACCATCTACTAAAGTTCCAACAGACTGTTGATGTTCATCAGAACCATCAGATGTTGGTAATTGAATGACTTCAAATACCACAACCTATAAGTTTTAAATACCTCATTAAATATTTCCTATATATAATTTATTTTTTATTTCATTCAATAACACATGTAAAAATTTTGAAAGCTATTTATGTAGGTAGATCTAAAAAAAAAGGTTACAAGCAGCAGCATTTGAAAAGTAATTAATGTGGAGGGAATATTTTTTCCCCAGAGTGGAGACAGATGGTATTAGTTGTTTTACAGTGGTTGTGTAGGTAGATAGTGTAAGTTTTGCTGACGCATCAAGAGTGACCGAAATGGCAAGACATTTAGAAAAGTAGTCTTGCTTGAAGGTGCGAGCTGTGATTCGTTTCTTGTGGACATCTGACGCAAATGCCCTGGCATGTTGAGTGATGGTGTCATCCTCCTGCATGACAATGCCAGGCCCCATATTGCTTGCAAAACTCAACAATTGCTGCAAAAGTTCAAGCGGGAAGTCTGGAACCACCCCCCATACAGCCCAGATTTGGCACCCAGTGACTATTTCCTTTTTTCAAAAATGAAGAAACACTTACCTGGAACAAGGTTCTCTTGCAGTGATGTGAAAACAGCTGCCGAGAACGGGCTCAATGGGCAGGGATGTGATTTCTACCAAGCCAGGTTATACAAGCTGGTCCTATGTTCAGATAAAAGCCTAAACAGATTTGGTGATTATGTGGAAAAGTAATTGGCAAGTATGCCTCTTAATTCCCTTTTGTATTTTCTGTCTATTATTAATAAATAATTTTTTATTACCCTTGTAACCTTTTTTTTGAATCCATCCTCGTATATATATGTTTTTAATTTTTAATTACTTAACTATAGAATTGCAAGTACATATTATATATGACCTTTAAAAAACATCTAGATCAGTGATTTTCACCTGCAATCCTCTCGTGTGCCACGAGAGGATTGTAGGGGTGCCACAAAGATTTTCAAAGGTTATTAAACAAATTATTCTCAAAAGAAGCCCAAAGAACAATAAGTGAATGTGTCAAAATTAAAACCTCTTTAAATTGATTATACGAATTTTTTATTTTTTAAAATAAATAAACATATACGTAATGTAGCAGAAAATATATATTCATAAGCAAAATTATGTGTGCACAACACTGGGTTAATTCATTTAAAATGAAATTTTCTTTTAATCAAAAACATATCTATAATTGCCCATATTTAATTCAAATTATGTTAACTTAAAAATAGTGAGACATTGGGCAAGTTTATAAAAGCATTTATCATGCCACTATTAAATGCAAATTAAGACTTAATGTTAATTGCTTTTTTTATATAAATGAAAATTATTAATTTAAATAACTACTGTTATAACCTGCTGCTATTTTAAGGAAGAACAATACTGTTTTACTAAGAAAAAAACAAAAAAAAAAAAAATAAATAAAAAGTTTTTATTTAACTATATAGTTATATATATATATATATATAGTTAAATATACAGGGTGGGCCAGCGAAAACGAAACGGCAGAGTGTTCGTGTTCGTCCAAGCAAAGCGCTCGGACAGGTCGATTTTACTCTCGAGGGGACATCTTTTGCAATAAAGTTTTTGTGATTCTGAATACAACAGACAACAAAAAATTTTAAAAACTCATTTATTTTGTATTAACTAAACAAACATTTATTTCGAAAAAAATGTTTGTTTACTTAATATTCAGAATCGCAAAAACTTTATTGCAAAAGATGTCCCCTCGAGAGTAAAATCGACCTGTCCGAGCGCTTTGCTTGGACGAACACGAACACTCTGCCATTTCGTTTTCACTGGTCCACCCTGTATATATAATATATATAATATAAGTAAACTATTTTATGTAATCCAAAATACTGTTTTATTTAATTCACAAAAATATAGACAAAAAGAATTAGGTTAAGTGGCAAGTAATGTGTTGATAGATTGTTTACAAACACAACTTTAAATCATGCGATTTATTCCAAGGAAATTTTTGCCATGGAAATTTAATTATAGATTCAAGTGTGCCATGAGATAAAAAAGGTTAAAAAAGACTGATCAAGATTTTACTAAAACAGCAAATATACTAATAGTCCATGATGATATTGTTTGATGAGAAGAGGATATATTTGGTTTTTGAAATATATATTCTTGGTTAAGGCCATTAATAGCCAACATTTTTATGCATTTCACTAATATTATTGAATGTAATGTAAAGATGAAAACTGTTTGGGTAATAAATCCTGGCATTTTCAAATATCTGGCCAGGTCTTATTTCAAAATTATCATTGCAAAGAACTTCATAAAAAAACTGTCATTTCCTGATTGTAAAGGGCAAATTCAAATTGCCTTTTTCAAACCCATCTTTGGATAAAAATGATTTTTTGTCACTTATTTATTGAAGAAAAAAAATTTTTCATGATGTTTGCTATTAAAGCTGTCTAATAACCAATTCAATTGGCTATTCTGTACTTACACACATCTGAATGAATTTTTTTTAATCTATACATAGTTTATGTACAATAGTGTTTTTGTATCATATGATATATATTGTTTCATACAGTTTTTGTTCTCTATATTCTACCTGGTTTTTGTAAAAACCAAGTAGAATATAGTAATGTAGAATAAATACACAATCATATAAACTTTTGTATTTACTAGCCAAATTTGCTATTTATAATGTTTCTAATTTAATGCTCTAATTTGAAAAATTATTTACAATGTTTTTTTTTTTTGTATTTTTATTTCATAATAATAATAATAATAAATTATTAAAATTTAAAATCTTGCCTGCTGGTTTTGCTGATTTTGAGGATCAACATCTACTGTCATTTCCTCCATTTCTTCATAATCTTCTTCTTCCCCATCTCTTTGTTCTCCTGGTCCCTTTGGTTGACCAATGCGAAGTGCTTCAGCTCTTTCAGCTGCTGATGCATCTGGATCATGAATAGCCATATGCCTAATAAGGTTGCCCTAAAAATAAATATATTTTAACATTTACTTTTTAATATGAATTATTATAAATAATATATATAAAATTACTGTTTTCTAACTAAAAAAAAAAAAATCTATTAAAATAAAGTAAAGGATTTCTTAGCACATTGAAATTGTCAATATTAACTAAAACATAATTTTTGAATAGATAATTTGAATTAAGTATTCTCAATAAGCCATTCTTTTCAGTTGTCCTAAACTACACTAACTTTTTAAACTAAATTTATTGTATTAAAAATATTTTTGTATTTTACTTTATATTTAATACAATATTTGGTTGAAAAAATAAATTTTTTAAATCTATTTAAAAAAAGTATATTTCCACATTTGATATTATTAAACATTGTTTGTTACCTTACTCTTTGAAAAAAAAAACAAAAATAAAAAATTATTCAAATATAAAAATTCCTATCAAGCTTTTATATTTTAATGCAATGATCAAACAGTATATGAAACTATAATACAATTTGAAGTATTCTGGCAATTTGCAATTTTTATATTTATATAATGTAGGAGTTATATAAGCAATAATAAAAATAAGAAATGCATAAATATATTATTTATCCAAAAAACAACTGATTACCCTAGTTATTTCAAAGAACAAGTCACAAGATGTCTTTAATCTAGAATATTTTTTACTAAAACTTTCAAGAAAATGTAATTATCATTTTAAAGATAAAATTTTAAATATAGGCAGTCCTAAACTTTTTGAACATTTTACTATTGGACAACTTCTTTCACATACAATACTTTGGTATCCTCAAATTACTTTTTACATGACAAATTCACATGACATTTTCAGATGACAAATAAAACTTCAGATTTATCATAGTGATATTTTCTGATAGTTTTGGCTTCAGCAATAGCAAAATCATTTATAAAAATTAACTTTTATTGTCTGTTTTCTGTTTAATTTATAGTTCTAATGCTTTAAATAGTATTTCATGCATATTATATTATATTCTCTAAAACAAAAATAAAGATATAAGACCTAAATAATAAATCTTCCTTCCTAAATAAGAGATTTTATAATTTTTCTTATTTGCTCTATGGGAAAAACTTCCTTTATAACATACAAATCTACTGTTTGACTTTCAAGCATTCAACTTTCATATACATTTTTTACAAATGCATTATGTCCAAAAGTCAAAGACTGCTGTAGTTATATTTATCTCATTTATCCTGATTTCCAAAAAACATGTCATTATTTTTTCTAATCTGTTATTCAGTTTTATATGATCAGATGATGACAAGAAAAATGTTTTTAAATTTTCTCACAAAATTTAGTTATTAAATATATCAACTCTAATAATATATTCATTCAGGCAACACTTATAATTTGGTCTTAAAACAGAAAATATTATATAATCAACTTCATCTTTCTTCTTCATGCAAATCTTAAATAAAGCTGACTTTTGCAAGCTTTATTTCTAAATAATGATGATCTTATATTGAATCAACTGGTCATCATTCAGCAGATTCAATATTCACTGTCAATATTTACTAGCTAGTTTGCTACCATATCTCTGCTCAATTAAAACTGTTGAGTTTTCTGAATATAGCCATTGATTCAGACAGACATGAAGAGTTTGAATAAAAGCAGATTTTTTACAGAAAAATGAAATGAAGCAGTTGAAAGAATATTGGGTATATTATCAAAAATTCTACTCTTGATAAAAGTAAAATATTTTATATTCTAAGAAGTGTCAAAGTTTAAGTCTTGATTCTTTGTGAATCAACATCTCATTCAAATCAATTGCTTTTAAGTGTATAATCTTTCAATTTTTAAAGATTATTATTAATTAATTATTGAATTATATTATATTTAATGTTAGTGCCCAGTGTTATGCACCAGCCTAAAATCAAGACAACCACAGCAACAGTTTTTCTGTAGCTATATGCTGTTCATATACATATCTGAACTTAAAGATTTCCTAACTAAGTGATGTGTTTGGTATGGCTGCTTTCTGTAATGTGATGAATGCACTGTTTTTTAAGCCTTGTTTCTAGATTTTAATGTAGTTTATGTGGTATAATGTCTGTGCAAAAAATATCTTGTAGGCACAATATATACTTTCAATTCTCCACGGGCACTTCATTTCATTGCTAAGCTCTGAATATTTGCTAATTTTTTCAGTATGTTATGCTAATATTTTGTATTTTATGGATATTCAGAATGGATATGTCTATGATATTTATTATCTTTTTTTGTTTTGTTTTGTTTGTCAACCAATATAATATGCAATCTGTTCTGATTGATTGTTTTTGTCTGTGATTATGGCTCAGTCATAGTACAGTAGAGCGTCGAAAATTGGCGTCAATTGGGGACTGGAGTTGTTCCAATTAGTCATTTGTTCCAATTTCCGACTTTGTACGAAAAAATATATTAGCCTGTCCGATGTTCAAATTTTTCTCCGTTGCGTATCGCTTCCTGTTGAATTTTTCTCCGTTGCGTGTCGCTTCGTGTTGAATTTTCGTCGATTTTAAGCCTAACGAAAATTTTTATAATAATAATCGAGGCTATCGTATCGTTAAAAATTATTTCTTTATTTTGTACAAACAAAATAAATATATTGAAGAATATAAAAACATGAAAATTATACTTTAGAAGTAAATTTAGTATCAAAAACGTTCGATTCAGCACGACACAGTCCGACTGAAAATTGTTCCAATTTCCGGCCATTTCAATTACCGACGTTCCAATTTTCGACGCTCTACTGTACATCCATCCAGCTATCAATGAAATGATTTATCAAATGGAATATAAGAATTATTAATTATTCCCTTAATAAATTTTGCAAGAGAGTTTGATAAAATTATGATTGCATTTATGTTCAAGCATTTGATTGAAAAATATGCCGATTATGATTTTTTATACAACCTATTATCTACGTTATAATTTGTTATATAAAACAGAACTGTAAAATAATTAAAACATTAAACATTTTAAAATTATGTACATTTATGTACATAGTGACATTTGAATGCCTGCAGTGTAAACAGTAATTTAAACATAAGTATTTTTATTAAAACTATTTATTAAAAGCAAGTATAAACTATATTTAATATCATATTTAAAAAATGAATTTAAAAATATTGTTATATTAAATGTAATAAGACATATTTCATCTGATGGAATCCAGTATAATTTCAACATATCACATTTTGGCAAGATGATTAATACATATATTAATTTTAATAATTTTTAATAAGTACATGCAGATATATATAGTAAATTTAAAGTTGTATTATTTACCTTATGCCGAAAAGCTTTTCCACATTCTGGACATTCATGAGTTTTTTCTTTGGGAACTGGAGGAATATAATTTGGATCATGATATAAATTCTTGTGACGTTTTAGTAATTGTTTCTGTCGGAATGATTGATCACATTCATCACAATGGAATGGTTTCTGATCTGTATGTATCAGCATATGTGATTCTAAATGACGTTGAGATATGGATGCATAGGAGCACAAATCACATTTAAAACATTTTTCTCCTTCGTGAGTTTTTACATGGACCTAATTGAATTAATTTAAAAATATAATTGCTAAATATTTCAATTTTTTAAAAATTAAAAGTTATACCATTTAATCCAACATAATGTAAATCATTTAATACATTTTTTTTCTATTTATCATAAAGAAAATATAAAACTTGAAATGTATAAAAATTAAATAAATGAATATCATTCATTCAGATAACATTGTTCTTTAATGTTGTAAAAATTATTTAATATATAAAATTAAATTTACAAAATGTATGAAATAAAACCAACCTTATAATTATATCTGTCTGGAAATGATTTTCCACAACGTTTGCACTTCAGCGGCTTATCACTTGTATGTAACTTTTGAACATGGATACGTAAATCTGTTTTTCTTCCACAAGTTGTTGGACAAAAGTTACATTGAAACACAGGTTTATTTCCTGAATGGATCAATTTATGTGCCTTCAAACTATTTGACTGAGTAAACCTTGCATGACAAACATCACATTCATATGGTTTTTCTCCAGTATGAATTCGAAGGTGTCTTTTCAATTTGTATGTATCAGGGCTAGCATAAGTACAATGGAGACATTGATAAGGTCGTTCTCCAGTATGACAACGCATATGACGCTTCAGTTTACTAAGTTCAACACTAGCATAATCACATTCTGTGCAACGATGTGGTTTCTCATGTGTATGCTTATATCTAACATGACGGACTAATTCACCAGATGTTGTAAATGCTGCTTCACATTCCTTACATTGATGAGGTCTTGTTCCAGTATGTGTATTCACATGATTTTGTAATGATGCTAATGTCTTGAATCCTCTTTCACATACACTACATTTATGGGGTCGCTCTTCAGAATGAGATTTCATATGACGTGATAATAGATAACGCTTTGGACTGGTATAATTGCAATAATTGCACATATGAGCTTGAGTTACAGTTTGACTTTTCTTTGTAGTAATCCTAATGGTTCTCATTTTAATTCCATCAGGTCCTGTTTCTTCAGCAACAACTTCACCATGTTTTTCAGCTTCATTAAAATCATAAACAGACATATCTAAATTTACATCTTTCTGACAGTCATCTTTTCCATCTTCTGATTGTGAAACAATTAATACATAACTAACTTCTCCTGGATTAGTATCAGATGGAACAATGGTTACAGTTTGATAAGAATTTCCAGCATTCAGGATCACCTAAAAAATAATAATAAAATTGGCTATATAAATATATATATTTTATTCTAACCATAAAAATTTTTTCACAGTACTCAATGACAATTAAAAATGAATATTGAGCAATCAGATCATAGAGTATTAGAGTGTTTGTTTTGTTCTACTTTATTATGACTATTTAAAGATCAGGATAAAATTTAATACAGCAAACTACAAAAACCAATTAGATTTTATAAATTACCAATTAGATTTCTTGGCACAGCTTTAACACTGACAATTAACTTCCTTTAATAACATTTATAATATTAAGTTAAGGTTAACAACAGTACAATTACAAGTTAAATATAACAATAAAATTAATCTTGAAAAACTAACTCAAACTACAAAAAGCAATATATGCTTTTTAAAAGCCAGAGAATATTTCAATATAATTTGACAAAACTGAAGAAGCAACACATCTTGTATAACTCAATTGGAACATTAAACTTAAATTTAAGTTTAATGTTCCAACTGAAGAAGGCATATGGAAGTAGGTCAAAAACATTTTTGGTTAATTAAATATATTGCTGGAGTTATATAAGGTGTACGTACTGCTTCTTTCATTTGATTATTTCAATAAGCTTTCAGTTTGTTTTATATTTTGTAACTTGAAAAAAAAAGGACTAAAATGAGAAAACGTTTATTCATTAAAATAAACTGCACCTAAAACAACCAATAAAAACAAAATGCAGTTGTTGCAAACAAGGACTTCTGAGAGAACATTTGGGTGACAAACATTCTTCAAGTGATGAAGTTCAGGAATGTCTATTGCCTTGGTTCTGATAGAAATCAAAAGACTTTTATGCAACAAATTTTCAGAAGCTGATGGAACATTGGAACAAATATATGAATGTTTATGAGATATTTTTGAAAAATAAATATTCTGAATTAAAAATTTTATTTTTTCAGTAACTGTCTGTTTAAATAATTAATCAGTAATTAGGTTATAATCTATATATAAAGCTAATATTGTGTATAAAGTATTATTATAAATTAAAACAAAAATAGTGTTGTGAAGAAAAACAAAAAACATTGTAAAAATACACTCAGTTCTGAATATACAGCTAGGATATGTTCTAGAAAGGTTGACTGTAAAACAAAATGACATATAATGAATCATTTATTTGGGTACAAACCCATGCAAATTCCACAGGATCCATTCTAATTTAACAGAAAAATGTAGAAAATCAGAAATTTTTAGTTGAAAATGATTTTCTTGTTATTAAATTTATTTAAAAGAAATGCAGTAAGTAATGGACATAGAAAAATAACTAAAAAATATATTAAAAACTTAGAAACATCATTGGTGTTTATTAAACACAAGCAGAAACAAACTTCCCTACACACAATAGACAATCCAAGACTTATACTGTTGTTGGATGTTTTAAACTACACTGCAAAATCAAATGCAACAACATACACAAGAAAAGAAATGCACAAACCAAATGACTGTTTTAAGTAAATCACTTACTTAATGTCATGTATTTGTCTGCACATGGGAATTCCAAATTCAAGCAGTCAAAACCAAAACCAAAATTAACTTTATTAAAACATCTCACAACAATATTGCCAGTTGATTTCAACATAAATAAAAATATTTCTATTCTTTTTTATTTTGTAATAAATAAATAAAAAATAAAACACAGTATAAACAATTACTTTATGCTATATTTAATGTATGTATATATATATTTTGGGCCACATATTGAAACTTTTTTGGCCATAAATCAAAACTGAGCTACAAAACCAGAAGGTTGTTACAGCAAAAAGCCATATAAATAGCAACTGTATAAAGAGAACTGGGAGAAATGTACTTAAATAAAAATTTAAGTTTGATGAATTTGTTTGTTTGTTAAGTTATGGCAATGCAACACTTGGGCGATCTGCTTGGGGGGATGCCTTCTGGAGGACTTTTAAGGGAAACTGGTTCCTATTTAGGCAATACAGATGTGAAGAAAACCCAGAAAACTCCATGCAGCCAGACAATTTGAGCGAGGTGTAAACCCACAACCAAACTCCCTGTGTTCAGGGTACAAAGACTGCTTGGCCACTTGGCCACTAGTGGGCTTACAGTCTTGATAAATTTGCACTATTCAAACTTGTATATTATAGTTGTTTAAGGAGACTGAATTTAATTAAAATATTGTTTTTGGAAGATGCAATCATTGAGAAATCTGAAAATGGAGAACAATTTGTCAATTTGATATTGTATAACTTTTCTATTTGAAGATGTAGAAGAGAAGAAAAGAACATTTTTGAAATTAATAACCTAATCAGTAACTAAACAAATATAAGAAAACAGACAGAGAGAGAAAAATTAATGTAAAAAATATAAAACTTGTAAACTTTAACATTACCTGATTATTTCCATCACCAGTTGTGCCTGAAGCTGCTTGTTCAGCAAGATTTGCTACCATTTGTAAAGTACCTTCATCACTAACATGTATTTCTTGACCATCACTTGTCACTAAAGTAGAACCACCCATGGTTGACACAGGTATAGTTTGTTCTGTCTCCATACCATCTGGCTGTCGAAGAACCATACGAATTGTATGTTGTTGTGTTCCACTTTCTCCTTCAGCTTGAGAAATAAGTGCAGCTAATCCCTAAAAAATTTAATTAATTTTTTTTAATTATTATTGTTAAATTAAATGTCCAAGTTAACTGATAACAAATTCAAGAAACAATAATTTTATTTTTAACTTAATAATGCCCAGTGATATGTCTAACTTTCAAGTACAGGAATCTATTAGTTTAACTATAAAAAAGTATTTTAAGCAACTTTCAGATTTTGTCAATCTATTTTGATTGACAAATAGTCCCTAACTTACAATCATCCATACTTACAACAGTAAAATTAGAATGTTAAAATATGACAGTGTGTTAAAATAATTAGTTCCAATTCCAATCAATCAACCCTTGCTAACATGGTGCAATAATTAAATCTTAACCTTTCAGCAGTGGATTAGTCAGGTATGGTTCTATCCCTATGTAGTGAAGAATAAACATTTCCACGCATTCTTTCTCATACTGTTTCGGAAAAAGATTTTGTAAACAGTTATGTCTAGTAAAGAAAAGTTTTTTTTTTATTGTTACATAATTCCTTTTTCATGTGAATCTTTTTTTTGCAGCAATTTTTGGCAATATCCGCAAAAGAATTTTGTGGATATATCTGTCCTTCACCACTGCCACACAATTGCCCTTGACAGATATATTCGTCGGTCACTGCTCAGTGGTTAAATGTTGTAACAGTGGAACATATTTTATATGCAATACATTACAAAACAATACATTGAAACTGATACTTTATATGACAATAAGTTATTCATGTTTAACAGTTACTGTAATTCTGATTTGAGTCAGAAACATCCAAAATACAAAAACAGTTAACTTTTTATTCTGCACAGTCTAACATTATAACTTTTATAATTTTAATTTTATTTTAAAGTAAATAAATAAAAATTAACATTAAAAATAAAATAAATTTTCCTTAAAGATTGCAATAATTCCTCAATATGATTTTTGATTCTTTTAAACATGATTGACTATCTGTATGTTTCCACAAATCTTTCTTAATAAAATATAGATGATCCTTGATTTTCAAGCATTCAATTGAAACAAATTTATCTCTTTTTGAAATGTACTGTACCTATTTGCAACTGTACTTTAAGACCAAGCTACATTTCCACAGTGGCCATTCTAGATCTGAGAGGGTTGAATCTAATTGAAAGTATTTTGTCTGTGTACATTTAGACAATGGAAGTTTTTCCCTAATTGTTTTAATGTGTAAATTATTTTAGATATTTGTGGTCTATAACTATACTGGTTTACATTCCACTCTTAATGATTTTCTTGATATAAATGTTAGAATATGTTAATTCTGTGTCTAAAGTGTTATTGGTTGTCATTACTGTTGTGAGAACCCAGGCTAAACAAAAAAAAATCTATTGAAATTATTTCTCTCACAAGAGCAAAAAGTGACCCCATTTTCCCATGGACTTGCTTCCTTGTTCAGAGATGACATCTCCTGATTGACTTTATCAGGAACATAACACAAAAAAATTGCTATCGGTCCAACTAGTCAACATTGTCTAAAAAGGGCAATGAAATTAAAGGGGAGGACCCTTAAATATAAGAAGAAGGATCGATGACAATAGAGAGTTCGCCTGTCCTCAAAAGTTGGTCATGTGTTCTTTCCCTTCTTGGATACACTTTGCCACCGAGACATCATCTTCACTGCTGATAGTGGGTAGGAGTCTGGTCACCGGCTAAGGACAATGGCGTCTCCTATGGGACAAATAGCCTGTGCAAGAGTGCAAAATCCTCAAAGAACTTAACGCTTCAGACCAACAGCATGATCACTGTAAACTCTCTCTCACTTAAAGACTCCTAATCTTATATGTAAATAAACAGGTATTTGTTGACATTAACCCTGTAACTGAATGCATTTCTTTCGGACATGCACTGTCTTCTCCATCCCAAATCAGACTGCCTACAAGCACAACAGCCCATGCGTAAAACAAAACATAACTGCCATCGCAATTTCTGTGTCCCTTCAGACACAGTGGTGTCAGTCCTGACGTGGCATCATGACATGGTGCCAACCCTATGGTCACACTGTATTTATGTTTTTGTTGATGATGGTTGTTCTGTGTACATTTTCATTAGACTGTTGCTGAAGTATTATCAATTAATGTCTAATGTTCAGTGTTATCTTATGTTTTTAAAGTGTTTCTAATCTTTCTATTTTACATATTTGAGTGTTCTTTGCAGAGTAAGATTGATGCATATAATTGTTCTTTTTTGATCAACATCTTTCTTCTGTAACAGTGAAATATGGATATTATTGTTTTAATTTGTTATGTATGAATCTGTTGTCTGTAAACTGTCATGCCTGTTTTGAGTTCTGCAACATAGTAAGTATGGATAATGAATTCATAATTTCTTATGTCCAATTGTCAAATTTTCTAGTTTTGGTGGTCAGTGGTTAGATTACCAATAATGCAATTTGGCTGAATTTGATGTATGTTATTATCTGTGTGTTAATGAGGAGGTTGTGATACAGTAGCCATACTTGGACTAGCACTACATTTCCCACTGGCAGCCAGGGAGATTGTGGTAGATTTTTTGAACATGAGCCTATGCTTAAACAAATATAGACCTTGGTTATCTGGGTGACATCTGAGCCAGTATTATGCAAAAATGTGTAATAACCATTTTTGCTTTCACTACATAAGTGAATGTGCTTATATATCTAAAGTCAAGTGTTCATAAATCAATTTCTCCTAACATGTCAAATAGATACTGTTCAGCAGCCACCCTCTGGGTCAGACAGTGCTTAAACTACTTATGGGTCATTCTTTGTTTCCTTTCTCTCTAGACCTTACTGACATGAGAGTCCCTACTAGAAGCTTATGCTTCTGCTACCATTACTCTGGTTCATTGGTGGTTCAGTTCATTGGAACTGAGCTCTTTTATCTCTGAAAGATGATGATAATGTATAAATTTGGCATTCAGCAGTCATTTGTACTTTTGACACTTATGTACTCTAGAATAGTCCACCTTAAATATTCTATATTTTCCATTTGTTTTGATTCATTTATTTTAAAATTATACATGCAATGAACTGATAATGGAAGAGAAATGGGAGAAAAATGGAATATTTGAGAAGACACCTTATAAATTGCACACTTTATTAGTATATGTCATGTTATATCTATATATATAAACCATTGTCATGTCACGTCTGTAATGGTATCCACTAACGTCCCTAACCTGATACACACCGATTTACACACCTCCTCTCCACCGAGCCGGACCCAAAAACATGTAAGGAAACTAGATTTTTTAAGTATATTGATCTTATTTATTTCAATTGCATTAAATAAAGAATATCTTCACTTTCTAATATAGAAATCCTGTTTGCTGTTTGTGTATTGATTTATTAAGATTAATTTTTAAGATAAAGAATTGTATATATTTATATATATTAAGTGCATCAAACTTTTAAATATTACGTGCTTAAAATAATATGCATCAAACTTTTAAAAATTAAGCACATTAAACTTTCATATATTAAGTGGATCAAAGGTGCCTCATGGGAATTTGTAAAGAACGCCCACTAGGGGGCGTCCTGAGCTACTAACATTATAAGTGTCATGTTTTCTATAGCAACTTTGAAGGTATGTAATATATTAGTTAAACAAAGGTTTTACTTCCATTCTAACAATTTTTTGCAAGTTATATAGCAGTATAAGTTGTATGCCACTTTTTTTATTTGAGAGGATGATGCTTCTTTCCACTCAGAGAGCACTAAGAGGAAAGTTGTATGCCATTGTAGTTTATCTGCTTGACATTATGATACTAACTACAAAAATAAATAGAAATTAAGAGTATGATTCTTGAATAATATAAATAAATAATTATTATTAAAACAAAGGTATTAGAATAAAAAGTAAAAGCCTAATTACATAGCAAATATTTTAAAATTATTACAAGATATAATTCTATGAGAAACTTTCAATCACAATAAATCATTATAAAATATATATATATAATAATGAATTTTATGAGTTTGTATTTTAATATAACTGATTCTTCCTTTATATTTAAATTTTAAATAAACAGAAAATGCATTATATAAATATATTAGTTTCTGTTATAAATAAAGGAAATTGTTAAATCAATAATAATTTATTAATTAAAAGGAACACGCTTTTAGGAGAAAAGACAACACAATATAATATAAGAGATGTTTTAAATCCATATATTTAGAATATATTGAATTTTCAATGATAAATATATTTTGAGTTAGTAACACACTGTATCTTGTGACTATATATTGTGGAAACACTTTTTTGGATTAACATGTCCTGTGTTGTTCCCAAATATTTTCGTGTTGATCTCATTTGACCTATCCAGTTGATCCCAAACATATTTGTTTCTGCATCGGAATGTTTTTGATACTAGATGTTGCTGTGTCATAATTTTTATATTAAAATGAACTTTGGAAATATAATTTTTTTTGTTTTTATATTTATTAATATATCTATTTTGTTTGTGAAAAATAAAAAAATAATTTTTAATGCCACGATTATTATTTTAAAAACAAAAAAAATTTTCATTAGGCTTAACATCAACAAATATTCAACATGGCTACCACATGCAACGGAGAAAAATTTCAACATGAGATAGGTTAAAGACTGCAATTTTCAAAGTATAAGTAGTGATGCTTTTATACAAATAAACAGTAAGAAAGAATACTCTTTTGTTAGCTTCATAATTTAATTTTTTAAAAATTTTTAAGGCAGAAAAATACTATTTATAAATGATAGACACTTTAGTTCCCATAAAAGTTTAACTAACATAATATTCCTGTAGTGCAAATCATTTTCTGTTTGCTCTTTTTATTTTAATTATTGGTTTGAAATACCAATGATATTTTGACTAACCTGTTGGTTATCTGTACTTGCAGCTTCAGTTTGGTTATCATGTGATGTACCAGGTTGCATTGCAACAAATGTTGGCTGATCTAAAGCTTGGGTGGTTTCAGTAGAATTACTTTGATTCTCTACTGCTTTCAATAATTCTTCTGTAGTTTCATGATGTATATGTCTCATCTAAAATATTTAATATAATGAAATTATAAATAACTATTTATGAAAAAAATCCACAAATATTAAAATAATGGAAATAATGTATGTTAATAACATTGATTCATAAAAATTAACATATCAATTTTAATCAATACTATATTATTTATGTCATATATTGGATATAAACATCAAACTATTTTTTCAGTTAAATATTTCTATTTGTTCTCAATAAAGTTGTTCTCTGTCATAATATTTAATATAAAGTAATTTTATTTTATATTTCTTCTAAATATTTAAAACATTTATATATATATGAAAATATCAATAAAATATTAGACTATCAAAAATGTAATTTAAACTTAATATTGATAAAGTAAATTATATTTTTTTCAAATATTATTTTCTATAAATTTTTTTTCCATTGAATATACACTGTAAATAAGAAATTTTGTAAGAGTTTTTAAATTAAAAAATTCTTAAAACCATATTGTAAAAATAGAAATTTGCACTGCTTTTTCCAAACTGCCAAATGTTTTTGATCTTTTTTGGCAAGTTCCAGTTATGAAAATTCTTGTAATAGATCAAATTATATAGAATAAAACAACAGTTTAAATTCAAACTAATACATAAATATAAATATTAAAATACTATTTAAAATTAATCTAAACAATGATTTTCTATTTGAAATGGAAAATCCTTACATTCTTATTTATTACAAAATTCTTATAGCATAGCCTGGAAAGCCTGGAAAGCCTGGAATTCTTATAGTTTATCTATCTATGTATCATAAGTTTTTCACAAGCTATACAAAATTACACTACAATTTTTTTTCTCATCCATTAAAATAAATGTTTTTGACTTTACTAATTCTTCATAAATTAAATTGAAGGCAATTTAAATAAATCAAGTTATAAAATATTAAAAACTTTACCATAAAATATATTTTACAAACTTCATAATAATGCACTGAAATTAGCCTATTGTTTAGTTAATTAAATTAGTAATGATTAGACAGTTTGACACAAATATCTTTGTGTATTGATATTATTAATAATAAAATAGCTTAGAATGATGTTAACTAAATTTGAAAAAACAATGACTTAGAGCAGTAGTTTGCAAGTTTTTTCTAGGCATATGGCCCAAATCCCTTTCATAAAAATGAAAAATTTCATTTACCCTAAATGTTAGAGTGGTGCTTAAAATAGGGAAAAAATAACTCTTACTTTTTTGTGGTCCTGCCCTCCAGAACTATTCAAACTGGTCTCAAATTACTACAGAAGAAATTTGAACTTGATATATTAATATTTAGAGGTAGCTCAATGACCACAAAGTTTATAGAAAGAGAGTGTCTCTTGCTGTCTGGATAATTTGTCTCCAATTGTTCCCTCACTAGTTACTCTGTCTCCATTACAGCTTGCAACTTCTTCTTCAGTATCTGTGCTGCTGCTTGAAGACATTAGTTCTGCTATTTCTTCACCACTTCTCTTCAAGTTTTCCATTCGACGTTTTCTGTTAAGCATCTGTTCCTGTCTTTGTTCTGATTGTTTCTCCTTCGCAGCTAATTTTGCATCCACACCTACCATTGACCCTTTATGTCCTTTTTCACGCTGAGCTAACAAGAACTCATGATCCTCTGGAATTTTTATCATTTCAACTGCTCTAAGATGAGAAATGTCAAAAAGTTCATCTACTTTACTAACAAATTTAGCCTCATTTGTTTGCTGTGTTACAGATTGTCACCCCTTGTTTTTCTTTAGCAAAAGCCATTCTTCAAATGTTCGTTCTAGTTTAGTTATGCAGTTTCTTGGATCCATCATTGGAATCCTTGCCATTTCATAAAATATTGCCAGCTTTTTGACTGTAACAGCTGATGACTATCTGATAGTTTGTTTCAGTTGAAGATGGTGATGCAAAAACAAACCAAGAGTCTGACGTAAGGATAGCAACTTATTGCCAGTTAATTCAGTTACTGTTGAACCAAGGAGGTACACTTCAGTTTTAGATCTAGTTGCTGCTGCTGCTGCCAAATTTATTATTTAATAACTTTGCCAAAATGAACAAAGATGTATTATGTGAATTGCTTGAGCAGTTTCTGGATTATATAGTCTATGCATCTGATGATATCAGGTGTCCTTCAGCGACGTGCCTGAACTTGTCCATACAAGCCAAATAGCCAATAAGTGCTGATGTAAGCAGTATGAGTCACTGAGTCAGCCTCAACCAGAAACAGGGAAAAACATTTGCAGCAAGACTTGATGATGTCAGTAAAATAAAGATCATGAACCATGACAGAAATTAATTCTGTGGGAATGTCATGTAACTAATGTGTGATTAATTTAATGGTTTATTTATTGAGATGACCAACTACAGTTTTAAAAACTATTATACTGTAAACTATTGTCCTAAAATGGATACATTGTGGTTGAAGCTTGTGATTGCCATATGCTCATCCTTACTATTTGGAACCTATATAAAACTTCAGTGACATTGAGCTACCAGTAAATATTCACCATTAGAGTAGATTTTTGGCAGGAATGTTTTCTATATATATTGGAATGGAAATAAAGGATAGGAGGTTCACATTTACAAATTGTGAAAATAAGCTCTACCCATAAATTGAAAATAATTTTAAAATGTGAAACAGTTTATTTAAAAAATTAAATTAAGTTTAATGAATTATAGCAATGAAGAAAAAAACTGTTTTGTAAAAGATTCCTTCGTTTCAGAATTTCAATATTTTTTCAATTGATGCAGTTATATAGATCTGAACAGGCCTAACCCTCAATTTACATGATACTTGAATTACATGATTATGGTTTAACACAATTGGAAAAATTGACAAAATTATTATTCTTGATAGTGTTTCAGTTTAGTATGATATTTTAAATTATTCTTCAACATTTTGTTTTAAAATTAAGTATTATGATTAATAAAATTAATGTTTAAACCTGTGATGACTATTGTGATGTTGTAATTATGTCACTGCTACTTTCAACTTGTAAAGGGTGTTTTTTTTTTAAAGGTATACAAATTTAAAATGAAATAAAACACGTAAAAATAATGTTAATGGCCATGGTGTTGGCTTTATTTAAAAGGTAATTTTATGCCATTAGTGTTTAAACATGTCGACGAAAGTGTTGCCAGAGGTTTGGTTTTTGAATTGGCAACACTGTTTCTAATTTAATTTAAATTTAGTGACTCAATTTGACAGTTGACAGTTGATTTGTGGTCAGTATGTTTTGCCATTTCAGCATAAATAGACTTACACCAAAGCAACGCTTGCAAATTGTGCAAATTTATTTTGAGAATCATGGTTCAGTTCACAAACTTACCATGCACTACGTCTGTTTTACGGTCGACATAATCATCCATCCAAGCAAGTTATTTGGGAAACCATGGATCATTTTTGCACCACGCACACTCTAGTTGATAATATGCATCCACAAAGACGCCATACAGTGCACACAGAAGAAGTTATTGCTGCTGTGGAGTGTAGTGTTGAGGAGGACCCAAATGAGTCGATTTGCCATCGTGCACAGCAATTGGAGCTATGCCCGTCCACTTTGTGGAAGATTTTGTGGAAAGATCTTGGCTTATGAGCTTACAAGATCCAGCTTATGCAAGAGTTGAAACCGTGTGACCATTACGCGCGCCATACATTCAGTGAATGGGCCGAAAACAATATTCAGCTTGATCCTTTTTTTCAACACAATTTTGTGTTCAGAAACAAGCTCATTTTTGGTTAAACGGCTACGTAAATAAGCAGAATTGCTGAATTTGGAGTGGAGAAAACCCATAAGCCTTTGTTGAGATGCCCTTACATCCATTAAAAGTCACTGTTTGGTGTGCTTTATGGGCAGGTGGAATTATTAGCCCATATTTCTTTAAAGATAATGCCAGCCAGAATGTTAATGTCAATGGAGAGCGCTATAGAACCATGATTGCTGACTTCTCCATTCCTCAGTTGAATGGTATTGATGTGGCAGAGCTTTGGTTTCAACAAGATGGCACAACATGTCACACAGCGCATGACACCATCAATTTATTGCAGGAAACATTTGATGAGCACATAATTTCGTGTAATAAACCTGTGAACTGGTCTCCACGATAGTGTGATCTCATACCTATGGATTACTTTCTTTGGGGATATGTGAAGTCACTAGTCTATGCCGATAAACCACAGACGTTGGACCACTTGGAAGTCAGCATTCACCATGTTATTGCCAATATACAGCCCCAGTTGCTCAATAAAGTGGTCGAAAATTGGACTTCCTGACTGCCCTTCATTCGAGCCAGCCATGGTGCCCAGATGCCCAAAATCATGTTTTAAACACTAATGACATAAAATTATCTGTTAAATAAAGCCAACACCATGGCCATTAACATTATTTTTACGTGTTTTATTTCATTTAAAATTTGTATGCCTCTAAAAAAAAAAAAAAAACACCCTTTATGTTCAGAGATGAGATTTTCCACTTTGTAATATAGTAGAGCATCGATTATCCGACCCCCGATCAACCGTCACATCAATTAACCGACCGCGTTCTAGTCGGCAAATTCAAGTGTCCAATAGTGATGTGGCGCTACAATATTTGGCTATGTCTTGGCTACTTTAATGTTATTTTTGTTAAATGTTTGCATGTTTTAGCTGGCAACATTGGCTCGACCATGAAAGGAAGGCCAGTATTTAAACCAGGCTTAATTTTCAATTTTTTTCTTTATTTTTGTATTTATTTTGTGCAAAATAAAGAAATAATTTTTAACAATACAATAGCGTCAATTATTATTTTAAAAAATTTTGTTACGCTTAACATCAATGAAAATTCAATGCGAAGTAGGTTAATAGTGATATACTAATATACTATACTAATAATGTATTTTTTCATACTTTTCGGTTATCCATTTTTTCAGTTATCCGACCAACCCCAGTCCCAATTCAGTCGAATAATTGATGCCCTACTGTACATCGAGACTTCATAGCTTGATGATATGTATAAAACTTAGCTCAAAACATGGAAATCTAATTTCTTCCTGAATCCTAGTAATTTCTTATGCATTATATACTATCATTAGTCTACCTAGATATTAATCATCTTTCTTATCTTCTGCAACTTCTTTGAATCTCTTGTACCTCTCACACATCATACTTCACACATCATACTTCAACATAGTATCTTCCCCATAAACCATTAATATTTTGATTTTTTTAAAAATTTACAGCAAAATTTAGTTTTTTCATTTTCCATGTTTTAAAGGATCCCACATAAACCTTATGGGAAATGGATCCCAATGGATTTTGCTGAATCTTTGAAATTTTGTAGTTATAAAGATTCTTATCAAAAGTTTCTACAGATACAAAGTCAAAAATAAACAGTTTTTGAGTTATTGAACATCCAAGAGGCAAACAACTGCATAAAATTTATGCACATGTTATGAAGCTCTAAATATTTTTTATTTCAAAATATAAAATGATAAAAAAATCCAAAGTACCTTAAATTCAACAAAGAACAAAAATTTATTGATAGAACCAACATTTTTAACCTTGTTTAAAGACCATCATCAGGTTCTAAAGTTGGGACAAACATCAAATAGAAAAACAAATTAAAAAGTATTTGACAGACATATATAGTCATGTACGCAAGTGTTGAATATATAAATAGTAAATATAAAAATCAGATAAAATATTGGTAAATTCATAAAATAAGTAAAATAAAATAATAAATACTTAAGAATATAAAATAAGGAGTACAAAAAATGTAAATTAAAATAAATTACAAAAACGAATTAAAATACAATACAGAAATGAATAAAACTGCAAGCAAGGGGAATATTACAATAATATTGGAAGTTTATTACTTGACTTCAAATAATGCCCTCCAGGCAAGTGACATAGGACATAGGTGCTGTGATGTGTCCCTTGTATTGATTGCAGTCTCTTTGATAATATAGCTTTATATATATATAAGGAATACAGAACTAGGAATAATACCTATCTAATCTTGCTGTCTAATTGACAAAGCATTCAAATTTTCATTGTTAAGAAAAAAATTTCTGAAAATCCAGGATGAAATATACATTTTTTATTTTTTTTTGTAAAAATGTAATATAAAAAGATTTTATATTTACATGAAAGAGATTTTATAGAGGTTTTAAAAATGTTCAAATTTATTAGCAGTCTTTGTTTTATACTAATACAAATAATACAATGTTGCATTTTTTGCAAATTATATTTGATCACCATCAGCACAACACTAGGACTCATCATGACCACTATATTAATTAAAACTACTTAAAGAAATATATTATTAAAATGAATATACAGTAGAGCGTCGATAAGTGGAACGTCGGTAAGTGGAATGGCCGGAAAGTGGAACGATTTTCAGTCGGACTGTGTCGTGCTGAATCGAATGTTTTTGATACTAAATTTACTTCTAAAGTATAATTTTCATGTTTTTTATATTCTTTAATATATTTATTTTGTTTGTACAAAATGCAGAAATAATTTTTAACGATACGATAGCCTCGATGATTATTATAAAAATTTTCGTTAGGCTTAAAATCGACGAAAATTCAACACGAAGCAACATGCAACGGAGAAAAATTCAACAGGAAGCGATACGTGACGAAGAAAAATTTGAACATCGGACAGGTTAATGTATTTTTTCGTACAAAGTCGGAAACTGGAACAAATCATTAACTGGAAGGACCCCAGTCCCCAATTGGTTCCACTTATCGACGCTCTACTGTAATTGTTTTTATATGATATTCTAAATTATCATTTTGTATATTAAAATAATAATAATAATAATATTCATCTATAATTATTTTACACAAAGACTACAAAGTTATATGATAAAATTCTGACATACTGTTCCAGTCATTGAAGCAGGGATTGTGACTGAAATTTCTTGAGCATTTCCATCAACCATTTCTCGTCCTGCTATATTTCCACTTTCATCAACAGCAAGCATGATTTGTTGGAAACTGCTGTTTTCTCCAGTAGTCACAGCTGTTACCATTCTAGCTCTATTGTCAGTACTTGATGAAGATTTCATTGAACTGTCACTAGCAATGCCTTCTACTGTAGTATAAGTGTGAATTGTTTCATACTGTCCTTGACTCTGCTCATTCTGCCCTTGTTGTTCTGTACTAGCATAATATGCAGTTCCAGATGACGTATAATAGGTAGCAGCATTATAAGCATTCTAGAAATAGAGATATATTTATATATGTAATTAATAATTATACTTATATATATAATTGTAAAATAATAATTAACAATTTAAGTAATCATTATATTATTTAATAAAATAAATTATACAAATAATGGGGAAAAAAATTCAAAAATACATTTCTAAATTTGTTTCAATAATTATTATAATATGTATTATATATATATACATTATATAATATCTACAATAATTATTTAGATATTATTACAAGAGCTGATTCAGTTCCAATAAAGGAATACAAAGCACTCTGTTTCTCTATGTAAATAAGCACTTATATTGCTGGCAATTCCTTCATGCCTTAGCATCCATAAGACAAAAATAAACTATTGTGGAAGCAGTTCACAGAGACAAACAGCTCTTTGAGACAAGTGTTGAAGTGAACCAGCAAGAGTCAAGTACCTTTAAGGCAGTCAAACTGTCAGAAACAATTTAGTCTTACCAATAGGACAACAAATGCACCAAATAGTAGCTAACACTTCAGCTTGAAACACAATGGAGATCTTACTCAATAGAACACAAAAACTCCTATCTTAATATCCCCACAAATGCCATTCTAGCCAATCAACAATCATAACATAAACTACAGAAATTTATAAACAACAGGAAGTCAGTTTAAAATATTAAAACAAATTCAGTTAAATTTGAAGAAATTTTTTCATTATCTTATTATCATCCTGATTTCCAAATCAAGCAAACATTAATTTAGTAAGATTCTCTATCAGCATGTTTTGCAGCATTCCAGTTGAAATTAAGCCATGAAAAAAATGTCTTTATTGTGATACCTGTAGGTTCTGGTTATGTTGTTGTCAAATTGCAAGTTTTGTTACTATCACTCACAGAGCAAAATGCACCTTGTTTCCACAACATTCCACTACCAGATACAATGGTAGACAAAACTTTAAAAACAAGCAAAAATTCCACCTAAACAATTAGCTTAATTAAGATTATTGGTTCAACCATGCTCATATAAGTTAGTTTAAAAAAGTAAATTAATAGGTTTATACAATAATGAAAGAATAGTGTTGGAATAGTTCCAACACTATTCTTTCCCGGTTTTCTACTTTTTGGATAGTGTTGGAACTATTCCAACACTATCCAAAAAGTAGAAAACAGAGTAATTTATGTTGACAAAACTTTAAATACAACTAAAAAAATAACTGCAAATTTTCATATAAATGTAAATGCATACATGTATAGAGAGATCTGCATATATCTGTGTACAAAAAACATCTGTCAGCACATGTGAAAAGGTGTAAACTTGCAGAGAAAGAACAAGAACAAATTGATATTTTATGGCCACAGTTACAAAACTATCATGCTGTAGCTATCCAAATAGGAAAGAGTCACACTGTTGTCTACAACTATATTAAAAAAAATGATAAATATAACCTGAAAAACAATGGTGGAAGACCTAAGTTTATGCAAGAGATAAAAGGCAAATTTTGAAAGTTGCAAGCAACAGAGTGACATCAGTATCAAAAGTGAATCAATTAGTGTTAAAAGTTCATCCCTGTGCTGCTCAAAGAGTGATAAAATCACCAGGATGACTTAAAAGAAAGAAATTGAAAAGAAAACCTCCCTTAACTAAAGAATATAAAACTGCAAGATTGACTTATGCATGAGATGACATGTCCTGGGATACAGAATAGCAATAGGTTATTTTTTCAGATGAAAAAAAGTTCAATCTGGATGGTCAAGATGGTCTGAACTATTATTTTCATAATTTGTGCAAAGATAAGAGGATTTTATCTTGATGACAGGTGGGTGGTGATTCCATTATGGTGTGGGGTGTGGGGTGCCATTTCTTGCAAGGGAAAGTCACCTATTGGATTCATAAATGGATGAATGGATTCAATAAAGTATCAGAAACTGATTAAAATTACTTTATTTCCAAATGTATGAAAATTAGCAGGCAGAAAGTTTTATTTTATGCAAGACAATGCACCTGTCCATTCATCTTGCATCACAAAAAATTGGCTTCAGCAAAAACAAGTCCAACTGTTGTATCATCCATCTCAATCTCTGGATCTAAACCTGACTGAGAATAACTGGGGTGTGCTCTCAAGAACTATATATGCTGATGGCAAACAATGCAGTTCAGTAAAAGACTTAAAAGTTGCAGTGGAGAAAGCATGACATGTTTTGAGTATGGAAGTTGGTATAGCATTTATTATGAGTATGTAAGACTGCATTGTAAACAGATTATCCACACTACTTAAATATTTTACTGGTGACATAAAGGTTGTTGTGAGTCTAGTAAGACTGCATTTTTGAGATTATTTAAAAAAAGTGAAGGGTCCACAAGATTTTTAATTAAGTTAGTTGTTTAGGTGGAATTTTTGCTTGTCTTTAAAGTTTGGTCCATCACTGTATGTCTGGTTGCAGAAATATGCCCACTTGTGAAACAGATTATGTTTACATTGCAACAGATTGGCATCAGCATTGTATCTTTTGAAAATTAATCATTATTAAGAGTTAAATTTACACCATTAATAAGTTTTATACATAGGTAATGATCTTCAAAATGCCATTGCCAAGGTTTTGTCTGAATAGAAATATAGGATGAGTCTGCATCTGATGATGAATTTGTCACAACCAAGCAAAGAAAAATTGTTCATAAGTATTTAGTTGACATAAATGACATATTTGTCAAGCTGCTACCACCAATATCTGTAGTTTCTTCATTCTTTATTCAGTGTCAGCAACCTTTTTATTTCATGTCAATTTTTAAGGTTATGTCAATGTTAGCTAATCTTAAAATCTTAAAACATTTTATTATTAAATTAGCATGTGTAATTTATGCTTTTAAATGAAAAGTGGCTATTATATATTCAAAATTTTTATGTTGTCAAATGAGTGTCACCTCCTTTGATTCTCAAGTCATTTTGTATTTATTTAAATACAAAAATGATAACAACCACAATTAACTTAAAACTGGATATGCTGGATTTTAGTGGCTTATGTGTTGTTATTTTATTCAAGAATGATAGCTTTAAACTTTTTACAAAATGTGCATATATTTGAGTTTTCTTTGGCCTGAAGGTAGAACCTAAGTCTGAAGGTAGAATGCCATTATCCAATTCAGTATCACCCTGTTTCATGAATGGACAATTTGCCTTTTTTGAAAACTTAAGTCTTTTTATAAAACCCACTTTTGATAATGACAAAATGGTAGCTTTAAAAGTTGGGCAATAAATAGTGCTATAGCAGCATATAATTAAATTTGTTCTCTACAGCCTCAATTCACAACAAATGATTGTAAACCAAAAAGTGCCTGGACATGGAACAGTCTCCTTTACAAGTGTTATGTTCACAACAAATGCTCAAAAATTGAACTATGAATCTGAATTCACTTTACACCATGTGCCCAAAAATGAGTTTCTCTGAGATACTTGGTGATGACTGTATATCCACTGACAAATTCAACATCACATCACATTACCACCCAGAGGCAGATGATGGACATACTGGTACTTTTTTCTTTCAGTCATCAAACCATGTGCTCTCTGGAAGTGTTAATTGATAACACTTATTTCAAACACAATAGAGATAGATGTAAGCCAAAACAATGTAAAATTAGAATGATTATCTATGAAACACTGTGGCATGTAGTTCAACAGTTTAAGTTTTGAGCATTTGTTAGGAATGTAACATATATCTTTCATTATTATTGCATGATGTGAGAAACTTTCAAACAATTGTATAAAAAGTATTGTATCTCCAAAACTACTGAAAATAATACCCCATGTTCATATAGAGTTGTTAGTTTACAATAACCCATATTATCATCTTTCAACTGATTTCCCTCTCCTCCTGACTCAGCCTGTATACAGTATTTATAAACACCTGATTATACTTTTGATCAAGCATTTTGAATTATAAAATTTGCACAAACATTAATTTAAAAAACCAATTAATTTTATACATTTACAAATTATTTTTCATTTTCTATCTCAAACAAATAAGTAGTTTTTGTCAAGCCAAATGATTGCCATAATTAATCGGACTATTAATTATAGCATATTAATAGCCAAATTAATTATGGCAATTGTTTGGTTTAGTACCAACTTATTGATACTAAGCCAAGGTTTTGGGAAAGTTGATATTTGTACTTTATATCATTTTGGTCCTTAGAATGCCTTCCATTTACTGTAAATTATCCATTAAAATTATGTTCTAATCAAATCTAAAATTGTAAAAATGAATTATCTGAATTACAGATGATATCAGGTTATAATGAGTGTAAGCTTTCAAAACTAGATAAAGGTATATCTGAACTCCTGTAGGATTGATGGTAGGGGTCAATACAAGTAACTTTGGTCCTGTGAACTGGAAGGTGCTGTGGACTCCTTAGGAGATACAGGGGGTAAACATCTTGTGCTGCTGCTGTCTATTCACTTCTGTATTCTGTAAAGCATGCATGTTTTGCTGTTTACAAGTAGATTATACAGAATTATCCTAAGCAAAACAGTAAATCCAAACATTTGCATTTATTAGCAGGTAATTGATACTGTAGCATATTTAAAGAGAGTGTGTACACTGTCAGTTAAACTGTCAGATGCATGATGGTTATGCATTATACCAATATGGAATATATCATTATGATTTTAATTTATGGTAAAGCACTGCCCACAACCTATATCATGAGCATTATCCATGTTGTCCAGTTCCAGTAAACTGGGTAGTTGCCTGCATGTGTCAATGGTTGTGTGAAACAGGCAGTTTTCTTGTAGATAGATTCAAGACTGGTGTACCAAGTAGAATACTCCCATTGGACTTTGAAGAACATATTTTGGTATGTACTGCAGCAAATTCATCAACAGGTACAGTACATAAGCATTTGTAAACACTCCAGCTATGAACCACATGAGTGTCAGGCAGGTCCCACATGGACATCAGTTGCCTCAGTATCATCTGCAGCAAATACAAACATTTGGTCCAGCACACCATGTCACTTTTGCTCAATGGTTCCTCCAACAGTGTGTTGAAGAATCCAGATTCCAGAGCTGTTATTGTTTTCAGATAAGACATCATTTACCAGAAAAGGCCTGTTCATTCATGGAATGGCCATATTTGGGATTACAAAAACCTCCATGGTAACTGCCTTGGGGTTTTTGATTCCTGCTCACATGTTAATTTGGCATCAACATGTGAGCAGGAATCATAGGACAGCTACTAGATCCATATATGCTACCACCCTATCTCAATGGCATATTGTACTTGACATTTCAGCAGGAAGCATTGCCTAAACTTCTGGAAGATATCTCCCTAAGCATCTGACATTACATATGGTTCTGGCATAATGGGTTGCTAACACACTTCAATCCTATTGTTTGAAACCATCTGAACCACACATTCAGAGACAGATGGATTGGCAGAGGGAGACCTATAATGTGGCCTCCACATTCTCCAGTATGTCAACTTTTTTGTGATACCACATGAAAAGTCTTATCTATGAGACATCAGTCAATTCTGCTGAAGAATTAATAAAACAAATTGTTGTAGTTGTAGGATTTCTGCTTCATGTATACAACAACGCAGTTCAAGATGCAATGCATGTAATAAAGTTGGTGGCCATCATTTTGAACACCACCTGTAAGCAGGATTTTGCAAAAACAGAAAAAAAAACTTTTCCTATCTTCATCCATTTTCTGATATGTATACCATTGGCAGGTGCACTGGTATTACATAGTTATACTTTTGTTTTTTTTTTAATCCTTCATATTTATTAGCATGCCAATGGCACAAAATATATATATTTACATAAAAGTATGCAATTGTAAAAACAAACAAATAATTTCTTTTTACAATATAAACAGTGTTAAAAACCAACAACAAATCTGTTAGTTATAAAATCATTTGTAAAACTGGTGTTTATTCTGTTTGCACAAAAAGTTGTACCTGTTCAGCAGAGATTTAAAACATGAAAGGTTTTCATGCATTTGATATTTTCACAACACAAACAATTTCATCATTTTGGCTTTCCCACACGTGTGCTTTACAAGGTAGTGAGCAGGGGGCAGCAGTATCAAATGTTTATCTCCTGTATCTCCTTAAGCAGTATGCAGCACTCCTTGGTTCATAGGAACAAGCTGCTTGTACTGACCCTTACAATTATCCCCTATCAATTTTTACATGAATTCAGATACACCCTTGTATAACAAAGCAACACTGAAATGAAATATTGCTATAGTAAGGGAAAAAATGTACAAAATATTTTATTATTGCTATATAAATAATTCTGAATCAAGAAATATTAAGAAATCAAAACACAAGCAGATTTATTGAAATAACAATTTCTGATTGTCCAAATATCATATTTACATATGTATAGGTTGCACATGTATATAAGCCACATCAAAATCTTCAGAAAGAAATTTTGAAAAAAATTATTTGACCTTCCATTTACTATGGTAGGCACAACAAGGTGAGGTTGAAGTATTCAGAATGTAATTAACTCCACAAAGAGAATCATCTCATCATTCCCAAATCCTTTGTTCTCTATCCTGTGACTATTCTTGAAAAATACTTTCTTGAGTTACCAAACCTTGTTGAGGAAGAATATGCCATTCATTGTTATTTGGACTAAGTCCAAACAAGTTATGCAGAAAAATTCAAGTTAGATATTGTGTAATGTGCAGAAGAAAATAGCAAAAAAGCAGCAGGGAGGAAATTTGATGTCAACAAGAAAAAAGTTCACCAATGAAGTCAAAAAAAAAAAAATTTCCTTCAAAAAGACTTCCAAAAATTGAGAAGAATTTTGGAGAAGAAGCAATATAAAACTGATAAAACTGATATAAAACTGATTTCTTGAAAGATGCTCATAAAACAAGAGCAAATGGATTTGCAATATCAATTGAAATACTTCAGTTCAAAACATACAAGAAAGCAGAGAAATACAAAATCTTTCTCAATGAATTTAAAGCAAACCATGGTTGAGTAAGGCAATTTCAAATCAATAGTGCAATAACTTCCATACACATTTGAGGAAAAATTACTGCACTTCCAGAAATACATTATTGCACCAAGGAAAAAAGATAAGGTGATTTGGAAACCACTGATGAAACACCTCTATGGCATATCAAAAGAACTAATTGTAAACAAGGCAGACAAAAAAACAGCACAAATGCAGATACAGCAGAAGTACAGAATAACTAGAATGATGATGTATATAGTTCTAATTCATAATAGTCATCACTGCTGATGGTAAGTAACAAGCTACCACCACATCTAATTTTTAAATAAAAAATATTTCTGAAGAAGTTATCTGAGAGAACTTTGGTATGGGTGCAAAAAAACAACTGTATGACAGAACAATCCTTTCAGAACTGACTTATGGTCTGTTTGGTTTCAGCAATGAAATATGCTTTTATGTTGAATATGTTAGCAATTGTAATTTGAGGAAATTTGAAGAAAAGTGTGAAGAGGAAATATGTGACATGTTGATAATATCAGGAGGAATGACTGGTTTGTTGCAACCTTTTGACATGGAGATCAATCACCTTTTAAAAGAACATTTACAATGAATATATTGCAAAATGGAAGTGAAATTCTTCAAAAAACAACACTTAGCAGACACTTGAAGAAAGTATCATTGTATCGAATGAGTGAGTAGATTATGTCTGCATGGGTGTCAATACCCTAGAAAAGGTATCTGAAAGATTTAAAAGAACATCAGTATCTATTGCAACTGATGAAAGTGAAGACTATGACACATAGCACAGACCTCCTTTGAATGGAAAAATGGAAACAATAGAGGCAGCAAGGCATTGAGTGACAATAATCAATAATTGCTCCTCATCAAAGAAATAGAGGTATTTGTTACACTTTTAACTGGTATATACTGAACATAAATATCAGTAGCAGTAAATTGTTTTAGAATTGAAATATTTATTTAAGTTATTTCAAGTATAGACATCTCTCCAACATTTGACTAATATTTTATACATATAAGCAAACAGACTAAATAAAATTTCTAAACAGCTAGTTACATTACTCAGATCGCCAGACCATCAGAGAAAGTGATCTCTAAAGCCAATCAATATACAAAAGAATATTAAAAACAAACCAACTAACCAGTTAGAGCTCAAACATATATCACAGAAGAAGGCTAACATTGGATATTCTAATCCAATAGCTAATAATTGCTAATCCTATAGCAGGCAATAGTGTAAAAAAATTCTTGGAACAACAAAACTAAAATAATAAAGGCTTTAAAAGCAAAAAATAGATTTAATAGATTAAAATGATTTTTTTCAACGCAAAATCAGAAATAAAACAAAATCGTCATCATGCAAATTGCAATATAGTAGTTATAACAGCAGCTAAAAACCACTGTAATATGGCTCATTGCACTCTAGAGCAAATATGCAAATATGTTCAGACCACTCAGGCTTTTCACACATTGTATTAAAGAAAATTTAGTAAATGGAAAATATTGTGAGATATTGTATAATCATTAGAGTGACCCACAGAAAAATTTTTTAATGGCATGATATCTGGACCTTCAACAAGTAATATTTATACTGTTTAATATTTTTACATTAATTAACAACTTTTATTTTTTAAATATTTTAATCTGATTGAATAATCACTTAAATGGACTTTAAATCTTTATATAATGTTTGAACATTAAATTTATCTATAGAATAAAATTCTTTCAACATAACAATATTCTTAAGAACAAAACTTATGTTTTAATTTTGTTATGTTTAATCTCAAATAGAAATTAATAAATTCAAAAAGTTTACATCTCTTTAGATCTTGTTTAGAGCTTTAGAGTTTATTTCAAATCTATAAGAGAAGCTAAAAGAAAAGAAAATCAAGAAACAGTTTAACATTGCTTCTTGATTTTATTTTCTTTAAATTTTTGGAATATGCACAAATTAAAAAAACTAGATATTATCTACCTGATTCTGATCTGTGTGTATTGATATCCATCTGCTGTTTGAGTTACATAATATGTACCAGTGGTAGTCTGTTGCTGACCACTTTCACTTACTGTACCAATAGTAGTTGCAGTAATCATTTCTGAATTTTCTGATTGTTGATTAAGACTATCTCCTCCCACTGAAGTTCCATCTTGTATCTCTTTATTAAATGAAGCTAAATAATTCTGAATGTCTGAGATGGTTTCAGCTTCTGATTCTTCTCTATGATTCTCCATTTTGATAAATTGTTCTAATCTGTAATATTAAATTTAAAAATTTATATAAACAGAAATAAATCAAAAAGATAAAGTATATCAATAATTATTGTAAGGTTTCTTACATAATTACAGTATATTCATAATTAATTGTAAAAACTTTACAATAAATAATCATTAAGTACAAAACCAAAAACTTTCTTAATGAATATAATTTTTATTAATCACAAGTTATTTATTTAATTTAAACATTACAGAATAAATAACTTTTTTCTACTTCAATTCAGAAACAGCACTTGAATAAAAGGAAAATAATTTAAATTTTATAATTTTTTTGTTCTTTTAACACTCTTATTTCATATTAAAACAATTAAAAAACAAAATTTTGAAATAAAAGTAATCTTTTAATTAATATTAACAGCTGCCAATTTGATCAGTTGCATTAAGTTAAACAACATTTTAAATCTTTTTCAATATCTCATTTGTTATTATGATTAGTTCTAGATTATCTGCTATTTGAATAATTTTTAATCATAACTCTGTGATTTTAATTAAAACTGAACAATAAGATCTATAACTTTTGTCTCAGGATGATTCATTGCAGATACTTTTTTAATGACATCAATAATTTAAATGTATAAAACATTGATCATAAATTAATATTTTTCAAATTTGTTTCCGTATAAATTTAAAAACTTAGACCAAAATGAAAAAAACTCATTCATTGTTTCTAGATATGCTTTTTTGCAATTAACCAAATAAAATTTTTTGTGAGTATAGTCCACTGTGTGTTTAAAAGACAACTTGAAAGGAGGTGCAGATCATTTGATAGGTGGGTTACACTAATTTTACATTGCAATCATGAGCCTGTGCCTTTGGAGCAATGGCTGCTCTCATAGGCACAAGGTATGTTAGTGAGGCAAGTTATGAAAAGGTTTAATTGTTATAGCAATTTTCTGCAGGGATATATGCCACAATGAATTGTATGCATGGAAATATGGTAAGTGTAATATAATGTTAATGTCAAAAAGTTTTTTGCAAACATTATGAATAAATAAAAGGAGCTATCTTCCAGAATACAATATACAGAATGTCTGAATATCAATATATATTTTGGAAGAGATATTATTGAACAACATACAATGAAATATCTAGAAAAACTTCTATAAAAATTCTCTGTTAAAGTAACTTGTTTCTACATAGAGAAAACATTAAATTTAAAAAATGTTTACTGTATAATGTCAAATCAAATTTTAAATTGATAGTTATTATTCTATATTTATTATTTTTAACAACAATTTGAACTGCCAAAACTTGGGTTGGAAAACTAGTCAAACCATCCAATTTTTTATTTTATACAAGAATATCCTTGTTAGTGTAGTTAATGCATTCCAGAAAAGTACCATAGTAATTGAATGTGTGCATGAAAAAAGGGGACTACTCCATATATACAATTTTTTATATTATTATTATGGATTTGTGTAATCCTTAGAGTTTCTCCTTGCCTAGAAGAGTGAGATTTTTTTGTGTGTTACATGACATACTTCCATTGTAAATCTCTGCACAAGAGAGCAACATCTTTATAGTAATACCATTCTTTGCTGCAATCAGGGCAGGATTAGACAAAATAAAACAATACATTAATGTTTTATCCATTTTAATAGAAAAACTAAAATTTTCAACAATTTTAAACAGTCATTATCAGGTTTAACCAAATAAATTTGAACAGTGATTGCAATTAGAATAAATTTTTTAAACAAGAAAAACATTGGCACAATTGGTTGCAACATCACACCTAACAAAAATTGAAAAAAGTAGAAAAATCAACAGCAATGGCCAAAAGTTTAGGACCATTATGCATATTTTCTTATAAATACCTTTAACAGAAAAATTAATGTAACTAATGTGATGATGCTATGTTGTTAAATTTACAGAAACACTTTTATAAACTATGTATATGTCAAGTATCAGTAAATAAATAAATTATTTTTTTAAAATGAAAATTACCTCTGTTCAAATACATGCATTTTTACTCTGGAAGAAAGCATAGGACCAAAACAAATTTGAACCAAATACCTCAGTATTTTGTGGGGTTACCAAAATTTTTTATGACCACTATGCATTTAACTGATTCTATGTCTTTGGCATAGAATCAATTAAATGTTCACAAAGTTCCTCTGAAATGAAGAACCAAGCTTTTTGGATAGCCTCAAACAATTCATTTTTATTTTTGAATTCTTGTTTATGAATTGCAGTTTTTACAACACCCTATAATGTTTTGATGGAGTTTAAGTCCAGTAATTGTGCTAGCCATTCAAGTAATCTAATATAATTACAATATTTTGAAACTACCTTTTAACTAATTTACTGGTGTGTTTGGAATCATTATCATGTTGGAATTTCCATGTTAAAGGTAAATTATTATCAGCATAGGGAAGCATAAGATTTTCTAGTATGGATTTGTACTGTTGTTGATCCATATTTCCATTTATTTGGTGGATAGGGCCAATTTCATGTTGTGAGAAGCATCCTCACAACATGATGCTGTCACCTCCAAACTTCACCATAGGCTGCAGGCAAGCAGGACAATATTCCTCTCCTTTGCTGCAATCGAATATACTTTCTCCCATCCCTACCAAATAAATTTTTTTTTTGTTTTGTTGGATGACAAAATGTTCTGCCACCAATCAATGCTCCAGTTTACGAGCTC
The DNA here is from genome assembly GCF_030686945.1 of Centruroides vittatus. Taxonomy (NCBI): domain Eukaryota; kingdom Metazoa; phylum Arthropoda; class Arachnida; order Scorpiones; family Buthidae; genus Centruroides; species Centruroides vittatus. The sequence goes on from NW_027122345.1 coordinate 1,855,286, forward strand.
TTGCAAATGCCAACCTGGCTTTTCTATTTTTTACAGAGACAAATGGCTTCTTCCTGGAAATTCTTACCATTTTTATTTGCAGGTCTCTTGATGTGAGATTTTTCCTTTTCTTTTTTGACATTTGATGCAGCCTGTGGTCAGTATGTGAGCTCCCAGACAGGTCCAAATTGCCATGAAATTTGCGAAAACTCAGTTGATTTAAAGAAATATTTAATTGTTTAGAAAAAATGTTTGTAGTTGGACACCCTTTTTATATAAAACCCTTGTTTATATAAAACTGCAACACAGGATCATAAATCGTGAAAGGAATGTCATCCATTTCTGACTGAAAGGCCAAATTCAGCTTTGAGTTTGACCTCTCCTGTGCCCCAGATGGGAGTCCCATTACGCTTAGTAATGAGGGACCAGCCACTTGGAAAGCGTGGATGAGGGAGATTGACTAATTGGAATGGCCGATAAGAAGACAGAAATTGATATAATCCCTAACAATCAAGGACACATCACACTTGGTCAATTAATGTTTTAGATAATGCTGACACCATGTGTCAATGAACAAGAAGAGATCCTCCGCCCAGTACAATTTTGGATACCCACAGTTTTTGTTGTGCAAAAGGGACTTGGATGATTCTCCATCCATCGCTCTCCTAACACTGCCCTGGGGCCACCATCTATCTTCCAGCTGATCCTGACAAAACTTGGAGGATCTTCACTTGCCGTCACATCCATACATGTCACAAGAACCTCCCTATGAGGAACTGAACTCTGTCAACGAATCCTCATTGATTGTTGAGATGTCAAAGCCTTGTTATGTAAGTTACCTTCCGATACAATAAACAGGTTTTGTAAGACACTTGTCATCTCTGTCTCCGACACCACCACTCACACATGGACAACCCTAGCCTTCTTGATGTGGGATTTACAAATCCCCCCCTGAAAGTCAGTGAGCTTACATAACTAACATTTTCAATCTCATTTAGAGATGTCCTGATACTGATGATATCAATACTTTCCTCTTTGTACTCAATATTTTTGGTCTGATACCGATACTGGTATCAATACTTTGGGTATCAGATCTAGTATCATTACATTTTTCACAAACAGGTAAGATCCAACTGAAACCAAATTTTGCAGCCAAATCAGAAACTGAAATGAAATTTTACACTATTTTCAGTAAAGTTACATATATAAAAAATATTAATGACCAAAAATCAATAAATTTATTATGTTAAATTTCATTTCCAGAATCTATATGCTTAGAGTTCTGATTACTATTTATAAATAAATATTTAAACATTATGCATCACTTCTGTTTGTTACTCAACTTGGACCATCAGTTATGTTTAAATGAGTTATAATTTGTATATATTTGTTTGCACTGACATTTATAAAATTTTAACACAAAGAACTTTCAATGTAAAGACTGTTTTACCACTTCATCAACAATTTCTTATTCACCACTATCCTATGTATAGTAGTACCCACAGAGCACATTAGCAGGACTGTAGATCTGGGGCTTCCTTTGTGTACATAAGACATCATATGAGTGTAAACTGAAGTACTGACAGATGCACTGACTTCTGAACAAGATATCTGGGATTCAACTCCCTGAAGTAAGTAACAAAATATTAATTGCTGCTCTAAGGTCCACTCAGCCTTTGTTGTAATGAGTACAGTAGCTTCTCAGCAGTAAAAACAACTGGAAGGCAATGCAGTAGACTAAATAGTGACAGCCAACAAGATTTCCAGTTCAATACCTGATGCCAATACTAGCTGGTATTGATACTTTAAAACTACTCTTACTATTGGTATCAATAATTTTGTGTTATCAGGACATATCTAATCTCATTTAGTGATCATCAAGTTATACATTCCACAAAATTTAAAAATTCAAACAAAACTTTAAGAACAAATTCTGATCATTCAAAATTCAAAAGTATTCTAAATACTAAATTTAGACAAAAATTTATCAAATACACAAAAATAACAACAGATTCAGAGTAAATGGAGAGTTATGAAAATTCAGTAGTAGCAAATCATTTCCAGTTTTAATATATTTAAAGAAAAGCAATTACAGTAGAGCATTGATTATCCGACTTAATTGGGGACTGGGGTTAGTCGGATAACTAAAAAGTATGAAAAAATACATTATTAGTATAGTGTATTAGGCCTGGTTTAAATACTAGCCTCCCTTTCATGGTTGAGCCAGTGCTGCCAGCTAAAACATGCAAAAATTTAACAAAAATAATATTAAAGTAGCCAAGACATAACCAAATATTGTAGCGCCACATCACTAGCGGACATTTGAATTTGGCGACTAGAACGCAGTTGGTTAACCGATAAGTCGGTTAATTGGGGGTCGGATAATCGATGCTCTACTGCAGTGTTTCCCAAACTTTTGACATCTGTGTACCCTTTGTATAATTTTCTTAATGCGGAGTACCCCTCGCCAAAAAAATTGCATATACAGTCAAACCTGTTTTTATGCGATGGATAGGAACCGCATAAAAAAAACGCATAAAAAAAAAAATCGCACAAAACTTCACGAGTGGCTATAAAAAATAGTTTTTGCAACACAATTAAAAAAATATTTTTTTTATGCGGTCAATAGGGACCGCATAAAAAAATAGAAAATAACTCAAAACCGTACGAAATAGAATTTATTGACAACAGATGACAGCACTTGACTGCATCATCTCGTCTACCGTCTGTTTTACATATTTTTGTCCAGGTGGTGTTTTTTTGACTTAAAAAATAAATTATTTCATTTTTCGCATATGCATGCAATAATATTACTATAATAAGTTCATTTATGCTATAATAAGTTTATTTAGCTGTAATAAGTCAATGTGAGACATGACGAATCGCACGAGACTAGTCGCCAACTATACCACATAAATAAAAAATCGCACAAAAAACCGCACAAATTAAAAATTCGCATAAAAAAAATCGCACAAAAAAAGACCGCATAAAAACAGGTTTGACTGTACTTTAAATCAAAAACCAAAGATAATGAGGATATTCCATTTCTATATGCTGCTGCAATTGAAAAATCGAAAAAGCCAAAATAGAAGACTATGTGAAAAATATTGTTCCTAGATATAGCGATATGGACTTTAGGTCTCATTTTCGTCTTTCTAGAAGCACTGTCAAAGTAAGTCTCTGCTAAGAATTGTTAGTTGTAGTAACTAGCTACAGAAAAATTGGTTTATTCAGCATTTTTAGTTTTTTATTAATACTAAACCACATAACAAACCTTTCCTGTTAGAAAAATCGCACAAAAGCTAAAAATACGCACGCGCACATTGTAACAATTCAATGTGTAGATACTGGAGGTTTTTGTGTGACACTGTTGTCTTGGCCATAAGGTGGAGGAATACACAGAATCACAGCACCCGGCGAAACCGCTAAGAAGTAACGAAGTTTTTTATTATTTTTCTATGTTCGTCATCAAAAAAAAGTAAACTGCTTGTTGCACCAGGAACAGCCGAAGCACAGTGCAGCGTGTACCCCCACTAAACTCTTCCCGTACCCCTGGGGGTACGTGTACCACACTTTGGGAAACACTGCTCTACTGTATTTTAAAAGAGAATAATAATATCAACAAAAAATGAGAAATATATTAGTGTGGAAACTTAAGAGTTTTATGTTGCCACATACATGAAAGGGAATGAAAACATATTGTGTTTGTTGTTGGATCCATATTTTGTATTGAATGCCATGTGCCATGGGCCAGATTTGGCCAGCAAACATATTTGCCTCATCACTTATAAAAGATAAAAATAGGTATATTTTTAGTATATATGAAATATGCAAAATATTTGTAGCTTGCCTACTTGACTTGCATGCAATTTGGCACACCAATCAAAAAGTTTCTCTGGGCTTCTCTTGAAGTTTGAAATATAGTGTTGTTCTCCATGCTGCATTGTTTTCTATAAGTGTAATAATTGTCGGATGTATCTTATAATATAATCAAGATGGGTTAATAATGATAATAATAAGCGCAGAGCCCAAACGGTTAGGAGTTGAAAGTTGAAATTTGGTACACAGTTAGGGTACGTCACAAGAATGTACACTAAGAAGGGATTTTTCGAAATTCCCCTCCATTGGGGGAGAGGGACAGGATTAAGGCTTACCGTGAAGAACTTGGCTTCTATTATACTATTTTAGATGTGGTTTTTTACATTTATGCAGAAAATCGAACATATTTTTAGACCCTTCTAAAAATTCTCAATGATATTTAATGTTTCATTATATAAGCACTAAGGTGGTTTTCCTTTTTCGCTAGACTTATTATAACATCAATAAACAGGAGCTTTAGAAAAACTTTTTAATAAAAAGTTTTTCTAAAGCTTGTCCTCCTGTTTATTGATGGTATAATGAGTCTAGCAAAAAAGAAAAGCCACCTTAGTGCTCGTATAATTAAACACAAGACTAGATAAGAAGTGTACCGCATGATATTTAGTGTTCCATTGTATATAAAGTTGACACGAGGAGCACCTGTGCAAAAGTTTGCTTTATTTGAACTTTTCATCTTAATGTTCAATTTTATGTTTGAATTTATATTTATGAATGATTCTGGAAAATCCAGCTTATTTTTCGAATTTAGTAAACCTGAAGAACAACGCAGAAAGAGTTATGAAAACGTTTAGGCCTTTTATTCATCACTTAGTGGTACTATGCACCGATTAGTGGTTGCAGTGAGTCTTAATTATCATTATCCCGGTGTGGTAAGCAGATATCTAAAAATTTTCTAATTAGTCTCAGAAGAGGGGGGACCTAATTCTTGCACTCGGTTAAAACGGGTAAGATCGGCTATAATCTAATAACCTTAATCTTTGCTATCGTTACTTTTTGTCCAAGCAACGCCGGGCTCATCTGCTAGTTTTCTATAAGTGGTTTGTGTGCATTTGTGTGCAATAACCACAAATGTGGGATGATGTCGAATATTTTTCGATAATCTATTTTTGCTACATACAATTTTCTGTGTTGTTTGTGTACTTGCCACAGAATAACTGAATCTATAAGTAGCTGTTCTTTGCATCCCATGTGGTTTTTATGAGAGCCTTTTTGTTGTTCTGTGAGAATGTTGTATTGTTCAAAATGATGGAATGCATTGTTAATGATGCTAGATGTATTTTGTAGAATGTTGGAAGAAATTTGATTGGTCATCATTTTTGGATTCCAGATGTAAAGTCCTTTGTAAAAATTTTTGGCATGTCTTGAGGATTGTGTGTATAAAGTTCATTATATAGGGATATAAATTTTTGTACCAGAAACCATTTTTTTTTGTGTCCTGGAACCACTAGACCAATACAGAATCCCCAATATTTTCCCCAAAAGATTTGATATTGAATTAGAATAGGAGCCACTTTGTGTTTGCACCAGGAACACAAGCAAACATTCATAAAGACCAACTAATTACCAATTTAACTAGTTGTGTCATAGCACTGGACACACAAGCTAACTTGCAGGGAGATAGCATATAAGATCCATACATAACACCTGAGTTAAAAAGGCTGAAAGTTCGAGATATATATATAGGCTTACCATAATATTTTTTCTCAAACTGGGACAATTTTGAGAAAATACTCAACAGAAAATAAAGCCTGCTAGGATAAGTACCTATGAAAAGGATAAATAAAGGTGTTAACAAAAATGAGTTAATATATGTTTAGTTGATCATTAAAAATTGTTTTTATTATTAAGAAGTTATTACCGTATTTTACAGACTATAAGACGCACTTTTTTCTTTGAAAAATTGCCTCCAAAATTCAGGTGCGTCTTATAGTCCATAAAATACAGTAATATTTATCACTAGTGTGAACTTTCTTTAAAAATTCTTTGTCACTTAAATCTATACATTTAAAATATGACAATATATTTGAGGAAGTTCCTATTGCTTGCCTTATGTTTTTCACATTTTAAGTGATTTTTAATGTTTGAACACCCACCATGAGTTACTGAAAATTCTAAACAGCACCATTCATATTTCATTTTGTCAATACGATCACAGACTTTTTCAATCATCAGTAAACACATGGTTTCTTTTTGGCATTTTGGAGATTAAATTAATTTAATGTACAGTACTAGTACGGTACAAAATAATCACAAATGCCGACTAGCAATTTGAACCCAACTAAGGTAGGACATGCACAACAATAATGTGGCCAGAATAAGTTTCAGTCTTGCCAACTCTAATTGAAAAAAAATTTCTAAAAAAATGAAATAAAAATATCTGAATCTCATAGGCTACATGCTATTATAAATTCTGTGAAAAAATAAAACATCTAAATTCATTAGGCCATATGCTATAAATTTTGGGGGAAAACATCTATTCTAGACAACATTAAAAATACTTAAATGTAGATACAAAACATTTAGATTGGCAACAGTGAGTGTAACAGAGGGAATTATTTAGTTGCCAAATGACCATTTTACTCGAGACTGCACTATTTTTTGTATATTCGGCACTTTTAAAATTTTACCAAATAACCAGGACAAAATGACAAACTGGCTGGGACGCTAGGACAACATTGTCAAACCGGGACATCTGGTAAGCCTAGGTATATATATCTGCATGACAATCTAGATGCATGAACATAAGACATTGAAGCTATTTCCAGTCCATGGGCAATTTCTTATGAAATCCTATAGTGCATATTGTGTTTATTTTATTATACAGTATTATATTCCACATTTGACTTGCCACTCAGGTTAATATTTTTATTTGGTAATGAATTTTAGAAGTTTATATTTGTTTTAAGTGTGTCTAGGTTCCAAATTTTTGAAAATCCTGTTCTTTTTATGTTCCTTAATGTACAGCACCCGTTTCTTATAGAAGTAACTTGATAAAGGCTTTTAACACTGGCCAAAAATTTGTTTGTAAAAATGTTTTTTTTGTACACAAATTTTTGATGTGTTGGAATTTTAAGGCATGAATTTCATTTAGATATGTGTTTATAACAAATACCTAAACTTTTTATAGGTTCCTAAAGATGGAGGCAAAGTCCTTTATATATATTAGGCTCAAAGACCAAAATCACTCATTAAGCGAAAAAAACGATCACAACGTGTTGTGGTCATTTCAAAATGACCATGAAACAAAATTTGCGTCGTGTTGAGTTAGCCAAAGCGGCACACACACAGCATTGTGGCTAACTCAAAACTATCACAAAGTGAAATTCGTGTTATGGCTTTCATGATATTTGACCACAACATGTGGTTAGGGATTGCAATACCGGTATACCGAATACCGGGATTTTGAGTCATTTGTACAATTTTGTAATACCGGTATTCACAAGTTTAAATACCGTTTTTTCGGTATTTACTAGAAATTTTTTAAATTGTCTCCACTATATGTTCAGGGGTCGCCAATATAGCAAAATAGTATACGTTTTTGTTTTTATGTCTCCCTAACGGGTGATATGAATTAGACTGTGAATACAAATTTGCATCGTACAGTCTAGAGAAGTGATCAATATGTAAATCACCCAAGGAGGCGGGCCAAAACTGTCCTATTACAGCTCAGAGCGATACTGCACACGTGCAGGATTCGTAGTCTGATATTCGTATCTGTGAAAACAAGGTTGTAATTGTGAAGAAAGTGCGGACTATTTCGAAAAATTTAGACATTTTTTTTTTAAATTGGTGAGTTTGTTATTCACATTGTATTTGCATATCATACTTTAGGGTTCAAAATATTTTTCAGATTTATTATATACTCATAATTAATAAACCCATAATAATGAATAAGAATAACTTTAAAGAACATAAAAAAATCTGTTGATAATACTTCGGTTTACTTTCATTATTTATATGACGAAAAGAATATGGTGGCACAATGTAAAAAATGTTCAAGAGTTATTAAATTGAATGGAGGAAGTACAAGAGGTCTCCATACTCATTTAAAAACAAAACATGATACAAATTTGTTAAAAAGGAAAGAATCTAATTGCGATGAAGATACAAATTTAAGCACAGTTTCTAAGCCCAAGCCATCAGGGATTTTAGATTATTTTGAAAAAAAATAATAATTTGGATGAAATTATAAGTAAAATGACAGCATTAGACTGTTTGCCATTTTGAGTGTTTTGCACTTCTACTGAATTAAGAAAATCACTATCCGCCAGAGATTTTAAAAATCTACCAACATCGATTAATACTATAAGAACTGTTATAAACTACAGTAACGGTGTTTGCAATTCTTTGAAACACGAGTTAATGCAATTAAAAGTAAATGGTGAAAAATTTAGTCTTACATTTGATGAATGGACAAGTGTAAGAAATAGACGCTATTTAAATATAAATATTCATTCTGAAAAAAAATTTTGAATATAGGACTTACACATGTCTGGGGAATTATGCCAGCCGAAAAATGTGCGGAAATGCTTAAATCTAAATTAGGGAAACATGGATTATCCCTGAAAGAAGATATTTTATCCATAACGACTGATGGAGCAACGGTTATGAAAAAAGTTGGAAAGTTGATTGGTGCAATTCAGCAATTGTGCTATGCTCATGGAATTCAATTAGGAGTAATAGATGTATTATACCAAAAAAATAAAGAACAGAAGAACCCAAATACTTCTGATTCCGACTTTGAAGAGAGTGGGGGTGATACTGACAATGAACATAATGACAATGTAATTGTTGAAGAAGATATTGCTAATGAAAATGAAATATTAACTCATCAAGAATTGTTACCTATAATTAATAAAGTTGGAAAAATTGTTAAGATATTTAAACGTTCCCCTACAAAAAATGCCTTATTACAAAAATATATACTAACTGAAAATAAAACAGAACATATGTTAATATTAGATTCTAAAACACGTTGGAACAGTTTACTCCTAATGATGGAACGATTTTTGAAACTGAAAAATCCAATCCAAAAAGCAATAATCGACTTAAACCTGCGAATTAATTTTTCCGATAGTGAATTTGACTTAATATCCAGAACTGTATCAGCTCTACTTCCAATAAAACTGGCTGTGGAAGCATTATGACGGAGAGATTCTAATTTATTAACAGCTAATGCAACAATAAGTTTCACGTTACAGTCACTGAGAGAACAACACACATCACTATCTGAAGAATTATATATTACATTGAAAAATCGCACAGAAGAAAGACATACCGAAATAGAAAATGTCTTACAGTATTTACATAATTATAATTAATTTTAAAAATGAAAATAAAAAAGAAGAAAAGTGACCAACCAATTCAAATTTGATCAAGTTTATAGTAAATTTTCTTAAAATTTTTACCCACAAACCTATCCACATTCAGAAGAATTCGGTAGAGTTATCGAAGATGATGATGACACTAATGTCGATAGTGAAAAGGAATTGTCTCTTGAACAAAAATTAGAATTAGTAATGACTAAAAAAATTTCAACAAACCAAAATACAATACAAAAATCAGTTATATCCAAAACCATCCGACGAGAAATCGATTTATTTGAAGATGAGGGATTTAGAGGTAAATACTTGAAAAAAGTATATCGCCCATTGCTAACAGTACCACCAACTAGTGTAGGTGCTGAAAGGGCGTTTTCGACAGCTGGTAATTTTTGCACAAAATTGTGTTCCAGGCTAAATGACAGTACAACTGATGCAATATGTTTTTTAAGATCACATTTCAAAAATTTGTAATAATACCACAGACTGAATAGTGATATTTACACTTTTTTCTGATTTAAATAAATATAGATGTTCCTTGTTCTTTTACTTTTTGTGATTCTTTATATACTGTTATAATTTATAAGTTACAAATGATTTTTTGTGATATTTACTCTCTCTAATAAAACTGGCAAATAAAACAAAAAAACACCCGTGTTTTCTTTCTTTTTTTAAAAATTCCTACTACCGGTATTAAAACCGATATTCCGGTATTCAGATCTAAAAAATACCGAATACCGGTATTAAACTTTTGGTCCGATATTGCAATCCCTAGTTGTGGTGTTTAAGAAAAGCCGTAACGCATTCTGAACATTAGCTGATGCAACCACGATACAAAGGTTAGGTTGTAACTTGTCAATGGGCACATTGCAAACACTTGCAGAGTTTGTATTGTGTTCATTCTTGACCAGTGCTGCCATTTTCTAGAGTAATTTCAACCTTTCAGAGTAATGTTTAGAGTAGTCTTATATTTAGGGTAAAACTACCCTGTGTTCTGATGCTATTACTCATTGTGCCACAAGTTTCGCTGGAAAAAGTTTTAGCCTAAAACCATTCTGTTTTTCCCTATAACTGGAGGGTTTTAGGATAGGACAACAGAAGATAAAATAATGCAGATTGATGCTAGCATCAATCTGCATTATTTTATCTTCTGTTCTTTAGGTACCTGGGTGTACACCATATGGTGATACCTTGGTTTTCGTCGATAATCTGTCCGAAAACAATGGGCAAAATCCAAAACCAATGATAACCGAGGTATTACTGCATATTTCACCCGAGTAGGATTTTGCTTTTCTCGACCTCCATGCATTGAGCCATTGGCACTCTCCATATCAGATGTAAATTAATACCACTGATAAAGCCTAAAAATCCTATGACATTTTAGTTATTAAAATTTTTAAAAACAATGAATAAAGAATTGTTCTGATTATTATTTCACAATAATAGTACAGGGATCTGCATCATAGAATTGTTCGTCTTATTTTTTTTTTTTTTATTCAAGCATGAGCTCCAGCTCGGAGTTTTCTCAATTTCAACTGCAATTTTTTGCAGTTGAAATTGGTTTAAATGTTTTAGTTAGGGTGCCTAATGCTGATAGAGGACATGCAGTTCCCAGAAGTGTTTTAGCTGTTGTTATGAGCATTAATCCATCAGGTCTCTATCAGTTAGGAAACAAGGAAGGTCTTCTTGATTGACTTTATGCTCATAATGAATTTACAATTTCTGAGAGTAACTTTATTAACATTCAGGACGTACCCTCAACTTCATTATCACTTTGCTCAGCATCCACGTTAACATCTGGAAGTAAGCAAGGGTTTATAATGTGTCACTGTAAAAAATACCGTATTGATAAAAAATGCAAATGTCACTCAAAAAACATAAAATGGAACTCAAAATGTCACAGTAATAGTTCTTGTAAAAATAAATAACTCTGCAACATTCTCGATTCTCATAAAAATGACTGATTTATTAATTACTTTTTCAGGAACTATTATTATTTTTAGTAAATTAGTTGTTAGAAAATGTTGACATATCAAGATCGCAACAGATTTTCACGGATGATTAAATGTTGAAAAGTAACCAAGTTACATTTCTGTATATGGTGAATAATTTTGTTACCTACTTATATGAGACGATTAAAGATAAATAAATCACGATGAAAAAGAAAGTTTTATTTTCTTATCATCACCTCGTTATTAGTTAACATCCAACGTGTGGTGGCTTTTAACCATAATAAAGTATATCAAGCACCTATAAGTAGTTAGACCTTTAGCACTTTTTAGCAAAACAAAAACAAATGTGTATTTTTCTCCATACATTTTATTTCTTTGAAATGTTTTTAAGTGTGAAAATTAAATTTCTAGGAAAACTTGTAGAACTAATGTTGTTCAGCATTAAAAATCATAAATAAAAATGTTTCGAGGCTAGAATCCACATTTTAAAGTTACAAACCACTGTGCGTTGTATGATCCTCTATCGTGGTTGCATCAGCTAACATTCAGAACACGCTATGGCTTTTCTTAATCACCAGAACATGTCGTAGTGAAATATCATGAAAGCCATGACACAAATTTCGCCTTGTGGTCGTCTTGAGTTAGCCACAACGCATTGTGGCTGTTTTACAACTGCCATAACACAAATTTCGCTTTGTGGCCATTTTGAAATGACCAGTGGTCTTTTTTTCGCACAATGAGCAATTTCAGTCTTTGAACCTAACATGTATATATAAAAACATTTGTCATGATATTTTAAATGTTAAAAAAAAAGCAAATTTATATTACTAACTGATAAATGTAATTGTAATAAATATATGTTAAATCTTTTCAATCTTGTGAATTTCATTAGTTATTTGAAAACTGTATTTATGATGTGAATGAAACAACTTATGGTCTTCTTAAGGGCAATTCTTTATATATTTTTTTTTTGTCTATTTTTATAATTCATCACATTTAATGTATTTTCAAAACAAAACATTACAAGCAATTATTATTACTTCCAATTTTTATTATATACAGGAATTAACATGAAAGATAATTGATTAACATCACAAATAGTTGCTACATATTAACATTATCTGTGAATTGAAATAAATTACAATCTAAGATCTATCAAAAGTTTATTAAAAACATATTTTCTAGAATAAATCAAGCAAAATTTACTGAACTTAAAATTTTTGTAAAAAATTATTAATGCCAAAAAACAGTGATCTTTTATCCAACAATTATAATCCAAGAATATATGCATAACTGACATATAATCAAATTCTTTATTCAATAAAACTTAAAAATAAAATATTACAAATTTTAGGGGTCTAAAAAGTGATTGGGCAGTTAGATAATTTGCTTTTCTATGCACAAAATTCCAAAATTTGCATAATCTAGTTCAAGATGTATGACAATCACCAACACACTATAACAAATTTTAAAAATAAAAAATTTTAGCTCTATGCTGTTAGCAAAATACCATGCAGCATAGTTTACTCAGGCTGATGTGGCATTTAAAATCAAAAATCAATCAATCAAAATCAAAATGTATTTATAGACATTCAACTAGGGTTTCTCAAGTGGGATCTCAGCTGTTTTTTTAACCGGGAAATCCCACAGATGTTTTAAAAGTTCACTTTTTTCTTTTTTTTGTGTTAAGGTTGTGGAAATTTTGCAAATAGAAAGTATAATTAACTCATAAACTGTCAGAATACATTTGTATTTATTAATTTTAAGCCTGCTTTTTAGTTTTTTAAATTTTTACTTGTTATGACATCCCACAGATTGTCAATAATCAATATGTATTTGTGGTAGGACTCTGAAAATTCTTTACTTGTCAGAATCTGTAATATCTTGAGTAATTGCACTGATGCTGTCTTAATTTTAACTATGCCTAGTAAGTTCAATAACTGCATTATGCCAGGTTGTGCAAATTGGGCAAGGAGAAAAATGAGTACAAAGTCTGCAAGTATGAAATTTTTCTCTCATAAATCTGATTATTAAAGCCAAACCAACTGCCGAATTACTGGGCTATAAGCTTGATACCGCTATTAAAGCAGCTGAGCTAGACAAATCAAGAATACAGTCAAACCTGTTTTTGTGCGGTCTTTTTCTGTGTGATTTTTATTTGTGCGATTTTTTTGTGCGGTATATGAAAATTTCAATCAAATTGGAACATAATTGACTCCTGTAAAATTTTTAAAAACTCTATTGGTTTTTTCTATGACATCAGCAGGTTTTTTCATTTTTTATTCAGTAAAATTTTTTTTTCATAAGTTTATTTCGGTCCCCTCTTATTTTAATAGCATAAAAACCATAAATATTATGTTATATTTGAACAGATGCCATAAGTTAGCTCCCCTTCAGCTTTAGACAGCAGGTATGAAATTTCATGCCTTGTTAAATGAAATAACACTTCCTGCAGCTATATTTATCAAATAAAATCATTATTTAACGATTATTTTTAACTTTTTAATGTTAGATTCGTATTTAAGTGGAAATAATTAATTAATATAAAAATTAAAATTCTTAGAGGATTTTTTCTCCATTAGGTGCTGCAGAAAAAGGCCCAAGGAGTTAAAAAAGCAATTCCTAGTTATTTCGTACGGTTTCGAGTTATTTTCTACGTGAGACTTTTTTTATGCAGTCCCTATTCACCGCATTAAAAAATATTTTTTAATTGTGTTGCGAAAACTATTTTTTATAGCCACTCGTGAAGTTTCGCGCGATTTTTTTTAATGCATTTTCTTTTATACGGTCCCTATCCCCCGCATAAAAACAGGTTTGACTGTACTTGAGAGCAAAAGAAGTACTGTAATACATTTTGAAAATGAACTAGAAATCTTCCAGGTACAGGTGAAAAAACACATAACATCTGTCTTCTCTTAAATGCATTAAAGACAATTCCACCCACATCCATTGGATGTAGGGTTTCTCATTTCCTATTCTTTTGCTTGTCCCGGGATTCGGGAAAAAAGTGACCTGTTTTCTGGGATCCCAGGAAATCCTGGGATATAATTATATTTAAAATATAAAAAATATCTTGAAATCAAATGATATTTTTCATTTTTAAAAGTAATTTAATATGTTCTGCAACCTCCAAAATCATAATATTAATAATGCTGAGTAAAATATATATTAAAATTACTTTTGAATTATGTAGAAATTTTCACAAATAGAAAAAATTTATTAAAGTTTGTTGGAAACTGCTTTAAAAAAAAGCCTTTGAATTGAGTTGAAAGTTTAAAGAAAAAATGAACTTAGATCAAATTTCTAATTTAGAAGATAATTATTGTTTTTTAAATAAAACATAATACATAATTGTAAATTTTTATAAGATTTTGAAAACCAAAGATGATCAATACTCCAATCACTCGATCTGGTTATTATTTTAATAATGAAAAGTCCCACTACTGAAAATGCTCTTTCCAATTCAATGGATGTGGGTGGAATTGTCTTTAATCAGGCAAAAATTATGCTACAAATAGTAATTAGAAATTACATGATTAGAACAACTAGAGGTAGATGTTAAGTGCCATCTCTTAATGAAAATAGTAACTATAATTTAATTTTAACTTTTAGAATAATCTGGAAGAAAACAATTTAATACATTGGGTTTCTTGGGCTGTTTATTTTCAAAATGTATTTAGTTACAAGCAAAACAAATAGAAGGGTAGCCGTTCCAAAATTTATGAAGTTTTATTGAAATGTGAAAATAGTCATAAAAAAAATTGCTTTGGATGACCAAGTCTGTGAAGTGATTGAGACGATCAAGCAATTTTGCAGTTAGCATCTGACTAGGATAAACCACTGCATAAAACTGCCCATGCTTTACTCATTCCTGTGTCAAAGATAAAGTTTACCAACATTTCAATTCAAATATTTTTTGTTTTTGTAGTGTACAGAGGTTTCAAGTCATCACCACCAGTGACGTCATGAGTATACGCAAGTGTCTGGTGCCATCTTTGTAGTTTGTTTATGTTTTATTTGTGTTTATGCACTTTACCATTTCCACACATAATATATTGCTATAATAAAAATTTTGTCTGTTTCAAAAGGAAAGATTCATTATAAGAAAATCTATAAAAGCATAAATTATTTTTTTTTGTAATCAATGAATACTGTATTATGTTAAACAATCTGGCAGCCTAATTTTAATGCTTTGGTTTGTATGGTGCTATTTCTCTACAGTTATTTCTTTTGTTTACTATATTTTCATAGAATGACTGGCATGGCATATAAAAATGAGGGAGACCAGCAAGCCAGTTAAACTGCAACTAAAATATAAAATTAATCAGATCTAAGAAAACTAGTTGTTAATTAAACGTTAAAGAAAACATTCTTTCGAGTACAATAAAATAATAACATTGTAATTTGACTGACTTAAAATCAGTAAAAGCATTTTAGTTTACAAGGCAATAAAACAATGACTTATTGACATTAGTAGCAGTAGTAGTTAGTCAGTGTAGGTTACACTGACCATCTACCTGAACCTTAACAACACCAACTTCCTCAAATTTCACACAAAGCCAATGTTAATCTTAATGTGTAAGCTGAAATAATTTACCGTGAGTTTCTTAAATTAAATATGTTTATTTTTGCATTTTTGAATCAAATAATAATAAAATACACGTAAAAAAAAGCACTTTCAGAATTCCACGAGTACTTTACATTGTTAGAAAGAAGACAAAATGAAGAAATTAAACATATAATCATAGTTTTTGACATAATGCTGACAGTTTCAGTTTTAGAATAAAAATTCATTCATTTTTACCTGATGTTACTCATTCATTTTTTAATGCACCCTTTAGACCAGGGTTGGCCAACAAGTCAATTGCGATTGACCGGTCGATCGCAATGCCAATTTTGGTCAATCGCTTGCGATGTCTTGACTTAATGTGTTACACTTATAACTGAACGCAACGCGTGAATGTAACGTGCAAAAGCAACAATATGCATGCAGTTATGACTGGACTCGTAGAAAACACAGCCATTTAGCTTGAATATTTAATACTGTCATGCGGTAGCTTCTTTTCTTTAGTATTAACATTATTATTATTATTAATCAATATTATTTATCCACGGTGACAACGTTGAGTTTCAATTTTTCATTTGTTTAAAATGTAAGTACCTGTTCCTTATGTTTTAAATTAAATTATGGCTTTTCTTACCTATCTATTTACTTGGTAAGTGAGCATTTTCGGCAACAGACCTCTATATTTTTGGATTTTTGGAAATACGTCAATTGAGAAAAATATCCCAGTATCACCAAACGTAGCAAATATATTATTCCTGTTTCGGAACTACATACCTGTGGTGTGAATTGGCATTTTCATACTTAAAGTTAACAAAGACTAAACATTCTGTCCTGACTGATTCCCATACTGAAGAATCATTATCATCATCTTTGTCAGGATATACACCTAATTATGTTTCCTTGGTAAGAGACGTGCAAACTCAGTCCTCCCATTAATGTAACATAATAAAATAAATTCTAAATCTGTCTTTATCAGTATCTAATTTAAATTAATAAATATTGTTAATAATTACTCATGTTGTTTTAATTCCCCTGGATGTGAGTTTTTTGGCCCGTTAAATAATTACGTTGTTTTTTACGTAGGTAGATATACAGGGTGTTTCAGTACAAAGAGCACTCCCACGAGCTATTGATAGATTAGCAAAAAATATGTCTTAAAATCTTATATCATTCTTCCATGATAAATTTTCCTCGCCCAAAAAAAATCGTGAAAGTAAAATCTCATAATCAAATTATCAGCCATACTGTGCAGTTTTATAACAACTTTTTCAAGTTTACGAACAAATAGTACCACAATTTATACATTGTAATTGATAAAAAAAAATTTAATTAATTTTAAGTTAATAAAAATCTATCTTGAAAGTGTCAACAAATCGATTTTTTTAGGTGCCGCCTGTACGAAATGAACTCTTAACTGCAAATATCAAAAGTTGGGTCTGGAAATTTATTTTCTTTATGAGCTTATATCTTGAAAACTTAATAAGTGATTTAAAAAATAAAAAATAGTTTTGAACATATATTTTCCTTATCTACCCATAGCTCGCGAGAGTGCACCTCGTACTGAAGCACAGTGTATAAACATAGTATGTATTTCACACCCCCCTCGCCACTTAGACTATGCCTACGACAACAAGTCGATCGCAACACATTTTTAAGATAAAAAGTAGATCTTATGTACACAAAAGTTGGCCGCCCCTGCTCTAGACTATACTGGTCCTGAGATAAACCAGAATGATTTCACAGTCTCTCCAGATAGACTGGCATGCTGGTCATTCCGCAAAAATACAGCACAAATGATCTGCTCCAATTTTTTTGTTTTTCTCCACTTTTTTCAGAACAGAAGAAAAAATATTAGATTATATATAAAAGGGAATTTTTAAAAAGTGATGTTGCCAAGAGGTAAGGAATTAGCCTATCAACACTTTTTAATTTCTTAAAGACAAACAAAGAATTGTAAAAACTAGATCCAGAAGTCCAAAGAGAAAAAAAAAATTCATACTGAAGACAATGAATTAAGAGAAAGCAGTATATAAGTGGTTTATTGATCTGAGATTTAAGAATACACCAGTTAATAGTCATATGCTTTATGAATATATACTATCTTTTTCATTGTTGTTTGGCTTTAATGATTTCAAGGGAAACACAGGTTGGCTACATAATATTTAGAGAAAGATATAATATTGGCTATAAAACAATTTGTGGCAAAGAAAATGATGCACCATATGACATTGCAGCATAATGGAGAGAAAAACAGTTGAGAGACATCATTCACGAATATTCTCCAGAAGCTAAACTCAATGCTGATGAGACAGACTTGTTTTATAAACTGATGCCTAACAAACTCTTTTGTAAATATTTAAAGGGAATCTGAAGAAAATTGAATGGTTGCTGGCTGTGCACAAAGGCAATTCTTACATTTGTTATCCATGGAGAGGTGATTCTTGCACCTGAAGGGCATGGACAAGCAAGCCTTACATTCACTTGGTGTCAATTGCTTTGTTCATTTTTTGTTCATCATTTTCCATTAGGTGCATGCAATGTTTTTTTAATTTTTGCTTTGACCCCAATGTATGTCAAAAACAGTCATGGACACCCACTTTTTTATTATATTTTTGGATTCCTCATCACAATTAATGGAAAATGGCAAAGTTTAGTCACAATCGATTGATCAAATTTTGGGAACAAATACAATTCTGTAAGCCACATTAGAAGAGGCTTTGCTGTAAGACATTTCTGTAAGCCACATTAGAAGAGGCTCCATCTCAAATATATTTTGATTACCGTATTTTACGGACTATAAAACACACTTTTTTCTTCGAAAAATTGCTTTCAAAATTCAGGTGCGTCTTATAGGTATTTCTTTTTTAAAAATTGTTTAAAAATTAAGGTGTGTCTTATAGTCCGTAAAATACAGTATATTAACCTGGAATGACATTTCATCACTACCAAATGAATCATCAGTCAAGCTACTTTTAAAGTACTTTTTTAAGTGAATCACCAGGCATTCCTATCAAAACCATTGAAAGTACTAGCCTCTCTCTAGTCACTGAAAATACTTTCTCGCAGAGCTTCTCATTATTACTATTATCTTCATCATCATCTTCAATCACACACTGACACAAAATCTTTTTCATCTGTGGTTATAGAAAAATATTCAAAAACACTAGTTTAACCAGAGTCTTCTTAGCCATTTTGTATGAGTCTTTTGATAATAAAAATTTAGAATTAGCTAATACAGAATATATTTAAGTATAAATTTCTGTAAAAAAGATCAAATCAGTAGTAATTAACGATATACAAAGAAAAATCATGAAGTAGAGGAATCATCATAAAATAAGATCTTGTATTACAAGAGGTTCATATAATGCAAGATAGGTTAATGATCCTATTAAAGGGATAATATAAAGTACATAACAAAAAACAGGAGTTGAAAATCAGTCTGTTTTTACTGACTAGCAATGAATTTGCTTTTGACTCTGACTCCAAACCCTGGAAGTCACAAAGAAGGTTAGCAACCCCAAATATTCAGGAAAATCTGAAACATTGTGTAGAGTAGTTTATGCATAACACAAAACTATTTTTGTTTGTGCCATATTACTTTAAGGGGACAAAATTAACCCTTGAAAAAAAATGTTGATTTCTTGTTTTTGCAAAACAACTGCTGATCAGTGAGATATATAAAAAAAGTTTTAAAAAAAAGATACAGTTTTTGGTTGTCTACAAAGCTGCATGTAGATAAGTATCAAATGATGTCGCTTTATGTCATTTAGACATAAATTGCGACAGTGTCAAATTGTTGCTTATTTATCTTGTGGTTTGCAATTAGTCTAATAAAATAACACCTCAAGTAACATATGTATATTGCTGTATGAAAAGAGATTATAAGTATTTTCATATAAATTTACAAAGTACAAAAACTCAATTTTAAGGGTTGGTGGTGGGGTAACTCGAAAAACATGAATTTTTCAATATTTGTCTATATTAAGCCTTGTAGTCATAAAAAAAGAGATGCGACTTTTGTTTAAACATTTTTTTAATCTCATTTCTTGATCAGCAGTTATTCTGCATAAACATTTTTTTCCTTCAAGAGATGATTTCCCCCTCAAACTATAATATGGCACAAACAAAAATAGTTTTGTGTTACAGATTAACTATTCTATTTGTACACAATGTTTCAGATTTTGAATTTCTGAGTTGCCTAAACTCCCTTGTAAGTACAACTGCAAATCACTTTTCTAAACTAGGTATTGTGGTGATAGTCAGCAGGTGAAGACTATGATACAGATATTGTAAACTACTGAGAACATTTATGCCAGAAGTTAAACATGCAGAAAAAAAGAAGTTTAAAAATTTCATTGAAGTAGATAAAGATGCCACTTATATTGAAGTAAGCAAAAGATACTGTGGTCATAAATTTCAAAAATGTGGTAAAATCCATTTAAAAAAAATATTATCAGAATGTCTTAGAATTAGTTTGGTTTATTTGATTATGGAAATGCAACACATGGATGATCTGCTAAGGATGATGCCTACAGAAAGGACTTTTATGAAAAATTGGCCCCTATTTAGGTGTTAAAAAAATCTAGAAAACTCCATGTGACCAGCCTGTTGGCAATATGCAAAACTACAACTAACTACCAGTGTTCAGTGGTTTTATCCACTTGGCCACTGATGGGCACTTATTACAATTAAGAAAGTATCATTCAGAAATGAAAGGCCAAAGTTGTTAGATATGAAAATTTATTTATATATTGGGTTGTTCAGAAAGTAATATCGTTTTTTTACCACCAGAAGAATTAGTTGTATTTTTACTCACCAATTTCATTTTAAACAATATTGTCATTATATATTTTGACAGCTGACATTTCAAGGTTTATTTGTAAAAAATTTTGTTCAATTCTGTGCAATTGTTTTTTTTTTTTTGGTGTCCCATAAAACATGGAAAATTGAAAGCAGCATTTCTGGCATATTTTGCTTTTTTATTACCAAAAAAATAAAAATGCTGTTTAAGCAAGAAAAAAAATTGTGAGACATGTATGGAGAAGACGTGTTGACAGAACGACAGTGCCAAAACTGGTTCACAAAATTTTGTTATGGCAATTTTGATATTGAAGATACAACACATTCTGGAAGGCTAGCTGAAGCTGAAGAAGACAAAATAAAGGTACTGATTGAAGCAAACCGCTGAATAACAACACAAGAAATTGAAGAGATTAAATTTGTCAAATTGAACCGTTTATGATCACTTTAAATAACTTGGTTTCATTTCAAAGCTCGATATATGGATTCCACGTGTTCTTAAAGAAAGAGATGGTCTCTTTGGTGGGATTTTAAGGGAAGTTTTTTTTTGAGCTTCTACCAGACAGAGCTTCTGCAATTGATTTCAAAGTGTACTGCCATCAAATGCACAAATTGAGTGATACCATTAAACAGAAAAGGCCAGAATTGATCAACAGAAAAGGGTAGTGTTTCATTATGATAATGTCAGATCTGACACAAGTTTGTTAATTTGTCAGAAACTGTTAGAGCTTGGATGGGATGTGCTACCACACCCACCATATTCAGGAAATCTGGCACCCTCAAATTATTACTTGTTCCAGTCTTTACAAAATTTTTTAAATAATAAAACATTTACTTCAAACGAGGATGTCAAAAATCACTTGGATCAGTTTTTTGTAAGCAAAGATCGAAAGTTTTATGAATGTAAAATCATGCTATCACCAGAAAGATGGCAACAGGTATTGGACCAAAATGGTCAATATATAAGTCAATAAAATATTTATATATTATAAGAAAATTTTTTTATGGGGGAAAAAAACAGTTACTTTCTAAACAACACAATAGTTTTCACAGTGTAACAGTTGTGATTCCATGCAGGTGAGTACCAGTCGCAGTAATAATTAAGGTCCGAAATTTTGGGTGCCGCACCCACTCAATTTTTGAAAGGGGCAGAGTGTAAAAAGACAAACTAAGTTGGTTTTAGTGCAGTAGGCCCACTCATTGCCAAATTGTTTAGCACCCAAATCACAAACCTGCCCCCAAAACAGTGACTAGCATCCAAACTATATATTTTGCACCCAGCTTTCCCCTTTTTACATTTTCAAAGAATATGTTGACAATTATCTCATTTTTTGGTGATTTTTATTCATTCACTTGAGGGGGAAAAAACAAATTCGTTAAACCAGACCATGTATGCTGAGGAAAAAAATATGATAATTAGCTTACTCTCTCCTTTTGTTGAGAGAAAAGGGGGTAAAGCGGAATTTTCTGGACTAAACAACTAAGCCTTAGGGTTGTTTTAAGAATGTAAACAAATTCACTGAAAATCTGCAACACGTGTTTTCTTTTCTAAGGAAAGAACAATCTAGAAACTTCTGTAGTGAGGTCACCTTACCTACCCTGACTTGTGAGAACAACAGTTCCAATTTCCTTTGTTCGGTGTCGGTGACATTAGAAAATGGCAAAATTGTCCGCATCTAAACTGAACATTTTAGCAAATAAGTTTAAAGATGAAGGTGTATGCACAGATGGAAAAGTTCTTTGCTGTTCCATTTGTGATTATGTGATTTTGATTGATGTGAAACACCAAGAAACAAAAATCAGGCGACACATAAGTTTGGAAAAGCATAGAGAAGGCAAAACAAAAAAGGAGGAATTTTGAGCATGTATTTATAGGAGCAACTGGATGTTGTTGGAAACAATCCTGTAGTGTTTATACTGGAAGAAACAACGAATTCCACAAAACGGTATGTGCTGAACATTCTTGTTGCACCACTGACCAGGTGCTATGTACAACCAATGTTGTTCAAAATGTACCAACTTGAAAATACGAACTCAATGAACTCTAATATCTGGTTATCTGTTGGGGGTCTTGGATAAACAGTATGGTATTCTACTGCGAGAACTTTGAGAAAATTAATGCGTTTATCAACAAACTTCCTCCTGGTGATTCTGTGCCGTTGAAGTGCAGTGTCGAGAAACTGGTTGCTGATCCAGTAGTGACCAGAGCTCCTCTCCATGCATTCGTACAAGTTATTGGTGGATAAAATCAATGAGCTGGAAAGACGTGGAACTGAAATGCAGGATCAGTGGAATGCTGTAAGTCAGGCACTTGAAGTACTGGACGGTTTTGTCCTGGACAAACTCAAATCTAGTTTATCAAAAATCCAGATTTGAAAAATATTCTGGATTGCACTGAACTAGAATTCTGAGTAAAACTGAAACATGTCCCCTTAGTTTCAGTCAACATAAAAAAAATCTTTTTCCTTATATAAAAACATTCTATCCTCCAAACAAGAAAACTTCACTTTTAAGAACATTGATATGGTTACTGTTGTAAATTACAATGCTCGTCTTTATGTCTAAATTGCAATAAACAATTATGTAGTTTGTAAATATGGTACATCTTGTTGGTTTTTATCTTAATAATACAACATTTAAAAGCATCCAAAATGGAAAAAAAAGGCACCCAAATGAGCACCCAATCCATTCTAAAACTGTACCCAAAATCCGGACCTTAGTAATGATATAGCATGTCTACTTCAAGCTATAATCATTAGCGAGGTTGCAGCCGATGTTTTCAACGTGAAAACATGTATGTCGGACGTTCAGCACTGCCTTTCTGTAAGCCTAGAAGTTTGACAATGGCATTTGGAATGTCGAGCATGATTCCACTGACGTTCCAAATGCCATTGTCAAACTTCTAGGCTTACAGGAAAGCAGTGCTGAATGTCTGACATACACGTTTTCATGTTGAAAACTTTGGCCACAACCTTGCTATTATCACAATAATTAAATGAATATAATAAGTTTTTTGTTTTTTTAAATTATATCCTTTTTGTATGTTTGAATCCCATCATCTGCATCTGATTTGTTTGCTTTTTACATGTAGCACTATCTATTGGTGCTACATGTAAAGCCAGTAAATCAAATGTAGATAGAAATTGATACAAAGAAATTCAATCAATATTTTGCAATGTAAGTATGACATTATCTAAGTTGGAAGTATGTTAACGCAACTGCCAAGTTTCATAGCAATTGGTCGAACAGCCTAGGAATGCATAGCAAATAAAAAGACATCCTCATTTATATATACAGTATAGACAGACATATATTCTATATTTAATATAACTTAAGTTCTAAAAGTGTAGTATTTTGTTCCAAATAAAAAGTATATAGTAAGTTATATTTCTAAAAACTTATTACTTTAAAATGTGTTTTTTTTTTATTATTTATTGTGAATAAATTTTTTCATCATTCTCCTTTTTACTATATTTCAAAGAAAGAAATTTCATTAGAAAAAAATATTTTGGCAGCCCCACAATTTCATTATTCTAACATTTCACTGTTTTATCTACATCTTTAACAGAACTTAGAATTCATAATTTGAAGTATAAAGTGCTTAATTTCCACACACTATTCAAAATCCTACTATTTACATTCAATACATGAATGACATTTCAATAGTATAGCCAGTTAAACATGAAAATTTCATAACATTTCATGATAAAATCATACCTATGATATTGATCCCAGAAAATTATATTGTTTTAATTTTCTAATTAACAGCTCACAAGTAGAAAGTAAATAATTTCAAGCTCGAGATTCTACAAAAAATTATTTTTAAGGTAACACTTCTCCCACACCGGGTTGTATAAACAGAAAAAAATTAAATACCTTCTAAAACCGATAACCGGTGCGAACTATTTTTCTAAATGGCGAACGTTTTCATTGCCCCTCCTGGGCTCTTCCTCAGGCCAATTCTGGATTTGATAATCGAACAGCATAAATAAAGGAACTTTTTTTCCTTTTTTTTATGCTGTTCGATTATCAAATCCAGAATTGGCCTGAGAAAGAGCCCAGGAGGGGCAATGAAAACGTTCGCCATTTAGAAAAATAGTTCGCACCGGTTATCGGTTTTAGAAGGTATTTAATTTTTTTCTATTTTTAAGGTTTTCAAAATCACTATTTTATTTCCTAAATACTACTGTAAATACTGATAAACTCTACAGAACAAAATAATTTTTCAAAATTGTTTAAAATTTTACTATTCATTTCAGTTTTAATTCCCAACATTTTTGTTTCAAAGAGTAATGTCTCATTTTGGTATTATTATTAATAAATATTTGTATTTTGATTTGGTGAGGATTGGATGCGATAAATTGTTTCCTCTCATTTTCTTATTTAGTATTTTTGGATTTTTTTCAGTTTCAGAATTTTTATATATTAAAATTTCTGATGCTTAAAATTTTAGATTGCAAACTTTCTAGGTCAGCAATCTAAAAATTTATTTTTAGCCAATCAGCAATCTGCTTGTGGCACAGTACTCTCTCTCAAAGATGGGAGATAATGACCAGATACAGCTCCTGGTTAGATTTATAAATTTTTTGATCAGCTTCACATGTCACTTATTTTTATGATTTTCACAGTACAAAGGATGGAGATATTGTGCTACTAATCAAACTTTCTGAATTTAAAGCATTAAAGAAATAAAATCAATATAATTTTACTTTTGCTTAAATAAAAAAAATCAATTAAATTTATTAATTTTTGTTATTAAACACTCAAATCAATAAATTTTAATACTAGTGTGTGGTAAAGTCAATATAACTGACATTAAATATTTAAAAATGGATAAAAATAACTGTATTTCTAAAAATTTTAAAAGATAAGATATATAAAATGTCTTCAAGCTAAAACACTCAATCGGCACCGATTCCGAGGTAACGAATTACTGTATTTTACGGACTATAAGACGCACCTTAATTTTTAAACAATTTTTTTCAAAAAATACCTATAAGACGCTGCAGACTATAAGACGCACCTGAATTTTGGAGGCAATTTTTCGAAGAAAAAAGTGCATCTTATAGTCCGTAAAATATGGTATGACATTAAACAGTTAAGAAAAAAAAGATGTTTATTTTACTCTAATTGCTTTTTTCATTTTCTTATCCATATTCATTTCATTTTCTTTCTTTGGCATGATCTTATTTTTCTATATTTTATCTTTTAAAATTTTTAGAAATAAAGTTATTTTTATCCATTTTAACTAAATAACCAATCTCATTGAATAATTTACTATTAAATGTTAAAAAATTATTTTCTAATTCCTCCATAACAAGAAATCTAAAACAAGTGCCCACCAGTGGCTGAGTGGATAAAACCACTAAGCACTGGTAGTTGGTTGTGGGTTTGCACCTTGCCAACAGGCTGGCCACGTGGAATTTTCAGGATTTCTTCATGTTAGTAACACTTAGAGAGAGACTAGTTTTCCATAAAAGACCTCTTGGGAAGCATTCCTCCCTTGGCAGATCACATGTGTTGCATTGTTGTATATAAATAAAAAGTTCAAATTTACAATAGGATAACCATACATCATCTCATTCCAACTAAAGCTATATTAAGAAAATGTTATAATGCAATGTACAACTGAAATTAATGTTTTAATTTGAAATTAGTTTATTTTCTAGTTATATTTTAATTCAAAACCTTTAAAACCATAGAATTATAGGACTGCAAGGTATTCTTAACCTAAATAAAAATTTGAATTTTTATTGCAAATGCTTTATTGAAATGATTATAAAAAATGGATATATCTTAATTTTAAAAAAAAAGTTTATTTATGTTCTGTCTTTTTTGTAAAATATTTAATTTAAAAATATTTTTTTGTTAAAGAAGTCTAAAACTGAAACCTTATGCTCAAAAACATTAATGTATATTAATTTTTGTATTCACTCAACAAAGTGGAATTTCAAAATTTTTAAACATTTCAGTTTTCCATTTATTTCATCCTTAAATTTATGCTATTCATCTGCTATTTATGCTTATACAACTGTTAGTTTTTCCAACTTAATTTGCTTTATAATTTAATATTTAAAAAAAAATATATCAGGATATATATACTATATAAAATCATAAAGTGATAATTTAACATTATTCAAAATCCTAGCATATAATACAAAATGAAACAATGAATATAGTATATGAAGTATTAGTAATAATACTGGGATTTTGAATAATGCTAAATAATTATATGATTTTATAATTATTTGTTTTCTTAGTTTTATACCATAAAAATAGCAGACATTTCTATAAGAATGGATACACACTTTTTAAAAAATCCTAACAAATTACAATACATTCAAAACAACACATGTATATATATGAAGAAATTTTAAAACTGATTTTTCATTTTTAAACCTTTTCTAGACAACATTTGGAACATTTTTTTTTTTTTTAATAAACAAGTTTACAAAATGTTCCAAAATATTTGAAGCAACAAAAAATATATATTTTATACAAAATTATAATTAACAAAAGTAACTTGCATTACAATTTAAATCTAATAAATTTTATATAATTTGTAATTTTATAGGCCTAACTTCCTGGAGGAAAATGCTACCAAATAATTTCAAATTAATTCAACACACAAATGAAAGTTATAACATCTATTGAAAATGAAATATGAAAATAAACTTATACATTTTTTAACACTTATTTTTTCAACTAAATAGTAATTAAAAACATTAAACACACAAATTTACTATTAACATATTTACCCAAAATATCTTCAATATTTGTAATATTTTAAATTTAATCAATTTTATATGAAATTAATTTTGTAAATTAGCAAATTTCCTTTATCATATTA
The DNA here is from genome assembly GCF_030686945.1 of Centruroides vittatus. Lineage (NCBI taxonomy): Eukaryota > Metazoa > Arthropoda > Arachnida > Scorpiones > Buthidae > Centruroides > Centruroides vittatus. Next base: position 1,882,634 of record NW_027122345.1, read on the forward strand.
TATAATATAATTCAAAAATGAACTTTTCTATTTCAAATTCTAATCTTTTAAATATTTTCTAGAAAAAAATATTCATTTAAAATGTAATTGATTCTTCTTCAATATTGAGTGCTATACATAAATTTAATAATACAAACACTAAAGTAAGAATTTTATTTAAAAAATTTGTATATATATTTTAGATTTATCCATTGTTATTCTCAACACTAGATTTGTCTAATATAGACATAGGTCTATCATTAAGTAAACCTTATTTAAAAATTCACTATTTATTAGTTAAGGTAGAAGTTACTTTTAGGTATTTTGTGTATGTATACATCTGTAAATAAATGACCTGAAGGTAACTTCTACTAGTTTTAATTGTATTCACAGCTGAATCAAAATATAATTTCTCAAATATTGATTATTACTTTAAATGAAGATCGATTAACCGTTTTCGGTTACTAAAACGATTGAATCGTCGAACAGTAGAATAATTTGAACCATAAAATTTCGGTCAGTCGAAATTAACTCGGAAAGATTTCGTTGATTCATTGGTTGTTGTTTGAACTGAAAAGAGACAGTAGCGAGTTGTATGGCCCCAAACGTATAACTACCAACGGCAAACACTAATTTCATCAACGTATGCTAACGTCTCGAAACTATAGAAATTTAAAAGATTCGGCAATATTCAACATCAATTATTTCGTTTCTGTTGCGTTCAAGACTGAAAAGAGGTTCGTAAGCGCCATCTGCATCAATGATGAGCGCCATCTGCAGCTTGTCCTTTCGTCCTTCCGTCGCCATCTTGCCACGGAACCAGACTGATCAGAGATTACGTTGTTGACTGAAAACTTCGAGTAGTATAAAACCTCGTTGTATTCTAATTCATTTCGAGAAGAATTTCGTGACCCGGATAAAAGCAAATCGTTTGTATTATATACTTACATCGGTAATTCGTCAGTGCGGCGTTGCTTCGCAACGAGTCGTTGTTAGCGAATAGTTGTCCTTGACGACGATTGCACTGGACGTCGTAGGGATGTTCGAAGTCGCTTCTGTTCGAGTAAAATAATTGTTTGTAAATTTACGAATTGAAAAATGATAAATTCAAGACCTAAAAAAGTATTTTAAATTTATCTTTTACCTTGTTAAATTGGTTAACGCTTGAGGGCGTTGTCAGCGTCCATCATGGCGCACATGATCTCCTGCCAGTTCAAGTAAAGAATAGACGTTTAATGCGCATGTGCTGGATAGCTGCAACCAAGCTATCGTCTGACTCGAGGAGGAAAAAGCGAAAACAACTGTCTGCCATTAATAGACCATTTGCGCAAGTTTAATAATTACTTTGAACCTAAAATCAATCATTCGAGGATGATAAATTGTTTATATAATTAAAAATTACGTGTCCTGTATGAAAATCCGTTTGCTAAATTGTATATTTTTTAAAATATTCAATACGAATTACACAAAAAATCCAGAAAGGTCATTTTTATTATACACGATTCTTTTTAAGATTATTTTCAAAATCGTTAATCTCATCCGTTCATTAAATTTGTCAAGAAAAATTCAACTATCGGATTGTAATACGATTTTTTAAAATGTACAGTACAATTTATATTTTTAGACACAAGGAAACAGAATGAATCGATAAATAATCGCAAGTCGCAAATTAATAATTTAGGTCATTTCGAAATGATTTTATGCATTGGTAATCCGTTTACAAAATCATTTCCGATTTTTGCAGTATTTTTAAAATGACTAACGTTTTATTCGTAGTAAAATGTATATATATTTTTTTTATTTCCTATTAGTTATACAATTGGATCTTCGGAGACTCGAAACTTTGGTTAAGCATCGTTGACTTTCATGCTTCATTGTAAATAATTCTGTAATCCAACAAAAATATTCCTTATCAAGATTTCGTTAATAGTCATTATAAAAAAAAAAAAAAATTATATTTTGTTGAAAAATATGCAATGCAAAAATAATCTATGATTTTATTTTATATTCCAATTTTACAGAGTAACCCTCGATTTAACGGACAAAACTTTGTTCTAAAGGAGAATTTGTAACCTTTTTATTTATTCGCAGAACACGCTAATAGATTGGCCAATAAGTATAAATTACTCAATGCACATTATCATTATTTATACTTACACATTATAACAATATTTTGATACATCGTATACGTTTTAAAGTTCGTCATGTTTTTAAAACTGAATTTAATGGACTTTCGGAAATAGCGGACATACCGCAGAGTCCGTTAAATCGAGGGCCTACTGTATTTGATTATAGTTCTGTTATATTGATTAACATTATGTTTTTTTTTTTTTTTTTTTTTTTTTTTAATCCGTTTATGACTAAAATGAGATTACAGTAAGTAAGGAAATATATAACATCTTTTCTTCCTTTTTTTAAAATCATAAGGTAAATGAAATAGGCTAATCCCCGTTTAGTTATTTCGTTATTGAACACAAAAACAATATTGGTAATTGTTCCTATTTTTTTATATATTTTTAATTCTCTAATATTAAATGATGATAATGCAAATCGTTAGCCTAAAGTCTTTCAATAGATAAATAAACTTTAATGCATAGACCTATCTAGCCTGGTCGTATCTTTGTGTGAGATAACATTATTGTTGTAATTAATTTTTAGTTAGTTTTTTAAAGTTATGTTTAATAAAAACTATTATGCTAAATAATAAACTCTGGTGCAGATTATTTCATATTATAACAACTTAATAAGTACCAGATATTTTTTTTTTTTTTTTTTTTTTTTTTTTTAACTCTTTCCGCCCTGTGGGCACTAAGAGGGCCTCTTTTAGTAGGCCCATTATGGGTTCGGCCAGGCCCACAATGGGGCGACCGGGTGGTGAGGGACGGGGCCCGACATATCCGAACGGACCACCCCCTGAAAAATTCCTGGGGATTATTCGACCCGCTCGGATTCGATCCCGGGTCCCCCAGAGCGGTAGGCTGCCACCTTTACCGCTCGGCCATCCGGCCGTCAGTACCAGATATTAACCAGATGGCTGTATGGTATCGCCATGGGAGACCTGGGGTGTTTCTAAGTGACATGCAGCTAAGTAGATAATGATATACTTCGCTTAATTGATGTGCTTATTTAGCTGCTTGTTATTTAGAAGCACCCCCGAATTCGAATCTAACAAGGGCTCCGTAATTTATTGTGGGCAATACAGGTCGGGTATTGCTTCTCATCCTTCATCCTTTCTGTTTGACTCACCAGTGATCGAGTGGATAAAACCATGAACATTAGTATTTGGTCGTGGGTTCGCGCCTTACCAACGGGCTGACCGCGTAAAGTTTTCCGGGTTTTATTTACGTGTCTAACATCTAAATAGGGCTAGTTTCTCATAGAAAGTCTCCTCGGGAAGCAGCCTTCTTGGAAGATTTCTCGTGTATCCCATCAAACCAACCGTGCGTAACCGGTTTTACGCCTTCCACCTTTTCAATATTAAAGTCATTTGGAATTAATGATTAATCTGCCAAATCTGTACAATTAATTCACTAATTTCGACAAACAACAGAGGATATTTATGGTCAGATGACCGAGCAGTTAAAGAGTCAGACTACCGCTCTGACGACCCGGGATGAATCTAAGTGAGTCGAACGAAAATCTCCATGAATTTTTTGGAGTGTGGTCAGTTCTTGATATGTCGTGCCCTATTTCTTACTACCAGGCCGCCTTATTGTGATATCGATGATGCATTTCTAGTATACAGAACAAAACAAATTCTTGAATTTTTACTATTGTTTATTTTTAGAGAATTTATTTTTATTGTGAAATATAAAAAATAGCCGAAGTAAAACTCGTGTAATTTATAGTCACCATACTTTATACCAGTGTTTTTCAACCTTTTTCATTGAGTGGCATCCCTGATCGAAAAATAAAAAATCGCGACACCCTTGACCAGCGGCGGATCTAGAATCTAAATAAGGGGAAGCTAATGGGCCAGATGAACCTTTTGCGAAAACGAATATTACGCGCAACGCTGGGATGGGGTCCGAGGAGGGGACTTCCCCGAGAAGAAAAATTTTAAAAATTGACAGTTTGAAGTAGCATTTTAATGCAAAAAACGCGTTTCTACGTGTTAAAAATCAAAATTTAAGTCCATTGAATTTTGTCGAATTACCTACATGTAAAATAATAGTCTCGCTATTGTTTTTTAAATCTACTTTTATTATCGGCCCTAAACTTTGTGACACCCCAATCGTGGTGCAGTGGCACCCTAAGGTGCCGCGGCACCCCAGTTGAAAAACGCTGCTTTATACTATTGTTTAATATACACACTTCTTTCAATTTATTTTAAAGTTAAATTATTTTTTCGAATTTTAAATATGTAAAATATTCGAAAACGGTACGTTCCATTTTGGAAAATTTATAATATTAAAACTGACGATGGCCTATATTAGATTGGGTGAACACTTTCTATTCTTACAAACTACTTTATACCCGTAGCAGCCGCCATTATGTAGTTCGCGCTAATACCGCTAGGTGTCAGATCTATCGTTGGCACAAGCGAATAGCGTATAAATGAAATATATTAACGTATTAGTGTACAAATAAAGCTTTTTAGCTCGCCGACTGCTATCGTACCAAGTGATCTTTCTGACGACATTGCTAAACGGCCTTCCTATTGGTCTAATTTTTGCCGTTCCGCTTTCTGCCACGGCAAGACTCAAAAATTTTCAACTTCGTATTCCGTCGGCTTCGACGGCAAAAGTGGCGTCATTTTGCCATCCCGTCGTCCGTTGCCGCATGTGAATACCAGGCTTAAGTGTAACCTGATCGGTTCCAGATTGGACCCCGGTCGTCACGTTTGTACACGTGTAAAAACACCGACCCAACAGCGACTATAATAATTCGACCAATCAACTTAACTGTAACAAGTTGTAAACAAATCAACGTGAATTAGTTTACACCTGTTACAGTTGAAAGTTTTGTCTTATAGCCAATGTTCCCTCTAATTTTTTTTTTGTAGATGAGCGGAACATTTTTGCTGAGCAGATTCTGGGAAAAAATTTTTCTGCGCATATATAGGCCTAATCTTATTTTTTCCTGTAAAAATTAAAATAATTAATTATAAAGTAGAGATTAAAATTCATTTTAAAACATACTTCCATACAAAATATTATCTTTTGTCAATGATTTAATGTATTTAATCGAAATATACGTAGCAATAACCATTAAGCACGTGAAAAACCTTTACTAACAACCCATCAAAAGAAGAAACGGGTACAATGAGCCAAAAAACACCTTTCATGGTCTCAACAAAAGTGGCATGAAATTTTGTGGTCTGATAAATCAAACTTTGAATTATCAGCAACAGACAAAAGCAAACGTGTCATTCGATTTGCCAGTCAAGCTAATGAGCCATCGTTGTTATACCGCTTAGTGAAGTTTCCTGCCAGCTTCATGGTTTAGGGATGTATGAGCGCCAGTGGTATGGGTCATTTGACATTAGTTGATGGAACACTTGTTTCAGAGCAATACATTAACATTCTACAACAGTGTTTACTTCCGTCCATAGCAAAGCTATATCCAAATAGAACCTGCATTTTCCAGCAGGATGGGGCCGCATGTCATACAAGCGAAAAAACAAAACAGTGGCTCGCAGAAAAGAACGTAATTCTTTCTTGCCCATCCAACAACGCAGATCTTTCACCAATTGAAAATGTATGGAACATTATGAAGAGACGTCTGCGAAAAGCACGCTCTCGGACAGTTGAAGGACTAGAAGCTTCCATCTTAACTATCTGTAATTCCATAACTGCAGATGAATGTGTTGTAAAACGCACGTGGTGAAAAAGAGTCCGACGAGGGGATAAGAGAAAATTAAACTTCTTTATTATTATTTTTTTTTCACCCGCGTTTGTTAATTTATACAGGATTATCGTATGTATTCCAACACTCCTTGGACATAAATTTTTGACACTCCGGCAGAATCGTTATTCTAAGATCTCGCGACAAAAGAATTGAGGTACGCGACGCGTTACAAAAGGAACGCGAAAAAAGAAACTTATAACTAATTACTTAAAACTACTTATACTAGAGAGGGAAAGAGAAGGTGAAGATAATAGGATAGAACCAGACAAGAACGGGTACCCAAACTTAGCTAGCGAACTCGTGGTGGTGGCTATAACTCAGGCCTTCTTGGATGATACGAAATTCGATGACTGTAGAGTTCGAATATTCTCCTTCCTTTTTGTTTCCTTCGATAAACTTCCAGAAGGGCTTTTGTATTAGAGTACTAGAGTTCCTCTCTAGATTCTGTTACGTTCGGCTTGCCGCCTCCTTCGTTCTCCCGTTGGTGCGAAATTTTTGGAGACCTCACCAAACACGTCCTTACAGCTCGATGTCTCAGCCCAGGGGGTGCTCATTTTGCGTGCGCAGTAGGTTTCTCTTTTAATCGTTGTGCACATGACGTCACCATCGAGAAACACGCTCCGAGAAACACGTGAGCTTTCGACATATCGTGGTGATCTTTGTTCGTTTACATTTGAAATAAAGTTTTGATGGGTATTCAGAATACAAGTATAAGGTGAAATTTAATATTTTTAAAGTATCTGTTAAGTAGTAGTGTGTTGACGTGTGAATTTTTTAGTTATTGTTCATTGATCAAGTTGAATAATGCCAAACTGTTGCGTGGCAGTGTGTGAAAATTACAATCAAAAGACTAAAGGAAGTAATGTAATTTATCATTTTTTCCCAAAGCATCCTAATTTTAGAAGTAAGTGGATTCGTGAAACAGAAGCACCCGGTGAGGAAAAATTATGGCAAATGCAAAATAAATTACAATCTGCACAACAGTCGTATAGAAAAGAAGCTATGCAAAGCGAACAGATAACTGCTTCCAGGCAGCATGATAATAGATTTGGTTCACAACCTAATTTTAAAGGTGATGGAATAAATAGATGGAATGTTAAAAAAAATTTTCATCAAGAACAACAAAGAAATCATATTTCAACATCACACAATCAAGAGAATGTTTATGGTACAAATAGATTACATTTAGAAGAACCAGTATCTGTCCAGAATTTAATATCATCTGATGGGACTTGTAATTTAACTGTGTGGCAACAGTTCACTCAGCATATCCATCAGCAGTTAGAACATATGAATACATTATGTCAGTCAATATTTCAAGATCAGCAAACATTAACTAGTTGTTTGATGTGTTGTTCATTATCTTCACCGTCTTTAGCTGTTGGTCGATCTTGTCCTGTTGTTTCAGATATTTTACACCAACATACACACCAGTTTCAGCAGCAGCAACAATTATTATTAAGTTTAAGTCAATGTTATCATATGATTTACCTTCAACAATTAGAAATACAGTATTTACACCAGTGCCTTCAACAAAATTCAGCTTCAGAACATACACTATTACATCCATCATCAAACGTAAATCAAGATCGTATAGCTGAAGACTTTACATTTCGTCCATGGCTTGCAGCACCATCTGCAAATACACATTCATCATTTCCTCCCACTCAAGCCAGTCCCATTTCAACTTCAGCTTGTATGCATTCAAACACAGATAATACTTTATTACCCACAACTTCAAATGCACCAACCAACAGATTTAATTTGTCAACTCCTATATCATCAAATTGTAATTTTGCTGGGCAGACTGCAGTAGCTGCAACATTAAATAATCAGGTCCCTCCTAGAACTAGAGCCAATAATTTTTGAGATAACTTTAGAAGTTGTTCACGTCAGAATATGCTTTCGACATCCAAGAGTAATGAAATTATTAGTGCTAATTTATCAAATCCTCAAATCCCTGATTCTATCCCTACAGTTTCTGATCATCAGCCTCAAATAAAAAACCAATCATATTCAGAGAAAACTGCAAATTCAGATTATGGCAGAACAAAAGCAAGACAAGTTTCTAATACCAAAATGCATGAGAATATAATAAAAACTAAAAAACCAAATGCCAGTAAGGATCGAGGATTATTTTCCTGCTTTGTAAATAAACCAAGTTCTACCCAGCAAGTTACATCAAAGTCAAGACAAACAGAAAGACCAGTCAAGCAAAGAGAAGTTTCTGCATCACATGTTTCTGACAATAATTCTATACCAAGTATATCAATTTTTTCAGATACTAGTAATTCTGCAATACCATCATCTTCCAATACAAGAGCTAGAGAAGTTGAATCAAAAAATGTTGTGAATACTAGTACAATGCAAGAATCAGTTTATGCAGAAGTCTCAAAAATAATATCTCAAGCTGATGGTCAACCAGAATTTTTGTTAGATTTTCTGAAGAAATTGAAACACTTAAGATTAGATTCTCAGCAAGCTTTATCAAGTAGTCAACATATGTCTTCCAGTCAAGAAGATAATCCTATAAAGAATAAGGACAGATTTATTCAAGCAGTTAAAAGAGAACAGTCAGATGCTTTTATTGATAATTCTGAAAGTATATCAACACAGTTAACATTATCTGGTCACTTTTTGTTTCGTGCGCTATTAAAATACATGTTTAATTATAAAATATTTTTATGATTCGCTTAACGCTTTTTTACCAATTTCGTAAAACATTAGATGTCCGGTACTGAGCAAGATTCCCTTATATTAAAAGTCATTTTTTCCTTTTTATATCATACTAAAAAATTAAGGAAATGTTGCGTTACTTTCCCAGCTGTTAAAGTACTTTATTTAAAAAATAGCTTTTATATTATTAATCGTAATAAATAAAATTGCGTGTGATGCCATCCGTTATGAAATTTTGTGTCTTTGTTTAAAGTTCAACGTAAAAATTCAACGTTTAATGCATTCTAGTGACCAATATCCGTTATTTTGTAGTAAAATTTTTTAGTGAAAATTAACAACCAAAAGATCCGATTTCTCTGAAAGAAACCGATTAATTCGTATTGAAAACCACAGCCACCAATTATGATATTTTGCTGATCAAAGTAAAAAGTATTTAAATGTAGAATGATCGTAGTCTAAACTTACACAATCGCTGCAAATGAAGGAAAAACTCGAAAAAGCACCCGCAATAAATAATCGCACGAGTCAACAATAATCCTCTCTCAATAACGAGATACGTTTATTATTGAGTAGCGAATCGATTTAATGTTAAAAAATTTGGACTTTTGGGTGGATTTCAACTCTGTCTGTTCAGAGTGAGATTTCGACAGACCATTGCACGAGCCTTTTATTCGGCCTCACAGACACGAGCTGCTATAATCAATTCAAGTAGACAGGGCCGGATTTACCAATCCAGGGGCCCTGGGCACAAATTCGGTGGGGGTCCCCCCTTTAAGAGTAGGCAAATTTGATGATTTAGAAAATTTACACAAAATACTGAACTTTCAATTAGATTTGAACTAGGAAGTTGTAAATTTCATTTAAAAATAAGGTTATTGTAAGCATACATATATTTTATGTGTAAAACTAATTATTTTAATTTAACTGAAAAATACCCATGTGAAAGTTTTTCTCGAAATTTTCCGATGTTTCATAGGTTTTTTCCCGGGTTTGGTTTTCTCTGCCTGTTGCCCTCAAGATTAGGCCACACTAGGCTGTCGCGGTAATAGAAAAAAAATTATGTTTAAACATAATTTTTTTTTTAGTTTTGTGGAGGCCCCTATTTTGTGGGGGCCCTGGGCACAGGCCCCAAATGTTCTTATGTAAATCCGGCCCTGCAAGTAGAGTTAGAATATTCTAGAACACTATCTTAAAATAAGTAAAACGGCAAAGCCGTATTTGGGACAAAACTATGTCTCGGAGACTCACTACTAAGCGGAATCACTTCGACGCTCAAACGAGTCTCGTTCTCATTCTCCAATCTTCTCTGGTATCGCTAAAGTACCTAGATATTCTAGGTATCGCCGGTTTTGAGCGCGATCGTTCAAACTTTGCCGGCCACGACCATGAGGTCGTCCACGATAGATTTTCGGTGAAATTAACCTATCCAGGTATAGGCCTACCCTATCCAATGTCGAAATATCTTTCATTGCGTGACGGCTAGGGTTGAATTTTTGTCGATGCGTAACGAAAATTTCCCGTTTTTGAAAAAAATAATCGAGGTTATTGTATCGTCCGAAATTATTTTTTTATTTTGCACAAACAATATACAGTTTAACCCGATTATAACGTCATTGGATGTAACGACAACCCTAATATAACGTCTTTAGTGGTGTGGCTAAAATCTGTACGTTGCACGTCCTACCTTGTGCGTGAGGTCCACGTTGACCTCGACCACGTATTCTGCGTCTTTCGTTCTGCCGATAAAAATTAACTGAGAAATTAATAATTTACTTAATTTGTATTGGCTACACGATATTTACAATAGTGTCGAGATATAATATAAATCCAAGATCGCCACGGCTGTCGAATCGAAAGATGAATTAAATGAAGTAAAAAGATGTCTCTCCTCGTTAGAGTTTAGGAGCAAAGTGAGGTCAAAGGGTGGAGGTCACGCGGTGGCGCCCTCTGCCCTACACGTCAAATTTTTATCGGTCCCACAATTTTACTATACAGGTAACCCGCGTATAACACGGCACTTCTATAGCACGGATTCACTCTAACACGGTTCGAGAATTGAGAACATTCCCCGTATAACACGGTGCTTTTAAAACACGGGTTCACTCTAACACGGTACGGGAATTAGGTAAAACCCTCGTACAATATGAAATGTAATAAAAACTGTTACCAGTTGATGATGCTCATGCTGACATTATCATATAGGATGAATAATCCTCTGGTAAAATATTTACTCAAATAATAAAGTATTTTGCTCATGAAAAAAATCTACTATATAAAGCTGAAAAACCGGATTCTATCACGGTATGTCAAAAATAGCCACTAGGCGCGCCCCTAGCTATTATTTAAATTAATTTAAATTAACAACATAAATCTATATATATATAATCGAGACGAGTTGATAATAATAATAATAATAATAATAACTCTCCCGTGGTCACTACTTGGTCGTGGTGGGAGAGCCCAGTAATTTTACTGATCCATAGGGCAATGCAGGCTGGAGCACAAGCTCCTGGTAGGGACACCCATGCCAGTAAGGTCTATGGGGAGAAATGAAGCTAAGAGTGACCACTCCCACATTCTGTGGTGATATTTATTATGGTAATAACTAGATCAAAGTGTGATACCGGCTCGGACGTCGCCCGGGTTAACAAGGTCCGCGTTCGTGGGTTAGGCAGAGGCTCACGTTCGAAAAATAGGCCACAGTCTCCCTTGGTTACCGGTGGCGAAAGCAGCACCGGCCCAAGCATGGCTACTGCAATGCCCTCAACAGATGTGAGGAACCAACCCAGCCTTGGTGTTTCTGTGGCAATGCATCCACAGACCACAAAGGCTGGAAAACCACGCCAACGGATGAAATGGACAGTAGAAATGAACGAGTTTATCATCCGTACTTATTACACGATCACAAAACTTGAAACAAACATGACAGCGTACAGACAACAACTACACCATAGATTCACACAACAGTATCCTCATCTCACTGTCACCGAACAAAGGGTTGTTGATCAAAAAAGAACAATTATACACAACAACCTTATTCCACAAACAACACTTGAACTTATCAAACAACAGGTTGCTGATCAAATACATCGACAGACAGAAACATCTAACATTAATGAAGATCGTGTAACCTGTCAGGATAATCCAGCAACAAGCATTGATAATAACACACATACAACAATTACCACTAATGATACTACAGACACTTCCTTGTCCATCACTGATAACATAGACATAAATTTAGTTAATATGCTCTCACTTATATTTCAGGAAACACTCACTAAATATACAGGCACAGATCCCACACAACGACCACGAATACCAAAAATCAACACGTCAAAGGAAGTAGGAAAAACACTAAATTATGTAAACACTCACTTAATACCACACTACATTCATTCAATTTCTACACTTGCAGACATTCATACATTAGTTTATGCTGGGGCAGTCACAGTAGTGACACACCATGGATTGAAAGTACAGTCACAGACAAATACACAGAAAACACAATACTATCACAAGCCTGCTTGGCAGAGAAGAATAGAAATACAAATAAATGACATTAGACAGCAATTAGGCAGACTGACACAATACACTAAAAGCACCATAACACCCAAATTAAGAAAACAACTCAAAAACATTTTCAAGAAAATAAAAACACATACAAAACATGAACACAACACACACATTACAGAATACATTGATACACTAAAACAAAAACTTGCTGCCAAAGCACGTAGACTCAAACGTTACAAAAAATGTACACTACGAAAACAACAAAATAAATTATTTACAAACAATGAAAAACTCTTTTACAGACAAATTAATAACAAAGCAAACACTGATACACAGCACAGTGGCACACCAACAGAAGAAGAACTCACAACATATTGGTCTTCTCTTTGGTCCAGTGCTGTCACGCACAATGCTGATGCAGGCTGGATCGAGGAGGAGAACAGAAACTTACACAACATACCAACTATGCCCTGTGCTGAAATAAACATACATGATTTCCAATACACTGTTAACAGAACACACAACTGGAAGACACCTGGTGTAGACAACATTCACAGTTTCTGGTACAAAAAGTTTACATCACTGCACCAGGAACTAGCTAAACACCTAACACACATCATCATCAATCCACAAGACATGCCAAATTTTCTTACTCAGGGCATCACCTACATGAAACCTAAAAACAACAATACCACAGACCCCACACAATACAGACCAATTACATGTCTTCCAACACTCTACAAATTATTGACATCCTGTATTGCAAACAAAATATACAAACATATTGAAGAACACGACATTCTAACGGAACAACAAAAAGGTTGCAGTAGAAATCACAGGGGATGCAAAGAACAGTTACTCATAGATTCAGCCATTCTACGGCAAGCACACAAACAACACAGAAACATACACATGGCATATATAGACTACAGAAAAGCATTCGACAGCGTTCCACACAGTTGGCTGCTACATATTCTACACATGTACAAAATACATCCATCACTCATTGCATTCTTTCAAAACACTATGCAGCACTGGAGAACAACACTACATCTCAGGGTTAGTAACACTTCCATACAAACAAACCAAATTTTTATTAGGCGAGGAATTTTTCAAGGAGATTCCTTGAGTCCTCTCTGGTTCTGCTTAGCCCTGAACCCATTATCCAACATGTTAAACAACACGCAATATGGTTACAATATCAGACATGAAAAAACAACACAGTTTACACTGTCACATCTCATGTACATGGATGACATAAAACTTTATGCATCCACACAAAAACAACTTCATCAACTCCTACAAATCACACATTCATACACCAAGGACATACAAATGGAATTTGGCCTAGATAAATGCAAAACAGTTCACATAGAAAAAGGAATCCTGAAGAAAGAAGATTTTGCACTTGGAAATGGAGACGTTATTGAATCCATGGAAGAGGGCGAGTTCTACAAGTATTTAGGATTCCAACAGGCCAAACTAACAGAACATGACACAAATAAAGCAAAGATTAATTAAAGAATACCAAAGTAGGTTAAATGCTATTCTCAGAACACAGTTAAATGCAAAACACACAGTTAAAGCAATAAACACATATGTCATCCCAGTACTCACATATTCTTTTGGAGTTATACATTGGACTCACACAGATCTCGAGCAACTCCAAAGGAAAACAAGAACAACACTTACTAAGCATAAACAACATCATCCTAAATCTGCCACAGAAAGATTAACCCTTCCACGTAAAGATGGCGGACGTGGCCTGATTGACATAGTTAACCTTCACTACAAACAAATACAGTCACTGCGAGAGTTTTTCTACAAAAAACAAGAAACATCACAATTACATAAAGCAGTAACTCTAGCAGACTCGAATAACACACCATTAAACTTACACTCACATCATATGGACACAACACAACATATAAAAAGCATAGACACCATTAAGCAATCGTGGGCTCGAAAGGCACTCCATGGCAGGCATCCTTATGATCTGGCCCAGGATTTTGTTGACAAAACTGCATCAAACAGCTGGTTAGCTCGGGGATGCCTCTTTGGGGAGACGGAAGGATTCATGATCGCCATACAGGATCAGGTCATAAATACTAAAAACTACAGAAAACACATACTCAAAGATGCAACACTCACAAATGACACATGCAGAAAATGTCACATCATGCCAGAAACTATACAACACATCACCTCTGGTTGCAAGCTCTTGGCACAGACAGATTATTTACACAGACATAATCAAGTAGCAAATATAATACACCAAGAGCTTGCTAAAGAAACACAAATTAGTAGACATCCACGAGCCATACTACAGATACATTCCACAGACAGTATTGGAAAACAACACGCACAAAATGTACTACGACAGAGCCATAATCACAGATAAAACAATTTACCACAACAGACCAGACATCACACTCATTGACAAACACAATAAAATCACATACATTATAGACATATCCATTCCAAACACTCACAATATACAAAACGCATGCACTGAAAAAATTAGCAAGTACACAGAACTCGCCCAGGAAATAAGGCATCTGTGGAGGATGGATAGGGTGCTTATTGTACCTGTTGTTCTCTCCTATACAGGTGTCATACTACACACACTGCACAAAAGCCTGGGCACATTACAATTGAATAGAAACACATACATCACACTACAGAAGGCCACTATACTGAATACATGTCATATTGTGAGAAATTTCTTGAATACAGACACACACACTGATACACTTCTTTAATTTCTGTTTTGGTTATTATGCCTTGACTTTGGTCCGGCATAGTACACAGCCACCGGTGTTAACCGAGTATATCTCACTTAACCCAACATAATAATAATAATAATAATCAGCGCAGAGCCCAAACGGTTAGGAGTTGAAAGTTGAAATTTGATACACAGTTAGGGTACGTCATGAGGACGCACGCTGACAAGGGATTTTTCGAAATTCCTCCCCACGGGGAGAGGGACAGGATTAAGTCTTAACACTTCCATCAACAATGGAAGTGTTAAGTAACAATGGAAGTGTCAACAATGGAAATATCAACAATGGAAGTGTTAAGAGAAAGCGACGTGCAAGACGCAGATGCAGTTTTTTCGTTTTTGCGGGAAATCGAACATATTTTTAGACCCATCTAAAAATTCTCTAATTAGTCTGGAAACAGGGGTCTCAATTCTTGCATTCTGTGAAAACGGGTAAGCTTGACTATAACGTAATAATCTTAATTTTCGCTAAAACGGTTAGGAGTTGAAAGTTGAAATTCGGCACAAAGGTCTCCAGCTCCCTTTGTACCGTAATCCCACTTTGGTACTTAAATTTGAACCAAATTTAAGTACCAAAGTGTTAAGTAACAATGGAAGTGTTAACTAACAATGGAGAACAAGAGAAAGCGACGTGCAAGATTTACGGGCGCTGGAGGAGAAAAAAAAAGAAAAAGAGTAATATGTTAGAACATATTCGATTTTCAAATTTAAACAGATTAGATCGGTTTTTCTCGACTTTTCTTCTTTATAACATTCGATGAAAATCGAACGATATAATCAGAACACGTCGTGAAAATCGAACAATATTAGAACACTCGATTTTCAAATTCGACTTTTTTTAAAAAATACTTAGTTCATTGATAAAATTACTCTTTTTCTTTTGTGACTATAACGTAATAATCTTAATCTTCGCTATCGTTGCTTTTGCCCGAGCAACGTCGGGCCTATCTGCTAGTTATTTTATATTTATTTTATATTTTTACAGTATAATATTCAGTATTTTTATTTGTAATTTTTTATACCCCGACGCCTGCATCGGGCCTTTCGACTTGTGAAGGATTTAACAGCATGTGTTTTTTAATTTTTGGAACCTAACTCCCTTTTCGCCCTAGTTCTTTGTTTCCTATAACACGGATTCGCATAACACGGCAATTTTTTGGAACAACTCCCGTGTTATACGGGGTTACCTGTACTAGATAATGTTAAAAAAGAAACCCACTTGTAACGACGTAAAACCGTTTTAACGTCATATTTGAAGCATTCCCAAATTTACAAAATTAGATTACAAATTTTATTTAACATAAAAGATACTACGTAGTCCTAAGGTCAGAGTTCACTTCTTAGAATGACTGGGTGGTACTCTCCCTACCTGACTTCGGTGGGGTGAAGTGCCTGTTTTGCCTGTCGGGACATTCCAATTTTTAACACGAGTGTTGAGTGTTGAAACCAACAATTTGACGTCATCAACGACGTTCCAACTCGAGTACGAAGTGCTTAGTTCCCATAATTCCATTCTCAGCAAGATGGATTCCATTCAAATGTCGCACCAATTACCCACAATTCATTGGAAAGTAGCGGTCAACATATCTGTTGAGTGCTGAGTGTGTTGAGTCAGCGCTGACAACAGCGCCACTTCAACGTTGAAAAAAGGAACGATTTTTAACGAACAACGATTTCAACGAACTGCGCTGAGTCAGCGTTGATTTTGAAAATTGGAATGTCCCGTGTTTGTAGAAGAGGGTCGCCATTTTGTATTTTATTTTGACTCGGTTCTCGGTCTCCTGACTACCTACAAGTCTGGATTTTTTTTCTGACAGGATTTATCTACCTTAGGACAATATTTTCACCAGTGGAGACTTCAATTGAGTAAGACAAAAACTGAAGCTATATGCTTTCACCTTAATAACAAACTGGAAAATGAAGACTTAAAGATTTATTTTGAAATTAATTTACAGAAATATAATAATAACCCGAAATTTCTTGGTGTCACTTTGGATAGAACTTTATCATTTAAAATGATTTAGGCACCTAATACTCTACCAAATATTAACTCCTTCATACCTCTAAGCTGGTAACGAAAACAGCAGTACGATTTTATAAACAAGACATAGTCTTGTCAATAAGGAGATGGTGCGAGGAAAGATAGAAAACGGAGTTAGATTTAGAAGGAACGACGGTAGTGTCTTGCAATACAAAAATTATCATTTTTATTTTTATAATTCTTAAAAGTTTATGCAAAAAGATATAAAATCGGGCAAAGAATGCGGGTGTTTATACATTTAGGGATTGTCTATTTGTGTGAGATCCATTTGCGTTAATGCATTTTAGGTGGTATTAAAAGCATGAAATTTATGGTAGATATGTTAAAATCTTTTAGTTTCTCACGGAGAGAAACAAAATCAAAGTACAGTATATACATACGTACTGTACAGTACATAGATACAAACTCGTTCAAAAATGAACAAACTCTACCGAGATTGGGGTTGGTTTGGTTTATTGCTTAAGGCAACGCGACAGCTGAGCGATCTGCAGAAGGAGGAAATACCTTCTGGAATGAGCGTATGGAAAACTGATTCCTATTTATTATTGCGAACTAGCCGTTATTTGATGTTAAAAACGTGAAGAAAACACGAAAAATTTCATATGGCCAGCTCGTCGGTAAGGCGCGAACCTACAACTATACAACTAACTACCAGTATTCAGTAGTTTTATCTACTCGGCTGCTTGTGGGTTTATCGGGACTGAGATTCACGTTTTTGAGAGAGAAGCTATTACTGCAAGAAGGCATTGCTGCAAAGATGAAATGTTGGAACCGAGGCGCCATAGATACATATTTCACTTTCACGGACAATAATGCTTGCAAACATAGTACTGGACTCGTGAATGACTTTCTTGTCAGTGAAGATCGTCGCATGGAACGTTCAGTAACGTCTTTAATTTAGTTTTATTGTTTTACGACAACGCGACACACGGGCGGTCTGCCAATGGGAAATGCCCTCCGGGAGGTCTTTTATGGGAAATTAGTCCTATTCATCTGTTACAAATGCGAAGAAAACCCAAAAAACTCCACGTCCAACTACCAGTGTTCAGTAATTTTATCCACTCGGCAACATTTTCGGACTTAAATCCTATAGAACACTTCTAATAGTTTCATCTGGTCTGCTTTCCCAAAAGCACTTTAGGAGCTTTCAAGATGCTTTCTTGAAGTCTCCGGCTGGGATTCGGACTCAACCGCGAAACAGTAAGGCATCGGCCGGCTGCTGGTCTAGACAACAGATCGACCCCTTTACCGCCTGGACCATTAAATAAATTATTAACATTTTTGAATAATCGTGAATTATAATTAAAAGTAATATACAATTCAGTAATGATTAAGAGAAAATTTACTTAAAATTTAATATTTATTTATGAAATTTCGATAAATTTCTTCTGGCAACTCTCGCTTTCTTAAACGTCATCCGATTTTAATTCTCCCATTGGCTAAATACATCATGTGACATGGGATGCAGTACCAAGCGATTGGACGGTAGCCGTTCTCCATTACCCATTTTTGTCGTTTTGTGTTCGAAGTGGAAGACGCAGCGAGGGTCGGCGAATAAAGTCGGAAAGTTAAATAATCGTCATGACGCAGTTTTTGCCTCCGAATCTGTTAGCGCTATTCGCTCCACGCGATCCAATACCGTTTCTTCCTCCTCCAGACAAACTTCCACACGAAAAGAAAACAAACGGATACAATGGAGTCGGACAATATCTCAATATGTTCGAGGTAATTTCAATCGTTTTGTGCTTATCGATAAATCTGATACGTTCTTCGTCCAGATCGACATCTGTTCTTTCGGTTTAAAATTCCTTACTTCTTTCCATTATATTTAATCAATTCTCCAATAATGTGCGACAGTAGAATTCCCATAGCATAATTAACGTAATTGCACTTCGGATTCCGTATTCACAATATCTTCTAACTTGATTACCGGTCGATTTTTCCGACCGATGGCGAGATTATTATTAATCAAATTGAAGACAAGTCTGCCCAAGAGGGACCACCATTTATTTTGCGCTCCAGACTAAAAACATACACATATGGCGACAGGCCTTCCTTTTTAGGCTTCATGTCGCCAAAGGTAAAAAAGTCCTTTAAAAAAACACAAACATCCAGTTAAAACTAGGAGTCGGTGACACACAGACGTCTTACTCTTCAACCATCCAGCCAGTGGGTGTTTCCGCTTTTTTATCTGCTGGAACAAGCGCTGGAAAATGCAAATTTTAAAGCTGCACCCTGGCGTCGGTATTTTAAAATTTCTTTTTGTCGATTTTTCCCCTTTGTTACTTAACACCAAAGTGTTAAGTAACAATGGAAGTGTTAACTAACAATGGAGAACAAGAGAAAGCGACGTGCAAGATTTACGGGCGCTGGAGGAGAAAAAAAAAGAAAAAGAGTAATATGTTAGAACATATTCGATTTTCAAATTTAAACAGATTAGATCGGTTTTTCTCGACTTTTCTTCTTTATAACATTCGATGAAAATCGAACGATATAATCAGAACACGTCGTGAAAATCGAACAATATTAGAACACTCGATTTTCAAATTCGACTTTTTTTAAAAAATACTTAGTTCATTGATAAAATTACTCTTTTTCTTTTGTGACTATAACGTAATAATCTTAATCTTCGCTATCGTTGCTTTTGCCCGAGCAACGTCGGGCCTATCTGCTAGTTATTTTATATTTATTTTATATTTTTACAGTATAATATTCAGTATTTTTATTTGTAATTTTTTATACCCCGACGCCTGCATCGGGCCTTTCGACTTGTGAAGGATTTAACAGCATGTGTTTTTTAATTTTTGGAACCTAACTCCCTTTTCGCCCTAGTTCTTTGTTTCCTATAACACGGATTCGCATAACACGGCAATTTTTTGGAACAACTCCCGTGTTATACGGGGTTACCTGTACTAGATAATGTTAAAAAAGAAACCCACTTGTAACGACGTAAAACCGTTTTAACGTCATATTTGAAGCATTCCCAAATTTACAAAATTAGATTACAAATTTTATTTAACATAAAAGATACTACGTAGTCCTAAGGTCAGAGTTCACTTCTTAGAATGACTGGGTGGTACTCTCCCTACCTGACTTCGGTGGGGTGAAGTGCCTGTTTTGCCTGTCGGGACATTCCAATTTTTAACACGAGTGTTGAGTGTTGAAACCAACAATTTGACGTCATCAACGACGTTCCAACTCGAGTACGAAGTGCTTAGTTCCCATAATTCCATTCTCAGCAAGATGGATTCCATTCAAATGTCGCACCAATTACCCACAATTCATTGGAAAGTAGCGGTCAACATATCTGTTGAGTGCTGAGTGTGTTGAGTCAGCGCTGACAACAGCGCCACTTCAACGTTGAAAAAAGGAACGATTTTTAACGAACAACGATTTCAACGAACTGCGCTGAGTCAGCGTTGATTTTGAAAATTGGAATGTCCCGTGTTTGTAGAAGAGGGTCGCCATTTTGTATTTTATTTTGACTCGGTTCTCGGTCTCCTGACTACCTACAAGTCTGGATTTTTTTTCTGACAGGATTTATCTACCTTAGGACAATATTTTCACCAGTGGAGACTTCAATTGAGTAAGACAAAAACTGAAGCTATATGCTTTCACCTTAATAACAAACTGGAAAATGAAGACTTAAAGATTTATTTTGAAATTAATTTACAGAAATATAATAATAACCCGAAATTTCTTGGTGTCACTTTGGATAGAACTTTATCATTTAAAATGATTTAGGCACCTAATACTCTACCAAATATTAACTCCTTCATACCTCTAAGCTGGTAACGAAAACAGCAGTACGATTTTATAAACAAGACATAGTCTTGTCAATAAGGAGATGGTGCGAGGAAAGATAGAAAACGGAGTTAGATTTAGAAGGAACGACGGTAGTGTCTTGCAATACAAAAATTATCATTTTTATTTTTATAATTCTTAAAAGTTTATGCAAAAAGATATAAAATCGGGCAAAGAATGCGGGTGTTTATACATTTAGGGATTGTCTATTTGTGTGAGATCCATTTGCGTTAATGCATTTTAGGTGGTATTAAAAGCATGAAATTTATGGTAGATATGTTAAAATCTTTTAGTTTCTCACGGAGAGAAACAAAATCAAAGTACAGTATATACATACGTACTGTACAGTACATAGATACAAACTCGTTCAAAAATGAACAAACTCTACCGAGATTGGGGTTGGTTTGGTTTATTGCTTAAGGCAACGCGACAGCTGAGCGATCTGCAGAAGGAGGAAATACCTTCTGGAATGAGCGTATGGAAAACTGATTCCTATTTATTATTGCGAACTAGCCGTTATTTGATGTTAAAAACGTGAAGAAAACACGAAAAATTTCATATGGCCAGCTCGTCGGTAAGGCGCGAACCTACAACTATACAACTAACTACCAGTATTCAGTAGTTTTATCTACTCGGCTGCTTGTGGGTTTATCGGGACTGAGATTCACGTTTTTGAGAGAGAAGCTATTACTGCAAGAA